>NW_026126639.1:6832500-7563166 GCF_943737965.1 Phodopus roborovskii
GGAGACCAAAGGTAGTTTAGAAGTTAAGAGCTCTCACTGGAAAGTCCCAAGGACTGGAGTTTGGATCACTAGAACACCAGCTCCAGGGCATCCACAGCCTCTTATTGGCCCCTGGATATATGTGTGCATACACTCACATGCGTATGTGAGCACAATATGTGCATGCATGAGCACATGTACACGCACGCACTCACTCTCATTTTTAAGAAATAATAAAGAATTGAGTTAAAAATTGAGAAAGGGAAAACAGAAAGACCAATGGTGTGGGAAAAGACACAGCGACGCTTAGAGGTCACCTAGATGGCCCTGGCCTACGACACTGTGAATGAGTTTTTCTGCTTAAAGGGACTTCTAAAGCTTCCAGCCCTGCCTGCCAGTCCTTCCTTGTATGTAACTGATCTGGCGAAGGGCAGCTTCTTGATTAGGGTCAGTGGGAAAGCAAACACCTCAAGATTCCAATCAAGCTGCTTGAAAAGGAAGCTTCGTTCTTAACATCTTCATTTCAACACAATCCCTCACTTAGCTTCTAATGGTGCAACTGACAAAGTTGTATAAACTGAAGGCAATGCCGAAATTATTTCATACATACACACACACACACACACACACACACACACACACACACACACATATATATATGATTGTTGAGTCAGTTGCTATTCTTGCCCCTTGATATCTCACAAAAGGTCTTGAAGGTCTACCCACTTCCAGATTGCATCATATCTGCAGCTTAGCCATAGCCATCACGTTGTCAGGGCCACACACAACCCACACACCTCACACCTGGGAGCCTGCACCCTTTAACTAAGGCCTCCCCTTTCTCCCCTGATCCTTGCCATTTCTGCTTCTACAGCTTTTATTTCAAGTTATTCAGATTCTATATGTAAGATATTTTTCAGTATTTGTTTATTTCATAAGCATAATATTTTAGAAATTCATTCGTACATATTGTTGTGAAGAATAGGATTCTCCTGATTTTGTTTTGTTTGAGACATTGTTATCATGTAGCCCTGGCTAGCCTCAGCACTGGACTCCTCTGGCCTCTGCCTCGCAAGTGCTGGCATCATAAGGGTCCCCACCATCCACATGTTGGTTTTCTTTCCTTTGGAAAAAGAGGATGCTTAGTTTCATGTATTCATACATATGCATTGACTCATAAATACATACATACAGAGAGAGAGAGAGAGAGGGAGAGAGGGAGAGAGAGAGAGAGAGAGAGAGAGATCGAAGTCGGGCATGGTGGATGTGCCTGTAATCCCAGCATTCAGGAGGCTGAGACAGTATTTCTGTGAGTTCAAGGGAATCCTGGGCTACATAGCAAGTTCAAAGCAAGCCTTGGTAAGAGAAAGAAGAGGTGGTGATGTGAAAATGTTGCCCGTGAAAACAACATTAGATTAATATTTCAGTAATAAATCCTGCCCCTAGATTAAAGATGCCAAAATGGTTTCATGTCATGGTCTTACTAACAGACAGCCTTTATTTTCACAGAAGGTACTACTGAAATGGTAGCCATTCCTGAGGAGAAGTTGAAACACAAAGCAGAATGCCAAGCTTTAGACACTGACTTACACACTGAAAATCAAGAGTCACTTGTTCAAATGCTCGACTTTGGAAACAGCTGGGCATTTTGTATGTGGGTCCCCTTAGAACACACTGGCATCCCCTTCTTGCGTTTAAGTACATCAGCGTGAGTTTACGCCTGTTTCGTTCCGTCTTGCTTTCACACTGTAGTTATTCAAGGTGTCCCTTCTTAGGAAAAATCCTTACCTTCTCAGGATGAGCTAACTTCAAAGACTCCTTCTTGCCTTTCAAAGCTGCCCCCTTGCACAGTAGGGCCACACCGCCATCATAAAATGAGAAATCCATTTGTTACTGGCTTTCAAGACACCTTAAAAAAACCCCGCAACTTAAGGTGAATTCTTCTACAAGCTCCAACAGGGCTCGGAGAGAAGCCAGAAGAGCAGGCACTGATGCAAGCAGGAGTAAATCCTATCCTGGCTGTATGACTTGGCTCAGCTGCCCAAAACTCCTCCCAACAACACCAACCAAACACACAGCTTTTTCTACTTTTCTCCTTTGGCCAACTTCTATCTTGTTTACAGTCTTCAGGCATGTTTGTCATTTATTTGCAAGGGATACTCTGTCTTCCTTCAGCTGAGCTTGTACCCTGTTTGGGGGGGGCCCCCCTCTTTCTGGCACTGCTCCCCCTTGGGGGGGGGGGCGGTGGGGGGGGGGGGCCGGGGGGGGGGGGCGGGGGGGCCGGGGGGCCCCCCCCTCCTGGCGGGCCCCGGGGGGGGGGAATTGCCTGGTGTTCATCTGTCTAGGTCGTACATCTTCCGTGTTGTGTGTCGGCCTGTGTGTTTCCTGCTTTCCGCAAGTCCTTGTCTCACCAGGGTAAGGTCACATCGTCGTGTGTGTGTGTGTGTGTGTGCGTGTGCGTGTGCGTGTGCGTGTGCGTGTGCGTGTGCGTGTGCGTGTGACTCCCTCTTGCTAACTAGGTTCCTGGAATGTGTATCCCTACAGCTTGATGTCCTGTAAAGCAAGGATAATGTTGCAGCATAGCTCACTTTCTGATGTATTTCCCCACCAGGCTGTGAGCTCTTCAAGGGCCCTTACAGCCCAGCCCATAGCCAAGGACAGTTCCTGAGAGGGAAAGGGATCTCAGAGCATCTGGAAGGTGAGGGGACAATGAAAGGCTCTCCAAGGACTGTCAATCTTGTTCACTGGGAGACTTGCTTTCTACTTGGTTGTTCTAGAACACATAGAATATTTGGTTACATAAATGTAAGTGGTCTTTACTACTGAAACACCCTTAGTTCTGTGATGCAAGTCTAAGATGCTATCGGGGTTCTTCAAAATGCACAAGTTCAGGAAAAAAGTCACCAATGCCTGTTTCCCCAGGAAACTGGTTGGCATGGCAATGGATGGCAACAAAATTTCCTGCCCATTATTTCTAAGAATGCTTTCTAATGTCATCTGTAGTGCAGACTCCAGTGAGAAGATACCAAGAATCACTGACATGTTGCGGGCTGATTTGTGCCACAGTAATGCATGGGTTTTGTTTTGTTTGGTTTTCTTTTTGTTTTGTTTTGTTTTGTCTAATACTCCCAATTGGAATGGCTAAGGGCAAGGACAATATATGCTTGTATTGACCGGTCCAGATCTTTCCACAGAATGTAGGTGTAACTTGTGATTTATATTTCAGCTGAAATTAAAAATGGTATTTCCCTTCTGACAGGGCACCTATGAGAAATCAACATGCCACCATGAAGCTGGCTCCTCACACTTGCCCGAGCCAACCTGGCTCCATTCCCTAATCCTCAATTGTAACCCTGTGGTGTAACTATTAACAAAGAAGACTTCAGGTTTCATCTTAATGGCTCCATCCCCTCCTGTCTAATTATCCCTCAACTGTAGCGCTGTTATTATAGAAACCTTGAGACTAATTCCAAATCTCTCCTTGCCGAAATGGCAGAACGTCTTTAGTCAATCGTCACGAGACACTGGATTTTGTTTATCATTTTAGGGCCTCATCTCAGGGCTTCACCGCCCTCTTCACAAGCAGCGATTTCCGGCTCAGTCCCCTCACCAGCACAAATGCTAATCTTCAGATCATTTTCCAGCTCTTCCCTTATTCAAGGACCTTCCATGTTTCCCATTCACTGCTTAGTTAAGAACGGACTTGTCTGCCAGTTTCCTAGGTCCTCATAGTCTGCCGCCAAGGGCAGACTTATTTACCCTGCCTTATTTACCCACAGGCTCTCAAGGCTCAAGAAGGTATGGTCACACTTTGAGCACTCCCTCCACCATTTCACATGACATGCTGTTATCCAACCCCTCTTCCTCACTTCATCCAGTCTTACTTGAATGCCCTCGGAGGCCCAATTAAAAACCCTCCTCTTCAGTCACAGGAGCCCCTTCCTGTTCTGCCTTTATTGGTACCTAGAATGCAGTTACAGCTGTTAAAATGAAACGTGTACAGGAATTAGGCAGAGTTTATCTGCACAAAGAACAACTCTGGATAAGGAAGCATGAACTCGGGGAGAGAGGCTCCTCTCTGAAGTATGAGCTGTGGGCTTATATTAGGCTGCGGTTGGATGTCAGCGGATTATTTACCATTCTGGCACAGCAAGGAGTTGCCTGTCCATCAGGCTTATGGCGTCTCCGACACAGTCGTGGCCTTTTTTCCCCTGGTAACTTCAGTCCCTGGTGAGAGAGTGACTGTCTGCTCAGGTTTTCTTCTCACTGTTTACACTTGGGGTCAGTTTGCTTGAGAGGAAACACAAAGCACTCCTTAGGCCATCTTGGAAAAATGAATGGTCTTTTAATTCCTGTGTGCAAGACTAGCTAACCAGAGTCTCTGTCTCCCCAGTGCTGGGATTATCACAAGCATTCGCCACTTCGTCTGGCTTTGTCACACGGGTGCTAAGGATGGAAAGCAGGTGGTCATTCTAGCACGACAAGCATTTCAGCAACTCCATTTGTTTTGTTTGAAGCGATTCTCTTACTTAAATAACCGACATTCTCTTATTAATGATAGATTAACTGAAACTTGGGTTAGTCTGCCTTGTCGTGGGCTCGCAACTTCCTGTGTCACCTCAGTCACAGCAAGATCACCTAGAAACAGACAAGGACTGATGGCATTCTTGAAAGAATACTGAGATAAATACACCACACCGGGAAGATTTCCACCATGACCTTCTGAGGCACAAAACCAAAACACTGAGCATACGCCTCAGTCAAGAGCAGCAACAGATGGGTTTGCTGAGACGACCAGGAGAGAAACAAAGATTATTGTGCAGAACGAACTAGAAGCTGTGCTCTCCAGCCCAGTGGGAGGTTGGTCAAGGTTTTTAGGTCTGAGCTTGCTGTTTCTCCTACACTGCAGTCTGAATGTCTGTTTCCGACGCCTGCAGTGAACACCCTGAGAGGTCTTCTAAGAACCCTTACAGTCAGATACCTGGTCTGGCGATTTGAGTGCAAATGGCCCCTGTAGACCCATAGGGAGTGGCTTTCAAAAAACTATTGTTCTTCTAAGTTAATATGTCCCAGAAGGTTTTTACCTGTGATTCACAAGATGTTAGGTCAGACACAGAGGTGGGCAAAGGGTAGCTGTTATGGAGATGAAAGATAACCAAAGTTTATCTGAAACTGTGACAGTCTAACCCTCCATAATCACTGAGTTCTATTCGGTCCATCAGGCTTGTGGGGGTCTCCAACGCAGTTGTGGCTTTTTTTCCTGGTAACTTCGGTGCTAAGCAATACAACCAGTGTTACCAGCGGGACCCTGTAACATAAGGATTGGCCCTGGTACATCTCAGAACTAGGGTGAGAATCTTACAGAACAAAAGCTTAAGTTCTCAGTAGACTGCAATAGGGTGGACACCTTACTCAGGTTCCATCCATCCTTCTTGGGTGTTTTGAATCTCACCATAGAAGACAAATTTCAGTTCTTTTGTTGTTGCGGTGGTGGTTTTGCCTTTTGAGGCAGGCTAGCCTGGCATGTTCGGTGTACCCACGGCCGCCTTTAAACTTTGGACATTCTGGCTGCTTCAGCCCCCTGAGTGCAGACACGCACCATCACACCCGGCTCCCACTCGTTCTAAGGGAAAGGCAGTGTGGCATAAGTCGAAAGCAACAGGCAGCTTTGACAATGAGAGATCCGGGTTGACCACAGGCTGCTGCTTCCATGGCTGCATCCCCAGAACCAATCTCAGTCCCAGGCACATACCAGTCAAAAACATGTTGAATAGACGTTGCCTGCTACGTACCTAATGTCGTTCGTAAGTAGACATTATGAAAAAGCAACCAAAGACGTGGGAACTGACACACAGTAACACGTTTGGCAATAAGGTCATTATTTTCTGTTTTTCCGAAAAGGAAGCAAATGCTTTTGAGTTTTCTCAGGGGTAAACCCACAAAGGTACGCGGTCCCCACTCAGCCTCTCATCCATGCCTGCCTGCTTTTCTCAATAGTCCATGCTTTCTGCCTTTCTGTACTTGCTGTGAAGCCGACAGACATTAATTAACTTGAGAACTGGGCATGCCTTGTGGATATCCACTGATCAAACAGATACCCTCTCGGTGCAGAGTGAAACTCAAAAAGCAACTGGGACCTACCACAGTTGCAGGATACAACTTGATCAGTGTGGGGTCCTGTGATTGTTTTTGGCAGTGCTAATACGGTCTGACAAAAACATAATTGTAAACAGAAACAACATCTGGTTGTAAAGAGAGAAAGTGGGTTACCCCTCATCTCCTCAGTCTGGCCGTCCCTGTGATGGCTGAGGAGGGCTGACATGGAGGTCTTCCTTACAGCTGGCTTCTGCCATATCCTCAGCACACCTCTCATGGAGGTGTGTGTGTGTGTGTGTCGTTTTAATCACAAGAGTCACATGTCAGTGTGAAACTGAACTTTGAAGATTGCACTGTCTAATTTTGCCTCATAAATTCAGTTCAACGTACATCCAAGAAATTTTCAAATTATCCCTTCAATGCTGAGGCAAGAGCTGTAACACGTGAGGGGAAAGGCTGACAATTAGCCCAAGTGGAGATCCAGCTGCTTAACCCTGACTCCAGAAGAATGAAATAGCCCTGGGGGACCAGATAACAGGACCAGACCCTCTTCCTGGATTGGGGTCTGTGGCAAGCAAGATTCTTTGACTGCAAAGTAACAGAACCAGCCGAGCACACCATGCAGGAAAGATGTGTTCGCAGGACAGCTCTGCCTTGCTAGCACCCTCTTTGGCTACAGAAGATGTGGTGTGGTGTGGTCAGTGCAGCTGTGTGACACCACAGATAACAAAGATACACGTGAACTGAGAGCAGAGTGCCCTGGGCGTCTCCAGTGGTGAGAGGTGACTAAACATGGAGTTGGGGTTCAGTGGGAAGGCAGAGCACTATCATGCAGCACTGGGGTCTGAGCACCATCATGGAGCACTACAGTCTGGGAGAGCTGGTGTCAACATCTCATGGCTACCACTGGGTTCTGAAAGGGCTGAGGTGAGGAACGAATTCCTGGAAGTGTACCTGGAGACAACGGGGAGGGAAATCAAGATGCTCTCGCTCTTGGAGAACGCGGGGCTTTGGACATTACACGAGAGTGGTAAGCGCTAGTGACTGTCCCCATCTGTCCAGAGACACATAGGCCCTAGCCCACCTCCAGCACAGAGGCTACAGATGGACAGAACCTTAGAGTTAAACAGTTATAGCCAAAGGCTGCTTGTGTGTGTATGTGTGTGTGTGTTGTGTGTATACAATTGTGTCTATGTGTGTACAGTTGTGTCTATGTGTGTACAGTTATGTGTGTGTTAGTATGTACAGGTGTGTGTGTGTGTGTGTGTGTGTGTGTGTGTGTGTGCATTAGAAAGGAAGGTCTGCTGTCACCCTCAGAGATAACAGGTCAGGAGGAGGGAGGCCAGGGGAATTTGTAACCCTGCCCACCTCATTTAAGTCAAAACAATCCTGACAGGCATGACATTGCTATTTATGAGATTCTACAAGGTATATGCAAAGAAAAATATACCACCCACAAAGCTAATTGTTCCTGGGGTGTGGGAAGGCTCAAGGATAAGAAAGCCAATTTCCTTGGTTTTCAAATTGTGTTTAACATTTTATCAATGTTAGCCAGCCATTTTTTTTTTTTTTTTTTTTTTACATTGTGGTTCATAAACTACTCCTTGGACCCTTCTGAATATTTTGTAAAAATTACTGCTTCTCTCTTCTAAAAAAAAAAAAAAAATGAGCACACACATACACGTTTACATATATCGTTAAGGGCTTATCATGTTCCAGGATGACAAGGGACCCAAATTAACAACAAAAGCTCTGTGGTGTGAGATGCAAAAGTATATGCCAGCTAATCCTACAGATATCATAAATTTCTCTAAGCCTTTAATTTTTTTTACTGTCTACAGAGGTACGGGTATTTGCATGACTTGTGCATTTCAATTTCAGACGTTTCTAAAAGAAAGAACAAAAGAAAGCAGATCTTAAGAGGAAGAGGGAGCCCTGATAAACCAGCCTTGAATCTCTTGTACTTCAGAATTTCTTCTTTGCCATCCTAGCAAAGGAGACCTCAATACTGAGATTCCTGTGATGAGACACAATGACCAAAAGCTACTTGGGGAGGAAAGGGTTAATTTCACTCACAGTTCTCTATTAACAGTGAGGATAAGAACTCATACAAAGCAGGAACCTGAGGACAGGGGCTGATGCAGAGGCCAGGAAGAAAACTGCTAACTGGCTTGCTCTTGATGGCTTCCTCAACCTACTTTCTTACAGAACCCAGGACCACCAGCCCAGGGATAGCACCACCCACAATGGGATGGACCCTCCTACTTCAATCACATTTATTATGTGTACAGTGTTCTGCTGCATGTATGACTGCAGGATGGAAAAGAGATGGTTGTGAGCCACCATGTGGTTGCTGGGAATTGAACTCAGGACCTTTGGAAGAGCAGACATTGCTCTTAACCACTGAGCCATCTCTCCAGCCCCCCATTGAGGCTGGAGAGAATTGAAGAAATGAAGAAAGAGGATGATTTTAGCTTGTATCAACTTGAAATAAAACTACTCAACACACACCTCAATCGTCTTTGCATCAGAGCCTCTCGGAAAGCTGTTTAAATGCAAATTTTGAGGTCTGTCCTGAAAATATCTGAAGTGAGGTCCAAGAGTTTGCATTTCAGCAAGCTCCCATGTGATTCTGAAACAAGTTCAAGACTGCATTTGAAAGGGACCAAACTCATCTGTTTTGCAGACAGGAGACTCTGACCCCTCAGATTTCCACAACTGTTCTTTGCTTCTACCCTGAGGATGAACAAATCCTCTTGAACTTTTGTGCTGACCTCACACTATCAATAATAACCCAGAACGAAGGGAGTTTGTATTGCACCAGATCTCAGGAGACTTGCACTTACTGATCCTTTAAAAAAAAAAAAAAAAAGGAAGGGAGCTTCTGTATGCTAGGTCCCAAGCTGATGGAACTATTTTGGGAAAGGAAGGACATGTTTGGGAGAGGTATTAGCTGAGCATGCCTTGGAAGGTTCTACCTGGCCCGACACTCCTTTCTCTATATATTTTTTTTTTTTTTATCTTCTGCAGGGTGAGTGGCTTCACCCCCTTGCTCCTGCCACTATGGCATTCTGCTTCACCTTAGGCTCAGCTTCTGAGAAGCCAAGGACAATGGGCGGAGATCTGTTAAGCTGTGAGTTGAAAGATAGACTCCCTCCCTTTAACATACTTTCTTCAAGTATTCGTCACACTTGTGGAAAGCCTGACTAACACAGTCTTTCCTGATCATTCTACTCAAAATAGTGTAGTAACCCATCTTAATGGGGCTTCGGTTGACGAGTCCAGCCAACTTGCTTGGTTCGTACCCGAGAGGGGGAGTATGGATTGAGAAACAGCAAGTAAACATGCTAAGGGAGAGACAGAGACTCAGGATAGAGTCAGAAGGGCAATCCAGTGAACACTGAACATGCCAAGTCTATTCTTCACCATTCTTAAACACTCCAACCAAAAAGGCGAAAAAGGCAAAAGACTTCTTTATCAAGATACAAGGAAGAAACAGACTTTCTTCCTTAATTCTCTGAGCATTCGGTAACCACGCCTGAGACTAAATCTCTCATTATCTGGCCTTGAGGGTTAAGAGTAACCACACCTCATACCAAGTTCTGATTATTTAGGTAAGACATCCACGACTAAGACCAAACATCCTACAGTAGCCATGTCTTAGACCTTTAGGTCTTATGACTTTAACTTTGGAAGAGTGAGGATAGTTTTGAACTCTCTGACCTTAAGCCAAGACAAATTGAAGCCATTTTTATTGGCCCTGACAAAATAGGCCCCACTTTGCATCTCCATGTAGTATGCTGAATTAACTTTCAGCTTATCTCAGCCTGGACCATGTATTTGTTAATTATCCAACAACACAGCTCCAAGAAGACAGGGACTAATTCATCATGGTGACTCCAGCTCTTAGAATGAGCCTGGAGCATAATGGGTGGGTGGGCTTCCCAGGAAATACATTTTAAATAATTAATGTTGTAGTTTTAACAGAATAAACATAATTCTGCTTTGTGCCTGTAAGGCTTTCTTTGAATCTGTTTATTTATTTATTATTATTTTTTTTTTTTACCACTGCCACAATGTTAGTGATTTTTTTCTATCACTATTTCAGCAATTGTTATTGTAACAATAAAATTGGGTAACAATACTTAGACACAAAAGAACAAGAAAAAGCATTTATTTAAATGCAATGCAAGCTTGGCTCATTAGAAAATGTGACTGAGAGACCACCACAGCCAAAAAGAAGGCCATAAATGAAAGGGACATCCCTTCAGAGAGCTGGAGGAAGCTAGCATCTCACCAGCTGGTGGCTTTCATTTGTCAGTGCAATAAATGTATATTATGGCTGGCTGACTGCATGCCAAGCACTGGTCTAGGCGAGGGATACAATAGAGAATAAGGTAGAAAAGGAGAACATGGCCATCAAAGAGCCTTTGAAGAAAAAGTAGGAAAACTTAAGCAATAAAATGTAGTATATGGGAAAATAATAATGGCTTTAAGAGAAAGAATATGGATGAGGGGATAAAACCTCTGTAAGATTACTAGGAAAGGCATCATTGAGAAGGTAACAGTGGGAGACAACTTGAATAATAGAGGGAAGAAGTGTATATATGTCTTAAAAGAATATTCTAAACCAGTGGGTTTCAACCCTTTGAGGTCAAATGATTTCACCGGGTCACATACCAGATATTTACACTATGATTCATAACAGCAGAAAAGTTATGGTTATGAAGTAGTAACAAAAATAATTTTATGGTTGGGGGTCACCACAATGTGAGGAACTGAATTAAAGGGTCGCAACATTAGGAAGGCTGAGAACCGCTGTTCCAGACCAACAACAGGAAGTGCAGGGGCCCTGTGGCGGAACTAAGTCTTGCCTGGTGACGGTGACGGAGCTTGGAGAAGGCAGGGTGAAGTCGGAGAGGATGGGGTTTTGGATGAACTTGGTTTTGGGTATGAGGAGGCTACATCGGCATCACCGGCAATTTCTGGGGCTTATACTTATTCACGGTTTGACTTGCATCTTCACAGGTTCCCGCAGCTGTCATTTTGAGGATCGCTAGCCTGCCATCAGACTCCAGACTCTACAAAAAGAAAATTATATGGAGTCTGGAAAAATTTCTCCAGAACCTAACTTGAGCTGGAAATGTGGCTCAGTCGGTAGTTTGCCCAGCATGCGTGAATTCCTGGGTTGGCTCTCAAAGTCAGTTTGGACCATCTGAGACCTATCTTTTTGTTTGTTTCATTTTGTTTGGAGGACAGGGTTTCTTTACATTCGTAGCCTTGGCTGTCCGAGAACTTGCTCTGTAGACCAGGCTGGCCCCAAACTCACAGAGATCCACCTTCCTCTGCCTCCCGGGTGCCAGGATTAAAAAAACGTGTGCTATCACCGCATAGCATGTGTGAGACCCATTTAAAAAAATAACAGTTTAGGGTTGATTTCTCTTTAATCATTTCTGTCATAACACAGCCTGTATTTCAAAATAATTATTGATCACCCTCTTCAAACCCCGCCCACCCCACCTCCACTTTTTCATGTAGAAGAAGAAGTAAAGACTATCATAGAGCCTTGAAGTTAGAAAGAAGCAAATACGTGAGGTGTCCAAGAAGGGAATATTGCATAAAGCCACTGATACCAGCAGTAGGAGAGAGGAGATGCTTCTGGGTGAAAGAGAAGCGGAAGACAATGTCCACAAAGAACCATAGACCACGAAGCGTTTGGGTTCAGACCACGAATTTCTCACTAACTTGCATTGCATACTCCAATCTGCCCGGGGAGAATGGCCAAGTGGGAGTTTGCACATTGGCATGAAGGCAATGACGAGGGGAAAATTCCTCAGGGCAGACAATTACTTCAGCATATTTTTCTAATTTATATTTTAAATAGCGCAAGTATTCCCCAAGGCCTGGTGACAGACAGAACTTCTATAAATACATTAAACTCAAGTAATCTATGCACAATTGCTAGCCTAATGAAGACCCCCCTCTTCCCCTTCCAGATTCAAGCCATGTTTAAAGACAATTACATTTGGAAATGCAAAACCTGTAGTTAATCAGTCTTAAGGAGAAACAGGGCTCCCTGCAATAGCCTTGCAAAGTAACACCCTCCCTGGCCCAACCCACCTTCATTTCTTTAGCATTATTCTAGGTCATCAGCTAGCACCAACCATTAGTTTGGGAAAACAGCTGCAGACATAGTCTAGGAAAGAGAAGACAGGCAAGACCTGCGATCCAATCCTAACACTGTGATGTGTGTGAGCCCTTACTGTGAGAGCCACTGGAGCAGCCTAAGGTCAGGGCCCCTGGACCTGAGCAACAGGGGTCAAGCTTTCTCTTTGTTGCTGCCGTCTTTTCTTGTGTGACCTTGAAGAATTCTTGTGTGACCTCTGTGCACTTCAGCCTCCTTGACTGTAAAAGCAACAACAGTGCCCAGATTCAGATTCTGATTATTTAAAATACCACTTATCAAGGCAAAATCATTGCTCGTGGCATGTTCTTGATTGTGATTTAGAACAATCAGGAGAGGTCTTGCAAAAGCCAGAGTTACACAGTTAACATAGGACATGGGAACTTGTGGTCAGACCATATGTGTTCAGATTTAAGTCTTGGGCTGGGACTATTGCTCAGCAGAGAGAACTTGACTAACATGTACAAGGCCTTAGGTTCCATACCCAATACCACAGACACAGAAACAGACACAGACACATAAGACACACAGACACACAGATACAGACACAGACACACACACACACACACACACCTCACATTCTCAGTTTTTCCACTTAGAAGCCATTTGACTATAGACCAATCTACTCTGAAAGGAATTTTGTGCTAACTTAGAATACTAGTCAAATGTCTCAGATCTAAACCCCATCTAAAACCGGAAACTTCTTCGCATTAACATGACATCATGAGTGGAAAATTCCACCTCTGACTTAGTGGGTTGGATTTAGTTGAAGTCAAGTTGTGCTTAAAAAAAAATACCATGTAAGATTATCTTTAACTTTCATACCAAGTGTATAAGGTATATATGAAACATAAATACTGTAATAAAATAAAATTGTTATTATGAAATATATAAATATTGTAACATCCGTGAACTTTTAAAACCTCCAGCTTGGAGCATTTGGGTATAAGGAATATTCAGCCTGTGCTCTGAGTATGATAATGAACAACGGTGCTGAGTCCATATGACTGGACAATAAATACCGGCTGGCATTGCTGTGTCTCTGTTAAGACCCCATAGACTGTGTGACTCAGAGCATCAAGCTTCTGGGGGGGGGGAAGCTGTAGTTTACCGCTCAGGCCATCTCAGGTCTTCTTGGTCCCTTAAAAATGCTATTTATTTTAACCTCTGTATCAGATCTGACATTCTTGTGACTCAGGGAAAATTCTTGAAGCTGTAGCTAAGCTTCGTAGACCTCCAGCCTCCAGCCACACTGGAGCTAAGAGTACTTTAACGTGATAGCAGAATCTCATCAATTTCCACCACTTTGCAAAAGCCTCGCCTCTTCATTCTCCATCAATGTATTTGCCACATTGATTTCTGGCTTTCTTTTATTCTGTGACTATAAAGTTCATCTCACCTCTTGGATGGTGGGACATTCATTCAGAGTAATGTGAGCCCATGTTCCTGGTTCTGTAGTTACTCGCATTGGACTCAAAGTGCACTATTTTCTTCCGTTTATTTTTCATTTTCTTACCAGCGTGTATGTGCATGTGTATGCATTTAGACCATGTCACATCTGTGGCGGTCACCTCCTGGGAGCCAGCTCTTTTTCTGCCATACAGGTTCTGGAGATTGACAAGGTCACCGGGTATGCCAGTGAGTGTCTTAACACCTGAGCCATCTTGTTGACCTTCAAAATGAACTATTTCCTTCATATCAATACATGAATAGAGCAAAATCTGGTGAGATGAGAGGCGACTAAAAGCTAAGCAAGTCTCAAGTCCCTGTGGCTACTGAGTCCTCAATTTCTGATTTGTTCCTGGTAGATTATTTGGAACAACCAGGCTAGAATTATTGTAATAACAATGCAAAACTAACCCAGAAGTAAAGGGCATCCTAGATGAGTGTCACATCAGTAAAACGCAGGAACAAATCTCAAAAAGGCCATCAAAGTTGCCAAAGCAAATTCACAAAAAATAAAAATAAATGGCCAAATTTAAATAGTCCTCCCAAAAGCAATTAACATATACAATGAAAGATGTTTAAACTGGTTAGAAACACGAACAGTGGTAAATATATTCTATAGCCAAAAAGAAAATCTGTCAAAGCTATCAATGGCAATAGATCCCCAAACAGGGGATGGTAGGGTTGGTAGGAAAAGATTTTGAAGAAAAAAAAAATGGCTATAGATATCATAAAGTATTTGGGATGGGCAAAGTGTTTGCATTAGAACTGGAGTTCTGAAGGCCTAGAAGGCAGAGACCGGTGGATTCCTGGAGGTCGCTGGCCAACCAGTCTAGCTGACTCACTGAGCCCTAGATTCAGTGAGGACACAGCCTCAAAAGTAAGATGGAGAGCCATTGAGAAAGTTACCTGCTGTCCACATCTAGCCTCCACAAGTATGTACACACATGTGGACACACACACACACACACACACACTATTTAAAAGAAAAGACAAACACAAGAGCAATGTAAGGCAGAAGATAATGAACAAATATCACTAAGTGGGAGGGGGTGGCAGCCCTGCAGCTCATCTACAAGGAAGGTGTGTTTCAGATGGACTGTCTGAAGCTGAGAAGGTGTGTTCCCTGGTGAACAAATGGCGGTGGAATGACTGACAGGTCAGTCACTACAGAGGTGTTTGTGTGGCAGAAGCCCAGAGCTGTATAGTCCCTCCCCACTTGGAATCTTGGGAGTCACCGGAACCAAGGTTATTTATGACTAGATAGAGAAAATGCACTGTTGAAAAGAGACGTGGGCCGGTGTGGAAAACAGAGACTCTTTCCAGCTCCGTTGCTGGTGCTGCTCGTAAGAACATGAAGTGCTCTGGGAGTCCCCATCCTAAGAGAGGGATTGCATTATGCATCAAAGCACAAGATCTGGGCAGTCGTGTAATACAGTGACACATGAGCAAATGCTTGCGGAATTAGGAGAGTGCTACTTAAGACATCATTTTCATTACCATTGTTAAAGATGATAGCATACATTATTACGCTACTGGGGCATGGTGTTTTGCTTTTAGACTCATCAGAGCTCTGGGGATAACAGACATTTGGGGACTATTTATTCTATGTAAAGAGCAATTTTCCAAATGAGAGATATTTTTTTCCTTTCCCTAGTTGATGGCCATGCCACATATACAGAGAAGTCTATTACAACTGCACAGCTGATGGCAAAAGGACCTGGGGAATTTAAAGCATCTATCGAGGAAGAAAAACACTGCCACATTCAAGACCAACGTAAAATGCAGCAAAAAGAAAAAAAAAAAAAAAAAAAAAAAAAAAAAGAAAGAAAAATCAGAATAGCTGTCTCAGGCTTGTACCCAGCAGTCTGCAGCCAACTGGTGCAACAGCTCGTGGCTTCATTTGCAAGTCTTATTTCCAAGCTCCTGACAACATTGTGAGCTACACACAGGAGTTCCCAGCTACTGCTGTGCCTAGATTTAGATGTGCAAAGTTGAGCTTGGTGGAGCTGAATTTTTCCCAACAATGACCCAAAAGAGAGATTCCGTTCATAACTATCAAGGGCCATTATGCTATAGAAGAAATAAACCTATCACCAAGAACTAGAATTTCAAATTCTGTATCTCAATTACAGAAAATTAGCTTCTGTCTCAACAAGTTTCCCCAGGGGAAGTTCCAGACTAGAGAGATAAAAGATAACATCAGTGTAAGATGGAGAGACTTGGGGTGCAGGGGACACACTGTCACCGAATTCAAGGACACACACATACACACACACACACACAGAGCGAGACTCAGGGTCAGTCAATGTCAACTGCTCTGGTCACGAGCAGTCTCTTTCTCCAGCATCCTGTGCAGTTCCATAAATCTTTACAGTCATGGGGAGTTTGGAAAGATGATCATATGGCTGTGGATGAAAATGATGACAGAAAGATTAAAAGGGACTCATCAGAGAGCAGAGAAATTAATACTCTACACACATAAGAGTTCTCATCCCCAAAACAGTATCTGGGGGGTTTTATGGGAAAATCCCACTTAACATGTTTAGAAAATGAAATTAAACTATATAGGTGCCAAGGAAGGATGTAAATATGGCTCAGTCAACAACAAACTTGAGTTAAGTGTATCAAGTGTGACTTCTGACTCCACCACCTCTCCTGGGAGGTGGTGTCTGCCGGGAGGAATCAATGTTCTGCTGAGGAAAGAACAGGGAAACATGTCTGACTCAGGGTGGAGGGTGAGGGGATGTCCATCTTTGAAGGACGTGTGAGCCAGGGCAGAGCATTTCCATCAGAAATAATGGCATGTGGCCTGAGATGACATGGTGGCCGCAGGGCTGCGGCAGGAGCCAGACACGGGGTGCACACCTGTCAACCCTGCATTGGGAGGCAGGGACAGGAAGAGTAAGAATTCCAAGTCAATTTTTGGTGGCATAGTGAGTTCAAGGCCGACCTAGACTAAGCGAGACTCTGTCTAAAATAACAAAGATAACAAGGAAAGACCTGAAAAACAATGTAAGATGCCTGCAGTTTTGAAGCACAGCTCACTCGGAACCTCTGTTTCAGAGTCTTCCATGGCTTCAGTCAAGGTGTTGGCTGGGGCTGAGATCTCACTGGGAGCTCAACAGGAGCAGCTGAGTGCATGTCTCAATGCACAAGAGTTTGCAGCATCTGTGTGATAGTTATTTGTTTTGTTGTTGTCAAGAAATACCTAACAAGAGACAATGTAAGGGAGGAAGGGCTCATTTTGACTCCCAGAAGGTGCAGCCCGGCATAGTGGGGAAGTCATGGCAGCTGATGCACCCTGCATCTGCAGCCGGGAAACAGAGAGATGAACACTGACGCTCAACCCATTTTCTTCTTAGGGGCAAGAGCCCCACTCACAGGTAAGGTGGATGTTCCCAACTTTATTAGCACCATCTAGATGATCCTTTACAGGCTCAACTAGTGGTAGATAATCCTCTATAAGCTCAACTAGTGGTAGATAATCCTCTATAAGCTCAACTAGTGGTAGATAATCCTCTACAGGTTCAACTAGTGATAGATAATGCTTTACAGCTTGCCTAGTTGTAGATAATCCTTTACAGGCTCAACTAGCAGTAGAAAATCCTTTGCAGGCTTTCCTAGTGATAGATGATTCTTTACAGGCTTGCCTAGTGATAGATGATCCTTTATAGGCTTGCCTAGGGGTTGATCTCGTAGGTGAATCTAGAGCCTGTCAAGTTGACAGTTATCAATTATCACAATTTTCTTGGTCGTTGCTATTCAACTGAGGTCCTGAGGCTCCCGACTGGAATTTCGCTTAGTTCCTGGCATCCTTCTTGGTTTCCTCACCACAGTAGCTGCCCTGTCCAAAGCAAACAGGAAGAAGTCTCCCAGAAATAGTGATATACCATTAATACAGTCGTGGAAGAAACAACAGCCCTTTGGCTTTACCATGTTCTCTTGACTGGAAACAAGGACAGGCTTTGCAGGTGATAAAGAGTGGGTCATGAAATGCTGAGAGTAAAAAATGGGAAGAATGGGAACAGTCTTTGAATCTGTTTACAACTGTGTGGAAGTATAAAGCTTACTTCTAGTAGTTACCAGGAAAAATTGGAGTCCAGGAGATGCAACCACTTATCAAAGGCCTTAGGAATAGAGGGGAACCTCATGTATTTTGTTTTCCAATGTTAGCAGATGGTACCATCAGACCATACAACACATTCTACCTATCTATGAGGAGAAGTCGGGTTTTACATCCTGTAGAGAATTATATATTATATAGTGAGATAATTAGGCTTTCATTTTGGATTAGTTGAGATTTGGATTAAAGAGTATTGGGAATTCTTGGAGAGTTTTGATATCGAGAGCCCAAAATAACCCAAGGTATGGGATGGCAGACACACTTGAGAAATACTGGGCATGTGGATAAGAGTCAGTGCAATGGTGGGAAGAAAGCCGAGGTGAAAACGAAACCCCAGACTCAACAGGCTCATGTTGTTAGATGTTCATGCCCCTCTTCTGTCTCTTCCCACCCCACACCCCAAACCCCAATCTGTTTATCTTGCTTGGTTCTATTTCTGGGACCCTTCAAGTGATTTCCCTTCATAGCCTTTGTGTTTGCTGGTCTCACTTCCTGGAATCCTCCCCAGATCTCACACACCACGGCTAGCTACTAGCTCTCTGAGGTGTCGCCATTCCCCGCACAACACACCGTAACACGAATCATTTGGGGGAAATTATCTTGATAGTTTATTACTGATACATTTTCCCTGCTAGAAATCGAATACAGGTGTTGTTACTCTCTGGAATCCTGATGACTGGAAGGAAGGCATCTGAGCCCATGATAAGAAAAGAAAAAATGCAGTCTCTCAAAAGCCCCGCTTGGCGGCGCTGTGGGGTTGGTGCGGTCACCACTCCACTCTCAGTAGGGAAAAGGGAAGGGCAGGTGAGGGGCTAAATTAACTCCGCCCTAGTCAGAAAGCTGTAAGTGCCAAGCCAAACAACCAAGACCTCATTTTTAACTGGTATGAACCCGAGCTAAACAGAACGCTGAAGTTGGGTGTTCTTACTTTATTTTTATTCTTTGGGGGCTCACCACCCAGCTCTCAAATAAATACATGGAGACACATTCTTACTTATGAAAGCCCGGCCTTAGCTTGGCTTGTTTCTAGCCAGCTTTTCTTAAGTTATCCCGTCTATTTTTGGTCTCTGGGCGTTTACCTTTCTCTGTCCTGTTTACCTGTATTTTCTTCTGTGGCTGGTTGTACAGGCGGGTGGCTGGCTCCTGGCATCTTCCCCTCCCCTCCTCTCCCTATTCTCTTCTCCCACCGAGCCTAGATTTCTCCTCCTACTTATTCTGTCTGCCTGGAAGTCCCACCTTCCCTTTTTTCTGCCTAGCTATTGGACATTCAGCTCTCTAGTAGACCAATTGGGTGTTTTAGGCGGACAAAGTAACATGGCTTTACAGAGTGCAACATAAAAGGATGAAACAATCTTTGTATCATTAAACAAACGTTCCATAACACAAACACACATAACATATCCTCAAGTAACATTCCACTCTTGGAGCCAGAGAGATGGCTCAGCAGTTAAGAGAGATTGCAGAGGGACCAAACCCAGACTCCCAGAACCCACAGAAGACAGTGCACAACCAACTGTAACTCTAGCTCCATGGGCTGTAACTCACATAGACACACAAACATGCACACAATCAAAAACCTTTTAAATCTCAAAAAAGGAATTAATTCTCTGAACTCCTGAGCCCCAGACCCATTTCAGAAAATACAACTATAACAAATTCCACAAAGGATGGCTTTGGGAACAAGGGTAATTTACTTTATAGCTTGTCCATTCATTCGCACATCCCCAAATGTTTATCTAGCTTTGCCATTTTATGTTCCTTATGTATTTTAACGCTCTTAATCTGCCTGTTAGGGCTTTGTTGAGAGGTGGTTTTCTCTAATTTATTAACGGGTATTTTAGTATCTTCCAGAGCTCTGGAATTACAGTGATTCTTGCACAAATTCTATCTTGATTAAACTTGATTTGAATGCGTTGAATGATAAGCCCACAGTTTTGCCTACTTGGCACTTTCTTTCTTAATTCAGAATGTTTCTAGTTGAGCTCTACCTATGAAGAAACTCAAAATTAATTTAAACTGAAAAAAAAAATAAAATGATAGTTCAGCAGTTTCTGGTCCAAAAAAAAAAAAAAAAAAAAATTACATTTCTCTACCTATCAGATTGTAGAGGGACAGATGCCAAACTTAAATGGATTTTTGTTTCCTCCATCAAATCACTTTGTCTTCTGTCCAGGTGCCCAGCATGAGCTGGGTCCTTTTCTTCCACTGTAAACTTTGTCATTACACCTTCCCAAAGAAACCTGCAATCCGTGTGTTCCATAGACATTTCTTTTCCAGACTGCTTTATGATGCCAGCCCTGTTACAGGCTCCTTCAAACACCTATAGGCTACACCTAGGACTCTGCAGACTCACTGCTTGCAATCACAGGGCAGTATGGCTCAGTTATAACAGCCCTGGTCCCAGTGAGAATTAAATACACACTTTAAACTTGCCTCTTCCTCACCCTATTGTTCTGTGTGGGGAAAAAGACAAGAAGGGGTGAGTGATACCTGGTAATTTCCCTCCCCTCTGCTCTGGAATATCTAACTATGTAAAGGTGTGCTGCATTTGTTTAACTATGTAAAGATGTGTTCGGTTTTACCTTGTCTGATTGATCTTAAAAACAAACAAACAAAAGAACTGAATGGCCAATAGCAAGGGAAGAGGGCAGAACTTCCTGGCAGGGGGATTAAGTAGGAGGAGGAATTTAGGCTCCAGGAAGAAAAAGAGATGCCAGGGGCCAGGCAGACAGACATGGAGGAAGCAGGAAAATAGGACATATAGAATGAAACGAAGGTAAAAGGTCCTGAACCATAGGTGAATATAAACAGGTTAAGTTAAGTTAAAAGAGCTAGAGGGACGAGCCTGAGCTAAGGCTGGGCACTCATAATTAATAATAAGTCTCCATGTCTTTATCTGGGAGCTGGTTGGCTCCCAACTATACCCATCTCTCTCTCCCCGAGAATAATTCACTGACTGGTGCAATGAGTTGCTAGTTGAGGCTGTGTGTGTGTGTGTGTGTGTGTGTGTGTGTGTGTGTGTGTGTGTGTGTTCTATAGATGGAACTCAGACCCCATAGCTTGAGTGAAAAGTACCATTACCCCTGAGCCACCCCACTGGCCTGATGTAGTAGTCACCGGTGACTAGAAGTTTCTCCCAAACTGGATGTTGCTGTACATGCCTTTAATCCCAGCACTCAGGAGGCAGAGGCAGGCAAATTTCTGTGAGTTTGAGTCTAGCCTGAACTACAGATTGAGTTCCAGAACAAGTTCCAAAGCTACACAGAGAAACCCTGTCTCAAAAAAAAAAAAAAAAAAAAAAAAAAAAAAAAATCCACCCACAAAGACTATTGAACTGGCTCTGAGGAGGGTGGAGACATGTGGTGGTGATGAAGGCTTGGGGGCAGAATCTGGGAAGAGGAAGGAGAGAGAGGTGCCTGGGGAAGGCCAGGAGCTGAGTGGCAGCCCCCCCCCCAGAGATTAGCAAACACTGCCACTTTAAGAAACCAGAAGGAAGGTTTGCTTTCTCCAATGCCCCCATTTTGAATGTTACATATCCCCAGATGTCCGGTGTGATTTATAACTATAGTGTAGCCCCCACACGGCACAACTGGTACACTCTTCCCATAACAGTGCGGGGGATGAGAATCGATTGCGGCCTTGGAGACACCCACGGTGTGGTTGGGGAATGAAAAGGTAATAGTCTACACAGATGAGTTGTTCATCATATGAACTTGCTTGGGCTAGGAGCTAGGTAGGACTAGCAATACGCAGGATATGGCTATTTCAGACATAAGAAACCTAACTCGGATTTGACTCTAGCTGTCTTACTAAGGTTCCTATTGCTGTGATGAAGTACCATGAGCAAAAGCAACCTAGGGAGGAAAGGCTTTATCGCAGCTTGAAATTCCAGGCGATGCAGGGCAGAAACCTGGAGGCAGGGGCCGAAACAGGGGCCATAGAGGGACATTGCGTACTGACTTGCTCCTCACGGATTGCTCGACCTGCTTTCCTATACAACCCAGGACCACCTCCCCAGGGATGGTGGCACCACCCACAATGAGCTGCACCCCACAGGCTTGCCTACAGGACACTCTTGGGTGTGCATTTTCTCAGTTGAGGTTCCCTTCCCCCACATGACTCTAGCTAGTTGACAAAAACACTGGCCAGCACAGCTTGTAAGTAGCAGAGTTAGAAGCAGAAACTTTGGGGGACCACTGAAGATTGTCTGGTTTTGTCGTGTTTATCCATCCTGTTTATGCACTTGGCTGGGGCAACGTCCAGGCTTGCACTCAACCGTTGGAAGAGTGGCACCTTGATTTGCATCCAGACTACCACAGGGAAGATAGAACATCAGGCTCGCACAGGAGTCTGAACTCTGATTCACAAGATGGTTCCGTGACATTCAAAGCCAGGGTGTTCCAGGTTGCCCTAGTGATACGGTCTGTGATTCAGAGCCCTGCTGGGTCGCACAGCTTTCTGTCACATTCTGTACCTGGAACACTTACACTTCAGAACTTGACTTGACAGCAAGCTTCTTGGAGAAGGCAGACATCTCACAGGCTCTGAGTCATCCTTGGCTCCTGTAAATTCTAGCTCCTCTGCAAGCTAGGTCATCTGACTGAGCTAGAATGTCCCCGTCCTCTATGAAGTTCCTCTGTGCGGCAGAGTCTGATCAAAACTGGAGAGTTTTGGCCTCCCTCATATCACCACTGGTTTAGACGAAAGTGTCTCTAGAATGGATGACACTCTCACATAGGATCATACAGCTGAATGTGGGGATCATGAACATGTTGCCAAAAAGCTTTCGGAATTCACAATCACTGAAGTAAAACATGTAAAAATTCACGACTTCACCATAGCCTTGACTCTGGACACACAATGTGAGAACTTCACACTATACAATCCAACATGTCCTGCAATGCCAATCAAGGCAGCAACTTGGCTTGTGTTATACAGCGTTGTTATGAAGAACGGAGCTTGTACTGAACACACAAAACCTGCTCCTACATAGACATGATGGTTTAATCTCTAGTATTTTCTTACCACTATTGCTTGGTTTATAAGTATCAAATTAGTATATCTTTGGATTGTGTTGTGCTCTACAAACCTGCATATTCATTTCATTATAGTGTGTGGATTTGCTTTTCTCTCCAATAAATTATGAAAATTAATTACGTTTATACCAAGGAACTGTTTTATAATAAACTCCTTTGTGATTTATTATCAATAACTGTTTTTATATTATCAACAAATACCCTAATATACCTGTAAGTGGAAAGGGGCCGCAAGTGGGAAGAGTTTTAAAAGCCTTCGTGTAGTTAATAGCCCAGTTAGTTAGTGGTGCCCAGAGCAGCTGGGTTGGTTTGACTCCACAGTTGTGACTTGGGTGTCAAGGGTGTACCGTGTGTGCTAAATCTTCTCTCTCTCCCTCACATTGCTTAGTGAAGCCAAGACTGACCCAGGGACAGTCAGACACCCAGAATGTCTGTTCTGCTACACTTTAAAAAGAAAAAAAATGCATTGCTCTGAGTGTTTCCCCAATCAACCACATATTCTGTATGTCCACCTTCCTAGAAACAATTGGTTTTGCTCATATTTTTTTTTCATGATTTTGTCCTTCTGCTTTCCTACTCAGTGTGTTGATTTAAGATTCTAATTAACGGCAGAATGATATTTATGCGTTTTAAAGTTATTATGGCACAACAGAAAAGCACTATACACATTAAGGTGTGTTAAGAAGTGACAAGGGGGAACTCATGGACCCCAGACTGATAGCTGGGAAACCAGCACAGGATGGACCCAGACCCCTGGACGTGCATCTCAGTTAGGAGCTCTGGGCAGTCTATGGGGCCTCTGGTAGTGGATCAGTATTTATCCCTAGTATAGGAATGGACTTTGGGAGCCCATTCCCCATAGAGGGATACTCCCTCAGCCTATGAGGAAGGGCCTGGGCCCTGCTCCAAATGATGTGAGAGACTTTGATGATCCCTCATGGAAGGCCTCACCCTCCCCGGAGAAAAGAAAGGGGATGGGATGGGGGTTTGTGGGGGGAGCAGGGGAGGAGGGGAGGGAGCAGGAACTGGGGTTGGTATGTAAACTAAAATTGTTTCTAATTTAAATAAGTAGGGAAAAAAAAATCAAACAAACAGAAGCGTCATGGTATGGTGGCACATATCTGTCATCCCAGACCTCTGGTGGCTGAGACAGGATCAAGAGTTTAAGGTCTTCTTCAGCTACATAGGCCATCCTAGGCCAGCTTGGGCTACACGAGACCACGTCTCAAACAAAAGGAGACAAACAAACAAACAAAAACATCCATGGCAAATTCTCCTGAAAGAAAAAACAAAGTTCAGAAACTGCTACCCATCACCTCGCCAGAGTGTCGTTTTATTTATGATAGTTTAAAATTTGTGTGAGAAGCCACAAAAATCATCTGGCCCACACCTTGAAGTCTGAGAAGTTCAGAAATTTAAAAAATGTAAAAATTAATGAGTACAGGCAGATGAGCACTCCTTACTACACTTACAGTAATTGGATGTAATTCTATTCAATTAAATATCACTGCCATCAAGAGGGATTAACGGCTCAACAGCCAACCTCTAAATACAGCAATTAAAGTAGCTGAGATCCAGGATAGGAACCCGCTCCACTATACTGCATTAAGTGAACTGGCTAATACTGTGACTTCAAACAGCAGCTGCTGAGTCATTACCAGGGTAATGGAGGATATGGGTGTAGCATCACTTAAGTGACAGATCTTAATCCTTGTGATAAAGCCCAGTGTCACCATGTCTGCAAAGCAGACCAGAGCCCAGGCTGAGCAGCCGAGCTCCTGTGGTATGTGCACCCATCCCCGGCAGAGTGGGCAATGCATTAATAAGGTGCCTAGCCAGGGGTGTTAGGGTTAATAGGGGTCCATAATTAAGTGGCAGAATGTAAACGAGTCATCTCTTAGCTATTGGGGCATTTGAGAAATTTTGGAAAGAGACTCTTGTCTAAGTACATGGTGGATATGGTCTTCTGCACTGTAAAGGTTTTCCCAGACTTGCTGACAGCTCTTCTTCCAAGGAGATGTGCTGATTCTTCAAGACAGGGCTTGCCATGTCTACCAGGCACATGGCAATTCAGCTAAGCACAGATAACCACAGAGAGGCCACGAATTTATGATCTGGGTACTTACGTCTGTTCCATCTCATATACTTTTGTAAAAAAGACATATCAGCCAAAACGCAAGAGCCACTGCATTTGACGTGGCTCTGGTGAACAGTGCACTAACCCTTTACATTAACATTTCAGATCATTTGTGATTTGATTTGTGCTTAGCTTCCAGAATTGTCATATTTTTTCCAAATTATGCAGCTTTGAAACTATATCTGAACCAACTTTCACGTAATTGCTTTTCTTGGCAGAGGGAGTAATTTTAAATTTCTGGCACCATGTAGGCTCGGATGGATGCCTCCCTGGCACCTCCTTTTCCTTTTTTTCACAGGCAAAATGCCCAGCATATCCTCCCTTTGATTTCTCTTTGCCCTTTCAACATCTTTGCCATGATGAATTGAGGCAACTCATAGAGAAGTTAAGTCAACCATGCACCACATTTGGTCTAGCGAAAGCATTTGCCTATACTCTCCCCATATTCAATTTACCACTCGCGCACTAAATTCCCCGCTACGCTCTTCTGGTCCCAAGCCCTAAAGAAAATAATTAACTGAGGTGAGTGCAACTCAGTGGAAACATCTGCCTGGGATCCCAGGCCAGCTGCATTCCTCAAGCCCTCCCTTTGGAAGATGGAAAACAGGTTGCGAAGACTGCTGGTGTGAATTTGATGCCAGTTTAATTCTGCAACCTGCCTCAACTCTTCTTGGAAGCCACACAGAGCATGTCTTAAGCAGTGTAGCCCTGGTCTGCGATGGATCCAGGAGGCAGAGAAACCAGCCCTGCCTGCTCCTTTTACCTATAGGAACTGTGAAGCACCACCAAGGGACTGAACTTCAGAAATCAGAAAATTATTCCCTCGTAAGGGAATATGGCATCTTTTTAGGGAAAGGAGCTACTGCTTAGCAGGGGTTAGACCACAAGGGGTAGGGGAGGGTGATGTTGAAAGTACTGGGTGAGAGTGATGGATCTGAGCTGGCATATGTCACAAGTCACGCAAACTGACCACGTGGAGATGGCCTCATGGGGCAAACCATGCTCCTCGGTGGTAGCAAAGCAACCAGAGGAGTGGGAGATGAGCTAGGAACGTGGCTCCGCCCCAGGGCCATATTTAAAATTAACAGTCCTCCATCAAGCTAAAGGGAGGCCAGCTCTGCAGCTGCCTACTGAGGCACAGTGTGACCTTGTCTCCATTACTTTCCTGTTGCTTCGAGAAAACACGTAAAGAAAGGATTTAGCTGGGCTCACAGTTGCAGAGGGTTAGAGTTCATGATCGGGGGAATGGGGGGAGGGAGAGAAGGCACAGAATGAGTCAGTCCCCAGTGACATACCTCCACTCACAGGGCTACACCCACTAATTCTTCCCTAACAGTTCCACCAGCTGGGAACCAAATATTCAAGTTTTAAATCTGTTGGGGGAGGCACATGCTAATTCAAACTTAAGTTGTATCCCTGGAGCTTGCTGAACCGGTTTTAGGCAGTTGACTGCTCAGCTCTGCTTTGCTCAGGGACTGTTGCTGCTTCTATAACCCCAGGAAGGGGCCTTGTGACCATTGAAAGTTTCAGAAGCTTTGTCAGCCTTGTAAAATTGGTTTACTTCCTGGGCCTTGTGTGTTTCATTTGCCTCCTAACACTTAGGAGCTTCTCTCTTCCCCTAATCCTCTCTTTGCTGTTGGGTTTTTTTTTTTTTTTTTTTTTTTTTTTTGAGACAGGGTTTCCTCTGTGTAGCTTTGTAGATCAGGCTGGCCTCGAACTCACAGAGGTCTGCCTGCCTCTGTCTTCTGAGTGCTGGGATTAAAGGTATGTGCCATCACTGCCCACCTTACTCCTCTTTATCCCTACATCTAATCTCTTCCAAGAAGGTTGTTCAGAACAAGATGATAATAACTTTAAAACTTGAAGAAACTCTATCGTATTCAACCACAAAGTATTCTAGTATGTGGAAAAGAGCGGCAAAGTATAGCGGTACACATATAAAAGTTTTGAGGAAAAAAATGCCAAAGAGGATTTAAAAGATACAATATGTATATTTTTTTTTAACATTATGGGACTAGGGGTGTAGCTTGGTTAGTGGAATGCTTACCTAGCATGCACAAAGTCCTGTATTAATGGGCTGTGGTGGTGCACACACATTCAAGCCCAGAACTCAGGAAGTCAAGGCAGGAGGATCAAAGTTCGAAGTCATCCCAAGCTACATAGCTTGGAAAAAAAAAAAAAAAAAGAAGGAAAAGAAAAAGAGAAAAAAGGTTAGACTACATGTACCCTTTGTAAAATTGGATGGATAGATGGATGGATGCATAGGGTGGGTGGATGGATAGATGGATGGAGTGGGTGGGTGGATGGATGGATGGATGGATGGGGTGGATGGATGGACAGATTCTTCCTGCCCTCAATTACGCCTTTTAAAAATTTGTACAGCTTAGGGCTCTTTCTTTAGTCCCCTTCAGAAGCCTGCTTTTTTAAATTAGATATCTTCATCCATGCTTCTAATAATTGAACACAGGAGTTGGAGAAGTTGTGGTGAAGCTGACCGACAGGTGGATGTAAGTGCTACACGGCACAGTTGTGCTCCTTTGATAACCTTCTCCCTGAGAACATCTTAATGCTTCTGCGGGGAGATAAAACCCGTTATAAATAGAAACCGTCCGTCACTGGAACATCGGAAAATGAGAAACACTTTCAGACAAATCAGAGAATTTTCCAGTGTCAAAACACAGCAAACCAGACTGACTTGGTAGGATGTCACCCGGCATCCTTGTGAAACCATTCCTTGTGCAAAGGTGTGGCCACTACCACATTTTCACTGGCAAGGCAAGATGCCACTACGTGGCTCTGAGTCTGGTGGTTTTGTTGATTATTATACACCTCAAGAGTTAGTTAATGTGGAAGGACCCAACCCATTCATTTTAAGTGGTGCCGCCCTGTGCCAGTGGTCCTGGTACTGTAGGAAGGAAGTCTGAACGAGCCATGACAGCAAGCCAGCAAGCGGCCCTTCTCCACAGGCTCAGCAACAGCTCCTGTCTCCAGGTTTCTCCTCTGCTTGAGTTCCTGCTATGGGAGGTTATGCAAGCATTAGAGCCACGCCCCACTTCCTGTTTGGCTTCTGCTTCCTGTGTATGTTTGAGAAATAGTCTCTCTGCTTCCTGTCTGGCCCTCTGTCACCATCTCTTCCCTCTAGAAACATACCAAAATAAATTCTTCCCCTGTGAGTTGCTTTTGATTATGGTATTTGATCACAGCAACAGAAAAGTAACTAATAGAGTAGCTTTTGTTGAGCAAGCAAAATTAAAATTTAAACTTAGTTTATTGAACTTGTTTATTAAGCAAATAAAAAAATTCTAGCATTTAGAGTATAATGCTATTCCAGTGCCACGAATTATATGCCCCCAGACACATTTATAATCTTATTAAGGTATGGAATGGTGAAATAAATCAATTACGAAATATTTTATATTCTCCCGGCAGTCCAGTTGTTGATCGACACGATTATATGGAGTCTACCTGAAAGCATATTTTAATTTAATGGTTCTCTACATGAGGAAATAAAATTACAAGGTCACTGAATAACACTGATAGCTTAACAAGACACCTGAAGAGTTGAAACCGGTGTTACCATGCTATCAGAATAATCCAGGTCTTGTATTCATGTCTCGTAGTCTATTTCAAACCCAGGCATTGCTGTACAGGAGATTTCAAGTTCAGTATAAACATGAAGTATTGATACTACACCCAAGGGAAGAGACTCATGTCAGAGGAATAGCTCCGCAGTGCTGTAATTCTCCACACATACCAAGCCGACCTATTGAGGAAATGTCTTTGCTCTGTGTTCATACACTTTTGTAGCTGGCAAGGGCTGTCACGTGGTAGAAGAGGTGGCCCACTAAGTAAATGACAAATACATGAGCACTGTGGAAAGGACAAACTACAAATAATATCTGAACTGTGAAACTAGTCACCCGGAGTCCCACAATAGAGCTCTGTGACCACATTAATGCAACCTATAAATTTGGTCCTGGCTTCTTACTTGTAGAAAGTTTTGTATATTAAAAAATGGAAGCCAAAAATGGAGTGGGAGCTCCTGAGATCAAGCACCTAACAGACTGACAGACGCAAATCTGGGTCTGGCTTAGCGGGTTCCTGTCATATCTGTTTTTGGGCATAATAGTTTGAAAGTATGTTGCATAATTTTTATTCCTCTTGAGTTTCAGTCTCTGTTGGGATCATGGAAGGAAGACGAGCTCTGGAGAGCACTGTATTACCTATTTCCTCCCACATGTGTTTGCTGACTCTTCCTCTCTGGTGATCCTGTAAAGGAGGGTGTGAGGGCTCCTGTCCTTTTAACCCTGTTCAGGATCTGAATGTCGTGGGATATTTGATCACACCGTGTGAATATGTCTATGTTTTACCTCACCTGCCTGGGGCACCTTCAGAATGGTTTAATAAAGAGCTGAACGGCCAGTAACTAGGCAGGAGACGATAGGCAGGACTTCCAGAGAGAAATAGGAACTCAGGGAAGGAATCCTAGCAGGAGGATTCACCACCAGCCAGACTCTGAGGAAGGGGGACCTATGGTACTGAGGAGAGGTAATGAGCCATGTGGCAGAACGTAGATTAACACCAGCAGATTAACTTAAGTTTTAAGAGCTATCTGGGAACAAGCCTAAGAAGCTAAGGCCAGGCTTCCACAATTAATAAAAAGTCTATGTGTCATTATTTGGGAGCATGTCTTTATTTATATTACAAAGTGTAGAGAAGCTTCATGGGTGGCATCAGAAAGGGAAGTAAGTTCAGGCGTACAGACTTTGGGACTGAGTTCCCAAATCACCTGATACGAAGGCAGCACTCTCTTCTCAGTAAGAGGAAGAAAGCACTCCAGCCATGTACAGAAACACACTTTATCATTTTTCACCTATTCTCTCTTCCAAAGGATGTTTGCTGCATCTCCATATTGCAAAAGAAAACTGACTCGCTAGGCACGTAATATCAACAGCTCCATATTTCCTCCAGCCCACTCCGTTTCCCAAAGTTCCTGAGTGAAATGTTTATCATTGTTCATCTGCATGGTTGGCCTGGATGGACTTAGAACAACCTACTTAGAACAAACGGGTCACACCCAGCTTAAGAGACCGACTTGAATGCAGGTGGCACCCCCCACGGGGTCCCAGACTGATAAGAGGGAGACAGGGGAGTAAGCTGAGCAGCCCATTCACATCTGTTTGCTTTCTGCTTGCAAATGCCACGTGACCAGGTGCCTTCCGTTCCCGCCTCCTCTGCCACGAAGGGCTGTCCCTTCAAACTGTGGGCCCCTGATGAGAAAGGTACATTGAACAACGTGGAAACTGTCTGAATCGCGTGTGATACCATGAACAATAGCAGCTTGTGAACACTGAATAGAAACCTTAAGGTGGACCATTAAAAAATAATAATGAGTGGCAAGGAAAGAGGCAAAAAACAAAACAAAACAACAAACAAACAAAAAATACTAGAAAGCGTTTGGACCCTCATTGCTATGGAAGCACACACCAAGAATTGGGGGCAGAGAAAGTTTTCCTTCCTAATCTAGGGCTCGTATTCTCCAGGGCCATTGATGTCATGGTCACAGAGCTGCAACTGCACCACAGGAATGACACTGTGACTTCAGTAGATTGGGAAGTGCACCCCTGTCAGTCCCCAGTCCCATTCTGTGAGGTATCCACCCTGCCTGCCCCTGTTGCACTGACCACGCCCATTGGGGGTGGGGACAGATACCCATTGTGGGTGGGGACAGATGGGGGCGTGACCTGGGGGAACTAGGTCTGGGGTCTGGGACCCCAACACTCTCTCTTGTTTCCTGGTCAGAGACAGAGAGCATCCGGGGGGCATCCTTAGGGCGGGAACCTGCTGGCGGTCATCTGTTTCTGCTGTAAGGGATTTTTCCCTGAATAAACATCCATCAGCCTGTCTGTTTTCCCAGATTCTTATTTATCCCCAACACCATTCCTCGCTCCCTAAGGTCATAGTCAGAAACTGGCACATTAACTTTGAAACAGGACAGTCATACTGAGCCCTGCAAGTCTGGCTTCCCATGTCCTGTATGCTCTGATACGGCTAAAAAGAGACACTTCCGGAATTCTCCACAGTAGCCACTTGTATGAGCTTACACAAATTTCCTACTCTCCAGAGCCTCAGTGAGTGGCTCGGCTTACCTGACAGCTGTCAGGACCTATGGAATGAAATCTAATAAAGTGTTTGTTTTATAGCAAGCATTAAAAAAGCTGCAGGTGCATGTCTCAAAACTGTCAGATGGGCAGCCTCTGCAATCAATAATGTACTCCAGAGGATAGACACTGGCCAGACCCTAATTTCTTCAAGCCTGGCAAATGTAACAAAATGCTCCCCACAACTATGCAGAGGAGGAAATGCTTTGGCCTCATCTAACCCCCAGCTGTGAGCATGGGCAGAGACATCACACGTTTAAGAGCAGGGTCCATCTGTCCCTGTTGTCAGCATTCTGTCTGGGTCCCCAACCGGTGGGTGTTGTGCCCACATTCAGTTAATCCTCAAAACACCATCACGAGCATGCAGAGATGCACTTTGATGATTAAGCTGGTAATCAAACCTAATAGCAGCGTGAACCCTTACATAGTACAGGTTAAATAGAACTGCAAATAATTTTAGTGGAGAGAACAGACAGCAGTCTCACGTTTACAGGTGCCTCTTTCTCCCTGATACCTTGGCATCAGCAGGAAGGTGTGGCCTTGTCCCCTGCCTGTCCATCCCCTGACCTGACAGACTGCCTTTCCAGATTCCAGATATTATGCACAGGGCTGAGGGGTTACCAGGCTGACTCCACAGGTACACACAAGTGTGACTGTGTGTGCTAAATCTGTAACAGCTTTCTGAAAATCTATCACCGGAGTCTCTGAAGATGAAAATAGATCCATAAACAATGAGCTAGGTGTGGCCTATGCTGTTTGCCAGGCACCAAGTGACACCAGCGTTCCTTGTGTGACACAACCTCGGGTGAGAACCGGTGCTCGGACAGGATCTTGGTTCACAGGAGAAAGCCCTTCATCAACATCAAACGGCATTTCCCATAAGCATGCATGGCTCTCTTTGAGAGCACACCTGGTTTACACAGGCATTAAAAACAAAGCCAGAAAAGGAGATCCACGCTGTTGCACAGCGGGTAAACAGAATGTAGACAGCACTGACTCACATTTTATGCATCTCAATTTCATCTTCATGTATCTCAAAAGACAAATAAACCCCAGGTATTCAAGCCCTGGGGAGAGGAAATACACAAGAATAACCAGGAAAGCTAAGGCCATGTAACAATACCGTCTTCTCAACCCGCCCTGTGCTGGAGTCCTCTCCCAGCCCATTTAGAGCAGTTTACCTCCACAACTGATCTGTAGGCTTAAATAAATCTTAAAAGTGTAAAACCGTATTTATCTTCATGTCATAGAACTAGCCAACAGGGAAAGCACTTTGCTTACACATAAGGCTTCAAATGGAGTAAGCCACATGCATCCCCAGGGAACCACCCAGGACCAGCCCACAGATGACCCCTTCCTGTTATTTTCTGAAATCTTGTTCACGGCTGATCCAAAGTGGAAGGAAGAGAAAGGTGTAATTTCCCTGCAGAGCCAATCTCATGGAAGAAAAGAGGCTGAAGATGCCTGCGGGGAATCCAGGTATTTTCTATTACCATGCATCCTTCCCCACTGGTGTTGACCTATAAGAAAACTGTGGTTTTCAGCATAAATGGGGTTTGCAATAAAAATTTCTTATTACCCTAGTCTTCAAGCAGCTGCCTCCTCCAGCCCAATGCTCAGTGCAGACAGGCTTTGGCAGTACTACTGACCCTGTTATTCAGCCTGTTTATACAAATCTGTGAGCAGATCAAGGCTCTTCATGTCCTAAGGGAGCTGACTTGACTGGCAAGAGTTTTAATTACTAGAATAGTGTCAATGTTTTTTATTAGCATATATCAATTATACAGGACAATGGGTTTCACTGAGACATTTTCACACACGTATATAATGCATACGGCCATGCTTGCTTGCCTCCCCTCACAACTAGTTATGTCCCCTTCTACTTTCATGCTGTGTGTGTGTGTGTGTGTGTGTGTGTCCCAATGAGTTTCATATGGGTTTCCTATAGGAGCAAGGGTTTATAGGAGGGAAGACACCTTACCAGTGTCATGGCTACCAATGAAGAACATGCTCCGCTCTCCCTCACCAACTACCAACTGCCTACAAACCCTAGAATATTTATTTAGGCAAATGTGTATGGCAAACCATCAGTTTCCCTTCCCATGTGAAAGGTGTTTCTGTTCTTTCTTTGTCTTGTTGCTGTTACAAAATCAGTTTAAGGAAAGTTTACTTGGACTTATGGTCTGAGGGGGACACAACAGGAGTCTCTCTTGGCTCCTGCACAGGAGCTTGAGTGAGCACCAGTCATGTGCTCACATCTAAGTGAATAAGGGCACAGAGAAACAGACGCTGAAGTCCAGGTGGCTCCCTCCTTTCCTCTTTTTATTCAGTCTGGAATCCCAGATAATGAGATGGTGCCTCCCATAGTCAGAGTGAGGCTCCCTCCATTAACTTTCTCTGGAGACATCTTCACAGATACCCAAATGTGTGCCTCAGTAAACCGTGGGCATTTCTAAATCAAGTCAGTTTGACAACCTCAGAATTTAGATGCTTGAAATATGTGCTGTTTCTTCCTCTAAAAAAAAAGCAATATAATGCTTTACCTGTTTTCTTTATACTATTAACACTATCCTTTCAAATCGATGTATCAATACATTTAGTGCCATATGTTTATGCACAAATGCTTATATTTACAAGGAAAAATATGTTCTTTCTTGCACAATGTCATTTAGTGTCTTAGTGTTTCTATTGCTGGGAAGAGACACCATGGCCATGGCAACTCTTACAAAGAAAAACATTTAATTGGTCTGGCTTATAGTCCACCATGGTGGGAAGCAAGGCAGTGCGCAGGCAGACATGGTGCTGGACAGGGAGCTGAGTGTTCTTACATCTTGACTCACAGGCAACAAGAAATGGTCCGTCTCACTGGGTGTGGCTTGAGCGTATATGAGACCTCAGAGCCCGCCTCCACAGTGACACACTTCCTCCAACACACTTCCTCCACAGTGACACACTTCCTCTAACAAGGGCACATGTTCTCCAACAAAGCCACACCTCCTAATAGGGCCACTTCATTTGGGGGCCGTTTTCTTTCAAATCATCATATTCCACCCGCTGGCCCCCAAATGCCTGTAGCCATATATCATAATGCAAAAATGCTTTCAGTCCAACTTCAAAAGTCCCCTTAGTCTATAACAGTCTCAAACTTATTTGAAAGTCTAAAATCCAGAGTCTCTTCTGAGACTGATGTCCTTTTTAAACTATAAACCCCTGTAAAATAAAAAACGCAGATCACATACTTCCAATACATAATGGTCCAGGATATACATTATCATTCAAAAACATAGGAAAGGGAACACGGCAAGGAAATACTGGACTGAAAACCAGCTGGTCAAACTCCATGGTATGGGTCTCCGCATCTTGTGTCAAAACTCTCTTCAGTTCTCCAGCTCCTTTTAGCTTTGCTGACTACAACACACTTCTCTCTCTTGGGCTGGTTCCAACCCCTGTTAGCAGCTCTCCTCAGCAGGTATCCCACTCAACTTGGGCATCTCCAACATCCTGGAGTCGCCATGGCAACCCAGGCTTCAACTTCACAGCTTCAAGCAATGGCCTCTCTACTAGACCTCCATTCAGGGACACCCCTGACCCACGTCAGCCTCAGTGGCCGTCCTTAGATGCAGGGGAAGATTCCATAACCTCTTTCTTCTATACTTAACTTTAAAGCCAGAACCACAAGGCAAAGCTGCCAAGTTCTTGAGGGGCCTGGGACATGCCTCCCGACCCTTGTTTAATTACTTCTTCACCAGTTTTCTGGTTTTGATGGTAACCTTAATTGCCCAACCTTGGCTGTTCTGGAACTTGTTGTGTAGAACAGGCTGGCCTCAAACTCAGAGATCTGCCACCCTCTGTCTTCCCAGTTCTGGGATCAAAGGTGTGCACAACCACACCTGGCTCCAAGCTTTTCTTTAGCTCCTTTTCACAAGTTGGAAATTTAGCTGGGTTGGGGGTGAGGGTGTGTGCCCTGAGGTCACCATAACCTTTATTCTGTTTCTTAATCTGTTTATCTCCTTGAACACAGGATTTAGCTCCATTCCACTTCCTGATTTTCCTTTCCTCCTCAAGTTTTTCATTTTCTTTCTCCTTTTCATTATAAATCTTCACCAGAGTTACCACTAACAACCACGCGACAGAGTCTATACGAGGCTGCTTTGAGATTTCCTTTGCCGACAAAATTAACCTAAATCTCTTCCCACTTTGGAAACTTTGGACAAGGGCAAAATACATCCACATTCTTCATCAGAATATCACAAGAATGATCTCTAGCAACACGCTACAATTCTTCTCCTCTGAAACCTCTGGAGCCAGGCCCCCACATTTCAAATCACCCTCAGCACCACGGTCTTCCACGTTCCTACTAGTATGGCCCACTAAGCATCACTTAAAGCTTTCAACTGCTTTCTAATCCACAGTCCCAAGGTCCACATGCCTTCAAACAAAAGCGTGGTCAGTCCCATCACAGTAATCCCCCAGTCCCTGGCACCAACTTCTGCCTTAGTTAGGGTTTCTATTGCTGTGAAGTGACACCATGACCACAGCAACTCTTATAAAGGAATTCATGGGGCTAGAGAAGGAGCTGAGAGCTCTTACATCTTGACTCACAGGCAACAGGAAGTGCTCTGAGACACTGGGCGTGGCTTCAGCATACATGCAACCTCAAAGACACACGTTCTCCAACAAGGCCAATTGGGTGGGGGACTCCAACCACACACACCTCTGTGTATGGATTTGGCAATGTCCATCACCTCTCCGGCAGAGGATTGGGTGGAACAGAGAGAGAGATCCTTCAGTGATGGAGGGGCAGGGGCAAGAAAAAGAGCAGCTGGTTTGAGAGTGAGAGCAAATGGTAGAACGTTGCAAACTGCAAGTAAAGGTTTAAAAAAACGGCTCATTTGTAGAAGTAAATAATATCAGAAGATTTATTCCACAAACATGCCAAAAAGCTTAGATTTTACTACATGAATATATATAAAGACTAACAAAGTACTAATTTTCATTTGTGAACTTATTGTTTTGATTCTATTAAACATGCATATTGCAAAAGCTTAATTTAAAAAAAGGTTCTTTCTGCTTATATCTTGTGTATGGAGAGCACAATGGTTTATCCTGCCTTTTCTTTCTCTGTAGTTTTTGTAGGGTGCTTTGTTTTGTTTTGTTTTTTAGACAGGGTTTCATCCTATGGCTCAGGCTGGCCTGTACCTCACTATGTAGTCCCATGGCATCAAACTCATGGCAATCATTCGTCTCCAGGCTTGTAAGTTCTAGAGTTACAGGTGTGAGCCACCAGGCCTGTTTTTCATTTGTATGTTTTCAGTGCCAGGAGTTGAACCCATGTCCTCAGCTACACCTCAGAACTTGTTTTGTTTTTTAACATCACAAAGTGACTCCAGAAGCTGGGAGTTAAGATAGAAAGCAGACAAGATCACAGGGATCTGGCTCAGTTAGCAGGTGCATAAAATACATGCAATGGTGTGACAGACCGAGCCTGATTGTCACCCTTGACTCACTGAGAAATGAAGCCACCTTGACAGTTACAGAGCTCCCCTCTCTCCTCTCTGTTTCTGTCTCTCTCTCTCTTTGCTGGCTGTGTAGACATTTCAAGAGACTCACTCTTCATCTCCAATCCTGATTCATCTTTTATATATGGAAGATGTCCCCCTACTCAGAGTATGTGTCTCTTTTATAATATCATGTTTTCTTAGCAGCTAGGATGGTGTCATCAATACCAAACTGTGACAACCAGAGAATTTATCGCTCACTTCAAAGAAGAAATACCCAATATCATTAAATAACAGCCAAAGAAAAAATATGGTGTGAGCTTGCACCCAAAAGACTGCAGCTCCATCAGGAAATGTGGCGAGGGGATAAAATAAAAACAACTTGCTGTATTTTGCATTTGTTTTTAGCTTTCTACTTCTGCAGAGTTGTGCCTTCGCTCCATTTGATCTCCGTCTTCAGACGTAGAGACTGCATGCACCTGAATGTCTCCAGAGAAGGCTATATCGATTTGGTCATTCACAGAATGGATCACGTGGCCGTGAATACCTTGTGCACTTCTAGCTTCCGAATCTGTCTTGACTATCCCCATAGTTCATCCTTAGGAAGTCAGATACACAAAAATATTCTTTTTCTCATAAAATAGAAAAAAATTGCTGAAGAGGTGGCTCAGTGGTTAAGAGCACTGGCTGCTCTTGCCGAGGACCAGAGTTCACTTCCCAGCACCCACATCAGGCAACACACGGCTGCCTGTGGCTCTGAGCTCCAAGGATCTGATACTCTCTCCTGGTTTTGGTTGTGCCCACACACAGATGTGTACACCAACACACACACACACACACACACACACACACACACACACACACACAAATAAAAAAATAAAGGTATTAAAAAAATAGAAAGGAACTCAATGATCAGCAATGAGCACTTACTAAGTACCCTCTAAGGACCTACCAGTTAGCTCCTAAGATGGTATGCACAAAGGTCCTAAAGAAATATAAAAGTGTGCCAACATTTCCTAAAATAACAATTAAACAAGAGATGATAGACACCTATAAGCATCTGATACATGTGTAGACTAGAATATTATTTTATACCACATTGTAACTAATTACCACAACTAGTGCCTCAAAACAACACTCATTTATCAAGGTACAGTTCTGTGGGTCAGAATTCTAAGGCTAAAGTGGATTTTCTTGTTAGTGTCTCACAAGACAAATGTCAAAGTGTGGGTCAGGCTTTTTATAACTTGGGGTTGGTGGGGGACAAATGGACAATGTCTTCATGGCCTTGTTGATGACAGATGGGAGCTTTCCCCCATAGACCCTCCACATTCCTTCTCATTCCTCTGTCTTCAAATCAATAGACTCATTTTCATGTTTCGACCTACAAGATGGACCCAGGTTTGCCCTGGTAACCTCTATAGTTTAAGGTAAATTGATTTAGAACTTTAATCCAATTTATAAAGACCTTCATAGAAGCAGTACTTAGATTAATGTTCACTTGTATAACCAGGGATAGGACCACCTTAAAAAAAAAAACCTACTGACCTATCAATCTATCATATATCATTTTCCCATACAGGAAGAAGGGACTCTCTGTACAAGATTCCATTCAGATGTGAACAGAAGAGAAAACAACCAAGAAAATGAGAATTCAGCCTGTGCCAACAAAAAATATACTGGGACACGCAACTGATGATGAGTTAATATCTATCAGTCAAAAAACAAAACAAGTAACGGAACTGAAAATTGGCAGAGATGCTATGTAGACATAAATGATCAATAGTAGAAGAAATGTTGGCAACTTCTGCTTTTTGGTCACTAAGATAATTACTCCAAGTTAGTCAAATTTTTGGCAGCCTTATTAATATAGACTTGGAAATGCCTTCAGTCAGGTGCCACACAAAAAATATCAAGTACAAACACAGACAGAACAAGAAATGTGAGCTGGTAATAAAGGGAAATCCACAGTTTGCTGTGTCTTGATTGAAACTGAGCTCAGCTTGAAGAGAAATTCCTAGAGCCCTGCCCCACACTTACTATAAGTTCTGATCTCTTTAAATATTCTAAAGGTATTGTAATCAAATTGACCAACTAAATAGCTGAAATATTTTAAAGGCAATGAATAACAGTAGGAAAATAAACTGTCCTGTTTCAGGGAACGGGACAGGCCTCAGATGATGACCTTTCTATCTTAACACAAAAGGGGGTTGGGGTGACTTTGCCAGTGAAATTCATGCCTTACAAACATGGGTGCCTTAGCTGAGCATTGGTGGCACATGCCTTTAATCCCAGCACTCTGGAGGCAGAGGCAAGAGGATCCTGTGAGTTCGAGGCCAACCTGGTCTACAGAGCAAGTTCCAGGACAACTTCCAAAGCAACACAGAATAACCCTGTCTCAAAGAAACCAAAAAACAAACAAACATGGGTGTCTTATTGTAAGCATGCATGTCTAAGTTTGATACCCAGACCCACAGAACAAACCAGCCATGGGACTTACAATCCAAAGAACGTGGAGGCAGAGACAAGTGGATTCCTGGGTCTCACTGAACAGTGAGCCCTGCCTTCTTGGCCAATGAGAGACCCTGTCTCAAAAGTACAATATAAATGTTGCCTAAGGAACAAAACTCAAAGTTGACCTCTGACTCCATGAACATGAGCACACACATACATGTTCACACACTCACCTGCTCACACATGAATGAGAACACATGCAAAGATGTCACAAAAGCAATTTGTATCTCTTCAAAACTAGACTAGGAATTTTGATCTTTTCCAGGGCTAGTGTGATGTGCAATACATTCCAGCGACACCAGATGTCTTACTTACTTTCAGTTGCTGTGTCAAAACACCATGACCATGGCAACTTACAAAAGAGTGTTTAATTTGTGGTTCAAAGTTCCAAAGGTTAGAATCCATGACCATCATGGCGGGAAGCATGGTGGCAGGCAGGCAGGCTTGGAGCTAGAGCAGTAGCTAAGAGAGCCTATCACAGCTGTGATCACAAGGATTGACAGTGCACTTTGTGGACAGTGTTTTGGATGTTACAGGTTCTGGGTTCTGTCATACACTTAAACATACACACACTACCTTCAACTTGTTAAATGAGATATGAGACACTGTCACAAAATAGGCTTTGTGTGAGATGATTTCCCTCGGCCACTGACACCTTCAGGGTAGTCATGGTGTTTCCTAGGTTAGGGATATTATGCAAAGCACATCCACACCATTTTTGGTTTATGGTGTGATTGTGGGAATATAACCCCTCAGAAATGAAGGAGCAGCTATGTAAATAAAATGAATTCTTCCTTTCAGGTCTGGTTTTCCATGGGTGAATAGCAGCTAAGGATACAACAAGAAGAAACAAAGAGATTTGGGTCTGGAATGAAGTGTTTGTTCAAGGGGCTGTTCTGGATGCCCAGGATCATCCCAGCAACAGGCAAGGAAGTATTCTTCTTGCACTTAAGGAGTGCATTTCAAAATGCAGCTTCTCCTCCAGATCCCATGCTTTGATGGGGGAGATGCTAGATCTGCAGGCTGGGCAAAGCATCATGGCCCAAAAGGCAACCATATGGAAATGTGGGCAGGCAAGGGACACAGAGGAGGGGAAAGGAGGGTCTACCTAAAATCGGTGTGATGTGATGCCTGTGACCCTGTTCTAAACAGGCTCCCAGGTAGAAGGAGGTCAGGGCCAATCAAGGTCAGCTCGGCAGGAGACAAATTTCAGTTTAGTGGGTACAAGAAGGTACTTTGTAGTCATTCAATGGCTCACAGAGTAGAATGCGTTCAATTAGGTACTGGATATTTCCTCTGGGTTCCTGCCTACATGTGTAGGAGGTTGAGTTGAAGAAAGCAAAATAACAGCTGCTGCCTTTAAAATCATCTTCCCTGCCCGCCACCAGATGTGTGCCTCTGCAGCAAGCATGAGCTGCCACGTGGATAGATGTGTCACTGGAAAAAAGATGGGGTTGACAAAGGGTTTCGCACATTGTGACCAACTGATGAAGGTGGACCTCACACGGCTCAGGGTGTGGGGATGATAAAGTGGTATCATTTGCTGCCAAGACCGTTGAGTCACAGGTTACATACGCATGGGCAAATTCTCCAGGTTCCGAATGGAATTGGGACCCGTGCTATGACAAGATATGGGCGATAAATAGCTCAAGGGAGGAAACAATTGTTTTGACTCAAGTGTCACTGGATTTCGTTTGAGGCAGGCTGGCTCTGTGACTGTGGACCTGAGTTGAGTATGGGTGTAACACAAGTAGAGAAGGCAGCATGGTGGGCTATTTACTTCAGAGGATCCAGGATGCAAATAGTGCATAGCGAGAGGACACAGGGAAAGACACCCCCTCCAAGATACCTCCCTCAAGACCCACTTCCTCCAACCAGGCCACACCTCCCAATAGTCCATTCAAATTGTAATCCAGGGCCCTTGTGACCCCCCTCAATACCCCCACCCCTGAAGGCTGCTTGCATTGAGGGCCAGGTCTTCAATGCATGAGCCTCTTGGGGGAGACGCACTCAAAGTCACCACCACCACAGGAACATTCTGTAGCTATCATTAGGATTTAAAATATGAAAATCAAAGAGACAGGCATTCCGGGGTTGTGCTCACTAGCTACTCTTTCCTTCCACGCCGAAAGCTCCACGCCCCAAAAGCTCAGGAACTAATCTTTCAAACTTTCAATTTATTTCTCAAGTCTTGGCAAGGGACACAACCTCTAGATACAGCAAAAAACATAGTCTCACTAATACTTTTTCTTTAAAATTGCTTACAGTTCCAAATACCTAAAAATGAAACAATTTCATATCAAGATAACCCCGAGGTTCAGTCAAATTAAATTTTAACTTATCGGTTATAAAATGGGATGCCTGTCACCTTTTTAAACATGAGAGGAAACAACTATCTTCTGTGAGAATGGTCAACAACAAAGATGAGCAGAAAGATACGAAATTTGGCTTCAGAGGCTGTGATCATCTTACATATTTTTAAACAATCAGAATCACTCAAAAGGTAAAACTTAATTTTGTACTGAAATTGTAAAAGTTCAAAGCCAGGCGTGATGGTGCAAGCACATCATCCCAGCTCTCAATAAGCTGAGGCTGCGCAGAGTCCTCAGGATCCAGCCCCAAGACTCTCTTCAGGGTTCAGATCGGATGCAACAGCAAGCAATAGGAACTTTTTTCTTCTCGTGGTATCTGAGGGTGAACAAACACTTTCACACACTGTGCTGATGCAAACAAGTCTCTTTATTTTGCTGTTTCTGCTCTAATCCTCCCATCCTAATTCTAATTCCTCCTAGCTTCTCCTCTAGCCTGAAAACTCTCTTTTCCATAGGAGCATTAAAGAGAAAAACAAAAATTGAAGAGTTAACCTCTCATTGGTCAAAAGCACATTCCTAGGGTAAACGGTGAGGCGCTGAGCCGTTGCCATGGCAACACAAGGTTCCAAGGCTATGGGAGTAAGACCAGATTTGGGGGGGGGTACAGTGCCCAGTGACAACCTCTGAGATATAGGTCTATTGTTTGCAGGCTGGCAAGTGAAGAATTGGCATGCTTTTCTTAGGGTGCTTTGTGTAGCAAGCTTGGTAAGACACCTGTGACTCTGACCTTGTGTATAGCTGTAAACTTTCAAATAATATATGATCTGTTTACAGAAAGCCTTTAGTCTAGTTCACGCTTACACTGAGGTGAAAGTGAGCTAACTGCGTACAGTTAGTCTGAGCGAAATAACAAAGCACACTGTTGAGTGTCTACAGTCCTCGTGGGACAACTAGATCTAGTTATAAATCATGTCCCAGCACATGTTCTATAAACAAAATCATACAGATAAATGAAAGTCATTTTCCTGACCACCCACGGATATATGTAACCATGAGGTTGAGATGTCATCATGAAATTACATGGACACATCATATGGGATCATGAGGTCACATGCTACAATGCAGGTATTGGGGAGACACCAGGCTGCTTTTGTAGACTCGAGCAACAGCTCCCAGAGGCCATGTCCTGCAGGCCTAGTCTGGACATGGTTAACCTCTGTCACAATCACTCCTCTGGTGGGTTGACATCTGAATTATCCATTGCCATATGCACCATGGCCCACAACAGCTCATGATAAATGCTTCCGGTACCGAGGCAGGAGGATCACTGTGAATTTGAGGCCATTCTGGGCCACAGAGTTCCAGAGGCCTGAGATACAAGACTCTATCTCGGTAGATAAATAAATAGATGTATTGGGAAACCAGGTGTCATTGAAAGCACAATTGCTGCTTTAAATTCGAATACAGTATGGCATTGAGATGACAGTATTAACCATAACTGGAATCTGTTCTACCCATTATAGCATCGGTTAGCAGTTTGGTTGATACAAAAGGGATAACACAAGGAAATCATGAAATTTTATAATTAGAAGAGTAGCGATAATGTTGTTTACGCCTTGCATTTTATTTTTGAGACGGGTTCTCAGTATGTAGCCTTGGCACTCCTGGAACTCACTACGTAGACCAGGTTGGCCTCATACTCACAGCAATGTACCTGCCTCTGCCTCCCAAGTGCTAAGGTCACAGGTGTTTGCCGCCACAGCCAGCTCCCCGCCAGGGAGATCAGTGTTTTCCCAGAGCGTACATACCTAGTTCTTTGGGCCGAACTTAGAACCCAGGGCTATTGCTCTCCCCTCCATGATCTGTGTACCACTGAGAGGCCTGACAAAACCAGGAGAAATCTGTCTGATGCAGTGATCTACATGAAGCCTGACTTAGCCATCCACACCTTCTCTCTGTAACACGGTAAACAAAGGACCCGGGGACAGATGCTAGGGTTCAAGCTGAAGATCAGGGAAGCAAAGCAGCTGAGCTACCAGAGAGCTCTCACCTCTAAAAGGGCTGGGGTGTTTCTGTTCTCAATGCGGCTGGAGAATGAATGCCTCATACTGAGACCTTGCTCCTGTCTTATGTACCTCCCTAATGTTGGGATTAATGGTGCGTGGTTCCGGATGCTGAGATCATCTTTGTGTGAGCTGTTTCTCTTTAGGACTGGATCAATCTGGTGTAGATCCGGGTGGCCTTGGACTCACAGAGATCCATCTGCCTCTTAATCCTGAGTCCTAGGATTAAAGGCGTGCACCACCACCTCCTAGCTTCTGGCTGCTGGGATTGAAGGTGTGTGCCTGGCTTCTATGGCTGCCTGCTTTCTGAATCCCCAGGCAAGCTTTAAAAATCAGCAGACCCCAGTTTTTCCCAGCGCTTCTCACTTACCCAGGTTTCTACACAGCCATACTTCTAGACTTTTCTAGGGAGCTGTGGAAAAACCCAAAGGCATTGTGTTTCTCTTATAGAAATAGGCAGTTTTGCTCATGAGATAAACCCGCAAAGCTGAAAAATTAATGAAATTTAAATCACAGCTCAAGATAGCAATCCAGGAAGCGAAAGTACATGTCTGATGGGCAGATGGAAGTAGGAGACAGCTCTTGGGGGGAAGGGGGACACTGGTTTGTATCTGGAGGGGGGGGTCCCTAGAGTTTAGAATAAAAACGGGTCGCAGCATAGAGGGTGACACATGGAAGAAAGAAATGGAGGAATGTCTGTAAACGGCATTCACATCTGCAATGTGCTCCCCCAGATGCATGAAAAGGCTGTAATTTTCACTTACAGTGAAAGCAACTACACACTTATTAAAGTTCCATGAAGTCAACAACTGAGGGGAAACAAGCCAGGAATAAACTCAAGGCCAGCCAACAGTAAAACGCAGCATGCAAGCTATTCACCAGGATACACATACAACAACCAAAGATATTTAACCGCCAATGAAGATCGGGCGTGTAAGCTGAGGGAGAAATTTTGCACCTGGTATGTACATGAAAATTTTCCCCAGTGAAGTGTGCTGACTGGTGGCCTTGGCCCATCTCCAAACCTGAAGCCGTAGTGAGTGTTCACACGGCTCTTTCCGGCAAAGTTCCTCTATGTAGGCAGGAATGTCGCACAGAGCATACATTGCTGAAAGCAGAGCTGTGAATGCCTGAGCTCTGCCCCTTTCTGCCCCAGAACTCTGATGAGGCAGAAGCCTTGAATACAAAGGGAATGGGGGAAATACACTTTTTAAAATTTATGCTCACTTATTCTGTAAGTTTAGCTAAGCACTGTACTAGGGTACTTTTCCCATTGTGACAAAATTCCTGGCAAAAACAACTTAAGAAAGGGTCCGTTTTGGTCCACAACTTGAGAGTATGCCCATCATGGCCAGGTGTGGGCCAGCTGGTTACTTTGCAAATCACGTTGTAGACCAGTGACTACATTGGTCTATAGTCAAGAAACAGAAAGAGATGAACTGTGGTCTTTACACCTTCTCCTTTTGATTCAGACTATGAAATAATGCTGCCTACTTCCGTTAAAACTTGCTGAAAACGCCCTCCTGGATACACCCAGAAGCAGGTCTCCTAGGTAACTCTGAATCCCGGGAAGCTGTCAAGATCAACCATCAGAAGTTATCTACTGTGTGGTGTGGAGTCGCTAAGAAGATAACACAACTAAGGCCATATTGAGGGGATGCTGGTACACAAACAAACTTTACACCAGGGGAGAGTCCACACCAGGGAAAGTGACAGTAAGTATGACAGGTCCAACCCTGTTATACCAGAAAGAATCCGCATGGCATCTCTTTCAAACAGAACAATGTTTGAGTGGACATCAATGAAAGAGAAGGGCAGGCATGAAAAACCACAACAAAACCCCTAAGGTAAAATAAATGTTTCACATAACAGCAGAAAGACTGTACTTTCAATTCTTTACAAATACTGTTTCTTGGGCAGATGGTGGCACCGCAAGGCACAGCCGTGAAAATTTTTTCACAGATGCCCACGGCATTCATCTACCTCATATTCAGTAAATTATCTTATACTAGAGGTTAGTAGTCTATGGCCAAGAAAATAGAGAAGTTATAAAATACATTAATTATCTTCTCTAGAATAACCATACATTTTAGGTAATAGCAATAACTTTATTAGCCCTCTCTCCATCTATCTTTAAAATCATACTCAACAGAAGGTGATAGAGGATATTTCACCTGAGTAAATGACCCTAGCCTAAAACATTCCTCTTATGGAATGCTAAATATTTGTGTCAGAGACTAGGCTTATCGTTTTCACAAAAGAAAGCTGTCAGGGAGATTAGTGCCAATTATGAGATTACACATCAAAGCTGTTACCTGAAAATCTGTTTCTAAACTGATAAATTACAAACTGACTATCTTTATGTACATGTTTGTAAATTGTAATTTGTAAAATTGGCAGTTAATTTAAGAGTATTGCATAAGAGATTAAGTGGAAATGAGGACCCACTTGACAGATGACGCAGCAGAACTTAAACACCACTCTACGAACTTGGCGTTGTGTTTCATGGACCTGTGTAAGAGCAAAACCTCTTCTTAACCTCTCCCGATACTTAAAGAATTAGTGACACTTTGCCTAAACATTTATCGGCGGACCACAATATTATTAGGCTTTGCAAAGACTACATGATTTGCTATGAATTTTTCACTCTGGGTTAACTAAACCAGCCTTTGTGAAGGTACCAAAAGGTTTCCTGCCTCTGAACCCTCTGCAGAAAGGATGCTAAGGCTTGGAGGAGCTCAGGTACTTCAACTACTTCTGTGCCTGGGTTAACAATGCTGCTCCAGCCCCTTAGTGATCTGCACAGCCCTTGGAGGCAGAGGAATAGGGATGCAGAGACCCTCCAAATTGTGCTTGTTGTCTAGGTATGGAGCATGCCCCTGGCCTCTGTATTAAATCACTGGGGAACTCTCACAGGCTGTTTTCAGGTGCATATTAGCATAGTGTTGTTATTACCCACTTTTCTCCCAGGATGCACAGAGTGAACTCAATTATAGTGGGGTGATGTGTGGAAGGGGTCTCTTGACTCCGGGTACAGCTCACAAATATTCTTGTACCTGCCTGTCCTTCGGTCCACCTCTTCCCCTGGCACCTTATTGCCAGAGTATGGACCACTGATGCTCATCCCAAGGCCAGCTGGGCTCAGGCCACACCCAAGCTCACTGTCAGACTCCTGAAGGCTGTCTACACACTGTTTTCAACAGAGCTGCTGTGGAAAACATCAGAGGCAGCTGTAACAGCACCTGCTGCCCACCTGGAGGCTCCCTGGGGTAGGGACATTCCTCATTTTGACTTTATGCACTTTAGTCTTTTGTGATGGCATGCCCAAGGTTGCTTGTTCCCAGACCACTTTTTTTTTTTTTTTTTTTTTTTTTTTTTGCCTCCATGGCAGTTTGCTACCACAGACCTGGAAAATAAGATGCATTCCCTTATCATTCAATTTTTCAGTTTAGCAAATTCTTAGCCTGAGAAGTCTAGCTATGTTGCCCAGAGGTGGCTTTGAATTGTACCTCTGCCTCCCTCCCAAACCCATCCCTGTACTTCAGCGTTCCTCCCAAGACCATCCCTGTGCCTCAGTGTCCCTCCCAAGTGCTGGATTTACAAGTGGCATCACACCCGTTGTCTGTTCACAATGAAAGCCAGCCCATCGCAGGCTCTGAGCGTTAGGTTGTCATAAAGCTGTACCTCCAGGCAGCCTTCCCAAGGAGCCACTCACTCACTTCACACTCACTGAGCACACATGCAGACGCTGTAAGCCTTTCACGAAGGCACATAATCCACTCTCATATCACAGCACTCCCCAGAGTGACTTCCTCCGGCACACATTTTTAAATGAAGTCTTTGTTGCTACCCTCTAAGTACTGGCAATTTTTTTTTTTTTTTTTTTTTTTTTTACCTTGAGTTTTGTGGCTGATAGTGCTGTTTCAGTTAAAGGCTTTTTAAAACCCTTCACTAACATCTTCCCTGGAAATCTCTTTCAAGCAGAAGTGAATTTAGGAAGCAGACCCCTTAACCCTTATACTTTCCAAAGTCAGAAGTGTAAGAGGAAATGTTAACTGAAGCATTGTCTGATGGGTGATGATGAGACCACTCAGTGGGTAAAGGCCCTCCCCACAGGTATCGCAGTTAAATAAGGATCAGGATAAACAAATGGGCCGAATAGGTGTTTATTCAGGGAGAAATAACTTACAACCTAGACAGATGAACACCAGGAAATTCAACCCGATGCTCCTGTCTGAGTCAAGTCAGCAAGAGAGCTTTACCCCCACTCTCTCTCCGACCTCCTTCCACAGGTCACTTCCGCCCATGGCTCCACCCCCAATGGGCGTGGTCAGTGCCACAGAAGGACCATCTCACTACACACAGGAGCCTTCCAACCAGAGTTCAATCCTGGGAACCCACTTTTATGCTGGTTCCCAGCAAACTGACTCTGCAAAATTGCCCTCCATCTGCATGCTGAAGCACACGTATACCCACACACGTGATGATAATAATAATAATAATAACAATAATAACTCTAAGTACAATAAAAAAGGTCTGACTGTTTTAAACGGCTTGTTTTGTCCCAAGACTAACCTCCTCCTATATAACTTCTCTGTTGGAGAGAATATCACACAAACTGGAATGGCGAATTTAAATAACCCTGCATGTTTTTATTTACCGAGATACACCACCAGCCTTGCCCCCTGGAAACTGCATCTTTATGGGGAGCAACAGCTCTAAAAATCCCATTGCAGAGAAAAGAACCCAGAACCACACAATGGCTAACACACAGCCTCGGGCTACTCAGACCGATGGAAATCTGTGCCACTCCAAAACACCTTGGTTCCATCCAGTGACAAATGGGACAGCATTAGTCAGAGAACTCTTGACTTTCGCTTCACACCAATGTGAGCCTGTGGCTAATTGGGGAGTGTAGGAACTGAAGTGTTATGACATTTTCAAGTTTATTCAGCCATTTGTATTTAATTCATTGCCTTTTATGCATTCATGTGTGTACATGCATGTAGGTGGGGGTTGGTCCACTTGCACACGTGTGTGTGGAAGTCAGAGGTCAGTGTTGGGTGTGTTCAATCACTCTCCACCTTGTTTTGATACAAGGTTTCTCCTTGAACCTGTAACTTTCCAATTTGGCTAGGCTGGCCGACCAGTGAATCCTAGAGATCATTCTGTCTCTGCCTCCCCAGTGCTGGGACAGCAGGCACACCCTGTTTCCACACGGAGTCTAGTAGATCTAACTTGGTCTTCAAGGCATAAGCATAAGCACTTTACGACAGAGCCATCTCAGTGAATTTCTTTTTACAAGTGTAAAGGAATGTCAATATGATACTAAGTAATCAGTGTTCTGGCTTTGCTGCTTAATTATTCACTTACATAGTTAAACACATCAGAGCGTTTCAGTGTTATTGGCTGTTATCTCAGGGTGTCTTACATCATCACAGTAAGTACTGTCATCTATATTATTAAGAAATGGAATGATGCTTGTCTGGAACCTCCTGTGTATTTTTTAAGATGCTGATTATATTTAGTTAGCTCCTAGGGAAACTGCTTAAGAAGGTTGCCCGTCTCCCGAAAATTTCTAATGGCTTGTATTTTCTCCCCTTTTATTTTATTTTCAAATCAGCTTTATTGAGATATGATTCATGTGCTGCACAATATATTCTAGACTGATCAACACTGCCTGCTTATTTTAGCTAACAGCACCCACTGAAGACTCAGGAGAGACTCCCTGCTTTGAGGTGAACTCAGGGAAGCATGGACTAAAGCAGAGCTAGGGATGAGCTCATCTGGGCACAATTTTGAGGTCATTTCCAAGCGGCGACTTTCCTTAGAGAGTAACAGTATTGACATTGCCCCCACTTTGTAGGGGTGCTCAAGTCTAATTCAATTTGATCCTATCAAAAGAGCTGAGACTAGTTCTTAGAAGGAACATGAAGATTAAATTGTTTTGCTTTTTAAGGACCACATTTTAAAGGACACACTGAAACATAAGCTGAATTCTACTGTGAGGCGGAGAGAGAAAACAGGAGAAAAACAAATCAGGTTAAAAAAAAATCAACTTGAAAATTTGGTCTTTGCTGCTGGACTTGGAGCCACTGACATGTGGAAGTATAAATAGCTTATGGAAAATAGAAATAAAACCCAGAACTATCTAAAAGTGGATTAGTCCTGCTGCTTTCTGGGTCACCTCTTCCGAATCAGATATGCTAGCTCAGGGGAATGCAAACAGAATTCAATATTCCCTTGAGACACGGTGAGGAAGAGGTTTTCACCCAAAGAGGAAATGAAATGGTAAAATGGAAACCTAAACAAATCTGGGGTGGCAAGCACTGTGGGAAGTAAAGGAAATTGGCCAGGATGAGGAGCTCTGAGCAGGGACTCAACCTTGGACCAGACCAGGTCATCCTGCTTTGTCAGAGGTTACTGCAGCTGCTCTGACAAGCATCACTCTGAAATCAAGTAAGGTGGAAGGCACAAAGTCAGTCTGGAAAACAGACTTCTATATCCGTGTTAACTGTAGCGATTCCCATAATCTACTATTCCGAATTGTCTGCGCTGAAAGTCAGTCATCCTGCTTGCAAATGCAAAAACAACAAACAGTATGCTCAGAGTGATAGAATGGTGGGGAGAGGAGAGATCCTACTCCATTTATTGTACTTAGAACCCCAGGCTTAGACACAGGGCGGCTTGTTCTTCCTTCTCTCCGGGATATTCCACTCCCAAAACAAAACACTGGTGGATTTTGCCTCAGTCAGAAAATAATCTCCACGGAGCATGAAAATAACCACTTGGCAATACACACTACCACACAAAGGCGACACCAGTGCATGCTCTGTGATTCCTTACAGAAAAATGTCCCTTTTGGCTCAGACCTGTGCTTCTGCCCTGCTAGGATGCCTGCCCCTGATTGCACCGTACCCTATCAGGGAAAAGTCTGCCTTAAAGAGAAAGCTAAAATGCAAGATTCTTGGGGGGGGGGGATTATTCTTACCCTAGGTTTTCCCGCCTGACCTCATTGCGTGGATTTGTGTGTAAACGTGTGTGGTAGAGGCCAGAGGACAGTGTAAGGCATCTTCCCTAATTTCTCTCCACTGAACCTACAGCTCATAGATTCAGCCAAACTGGCTGGCGAGGGCCTGGGATCACCCTGGACCTGTCTCTCCAGTGCTGACTTCTCGCTCAACACCCTCCACACTTAAGCAATTTGCCATGACACAAGGAAACCTACAAACACACAACCCTTCTCGATGACGGGAGCAGATGCAAAGGAGATCCAACCGCCTGGACTTCCACAGACCAAGATGCACATGGAGGAAGCAGAGAATTCGTGTTTACATTCTCCCTGAAAAGCTAAAGGATGCCCAGCGGATGGCCAATGTCTAGCTTAGCTGTTTCTGTTTTGTTTAGGTTAGGCATGTTTGCTAGTTAATAGGCACGTTCCATCTCTGTCACCCAGTGTTCTAAAAATAAGACAATGGGGATGGCTTTTAATGTAGAAAAGCCACGATAACTCCCAAGTAATAAAAACAGGATCAGCGTCTGTCAAGTTGCCAGGTGATTAAATGTCATTCTGCCCCCCCCCCATTCTGCCCCATCAGTTTAATTCCTTCTGAGGGCAGATGGAATTTCTATTGAAAAGGCAAGCCGCATTAGCTCACAAGACACAGAAGAGTCTAGGGACACAGCAACCTGACAGAAATCATCCTGAGCCTCAGGAAGTGCCTCCACTTCACTCTGGGAAGCTTCCAAAGCCAAGACAGCTAACAGGAGGAACTCCATACCACAGAGTAGGCGGTGGCCAAGGGCCAGTAAATTCCAGATGCCACCGCAGAGACAGTCAATGAATGTCACTGACATGGCCAGCCACTGAAGCTGTGCTCTGGTTCCTGACAACCCTCAGATCTGAGAGGTGTCCAGTGAGCAGAGAGAAGTGGCTCCCACACAGGCTGTCTCCTTCACGAGATGAGTACCCTGGCCCTTTCTACTCTTATTCGCATGAGAAGCCATGACCCCTTTGAGCAGAGAGCATGGCACACAGCTGCAGACTCCCAAAGCATCAGGGAGAGATCTGGAGAGGCTCGCAGCCAGAGTGAGGCCTGGCCTTGGCAGCGCCCTTTCTTACTTCTAATGGAGCAGGATGACCAGCATCTACAGCAATGCGATGATGATTGTGCAGCCTCCGCCACGACAATGCAAGTGTTTCTTGTTTCTGGGAATATGAAGTGCCTGGAAGCAACACCCACTCTCTCTAATTAGGTGAAAAGTCCTTCAGGTTCAAGCAGTTAATGCTCGTACGGTGCTCCCTTAAAGGATTCTTCAACAGTCAGGTTTTTAAAAGATCACTTCTTATTTTGATTTGCTGTAAGTATGTTCTCTTAAACTATGCACTTTTAAAACATACTCTATATGCATGAGGAAGCAATACATACTTTGTATATTTGTCTTTCACACATATATTTGAACCAAACTGCTGTTGGAGATCTTTAGATGAGACTGAGGTATGGTCGGGTTGGGTGGAGGATGGGGGAGTATTTTCTATTGAAAAGATGAATAATTCAAGAGCTGTCTGTCAGAACTAATTTAAGGTCATTTTGGTTTTGACTTCTACAGGTATGTCATACAAAATCCTGTTAGTGATTAATCTCTATTTCATCTGAAAACAATAAACTCAGATTCCCAGGATAGCAAAGCTCTACTGAGCTGCAACGTAGGGCGATGTTCACTGTACTTGCAGACCCTCTGAATATCTGAATGGCTCTCCAGTTTCCCTTCTCATAGTCCTGTTCAATCTATCTCTTCATGTCTCTTTCGATTGTTGAGGGGGGGTTGTAAATTGAATTTTTTAAAAAATTTATTCATTATAACATACTGCATTCAATACTCTTAGAAGTTCCAATAAAAACAACGGTGTTTTCACTCAAAAGACAAAGACATCAATGTTACTACGTTGATCACAAATAGAATAAATTAGCAATCAAGAAAATGATGTCTAATCCCTAGGAATTTTAATCTTCTCAGTTAAACACTGAAAATGTAAATTCTCAATAAATCCAGCTAGTTGATCATTTAAGATATAAGAGGTTTATATCTACCATCGTTTCCGGTAGGTGAAAACATCGTTACCCCCCTTCCACATTAGTCATTATAACTAGGACACGATCTCTGAGAGGAAGTGTGTGTCTAAAGGAAAAGCGAAAGACAAATAAGTTTAAATAAGCTGTGCCCTTGGAATTTCTAGCATGTATCATATTTCATAATATAATTTTTAAGTTTCTCCTACTCCTTAGATCATGCCATCTTCACTAGTCTTTAAAGCAAGATGACTACTGCCCCTACCCTTTAAGGAAATCATGGCTGAAAGAAATCAATCATTTAAAAAATGTATCAAGGCTGGAGAGATAGTTCAGCAAGTTAAGAGCCTTTACTATCCTGAGTTCAGTTTCCAGAATCCATGTAGAGTAGATCACAACCGCCTGTAACTCTAGCTCTAAGAGTCCAACAACTTTGGCCTTTGAGGACATATATACTTGTGTTTATGTAATCACACACAGACATAACATACACATAATTAAAAATAAAGTAAGTCTTTATTTTTGTATTATTGTATCAATAAGACAAAGTACAGATGTCTAGTAGGCATGTAAAACATGTTCAACATCATTAACTATCAGAGAAATGCAGATTAAAACTACACTAAAATTCTGCAAACAAATAACAGCAAACGCTATTGAAGATGTGGACAAAAGGGAAAGATGGGGGTCCTTATACACTGTTGGTGGGTATGTAAACTAATACAGCCTCTTCAGAAATTTCTTCAAAACCCAACAGCCCCATGATACCACCTGCTATTCTCCTAAAAGAGTCTAAGTCAGCATATCAGAGATAATGCCCATCGATGTGCATTGCTTAGCTAATGACCTAAGTATCAAACAACAGAGGAATGGGCAAAGAAAGTATGGTCAATAAATTCAACAGGCATCATATTAAATAAAGTCAGACTCAGACAATAGTACATGTTCTTTTTTTCCTCAGTTGTGAATCCCAGATTTATTGAGACTATATAAAATTATAAATACAAATGAAGCCTGAAAGCAGATGCTAAAGTGTCTACAGGATCAAAAGAAAGTTATAGGCAGGGGGAGTTTTGGGGGTGAGACATATTCAAAGGATGTTATATCCTTTCGTGAAAGTGATACTTGTAGCCAGTCCTATGTACAGTGACTATATGCCAATAAAGTTTTGATTTACATAATTAGTATGTTAATAATGGTATTAAGAAGTGATGTTCAGGGGCCAGAGGGGTGGCTCCAGCCCCAGGATTTCTGTGCCTTCTTTTGACCTCCCTGGGGACCAGTCACATGTATGGTGCACATACATAATCATACATGTAGGGAAGACACACACACACACACAACAAAATAAAAAATAAATCTAAGTTTTTAATGTTTTAAAAAGAAGTGATATTCATAAAATACAAGGGAGCAAATATCTTGAGGAAATCTTCTGAGTTTCAAAACCGACAACACAACTAAACTTTAGAAGGCAATAGTCAACTAAGGAAATGGCAAGTGTACAGCATTAATTAACTCTTCCACTAGAGTAATTAATTGCTTCCTTTTTGGCTAATTTATTTCGCTTTTAGAAACCAATTCTCAAAGAGAGAAGTCACATGAATTCAATTTCCAGGAAACCAGGGGTCCAAGATTTCATTTGTGAGTAGAAAACTTTCTTACCATATTATATCATTATTATAGCATTACTATATATTATATTATATCATTATTATAGCATTACTATAGCAACATAGAAAGCTGCTGGGGGGGGGGAATGTGTAGAAACTCACAGAATTTAGTTTCCTGAATATTTTGGAAAAAACGAAACAAATGACAAGTAGCATACGTGTCTTCTTGCATGTGGAGCCTGGATTGGGGGTGGTGGTTGTAAGGAAACAGAAGGGGAATGGTCTAGGAAGAGGAAGGAAACCAGTTGGAGGGAAAAGAGGATGAGGGACAGGAACCTGGCACTGAATATCAAAGAACATTTCACATATGTGTATGAAATGTGTGAAAATACACTGTCTCTGTCAACACTAGAGTTTACATATTATCCTTCTGAGGTCTTCCTGATGGAGTTGAAGACAGTTATGGTTACGGTTTTCCTTAGTGATGATAAAAGATAAGTTACATATAAGACTTTAGACTCACAAAGATAAGAGATGACAGAATATTTTCTTTAAATTTTGCCAAATATCAATGAACTAAATATTGATAGCTATAGTCCTTACTGGGTAACTGTTTTGTTATATATAATTTTACTATGTTAAAGTTAGAGTTCTTCTTATTTAGACAGAAAAGAGGAGATGATGGGGGATGTGTCCTCCTATATATATGTTTCTCTCATTGGTTAACAAATAAAACACTGTTTGGCCAGTAGCCAGTAGAGGCAGGAAGATAGGAGGGGCTAGGAGATGAGGAGAATTATGGGAAAGGCAGGCAGAGGAAGAGAGAGGCCAGGGACGGACTGGAAGGACAGGATGCGCCAAACACTTTCTGGTAAGATAAGGCCATGTAGAAATACATAATAGGTTAATAATTCAGACAGAGCTAGCCAATAAGAAGCCCTAGCCATTGGCCAATAATTTAATAATTAATATAGTGCACGTGTGTCTACCCCGGGGCTGAGAAAGGGTGGCGGGACCTGGTGGACAAGAACCTCCAGCAAGGATATACTAACCATATCATTTCATACAGTAATTATTTTCTACAAGATGTAACAGAAATTCAGTTGTTATTTTTAACTGGAACCAAAAATCCACAGAATAGAGTCTGGAAGTAGCAAAATGAGCCTACAACACAGACAGGAAACAGGATCTCTTACTGGAGAAATCTGTATCTGTAAAGTTACAGAGGCCAGAATGGCGCGACGAGCGACCTTGGGCAATGGGAACCGTACGGCAGAAGGACAGAGACAGGGCTATGCCTGTCACTGCTCCAGGGGCAGTGAGGATCCCTGGGCAGAACTGAGGTGGGCAGGGGTGGGCCAGGGATACTCCTGAGCTGACCCAGGATGGGAAAAGGCCCATGCATGGCTGTAAAGGGAAGGAAGAAACTGAACCTGGGACCCAGAAACCCTGAGACTGCCCTGGAGAAGCAATGGGGTAGAGGGCAGGGGTGTGGTCAGGTGGACAGTGGACAAAAGGTAGCAGGAATGTGTTGAGCAGACTCCTGAAGAAGAGCAAATCCCAAATGTAGCAGCTAATACCGTTTACCAGTGTCACCGTGGCTAAGAGCACCACATAGTTGATTCTCAGAGAGTTACTGCTACCGCTAACTCCGATCTGAAGACTGTGCACATAACCAAATGCCAAAGCAACTTGTTTTGGCATGCAAGAGAGTCTAAGACCAAAATAATGCCAACTCTTATCAGATTAAAAAGAAAAAGTGGTGTTTTGTAATTGCTTATCGCCTTAAGAGTTTATATTCTTCAGATCACTTCTACTCCGTTGTTTTATGGATTCCATATATCCCAGTGTACACCCAGTGTAGACAAGAATGATCTTGAACTTCTGAACCTCCTGAGTCTACCTCTAGAGTGCTGGGATCACAGGCATGCATGCACCACCATGCTGGGCTGGGGGCCAAGCCCAAAGCTTCTTGAGTGATAGGGAGGTACCAACCAAGCCACATCCCCAGCTCTACTTCAATTCACTTTAAAAAATTAACTGATGTTTAATGTTAGTGTATTTGACTTAAGGAGCTTGTGTACTGAATAAAAAAGAGGCCAGTCCCAACCACCCGCTCCATGTATCACAGACGAGACATCAGACTTAGAAGTCCATCCATCTTGAATGATGCAGACACACAAATGGGTCCAGCTAACACTGCATGGGGCAGAGACAAGCTGACTAGCAGAGCTCCGCCCTATGGCATAATTTTGACCAAAGAGGTGGTGATTATTATTGTATGCCATTGCTTTTGAGGGGCAGTTTCCCAGGCAACAGAGATAAACTGTCGCCAAACTGACTGGCCACGAAGCCTTTGGACCTGCAATGTTCTCATTTGCTAAAATGCATAACAACAGTCTATGACAGGGAAGATTGTCCCCCCCACGATAGGAAATCCAGCCTTGCTGTGTGTGCTGCAGCTTTAAGAAAAGGATTCTGACCTTTCCCTCCAATTCAGGCTTTAAATCAAACCTATAACGTTTAGAAGCAGCACATCTAGAAGGGTTTGCTCACGGCATAGAAATAAAATGTGCATTGCCATTGGTCTTCAATAGCTGAGAGACAAAACAAAGGGCTGAAGAGTTCATGTGGCTATGGAGATGGAGCTAATGTGCACTCACTGAAAGCATACATTGGAAAAGGCAAGTTGGTTATTATTACGAATCATATATGACAAAATGCCTTTGAAATCAATAATACTCGCAGTGGCCACAGGTACTGAAACCTGACTGACTTTCTGGTGCTGTCACCCTGGCCTGTATCTCCTCAATTATTTCCCTCCCTACTGCGACGATGGGGAACTTTACAGACTTGCAGAGTATAGATGGGCAAGGAGAACTTCTACGAACACCAGCAACGGTCAAAGCAAAGGCCATCCTGCAGTGGCCTTCATGGACAGCCACTAAAATGGTGAATAATTGTGCCAGTCAGCTTTTCTCCATGCTGCATATAAAAACTAACAGTCTATTTCGAAATAACCAACACCATTTGAACATTTGCATCACGAGGTCTCCGTAAGAACCGTATTTTCAAACAGAACGTGTCTTCAGTCTGGTGTAAGAAGATAAAATACTTCAAAATTACTGCGTAGTATATTTAGAGCTTAATTTTTTTCATCTCTCAAGAGACACACTTCTCCCAGAAGCACAGTTGATAAAACATGGTTTATTTTTGTAACTCATGCAGAGAAAAGCTGAAAGTAGCTACCAGAGCCAGCTCTCTTCTACAATTAAGCACCGGTGACTTTCGCTCATCGTGTTACATCCTTACTGTGAGGTTTGCTTTAAGGACTTCTTATTTTTCTGCAAATTAACTGCCATCTCCTGTTAAAACAACATTCTCCAATAAATCCATAAGACAATCATTACAGAATGTATGCAAATAAGAGCTTCTTAGAAAAAAAAAATTCAAGCATAGTCTCATGAACCACAGGTGGTCATTACCAATTTTCCGAAACTCTCCCAGGGAAGGAATATGATTATCTCTCAAATCTCTAGCATGCCTTCCACTTCTGATTTTTCTTTTGTAATTTATACCTCTTGTGATTATTAGGGATGCTTTTGATATACCTTTGTTACCGGCTATCTTTCAAGTCAGATTTATGTTCACAGTAAAATTAAGCAGAGCACACAAAGATTCCATGCATACTGCCCACTTGCACACATGGGGGGGTGGATATCAACATGCTACCCTCAGTAATTTGTTTTATAAATGAAAATGTGGTTTTGATGCAGAGTTGGCCAACCCTGAGGATACAGGGAGCCTTTAGATGGTAAGGAGAGTAATTGTAATGGACAAGAGTATCCATGGATTTTCATATCTTTGTGGGTTCCCAACCAGGTAAGGCTTCCAGGAGAAAGGAGGGGAGGAAAAGAGGCCCTCTCCCTCAAATAGGGCCCAGATAGGAATCTTGTAGCTCCCAAGGGTTTGGAAGAACTTCAAGATGACTAGATCCAGCCCTGACAGGGCCTTGTGGGTCATATCTAAGATTTGGGGGTTCATTTTGAAGCAATTTAAGAGTCACCGGATGATAGGAAAGAGATGAGCCACGTCACCTACCCATCACTTTAGAAGACAGGTGTGCCATCAAATGGTGCGCACAGATGAGCCCAGCACTTGAGAGGTGAGGTCATCCCCAGCTACAGAACAAGTTAGGGGCCAGCCCGGGCTACATGAGATAATGTCTCAAAACCAAACAAAAAAAGAAAGGCAGATAGACAAACAGGTGCGTACAACAATTCGCAGAGCGGACAGGAGCTCTCCAGGGCAGATTTCACCAATGTAGGAAGAACAGAGGATGGCCAGAGCCATCCCACACTGCCGAAGAATTTCCACTATCCCAGTGAACAAAAGCAAACTGTCATTGTCTGACACTCCGAGCAGGACTGAAGAAGCGTGTCTAGTCTGTTCCTCTCGACGTTCTCTGTTCTGTTACCTGTGTGAAAATCATCTCTCTTGCCATGATAATTGTCTCGGTTGAAGCAATTCGGTGTTAACAGAAACGATAGGATGTGGCCTTTCCTATGGAGACGGACCAGGAAAGGCTGATAGCAGATAAGAAAGGTGCAAATTTGGAACTGGTCTAACCATGCTGAGATACCAGGCCCTTTACTGAACGCTTCCTATGTGCTCGATACTGTTTTCCCATATGTTGACTAGTTTATTTACTCACTATACCAATCCATCTTGAAACTTACCACAGAAACTCCCTTTATTATTAAGATCGGTTCCAGGCTTTACCATCTACGACCGTATGCGTTTACACAGATGCAAATAGTTTTGTCTAGAGCGGTGTGGGAAGGGCCCAGACACCAAGTGTAGTCACACTACAAAAAGGCTCCTCTTGGCTGGTCTTCTGTGTCTCCCACCCAGCCAGTGCATAGCTCAGACTCAGTCCAGCCTCCCGCTTCTCCTGGAGCACCCACTATTGCTGGTGAATTCCACGCAGTTAAATGTCACGACACCCCAGAGTTTGAGTCCTCTTCATTTTGCTTTAGATGGCAGTGTTGCTCACTCACAAACCCTCCCTGAATTCTTCAATACACTGCATAAGCACAATACACAAGAAACGTAGACACAGAACAGTCGCTGAGAAGACACGCAAGTGGTTCGTAAGAATTACAGCATGCAGAGGCTATGCAGCATAACTCTAAAACGGGATGTGCTTAGGGGTGGAAGTACGTAAATGGGAAAGATAAGGCCATGCCGTCCTGCCTAGACAAAGCTGAAAGCCAGCTCCTCCGCTACCTACCTGGAGTGCATCAGGCTGAGGGACACACAGAACACAGGAGCGGTTGCTTTCCCAAGGGACACTGATATCCCAGTGTCTCTGACCTTCTCACACATCAGAGCTCATCTCTGCACAGAAATCTGTGATTCTGAACTCAGCACCCCCATATTTCTAAACTATCAAATCCGAAAAATGGTTCTGCATGCTTGTCCGCACAAACCTGTGCTAGCCACGGTACACAGCTCACACTCTACAGGCGTACTTGGAAGGTTGTCCTTGCTGTCGTTACTGTTGTTAGATTTCAGGGTTCTGTAGGGGAAGGGAGGTTTCGGGAGGCAGTCAAGTCACTGTCAGGCAACAGCGTTATTAATGCTGCCCTGGAGATGGGCAGTACAGCATATCGCAGCAGGGGTCTGAAGTTAAGACGCTTCAGGCCTGCTGAGGGAAAGTAGAGCCTATTCTTTTAAGGTTCCTGTAAAAGGAATAAGGAGGGAGAAGCTGGAGCTTCTTGCAGCCGTTTGGCCCCAAATAAACACACAGATGCTATATTACTTATATATAAATATGTTGGCTGATGGCTAGGGCTTCTTATTGGCTAGCTGTGTCTTAATTATTAACCCATTTTTGTCAATCTAAGTATTTCCATGTGGTCTTATCTTACCGGAGAAGGGTCCAGACCTTTCTCGGCCTACATGGTGACTGTCTCTGGTGGACTTTCTCTGCCTACCTTTCCCAGAATTCTCCTCATCTCCTAGCCTTCACTGGCTGAACAGTGTTTTATTCATCAACCAATAAGAGAAACATATATACAGAAGGATATCCCCCGTCATCCAAATTTGGCTCACACCAAGTAAACTAAGAGACATTATGTTTTCTTATATTTCTGGCTGAGGCGGGTGTCTGAAAGGACTCGAGGACATCCCTGGTAAGGGGCCTCTGGGAAAATAAGAGGACTGGTTAGAATGTGATGTGATGGTAGTCACTACACTTGCCCTCCTGAATCCCTTACCACCTAGAGCTTTTTAGTTTGGAGCGGCCTTATTCCTAGAAGGGCTGGTTTTCCCACCTAGGCAACCTAACTAACAATTACCATATCCAGGTTCAGTACTCAAATGAATGCAGGAACGGATATCCCTTGGGATGCATGTTTAGGAAAGGAAGGCTCCCTCAGACAGGTTTAGTGGCTTATACAAGGCCATTAAGCAAACAAACAAACAAACAAAAAAACTGGGATTTGAACCTGGATCTGGTAAACTATATCGTCCTTTGGTTATTAGAAAGATCAACTTACTCCTCAAGAATCGCTCAGATGCCAGGGAGGGGGCCCAGAGGGAGCACACACACAGTGAGGCTCTTTCAGAGTAAAGAGCCAATTCTCCAAGCCTTTTGCTCCATCGTTTCCCATTCCCTCCTCCTTGGTTGTAAGGTGAGGGCGGCTGCTATCCACTTACAATTATACAGACTTGTGTGCCTTTTGCTGGGGACCAAGCCTTCAGCCTGCCCTGCCCAGGAAACCCGTCTCCGCTGTTGCCTTCATAAACAAAGTGTCTGCATCTCCTTCCTCACTGCACTGCCCATGGAAGACTGACAGCTCTTGGGGGACAGGAGCCCTGGCCTCTTCACTCTGCTGTCACTGTCACCTAGGCAGTACCTACTGGCACCAAGCAGGAGCTCTGCACATGATCTTGTCATGTTGCTTAAATTCCCACCATAGCTATTCCAGACATTAAGATGTGTTCTCAGTGCAATGATCTTTCACTGTCTGATTTTTCCCAGATCCCATCAGCCCGGGACATTGATGGTTTATCTTTTCCCCTCTCCTCTTGTAAATGGAAGTTTCGGTTACTGTGACGACCAGGGTGGAAGGAAGAATAAAGGCTCACGACATGAGGCCCCTCTCAAAGGTTACGTGACCAGTAAACGGTATCGGGGTAGAGACACTCGGGTGCTGTAGCTGCAGGCAGGTTGGGTAGAGTGAGCTCCAAGGATGTAGCCTTCAAAAGCCAAACTGGCATGACCATTGTTTGCTTTTTTTTTTTTTTTTTTTTTTTTTTTTTGAGTCACCCAGGCTCCTGTGAATAATGTGGTTAAGCTCACCAGTACGTCGAGCAAGGCTGGGTGCCTCTTGGGTAAACAGATGCCTGTTCAAATCTCCCATGCAAAGTCATGCAAAGGAATCACATGTTTTTCTCTCATGAATTGAAGTTCTGAGGGGAGGGAAGAAGTCACACCTGCATCAAAAATTCTACAAGGCCAAACAGCTGGATTTGGGGATTACACAGTTAAAATGTTAAAGATCAGAGCCAGACCATCTTGAACTACTTATTTGTTTTGAAAGCTATTCATCCTGTGACTATCAAAAACTTAAAGATGGGTTCTTAGCAAACACCTAGCTCCTACCAACCCCCAAAAAAGCTAGGGTTATCACCAAAGCAGCTAAGTCCCAAAAGAGATTTCCTGGCTGTTCTGTAACCATGTACCTGATGTTTCCACCGACGCGTCTTAAAACATCTTGATTTATACTTTGTTCTGTTGCTATAAAACTTCACAAAACTGTTATCACACTGGGACACCGGCTTTGGGTAGCTTTAATCTGTGTTCCAGAATAAACTATCTTTTATCCCCTCTGAGGTGAGAATTGTTTGAATTGTCACTAGCCTCAAAAAAGTCGGAAATAGCATTCAGCTTGTCCTGGGTGTGAAGAAGACGCTAAGATTCTGAAGCAAATACTTCTCACACAGACCAAGAAGGAACTGCTAACATGCAAGGTCCACAAGACAAACTCCAGCTGCCAATTTTTTTCCCCCCTCACCAGGCCCACTTCTTTCTGCTGCCTGAGACACCAGACTGCAACCTGTGGGAACGAGGTGGTTGGTTCCCTGACTCATGAAGGCGATCACACAGGCTAACGGCACATCTATGCCTAATTTTGAACATGATTTCATTGGTGCTTAAATAAAGATACTGTGTCGTGCCGCATGGCTGGATGGGCAAATTAGCAATATTTGTTTAAGTTACAATAAGACAAATTTTCTTAGCTAAGCTTTAAATCCAATCACTTCAGAGCACGGTGAGTATTTAATTACTGTGTGAAAGGCACAAATGTGCCTTCATTAATCACTCCTGAAGCTTGCTAGTGATGAGCGAACAATACTTCCTGTTCTAATTTCCATAAACAGTTTTCTGATTTGGGGTAGAGGCTTTGTTTCTGTGGGTTTTTTTTTTTTTTTTTTTCTTTTTCTGTAGCTTTCCCTTTTTAATCTAATTACATGCAACTACAAAATGTCTTTCTTTTTCTACTACAGAGTACTGGATCTCTACCTTTTTGCATGTGACTGAGCTCACAATCGGCTGAGCGCCTACAAATAACACTAATGATATAAAATAGGCATCGTTTCATCATTTTGCTATTTTTTTTAAAAAATCATAGTCAGAAACTGTTCCAAACGGAAGGAGAGGAAAAAGAATGTTTGTGCATAGCATTTGGTTCCCGTCCTGCTCTCATGCTGAGAGAGAAATGCTGTGCATGGCACAGGAGAAGGTTCCAGAGGCATCGAGAAGAACATTCAGGAGAGCAAGCCCCAAACCCTCCCAACAACAGTGGCTGGGGTGGTTGGTGTTGACAGTCATCTAGATGAAATCTAGAACTCGCCCCCCCCAGAAAATTCTTTTTTACATACGTAATTTATTTTTATTTCATTTGCATTGGTATTTTGCATGCATGTATATCTTGGAGTTTCAGACAGTTGTGAGTTGCCATGTGGGTGCTGGGAATTGAACCCAGGTCCTCTGGAAGAATAGCCAGTGCTCTTAACTGCTGAGCCATCTCTCCAGCGCCAGAAAATTCTCTTATGTATTCCCATGCCTAACTACGTGTCTATAAACAAATATTAAAACTTGCCTTAGCGTGTAATCCTGCTTCATTCCTAGCAGGTGGCAACGCTAGAGATGAGAAGCTGAGCCTGGAAAGGAGGAGGCGTGGTTACTCCGTCTTCCCTGGCGTCCCTTTTCCCAGCACCAGCCTGTGAGCTTTCTGTGGTTGTGAGTGGCCAGCACTCAATGGGGGCTGATTTATGAGCATGTGAGTGAGCAGACACTGCTATTATGACTGAACTGTGAAGTGACTTACTGTAAAATGTAGATAACTGACTTCTAATTATAACAGAACTATAACAACAATAAACTGTAACGAAGACACCCTGGACACTGTAAGAAAAATAAACATCAGAAGAATCCGAAAGCTAGTGAGATGGGACAGACAGACAGACACACACACACTTATTTAGAACCAAAGGAAGCAGCAATCCAGAACTACCAACAGGGTGGGGGTTGGGTTATTTGCTTGTTTGGTTGGTTTTTTTTTTTTTTTTTTTTTTTTTGGTTGATCGGTTGTTGGATTGGTTTTCGTTTTTGTTTTGTATTTGCCTGGCAAAAGCTTGGTTTCTTAATTAAAGGACAAGGAAAGAGCATACACTCACCCACCGGGGTTCTGGGAGAGAGGATCACATTGAGAGCTGAGCCCTTTACCCTCAGTAGGTCTACCAAAGCCTGTTGCCACACACTCCAGAGGATCCACACACAAAGCCCGGACTCCCACCCTGACCGGCAATAATAAAACATGCCTCCCTCTTTCCCTTTGTGAGACTATGGAGGAATAGCAAGCAGTCACTTATAAAGTGTTAGTGTAGACCTAGACAGGAAGCAGAAGTCCCATCACTGCCCTACAGTGTCAAGGAGCCCTTCTACCATCACTACCATAGATACCCAGAAGCCAGCTATGTAACTCAATTCTAATCCCATCTGGCTTTAACAGCATGGTCCCTCTGCTTCCCCTAGAAGAGGAGGTGCTCAAAGAAGATGATGAGTAAATCTGAAGTTTGAAATAAGATCTAGGGTCTGCTAACAGCACTGCAAATAGACAACATTTCAATCAAAAAGCACCCACCATATCAAGAACCATGAAAACTTACAATCATTAAACACACACACACACACACACACACACACACACACACACACACACACACACTCCCACCTCCCCAGAAATCTACCTGCATGTTAGATAACAAAAGTTGTAAAAAGTCCATAGTAATGGACATGATTTTGTATTATATTGCAAAAAAAAAATTAATGTTGAAGCATGGTTTTCAAAGAAATTCTCTTTTGGCTTCTTAAAAAAAAATGCTTTTTAAATTGATTGCCAAGATTTATAGATTTTACTCCAAAGTGAGAATTACAATGTTCCATATCCATGTGCATGAGCTCCGGAGCTGAGCAGCCAAGCAGCTCTTTCTAAGCCCAGAGAGAGAGAGAGAGAGAGAGAGAGAGAGAGAGAGAGAGGAGAGCTGCTTGACATTTCTTCTTTAGAACATCGCTCTACTGCACATCCACGTGGCTTTTGACATATCCTGCCCTATTGTGCTATGGTGGCTTTTCACTTTGTTGTTCAGTTTTCCCTCTTGTGCTTTCCCGCCCCCAATGGATTAATCATCTTGTCTGTGATGAGGTGATGAATAACTGATTGCATTCTGAGACTTCCTTCAAGAGCTCTCACTAACCACTTCTGCAACCTAGACCTTTGCAAGTGGAAGGTTTGTAAATGATTAAAAAAAAAAAAAACAAGAATAAATGTATGATCTTCACATGAGAGGAAGAGGTGAGGTGGGCTCTGGGAGGAGTCGCCCAAGCCACAGATTTTTGACTGTTTACAAAAGGCCCACAACCATTGCTCTTTGTTTTGCTCTTTTTCTGGGTTCTAGAAAGATCTACATAGCTCTAGGTTAGAAAACTTGGTTTTTCTTTGTAAGTCTTTGCCACAAAGAGAGATGGAAAATATCACAGACCTTCTTAGAATGATCAACATTTCTTCACTTGACATCATTTTCAAAGAACCAAAATTTTTCCTAGGTTTATGATGTCATCGAAGGCTTCTGTGACAATCCCCCACCCAAATGAACCATCAAGACTGGAAGCTGTTACTTGAGTTTCTTGTCCCTCCAGGTATCACTGCCCTTCAGCCCCAAATAAGCACACAGAGACGCTGTTGGCTGATGATTAGAGCTTCTTACTGGATAACTCCCTTAATTATTAACCCATATTCTATTAATCTAAGTATTTCCATGTGGTCTTATCTTACCAGAGAAGAGTCTGGACCCATTACTCCTTCCTCCACTACATGGTATTTCCTTGTGGTCTCTATATATGCTTTTCCCAGAATTCTCATCTCCTAGCCCTGCCTTTCTTTCTGCCTCTGTTAGCAAAGCAGTGTTTTATTCATCAACCAATATATACAGAATGACATTCCCCCATCAGAAAGCCATTGAAGAGAGTGAGTCCTTTAAAATTGTGATGAAGGTGCTGATGTGTAGATTCTCACTGTTGATGGTGATAGGGGTAGGGTAACTCAGTTATCTTTAAGTGCCTGGACACTTGGAGTTTGACCATGCTCCAGTGAGCACATGGGTTGCACAAATTAGACTTGGTATGTATTGTTTTCTTCTTTTCTTTTTTGGGGGGGGGTGTGGAGCACAAGGGGGAGGGTAGACTTTGGAAGAGTTGGAAGTAAGTATGATCAAGATACATTCTACAAAATCCCCAAATAATCAATAAAAATATAATGTTGGGAAAATGTAAAGAAATGCTTCAGAAACCAACTTTAGCCAAATAACAACTAAAATATTATTTATATGTGTTAAATGCTCAACTGAACAATATCAAAATTTAGAAGTTGAGACATTTGACATCCAGTTCAACAAACTTTCCAGTCCTGTTAAGATATGTGTACTAGAGCAAGTTATTTAACAGTTCAGAACCAGCCCTTTCTATATCATCCACAGGATAGAGCTGGCAGTAAAAATAATTGTTAAAAGAATTAATGCGTACCAAATGTTTATTATTCACACATAGTATTTTCATATTATTGTCTCATTCAGCCTTGAAAACACTTCAACACAATGAAGGTTGAAGTCATTATACCTAATGGTTAAGCTGAAATTCGAACCCAGAACCATCCTCTGGCTATAAAGTCACAATGAGAAATGTCATTAACGTGGGAAGTATATGAGGTCATGAATACTGAACTCATACATGACATACAAAAGCCATCTGGCTCAGTAAAGGTGTGCTAATATCTTGTTTTCATAGACAAGGAGTGTTTGGTAAATAGAAGGATGGGTATACTCGCATTTTAGGGAATGTTAGGGTTTACTAGATGCTCTGACTAAGCATTGACTCTGGTAGCTGTGATTCCCTTAGTGACATTTGATTTTTGAAAGCAAAGATTCTCATCCTGGAGATCTACTTCTGAGGAGGTGGTCTGAGTCTGTCATGGTGGCTCGTGCCTATAATCTCAGCCCTGAAGAGTGATTGCTCTGAGTTGCAAGCTAGGCAGACTTCAGTTTAGACCCTGCCAAAATAGAGTAGGCCATCTACAAACGTAAATTTAATTAGGCCTAATAGAATCAGTAACTCTCCCGAAGGTGGCCTTGGCATTAACAGTGGGTGCAGGGCGAAGCTCTTCCTCTTCTCACCTGCCAATGAGGTATGGCAGCTTTCAGGGCTGCAGGGTTTCCTAAGACCCACTCACAATGAAAAAAAAAAAAAAAACACATTCTATTTTTTCCTTCATGAAATAATATTTAATTTTGCTTTTCAAATTATAATGAGATCATATAGGTGAAAGGATGGTTAACCACACCCTAAATCCATTCCTCCAAACTCCGTACTGAAATGTCCCCAGAGAGCTTGAACAACAACATTATATATATGTGTGTGTGTGTGTGTGTGTGTGTGTATCTTTGATCATTTGTAATTAAGGAAAACTGTTTTCTTCTCATTTTTTTTCCTGCTTCACTGTACAGCACCCCCTATTAGTAAATGTCATTCTTATATGTCATCTTTAGAGAAATATCGGAGACGGGCTGGCCAAATGACCCACTTTAAAAATGAGATACACAGAAGTGGCATGTCCTCTTGCTTATGGCTGTGTGGCTGGCTAAGGGTGGAACCCAGACTCTGTCTTTTCAGTTGGGAGTTTTCCAGTCATGGGAAGAGAAAGAATTCCTGGGAAGATTGCAATGGGCCACGTGATAAGAAAGGAACCCTTGGGAACGCTACAAATATCCAAATACTTAGCGTCATTATTTTATAATCTCTGGCTTCTCAATACTGTTTAAAATTTTAAATCCCCTTAGTATTTTTCTAAATGCCAAATTCATGTGAGGTTTTCCACATTTATTTATTTATTTATTATTTATTTTAAAAGAAGAGGCTTGGAATAATGGCTTGGCAGGGAAGAGTGCTTGCTCCAAAATTACGAGAACCTGAGTTTAGATTCCCCAGCATCCACATAAAAAGTCAGATGCATCTATGAGTGCCTGTGACCTCAGTGCTGTGGGGGACAGAGACAGACGGTAACCTTGGACTTGCTGCCTACTGGCCTAGCTTTGGGTCCAGTCAGACTGTCTCAAGTGAACAAGGCAGGTGTGGTAAGCAGGGCACTCCATGTCCTCCTGTGGTATCAGGGTGTGCACAGACATGGGCACTGCACACACACGGACACACACACACACACACACAATTCGCTAAAACAATGCTACTGAATGGGGTACAATTGAGCTAATATATACAAACCTACACATCCTAGGCAGCTTCTTTAGTTACAGCTCTGGATGTATAGATGTTTGGTTGAGCACCTTGTGAGTTGGATTACTGCTGTGGGCTTGTGTGAGCTCACATTGACCTCCCGGATTCCCTGTGCAAACCATTATGAGCCACAGTGAACAGGCCTGAATTTAGCCTTACCCAATAGTCTGCGGGGCTATTTATCTCCAAGGCTGTTGTAATAAAAATCCCAAATCCACATGGGTCTAGTTTTCACACATGTAAGAGTTCTTCCCGTAAGATAAATAGAGGTTGGAGAAGAAGGGCAGGATTCATTAGGGAGGAAATTGTGTGCAGTAATTACCCCAGCACATAAAGGATTCTCTTGCCCACCACAGAACTCACCTGAAGGAGTCTGCTCCCTAGGATGGAAGGGAACACGGGGAATAATAAGTCAATGAGAATGAATTCTAGTTCCAACAGAGCAGACTGTAGTTTCTAAAAACGGTCTCACAGTGTTTCTGGCCTCCAGTGTTCCTTCTGAAATATGCATGGGGCTGTACGCCCAGATGAATGGAATGTGCAGAATTCACGGCGCATAATTTCCTACACTAGGTCTTAAGGGAGACGTATCTCCTGACCCTTCTCTCAGCATGCCCACCATGGGCTTGGTTGTCTGGGGATGAGGAAGCAGAAGTTGCCAATAGATAACTCAGATCACAGCTCCACAAAGCACCTAGCCAGTAGCCAGCATCAAATGCCTTACACATGAAAGAGCCTGAGAGCTGCCAATCCCAGCATACCTTGTGTCTAGGCCAAGAGCATGTGGAGCAGAGGAGAGCTGCCCCCACTGTATCCAAGCCAAGCGGCAGACCCACATACAAAATAAATGTCACGTGTGGTTTCCTGGTCATTACCAGCTAAGCGAGGAGCACACGTGGGTCTTTTGAAAGGCATGACCACGAAGGACAAATTAATTTTCACTTAATACCTCTATGTTGATCTCTATCCATCTCTGGCAGTTTGAAAATTGTTACCGAAGAAAATGCAAGCCTTTCATGAGAGTCCTGGGCTCAACAGAGAGAGCCCTTGGGTGAGTTCCTGGCACATCTGAACATTCACTTGTTTTATTTCTTACATCGGTTGCATTTGTACAGTACGGCCACTGCATCAGGCCTAAGCAAAGAATGTAGCAAAGGAGACCCTACCTTCTTCCTGCCCCTTTCAGTGTCTCTGTCTCCAAGGTACCTACTTCCGCTGCCGAGCATCAAAGCAGTCAGAACGCCCAATCACACCACAGAGGCTTGGAGTATTTAGGTTGTCTTCTGGAATGTATTAGCAGCAGAAGTGAGGCCGAGTGTGAAAGGAACAAGTCACTGATGGTGGCGTTTTAGATGCCGAGCGAGGAGCCTGTTGGAGCTGAGCTGTTATGACTGAATCCCTCTGCATCCAGATTCCACGTGCTGAAGTCCCAGCCACCCTTCTGGTGGTAATAGAAGGCAGAGCTTTGGGGGTTTGATTAGGTCCCGAGGGAGGAAAGCTTGGGATGAGTTTGGTGACCTCTCCCGCTCTCTTACAATGTGACAAGTCGGCATTCTGAAAGCTCAATCATGCTGGCCCCGGATCACAGGTTTCTCAGTTTGTTATAAAAGTGAAAACAGACTCACCTCCAGCCCATACTTAGTATATAACACGCAGCATGCTACGCTGAAGGCACTAACAGCGATGTGGAAATGCCACTGTGGAACACTCAGGAACAGCGATGGTTAATTGTGCTGGTCACCGATAAGATTTGGAGTCACCTAAGAGACACACCCTTGGGCATGTCTACGATGGCATCTCACGGGCTGGGGTCCCGGACTGAAGAGGGGAAAGTGAGCTGAGCACACATTCATCTTTCTGCTCCTGACGGCAGACGGACTGGCGACTAGCCACCCCGCACTTACGCCGCGACTGGCTAGATCCTCAAATCCGAGTCAAGATAACCCTTTCTTTCTTTGTGTTGCTTTTGCCAGGTATTTTGTCAAAGCCCTCAGGAAAGTCACTAATATGAGTGCCATTTGATTGGCAGGAGATTAGCCAGGGAAGGATCAGTTGTAGCCTGTTGTGGAGAGGCCCTCTGCCTAGGATCCTGGGAGTCAGCAGATGGAAGCCGTAGATGGACACACCAGTACGCAGTGGACCCAGAGCTGCATCGTAGCTCAAAGTCATTAGCCCCTCCTCTCTTTAATGCCTGAGGAGGCCAAGGGTTCTATGGGGCAGGGAGCAGTCTCTGACAAGAGGGAGGGCAGGACCATTTCACAGTGTGAGCTATGATCTGTGGAATCAACGGCTCTCCGACTTACAGAGGCAGGGGGCTGGTCTGTGCTTCCCTGTGTTTTAAAAATATTAAATTAGAGGCCTTAACAAAATACCCAGACTCCACAAGAACAATTTTGACAACGAAAATAGTCACGACGCTTCTTTGGTATCGGATTCTACCTTTCTGGTGTTTTCCCTTCTCCATCCCCAATTAGCCGAGTTGGATTTAAATATTTATGATGCTGCTTCTTGAGATTGCACACACATCTGCCAAGAAGAAAGTTAGAAAAACGAGGCAAAAATATGCCACTGAGCTCCATCTGCACTTCCCGGGGTATGAAGGACTGGAGGAGAGCCCAGCTCTGAAACTGGGGATCAAAAATTGGCTAAACATTTTTATGGCTTATTTGACAAAACTGTCTAAAAAATTATAGCTTATTTCATCCAGCTGAATTCAGACAGAATTTAAACACAATGTGAGAGCCCAGGAAGAAAGCATTTTCCAAAGTAAACAGAATGTTCGTGGCTGAGAAAAGAGGCCAACGAACACTTTCCTAATCACACTAGGAAGGGAAGAGACCCGAGAAATCAACAAGCCAAATAATGACACAGCCTAAACTGGCACACAGTTTGTCTGCCTGACTATGGGATACACAGTAATCCAGTGCCTAGTTATTTTAAAAGGTGATCAGTACTGGCCGAGCCTTCTTCAGCAATCTGTGAAAGTCAAGGGTGTGACACCCACCAATAAATACCATGGCAAGGAATGGTCAACATGACCTGCTTCTCTGGTTTGGGGTGGTGTTCTTGAGTGGCAGGGCTGTAAATATCTCAATACCCTTGTTTGACTCTTCACAGTGACCGGGTATAAACCCAGAGAAACTCCCAGCTGCCATTCAGGCACACATCTGACCCAGCACCTGAGGATGTAGGAGTCTTTCTCATGCTGTGAATGACCACCTGCCCAAGGTGGCACAGCATACAATGGGCTGGGCCCTCCCACACCAATGGAAACATTTTCTTGATTAAGAGTCTTTTACAGATAACCCTATGTTGTCCCTGTTGACATAAAACTAGCTAGCACAGATACACATACACAGAGAGAGACAGGCAACCAAACACACAGAGACAGACACAGACGTGCTCAGAACACACACCCCTCTCACATACATATAATCCATATGTATGCACATAGGCATTTACAAATATATACATACACACCAACATACATATACACACATGCCCACATTTTCATACAAACACACACAGGTAGTTAAGCAGTCACATACAGACACGCCCAACACACAACCACACATGCATACCTGCACACATACATACATACATACATACACACAAATGCATACATAAAAACACGCACATATACACAAAGGTATGCAGCCAATAAAACCTTACAGACATGCAAATATATTCACGGATGTACCAAGACACACACAAAGATACATTCACAGACACATACGTACGATCCAGGCATACGCAGATAGCATAGCCATAGACAACTAGGTACACTTGTAGGTACATACACCATACAACTACACTACAACACACAGAAACACAGTGATTCTTTTGTACATATCCCTCCAGCTATGTATAGACATGACAGATATGGATGTCCAGGGACACAGGCAATGAGTGGCTATCAGTGAGGTGAATGGACTCTGGGGGGCGGGCTCTCCCCTGTGACATAGACTCCACCCACTGCAGACTGCTGCCTTCCCACTAAGACAGAAAATAAGCTTCTGGCATCTTTCACTGTTTCAGCTCCAAAAGCAATGCCAGAGCAGCTAGGGCACGCTGTCATCCCTCCTCGTTTGATGCACATGCAGTTATATTTCAGTCCTAAAGATTTATTTGGCAGCTCTGAGCTCTAGCTGTCTGTCTCCAATTTATCAATCTAAGGGAAACCGTTGACAATAAGTCTCCCCCTTGCTGCCTAGATGAAGGCACCAAGCTGACAACACCAACAGCTAAATGAATCTTCCCTCAAAGCCCCAACCTTCTGGATATGCATGACCCTTCCCACATGTCAGACACCATCATTAAGAAAGACATGAGGCAAAGATCCAAGACATAGCCAGATCTGCAGTTCAGGAACCTGCTCCCCCCTAGGTTTCTCTCTGTCCCACCTCTCCTCAGACACTGCTTCCCTCCACTTAGAATCCAGGAATGAAGCCTGGAGACAGAGCTACATGCACAGACGCATGATGCCACCGAGCATGTGTGCTTGCTGCAGCGGGAGGGTCGGTGACTTCCAGCAAATGAACAATGAGGATTTCAGACCCCCTACTCACCCTTGAAAACTCACCTTCCTCTCTTCAAGGAATCGTGTGGGGGCTCTCCACACAACTACATCTCCACCGTGCATCTCTTCTAGTTATCTCCAACACAGCACATTTCTATTGCCATCCCTAACTCACTGGTTAGGTGGATAGAGTCTATGTTTGCTCAGATGATTACCTGGTTGGTTTGTTGCTTATCTGCTTGCTTGTTTGGGTTGGGGGTTGGTTGGTTGATTGGTTAGTTAGTTGCTTTAGTTGTTTCCTTGTTTGGTTAGTTGTTTGTTTGAATGGTTAGTTAGTTGGTTGGTTGGTTACCTGGTTTTTTTTATTGTTATTATTGTTTTCCATAACACTTCAGATTGTACTCTATATTAAAATTTCTTACCTCAGGAACACACAGGCAACATGGGCTTGAGGTACTAATTCTTGGATTTTGAATGCTGAACATAGTTTGAATACTCATCATAGATTCTGAACATTGAAGACATGAACACTCATGATAGTTTGACAGTATTGACACTTGTGTGAAATGGTTTTGTTGCGGTGGTGGTGGTTTTTAAATGAGGATACAGGGTTTTAAGTCTGATAGCTTATCCCAACATCCACTCTTCTTTGTTACTACTTATTCTATCAGGAATATAATGATTTATCTGCTCGGGGGAGTCAGCATGTTTAAGACTCATTTCTTGTTTTCATTACTGGGGGAAAAAGCTATTAAAGAATGCTAAGTATTTTAATCACTGGAAACCCACCATCTGTCACGTGATTGTGCAATGCTTTCTCGACATTTATGAGAAATCTGTTCAGACTTCCAATTGTATGAGGTAAGGTGGGAGGTTGAGCCCTCAGATAGGACATCTATGAGTTAAGTTACTTGCCACACGAATCACAGAACACGGGAACCTAAATTTTTTCCAGGCACTTGATCAAATTCCCATTTGATCCACACAGCAGTGCCTCTGCTGCTGTCCACAGAAAATGAAACAGGGGTTGTGACTGAGTCACAGGGCCAGGTTCATTAAATGATTGTGAAACTCTGGAGCCATCATCTTCACCTTTGCTAATTCTATCAATGGTGACTCAAATTACCATGCAATTAGCCTTTGTAATCTTACAAAATTAACCCTCCACATACACACACACACTTTTCCAGGGCCAAATTTCTTCTGTGACAGGCACCACCATATATACAATAGTGATTAGAGAGTCAAAGCCAGATAGGATCCATCGTGTTCTTGCGCTGACATTCTGTACGTCTGCTTTGTGGGGAACAAAAACTTGATCTCTCTGTATCAATCTTGAGTTATTTGTGTGTGTATGCATCCAGGTGTGAAAGTTTTGTCCGGAAGTCTGCATCAGACATCTTGCTCAATTTTGCTCTCCACTTTTTTTGAGCCAGGGTTTCTCAGTAAACCAGGAGCTCATCGTTTGAGCTAGGCTGTTGGACAGAGCATTTCTGGCTTCCTCCTCACTCCTGCTTAACCCTGCCCTGATATTACAGGTTGTGCTCTGGTAATGCCTCAGGTCCTCATGACCGTGCACGAAGCATGATGCCAGATGTGCAAACTCCTAAGCTTCTGTTTTTGTTTATAACCAGTTCTCTTGAATCTTCATCCAAATCAGGTTGTACGCTTAAACTATCTCATTATGAAAACTGTGATGAGTACATTTTATTGACCATAAATACTTTAAAAAAAAAGAATTCCTTATTTCACTAGAGAAAATTTTATTAAAAAGTACTTACCTGGGTTAACTAGAGTAGGTTATTGCTGCTCCTATGATTTTTTTCTTTTTATTATCAATATGAATAAGCAAAACAGTAGTCCTGCTTAGAAATGTAAAATTATGGGTGTCCCTTGCCTTACAGTGGGGTCTATGCCTTGATGAAACCATTGTGAGTTGAAAATATTAGTCAGCTGCAAGTATTGTAACCACCTAGCATGCCTTGGGCTCATTTCCATCACCGAGCATTGTGGCAAAGCGCTTCACTGAGGAGGGTTTGGTGAACTATAAACGTGAAACATCACAGGGCTTTGTGACAATCCATGGAGTAGCCAGAAACAGAAGTTTCCTTATCACTGTTCTTTGGTTACAGCCGAAGATGTGATATGGTTTTGGGTGTCTTTGTACATTGTCTCTGTCTGTCTATGTCTCTGTCTTTCTCTCTCTGTCTGTCTTTTAAGAATAAGAATTTTTAAATGGGATGGTAGCCAGGCTTAGCTCAGATGACCCATAAGTTCCCTTCCAAATGATAGATTCCACGTGTGCTACCAGGGTAAGACTTAGACACGCCAAATGTGAAGAACCAAACAAAACAATAAAGAAAGAAAACAAAGAATTCGGTAACTAAGCTGAAACTGGTGAAGACTACAAGGTAGTTTTTAGTATAATATACATATATTATATTATGTAGATTATATAACATATAAGGTATGTATGGATACTTTATGATATAAGGTATCCACCCCCCAACAGTGTGCCCCATAAGCCCATCTGGTAAACTTACAGTGATTCCTACATTCCAGATTTGGAAAAAAAAAAAAAAACCATCAGGGTCAAGGACATTAAGTGATTTAGTCAAGTTCATCTTAACAGCAAGAGGGACAATTAGTTCTAAGCTAACATCTGGCAGTCCATCTTCCTCCCATAGTTCCCACAGCTCTGGACCCTGGGGCCATTCTCAGATATGGAGGGTGATCTCAACACCTCCATCATTTGACTCACAGGTGCCCACAGAGGAGACACCACGACAGCAAGGTAAGACAGCCACGGAGTTTCAGGAGCTGTGAATCTCTAAGATGAGCACCATTCAGACACTCTCCAGGTAAGCACAGGCACGGCCATCCTCTGATACAGAAATAAATTGGAAGTTGCTGACATTCAAGCCACCCTCTGACCTAAAAAGACACAGTTGCTGACTGGGAGCCTTGTCAGTGTGTCCCTTAATTTAACGTGAACCACCAGGGCAGACGTGTGTGTGCATACGTGTGTGCGTGCGTGCATGCTCCCTGGATAGTCCACCACAGGAATAAAGATTATATGCTAATAACCTCCCTCCTTATTCATTTTAGCATTAGGCATTCAAAGGCTCTGTTGCATTTATCTTCTCAATAAGAAAAGCAAAAGAAGGCTCAGAGCAGGAGAGGGGACATTCACATTCCAGGGACCACAGAGGCTCCGAGGGCAAATGGCACATTTAGAACTCGGCTTGGGAAATCAAATCTTCCAAACTGTGGAGTCCATAAACAACCCTGTTACTTATCATCATCACCACAGCGCCTCCCTTTAGTTCACACCTGTCTAATTACATTACATTTTTTTAAAATGAATTTCCCAGTAGCATCAGCTTTTAATTTTATTTGTGGCATGGTGTCATATATCCTCTGCCAGTGGCAAACCTATTGTGTGACTGAGGACAACTCTGACCTGCACCTCTCAAGTGCTGGGATTAAGCATGTGTCACCATGCTCAGTCAGTTTTATGTGGTTCTGGGAGTGAAACCCATGGCTTTTCCATGCTAGGCAAGTGCCCTACTAACTGAGCTACATCCCCAGCCTCAAGTAACATAATCTTACCATAATCTCTCAAAGTGGTAAGGTATTTATTTGTTAAGAGTATTACACTTTTCACCAACATTGTGTAAGGTTTGGTGCTGGGTTCTGACTTTGCTCAAATTATGTCCATCAACTCACCAGTCCTGGGTGCATTATCCTACCATAATATAGGACACTCACTCCTTTTCTGTTCATTCAATAAATATTTTCCAACATCTGTTAATGCAAGTCCCCCATGCATCAAGAGAGTAAGTCCAAGCACAACAACATGAGATGTGTTTTAAATGTGAAATGGCCCTACTGGTTTATGTGCTTTAATACTTGATCCCCAGTTGCTGGTGCTGTTTTTTTTTTTGGAAGGTTCTAGAAGGTTCTGAGAAGTGGTGCCTCACTGAGGGAAGTTATGTCACTGTGGTTGGGGAGTGGTATTTCACAGCCGGGTTTCATTTCCTGTTCTATCTTTGCTTTCTGACTGTGTGCAGTATGCCCAGCCACCTCACGCTGGGCTGTCATGCCTTCCTCTCAAACCCTGGCCTTTATGTCAAAAGAAACCCTTCCCAACTTAAGATGGAAAGTAACTAATACCCCAGGAAACTTCAGACAATGGTGTACCAGGTGGAGAACACTTAAATCTACAAGAGATGCCTTAGGGGGGGTGAGTTCTGGTGGAGCAGAGAGACCAGAGTACCTGGCTAGCACACATCTGTATGAATGGAGTGCATGCATTAGCAGCTTTGCTCCAGAGTAGGCTTCTGCCCTTGCTCAGTACTGTTTTAGGAAAACACTTTGTATCAAAGTTTCTGGGCACCCTAACTTGAGGGAGATTTTTTCCACTTATGCAAATGTCACTTTAATCCAATCATCTAAAAGTCAGCAAGAAGAAAGAGCCTGGGATTTTTACTTTCAGCCTTTAGTGAAGACAGGAGCAGCTGAGGGCCATGTCTTCTACAGGCACATAAGAATTCCCCACAGTCTATCAGACCAATGTAATGGAAGGAGCTTAGCTTACTTCAAGTCCACATTATGTAAAAGGAACCTTAAAGCTAGCAAGCATCATCTTAGAATGTGTGCTTTCGGGGGAGCTGTTGTTAACAGCGCAGGTGGCTCCTATTCTAAGTCAATCAGCATATTCACCCAAAAGCAAAATATCTTATAAATCAAGTCTAATGCATCTCTCTGGACAAGATGCACATTCCTGCTTCTGAGTACATGGTGATAAAGCATGATGGATTGCTTAGCTTCTTAGGGGGTGACTAAAGAGCTGTTTCCAGAGGAAACTCACTTAGCCCTCTTCGCTTTGAGCTGCACAAGCACCTGCTTACCTAGTCTCAAAGGAAAATGTTACTAAACTAAAAGTAGAAATCTAGTAAAGGTTTTGTGTTTTTAAATAGTCTAACACCTATAGGCAGCATGGTTGCTGGGGGGAGGGAGAAATGTTTTCATCAGTGGTGTAGCCACTAGAAGGTTCTCACGCCTTCTTACAAGCAACCTTAGTGAAATTCATCTAGTCTTAAAAAACGACACAAAAATTAAAGTGGGGGCAGCTGGGAAGAGGAAAGGGGTGGGCAGGAGGGGAAAGAGAAGATGATGCAGGGGGATTTGATCAAAACATATTGCATATATGGAAATATAGTGATACTCATTATGTATAATTAATACGTGCTAATAAAAATCTCAAAAATTGGTTCCATATCTTTATTTTTTTTTTAATACAGACATTTGTATGGCATGGAAAATGTTTTCTTCAAAAAGACTACTTTCATGCAGGTGTGGTGGTACATGCCTTCGATCCCAGAACTCCAGAGGTACATGCAGGAAGGGTTACATACTGAAACTCCATCTCAAAACAAACAAACAAACAAAAAAAAACTTTCCTTCAAAAACATCAACACTGTCTCTCAATGGAACATAAGTCATTGGAAATTTTGCAGTTTATGTGAACGTTATAATTCCAGAAAAGAGTCGTGTGAAAATCTAACATGAATCACTGATTTTTCTTTCTAGAAAATGCCTTTAAGAGTTTTAAAGTTTTAGATGGGTTGGGGGTCATGATGTGGGATGTCCTTCTGAATGGGGCAAATATGTGTTGCTTTTATTGGTTGATGAATAAAGCTGTTTTGGCCTATGGCAGGGCAGAATATAGCTAGGTGGGAAATCCAAACAGAGATAGAGAGAAAAAAAAAAGGTAGAGTCAAGGAGATGCCATGTTGCCACCACAAAGGTAATATGCCAGAACATTACCAGTAGGCCACCGCCACATGGTGATATACACACACACACACACACACACACACACACACACCACCACCACCACCACCACCACCACCATCACCACCACATACCCCAAAAAGAAAAACACATGCTGATGAAAGTATGCCTTTGTAAACCTATGCTGGAATACAAACATCTCCTGGCAGGTTAAACAAAAAATGTCCTGTGTTCCTGCTCTCCTAAGCTCTTAGAGTCCCTACTCTATTTCCACCATCTCTCTTGCAAGAACCCTGTATGACAGATCATTTTGAGGAGATAAATCAATGCTCTGGATAGAGCAGATAAAACCCACAGCTCACCCTGAATCAGGTCAGTTGATAGCCTTCCATGCTGGGTCCCAACAACACAGAACTTGAGTCATGAGGCTTGCTAGAATCTGACCTTTGTACGGGCAGAGTTTTTTGCTCTCTCTAGTCAACCATGTGGTTTGACCACAACTTATCTCAAGACAGAATATCTACTACAGAGCTATAGTAATGAAAACAGCTTGGTATTGGCACAAAAACAGGCAGGTAGACCAATGGAATCAAATTGAAAACACTGATATTAATCCACACATCTATGAACACCTAGTTTTTTGACAAAGAAGCTAAACTTATACAATAGAAAAAAAAGAAAGCATCTTTAACAAATGGTGCTGGCATACCTGGATGCTGACATGTAGAAGATTGCAGATAGATCCTTATCTATCGCCATGCACAAAACTTAAGTCCAAATGGATCAAAGACCTCAACATAAAATCCAACCACACTGAACCTCTTAGAAGAGAAAGTAGGAGGTACCCTTGAACGAATTGGTACAGGAAATAACTTCATTAACATAATCCAGTAGCACAGACACTGAGATCAACAAGTAATAAATGGGACCTCATGAAACTGAGAAGCTTCTGTAAGGCAAAAGACACAGTGAACAAGACAAAATGGCAGCCCACAGAATGGCAGAAGATCTTCACCAACCCCACATCTGACAGAGGGCTGATCTCCAAAATATACAAAGAACTCAAGACAAGAGATCCTTAGAAAACTCACTTTGTCTAAGACAGGACAAACCTCTGTCACAGATTTGACAACACCTTTGTAAGAGCCGGTCTGTGTCGTTAATGCCAGGTATCAACTTGGCTAAGCTAAGGAACCCAAGAGTCTTTGTCAAGCATCTGTCTAGATGTTGATGTGAAGTCATTTCTGAATATAAACTATACTCACGAGACTTCAAATAAAAGAGGTTACCATCAGTCAGTCAGCTTGCCAGGGAAGACTGGATTTCCTTAGGAAGCCATAGTTCTGCCAAAACTACAATAGAAAAACCTTTCCCTCCTCAGTCTCCAATCAACTCTACAGACTGCAAACTTTCCAGTTGTGCAGTGATGTGAACCAGTTCCTTCCGGTCTCTTTCTTTCTCCCTGTCATATATCCATCTGCCCTCCATTCCCATGGGCTCTGCCTTCATGAATCCAACCAAAGGTGGATCAAGAATATTTGAAAAAAAATTGTTTTCATTGAACACATACTGACTTCTTGTGATTCTTAAACAATAATTTATAACAACTATACAAAACATGAAAACATTGTTATAGCTATTGGAAGTGAGCCAAAAAAAAGATGAGCTGAAATGTACAAGAGTATGTGTATTATTTGTACACAAATATAGAAGTAGGTGGTTTTATAAAAGGGACTATAACATTTAATATTCAAGGGAGGTTTCGAAACTGATCGCTTAGGAAGAGAGAGGGAAAACTGTATAATACAAAAGCAATGCCCCAGACACTGAGGAACAGCTCTTCATGTACACACCACCCCCTACAGACACTAGGAACAACTTCTTCAGGTTCACACCACCCCGCAGACACTGGGGACCAGCCCCTTCACTTCAGGTTCACACCACCCCCCCAAAGACACTGGGTATCAGCCTGTGTGCATAGTGAATCCCTCACGGGTATAGAGGTCTAACTGTTCATGTACCCAGGAACCCTTCTGCAGCACCTGCATCTGACGCCTTTCCCAGAGGAGGAAAACGTTAGAGGACTTGGTGTTTTGACTGCCAACAAGATGCCTCCAGGGTCTAGATTGAGATGAACTTAACTCTCACATATGTTGAACACAATGCCTAGTACTTCACTGCAGGTCACCGCACTTCATGCTGTAAGGCTCCCTTCCCGAATGACCTTTTTTCTTGGGGGGGGCCTCATTTTAAAGCAAGAGTTAAGGACATGCAGACATACCTCCTCTCTGATGTATCATTCCAGCTAAGTGACTCTGGTCTTCAAACCTTCAGTCCACAGCCCTCCATGTGTCACAGCACGTATGTAAAGAGCTAGGCGACATGTAAGGCTTTCAGAGAAGCCTTTGGGTATTGAGTGAACTATTCTAGGTAATGCACACCTCCCAGGTTACAGCGCGTGCGCACACACACACACACACACACACACACACACACACACACACACACCAAGCAGCCTTGGAGCTGTCTCCTGTTTCATTGGGAACATTCAAAAAGAGCCATATGCTTCCCAGCAAAAGCCCACTGAGATGCTTCCCATCACAGCTCTGCCATTGCTGCTCAAGGCATGTGTTCAGAAACCAGAAGGAGCGTTGACAGCCTCATCATCAGTCTACGGCAGCTCTTGGGAGAACATTTTTGTAGAACTGTAAAGTCAGTGGTTCTAAAGAAATCTTAAAGCAAATTTTGAGTCTGTGTGCTTGTTCACAAAGTCTTAACATACAAGAAAATTTTAGAATATTGCACCAATACTCACAGACTTATACAGACTTATCTGCCATCTTTGACATCTTAAAAATCTGCAACAACCAAGCCAGCCAGGACTATGTAGCAAGATCCAGTCTCAACAACAACAACAACAACAAAAATCATACAATACACCAATCCCAAAAGAATCCTCTCTTAAAACTAGGTTAGGTGATAAAATATATTTTAGAACTATTTTCCCTTTTCAGATCCTGTTCCACTGGGGAGCTCACAAAGCATAACATGCGGGCATGCCCTGTGTAGCTAGCCCTTTGCTGCAGTAACTCTCAAAGCATGGTTAAATAGGTAGCTCTGAGAAGCATTTGATAACAGAGCTTTTGTTTTGAGAAACTCCCTCTAGCAGTTCATAACGCTGGAACATATTTAGAAAATGTTGGCACACACTGTTCCAGAGAGAATAAGGTTGAAAGACTCCCCAGTCAGTGACCCCATAACTCCTTTCTAGAAGTTGTCTGGCAAACAGAAAACCTTCCCTGCATCCAAGATAAATCAGCTGTGCTTCATTCTCCTTAGTACCCTACCTCCATGTTTGAAGAGAAGGATGTCCGGTCCTGTGAGGAGCCACTGTTTCCCTGGAGGCCATCATTAGCATATCCATCCACCAACTTAACACTGCCAACCCTTTCTCACATACTCCTTTTCCCTAAGTACTACCTTTGTTCACAAGACTTGAAATCATCCATTTTCCCCTTCCTTTTTTAAAACATTTACTTAGTTATCTATTTATTTGGGCAGTCCCAGAATAGAACCCCGGGGCGTTGAACATAGTTGGTAACTATCTATGAACCGAGCCACAGCTCAGCACATTTTTTAACCTTTTGTTTTAAGACGAGACCTAAGTTGCTGTGACGATTAATCGTGACTGTCCACCTAATTGGATCTGGACTCAACTAACAGATGGCACATCTGTGGGGAATTTTCTAGCAGTGGGAAGACCTACCCTACATTTGGGTGGCACATTCTGGTGGTGGCCAGATAAAGGAGGTCTGAGGGGAAAGCTCTGGTTTTGTCTTACTGCCGTTGGCTCACTCTGGTGAGTTTATCTGTCCTGTTGCTGTTGCCATTGCTGATGTATTTATTCTTTTGCTGATATTGCAGCCCAGATTCTCCCAACTTCTATCATGGACTGAAGACCAGCAGCTCTCAGGAACCCTCCAACACTAGACTGGCATTGCTGAAGCTTCCAGCCTTTGGGGCTGAGCGATTAGCTGTTTCTCAGCCTCTTGAGTGTGAAGATAGCCCTTGTTTGTAGGATAAACTGCCAGCCAGCCAACCCAAGCCTCCTCCACCCAGGTGCCCAGGCCAGTCTGTAAGAGCATGCTCAGCAGGTACTTCCTCCCTGAGCCAAGCCTGCCTCTTCCCAGAGACTGCTGACTAAGAGACACCTGACCAGAGCCACCAATGAGAAAAAAACAACAAGTAGAATCAGCCAATGGGACCTTGGGAGGTAGTGTAAAGGCCAGCCTATCTTCCTTAATAAACAAGTCTACAACATGCTCTTTTTTGCTACTCACTGACTCCCAGTGCATGAGTCTTTGGTGGGGCATCTTCTCAACCCCTCCCCCAAGAGGTGTCCGAGCAGGGTCACCCACAACACTTGTTGGGTTACCTAGTGTGTGTCATGTAAGCCAATCTAATAAATCCACTTTTGATATATATTGAAGCTACCAATATCCGTCCTCTTGAGAACTCAGACTGACAAAGTTGCCCAGACTAGCCTTGAATTCATTCTGTAGCACAAGCTGTTTTTAAATATTCCATTCTCCCGTCTTGGCCTCTCAGATAGCCGAGACTACAAGCCTATGAAATGTAGACAGCTTATTTTAGTAATTTGAAGATATGCAGTTCATTATTAACTGTGGTCTCCACCAGATGTAACAGATTACAAACTTATCTCTTTAGACTTCAGCAAGCTGAAGCTTTGCGGCATTTGACACCTTCCCTTTCCATATCCACCCCATCACTCCTTCTCTAACTTTGCTTCTAAGGCCAACCTCTTTATATTCCACACACAAGGACATTCACAAAGCACTTGCCTTTCTGAATTAGACATATATGTTAGCTATGGCCCCCTGGAAACAGGATGTGACAGTATCTTGGTGCTAGCAGATGACAGCGTGATCCTGCTGTGTGAGCTAGGTTCAGAAGTCGGAAAATGAAGCAAAGTCACACAGACTAAAAATCAGTCTTGAGACTCCTTTACAAAGTCTGTGTGGTGGAGAAGTGTAAGCTGTCTCTAAAGATGCTTGCCAAACAGATCTGGGACAGATGGCTCATACCATATCAAGCAGTTGGCATTCTTCTCAGAGACCAGGCTGCATGCAAAATGCATGTCTTTAAACAGACTCCCAGCCACCGTGCCAAGATGTTTACACCACCAGGTCCCTTAGGGACAGAAATTAAGAGAAAGCCAAGTTTACTCCTCTCGCCGCCCGCCTTCTCCTGTGCTGTTCGCAGAGGGCGGCAAGAACTGTGGTCATAACATTGACTCTGACTGAAAAAATAATAATAATCTGTGTAGGAAAGATCTGATACTCTCGAACTTTGTTCCTAGTTGCTGAAAGATTGGACAAGTGATGAGGAGGAAAAGAACTGATACTAAGGAGATGGCTGACGTCAGGTTGGGAAGGATCTTGGTGTTACTGAAGAATATGGACTTCAAGTAAACAGTAAAAAGCATAGCAGAGAAATCTCCCTGATGACATTCTACTGGGTAAAAGAGATTTTTCAGGGAGCCAGAAAACCAGCAGTAAATGCAACAAGTAAACTTTGCATTGTGTTAGAAAATAGTGTTATATAGCTGGAGACAGAGTAGATAGCAATTAAACTTGATGACCAACCTGATCAACACCATCCAGTAATAATGTAAATCGAGATAACACTAAGACAACTCTTCTCACACACAATGTTAGTTTAAGCTTTTTAAATGTCTCATAAAGGCAAATATTGGCTAAGATTTAGAGAAAACTTCCTAAAAGCTGTGGAAATGTAAAAAGAATCAGCCTTTTTAGAAAATTGTTCATTATAAGAAAAATGACTTGAATAGAGATTCAAAGAGTAGATGCATTTTGTGGAAAGAGCCAGTAGGGATTATTGTGTTAAATATGTAAAACAAGAGTCTCTAGTTTGGGGTCTGAAAAACAGTAACTATGGATTTGGGGTTACCATGTGGCTAGGAAGCAAAAGTTGGGGATCAGTTTAGTTCTGGACATGTAATATTTGAGGGAGTCAAAAGAAAATGTGATGTGAACAGTCAGCTCTGAGGAGCCTGTAGAAGTCCATGCTAAGCCATAAATGTTGGGATAAACACCCAACAGGTGACATTTGAAGCCATAAAGCCATACAAGCTACCAGTCAGTGACACACTCTGAGATACTGAATTATTTAGAAGTAAAAAAAAGATGAGGACATTTCTGGTGACAGACATGCTGTGAGGCCAAGAAACACCAGAGTTGAGAGTAATAATGGGAAAAGTCTTTACAAGGAAGGAGAGACGAGTGAACCAAACCAAACGTGCTGAGGGGCAAGGTGAACCTGAGATTCAGCCCCTGGGCTGGAAGAGAAGATGGCTGGTCATCTCAGTTAAGCTACTTTTATAGAGATTACCAGAGAATACTCAAGAAAAAAATAAATGAGAAGTTTCAGGAACTGTGTAGATCATTGTGAGTCACTGGGCTAAGGTTTCCTCTAGAACTAGACATTACATGGTAGTTTAAAGGAGAAGTGAGGTTGATGTTTCATCAGTGAAAAATATCACAACACATTTGCAATGATTCATCTTTAAATGAACACACAGAGATGACGTGACTTTGGCATAAGCGAGAGGCACTGAACTCTGCAGCATTAAAAAAAAAATAAAAGCAGGTAGGTGGAAGGCATGGCGCAAGGAAAACAAACACTCTGATTCCTTATACTTTTATTGAGAAAAGAAAGCAAAACACATGTTGGAGATTATGACAGAAAAGGCATGAGTATCTTGCAAGAATTAAGAAACCTGGGGCTGGATAAATGACACAGTAAAGAGTGAATCCAAGTTTGATTATCAGCACCCATCTCGGGTAGCTGCTCACAGCCACCTTTAACTCCAGCTCCAAAGGATCTAATACCCCCCATTCTGGCCTTTGAGGGCCAATGAACATGCTCACATACAGACACGCTCATATGTACATAATTTAAAAATAAGTATTAGGGGGACTGAATGGACCATGGTTGTGAGGCCAGATATCATGGCAGTACCAGAAGTGTACATGAACTCCATGCTCATTGGATTTAAAGTGAGACAGTAAAGGAAGTATTTGCCAGAGGTGAGTAAGTAACATCTGCCTCACACGGCAAAGCAATGACCCAAACATTATTTGGGCAGGGGCAATGGAGCTAAATCTTCACATGTTTTCTTTTAAGACATGGTGTAAGTCTGTGTTCATGGAGTCAAATAGCTCCAAGGGGGAAAATTTGGTTAAAAATAATCTCAGAACTGAAGAATGCTACAGATATCAAATAGTAAAATGTCAATTAAAAATAGTAGAAAGTTACTACAGAAACAATAAAGTGCCAAGTGGAAACATTAACTGAATCTGGACCAGGAGGTATATAGTTGCTAGGTATAAGCTGAAAGGACTCATGAAGGTCAAATCGGGACACATAGTGACAATACACAATCAGTAGTGGCCATGGGTGAATCAAACACAACAAGCCACAGTAGTCTTCTGCCAGAACACAGTGGTCTCATGTTAGCACATAGCAGTATAGGCTGTGTAACCTATGCCTGTAATAGCATGGAAATGAGTTTCTTAGTATCACAGAATAAGAGTTAAGTCTAGCATGGTAAGACAGATATGGAGGAACATAGGCCAGAAAACAGGGCATTTACTAGAACTATTACTATACAATTACTTATACTCTGTATCTAAGTAAGACTTTTCTTTTAAACCTTATGGCATGGTATGGTGTCCCATGGTAAATTATTCTGGAAATCAAAAGCATTTCGGAGTAACCTATCTGCCATGAAAATTGCTAAGTCCAATCCATACACACAGTAACCCTCTGACAGCACCAAGCAGATCCAGTTTCCGCTTCTTGACTCTGGCCGCAAAACAGTCATTCTACTTTTCTGAAAGTGTTTTTCTAATCTGCTCCAAGTCCATTTGGCAATGGCATGTGGGTATAGATGCAAAAGTAAATGATTTCACGGTATTCCCTGTACCTGTGTATATGTCCATCCATGTGTATTGTGAGAAAGATTACACAATGTTTAATTTCCAGGAAAATGTCTATTGTTTTCACAATAAGATTGATTAGAAACATGAAACGGGTGGCATGGGGAAAAATAGGTCTGTGGATAGGCATGAAAGGAGGTCCCTAAGATGAATACAACCACACCCCACCAGGTAAGGAAACTTTAGTCTCACCGTCTTCCTTCCATTTCCAAGTTTTCACTGGTGATTACCTCTGCCCATCAGCTGTGAATTCATTCCCATGTGAGCCTGAAAACTTGGCTTGCTTTCCAGGTCCCAGAGCTATAGCCTATGATTGATGTTGGGCTATGAGAGGAATAGTAAGGGAGGAGGAGGATGGATGATGGATGGATGGATGGATGGATGATGGATGGATAGGTGGATAGGAAAATAGATGAGCAGGTAGGTGGGTGGGTAGATGGGCAGGTGGACATGTGGGTTGGTAGAAGGATAGATGGGTAGATAAGTAGATGGTTAGAAGAATGGATGGATAGGTGGGTAGTGGACTGGTGGGTGAATGGCTTTGATGGATGAGGGGGTGACTGTATTGAGACAGATGGTCACTTTCTCCTCTAGAGGGAAAAATATGTTTGCATCGCCTTTCCAAAGGAGACTCCACAGATCCATGCCACGAGCAAAGAACAAACCTAGGCTTGGGTCATTGTTCAGCAGATTATGTCTTCCCTCTTATTCCTACCCAAGGTTCTTTATTTACAAGTACACCTCATAACCATAAAATGCATAATAGAAAAAGCCCCCAAACCACAAGACAGGCTGTGAGAATGTAATGAAAACCCAATACCAAATAAGTTACTCATAAATAAAATTCAATGAAGTTTCCTCTTGGTGCACAGGGAACACACATTAGTAATCATAGGAACAATCTGCCTATAAAAAGTAGACCCAAAGACTTTAATTCTCCCAATCAAAACCGTGCTGGCTCTTTGCCTGATTTATGTCACTATTTATTGCAAACCAGCATGCCTAGTCCAGCTTAAATCTGCAGATTCTTGTGTGTGTGTGTGTGTGTGTGTGTGTGTGTGTGTGTGTGTGTGTGTGTGTGTGTGTGCAGAGACCGTCCTCCTGGGACATGAGCATTAACTATTCATAGGAGCAAATGGAAGCATCAGCCTTCAGAGCTATAATTCCCTTTATCCCTATTATACACATATTCCAAATGGGGCAATTATTCTAATCACAATGGTCAATAGCAAATTAGCTCATTTTAAAATTTATTGCCAACAAAGGATTCCATCCGATGCTAATTCCTAAATTACTCTATAGCTGATGTGGTTTAGGCTCTGACTCAGTCTTACAGCAGGTAGAAAGAAGCTGTGAGGTAGCGACCAAGGGCTGCAGATGAGCCTACTACAAGCTCTCTCCAGGCTTCCCTCAAGGGCCACAGTCCTGCCAAGTGTTACAAAGGAGATTCTAAACTTGAGTCCCTACAGTTCACACCGTAGAGAGATGGCTGACACTCAATCTGCAATTTCTAACCCAAAGTTCTTCTACTGATCAGGGACAGCATCTTGTAAACTTCAAACATCTCTTCTTCCCATGTGTCCTACCCATGCTAAACCTCACATTTGTTTGGGGGAGGGGGTTGACCAACCTCACATTAAATTCCTAAATAAAAACAATGATGGATTCTGACCTGCACTTGGCAATGCCCTCCTGCATCCCTGTTACTCTCTACTCAACCCTGCTTCAGCTCTTTGCTTCTTGTTGCTTTTCGAATATGTCAGCTGGGCTCCTTCTGAAGCCTTCCTTCCCAGTGTCTTCAAGGATGTTCTTCCCAGGAATATCCCTGTAGTGTACTCCCTCACCACCTTTGGACTTGGAGCAAGCATCTTCTATTTGACAGCCCCGATTTAATCTCTGTTCAATGTCTTTTTTTTCTTATCAGCACTTAATTCTGATGTACACATAGAGTTTGCACACCAATTATTCTCTACTGACATCCAAGTCTCCAAGGCTGGAGTCTTTTGTTCTGCTCATGACTGTAACCAAACACTAGATGGGTGTTAGGTTGCCAATCCATAGCAGGCCATCAACAAACACCTAGTAATGAAGGTCTGGGGTGGGGGGGGGAATGAGAGGCTACTCTTGCTTCCAGTGGGATTAACAATGAAGGAAATGTTTGGCATGGTCCTTGATGTCCTGTACATGAGGTTTCTACCCAAAGCACTCTTTCTGGTAACAGACTCCCTCTGTCCTTAAAACAGCACATGGGTGATAAAGAGCAAGTTTCACCTGATGCTCACGACTGGAAGAATTTCCATATCTGATGTTGATATCCTCGTGTGCCTCAGGCTCACAGCACAGAACATCAGCTGAGCCTATTTCCTGTGAGTTTGCACTGCTGGACGACATACAGGGTCCTTAAAATCACCCCCTTAGGAAAAGCCATCCATTTGAAAAATACAGTTTTTAGAAATACAAAAGATTGGGCTGGGAAATAACCTAAGAGGTTATTGACTAGCAGAGAGCCCAACTTTCAAGCCCTGATTCCCTTTCCGGTGTATGAAGAGACCCTGAAAGAGAGGCCAAGCTGCCAGCACATATGGTAAAGGCCCCACCTCTGCAAGATTAAGAGGTAGAGTGTGCATTGCCTCCAAGCATTAGTGGATGTTCACATAGGTGTTTGAGGATGAAAAAAACCAAGTACCACAAAGGCTGGTCTCACTATCTCAATTACTAAATTTTTTTCCTCCCTTTTCATAATGCATTGAAGACTCTTTTAAGTTTCCACCAAAGGAAAAGCCTTCTACCCTGCAGTGGGAATTTCCATTTATTCCTCCGGTGAACACAAGCTCTCAGGATAGGAAAGTGAGTCTCCTACCATCATATTTAACACACGTGAATGAGACATGCAGAACTGGAGTTCCTAGGCAAAAGGAAGCTATGTCTAAGTAGAAGATGCTACAAATGTGACTCATTCGAATTTTGGAGGGTTTCAGGATGGTGGTGGCACACACCTTTGATCCCAGCACCTGAGAGGCAGAGGCAGGTGGATCTCTATGACTTTGAGGCCAGCCTAGTCTACAAAGTGAGTTCCAGGACAGCTGGGGCTATTGCACAGAGAAACCCTGTTTCAAAAAAAAAAAAAAAAAAAAAAAAAAAAAAAGCATTTGGGAGGGTTGATTGAAATGTAACAAATCTAGAGTCGAATTATCTATCTACAGCTATTTACATATGAAGCAACTTGAACACCTGGGATTTGCCTCAGAAATAATCCTGTGTAGGGGAAAATAAAATACAGGAGGGATGCAGAACAAATAAATGACCTGGAATTCAAACTTCAAGCTGAATATCAGAAAAGCAAAACAGCCGGCCACTAGCTCTCACCTCAAGCTCAGACTGAAAGGGCTGATCCACGTATGAGCTCCTCACCAAGTCTCAAACTGCTGCCTGTCCTCAGTGTGGCTGGAGAATGAATGCCTCTCTGAGACCTTGCTTCTGTCTTATATACTTCCTAATGTTGGGATTAAAGGTGTGAGCTGAGCTATAATTCTCTGTTAGACTGATTCACTCTTGTGTAGATCTGGGTGGCCTTGGACTCACAGAGATCCATCTGCCTCTTAATTCTGAGTCCTAGGATTAAAAGTGTGCACCACCACCTCCTAGCTTTTGGCTGCTGGGATTAAAGGTGGCTTCTATAGCTTGTGGCTGACTTTGCTTTCTGAACCCTCAGGCAAGTTTTAATAAATTATAAATAATATATCACTACATTTGCCTTTTTTTGTCTAATACAAAAGAAGGCCACTAACATAAGAAAAACTATATACAGTAGGTACAATAAGTATATACAGGCAATAAGTTCATCAACAGTGTCTAGTTCATTTGCATTTGACACGTTCAGAGAAAATACCTGAATTATTTTTCTCCAGTCTCTGCATAATGGAAAAGTTCAGGGCTTGTCTGAAGTCCTGGCTAGAATAGTCTGTGAGGTTGGATCACCTCAGTTGACCTCCATGATGAAATAATTCTGAGCAGTTTATTGTCCAAAGCCAATGTGTAGTTGGAGTTGTTCAGCTTTAATGGTGTTGTTATAATCCTGGAAAATTTTTTGTTTCCTTCTTTTTTTTTTTTCTTTGAGACAGGATTTCTCTGTCTGGTTCAACAGATTAATAGTCCTGGCTGTCCTGAAACTCACTTTGTAGACCAGGCTGCTTCTGCTTCCCAAGTGGTGGGATTAAAGGCGTGAGTGACCTCCACCCCGATTGGATTCAATCTTCATTTTTGGAGACTTCGGAGATCACATTAGGTCAGATTATTTCTTTTCATGGTAATTTTTTCCCTGGGTTGTTTTCCCTTCTTCTTTGAATGCTTATTTGTTCAAAGGTCTTAAATTCTTAAAAAAAAACAGTTTATCTGTGTTATATCACCACAGCATTTGAAAACATGAATTAAACAGGGGGGAAAATGTGATAGCTTTGTGTCAGTCTGGTTGGGTAAGGTATGGCCACATACCCAGGATGTCTTAGGGTTTCAATTGCTGTAAAGAGACAGCAAGACCATGGCAACACTTATAAAGAAAAACATTTAATTGGGCCTGGCTTACAGCTCAGAGGTTTAGTCCATTATTATTATTATGGAAGGAAGAGGCAGCTGAGAATTAATATGTTGATATGCAGGCAGCAGTAATGAATGTCACCCTAGACATGTAGGACCTCTGGGCATACATGAGGAATTTTTCCTGGGAAAGAACTCCCACCCTGGACGTGAATGGCGCCACCACACACAGGCTGAGGACCAGACTGACTGAAAGGGACAAAACAAGAAAGTCCTCGGATGGATACAGGCATCCCTCTTTCCTTCCTCCCGACGAAACACGGAGTGGCTTAGATGTTAGAGATTCCCTCTGGGTTTCAGTGTTCGGTCTTTTGGTCCCTAGCTGGTGGCACTGCTTTGGAAGGCCCTGGAAACTTTAAGGGGTAGAGATTTATGGAAGAAGTGGGTCATTGGGAGCGGCCCCTGAGAATTTATATCTGGGCTTCACTTCCTGTTATCCCCCTAGCTTCCTGTCTGTGGCTGCAATGTGAGGAACCATCTCTCATTCCTGCCGCCATGACACCCTCCTCATTGTGATGGACTATACCCTCAAACTGTGAGCCATAATAAGTCCTTTCTTTCTTTGTGAAGATGCTCTTGTTCGGACCAGAAGCTAAGTGGGGCATGATCTACCCCACGGATGTGAGTGGACACCATCCATCCACTGAGAGCATGGGCAGAACAGAAGAGCAGAGGGAGGCAGATGCAGCCTTCTTCTCAGAGTAGGGACATGGCTCACATCTGCTGCCTCCAGACATCCATGCTCCTGGTTCACTGGCTGTTGACCTCTGGGCTTACAGCAGCATCTTCCTTCCTCCCTGCTCTTGTATGTTCTCAGGCTACGACTAAAGTACAGCCCTGGTTCTCCTGTTCTACAACCTACAGGCAGCATGCTGAAGGACTTCTCAACCTCCAGAAATAGTCTTTCTCTCTCTCTCTCCTTCCTCCCTCCCTTCCCTCCTACTTACCTCTCTTCATCTTTCCCTCACTCTTCTGTTTCCCTATCCATGTACGTACACTGTGTGCACACATACACATTTATATGCAAGCATGTGTGTGCCTGTGCACACATGCATACACACGCACACACACATACACACACATTCTCTTTCTCCACAGAGCACTGTTGAATGCAGAAGAAGACACTTGGAATCACCCCAGAAGCTCATTGCATGCTTGGGATCTATCTGAGCTGTAATCAGCAACTCAAGTATTTTGTTTTAACCACTATGACTTACATTTCAAACTAACCATCTTGCTTATTTCTGCTAAAATTTTAGAAATGAGGTGATCAGCTTAACATTTCTGTCCTGCTAGCATTTGTTCACTTGTTCTCTCTCTCTCTCTCTCTCTCTCTCTCTCTCTCTCTCTCTCTCTCTCTCTCTCTCTCTCTCCAAAGCAATTATCTAGTATAAATCTTGCTCATGGGAAGAAAGTCATTAAAATATCTTGTACACAAAACAGACTATACAGCAAAAACAAGTCAGAAATCAAGCTTAAGGAGTTTAGTCATGCATTTCTACTGGTTAGCTGAAGAAAAGAGACTTGTAACAAAGACTCATGAAAAAGAAAGGGAAGATGAAGGCACAGAGCAGCCAGCATTCAACTGGCACTTAATTAAATTGTCTGGCCCTTTAAATTTAAATCATCTTTTAATCAAGAGACTAAGATTCCTTTAAATTCCAGAATGCACTCAGTTCAAATGGGAAATTGGAGCTCTGTAGTTCTGCCTTTGAGAAAACTTCAGTAAAGAAATAACAGGGGCCTAAAATATTTCCTTGTCACAAGACCAAGTCTGTGATGGCCATGCTGAGTACAAAACACAAACAACACAGGCCGCAGCTGCCTGCTGAACACAGAGCACTACTGATATTAATCAAAGGCTCTCCCTGATTCTATGACCTCCTGGAGCTCTGACGGAGTAAATAGTCTTACATTTAGAACTCGTAATGGTATTAAAAATGCTTCCATTTTTATAAAGATGTGCTAAATCAACGTTCCTTTGTTGGGCAAAGTATTGTGCACGTTGTCAAAAATCCAGACTCAAGATAGGATTGCTTTCAGGCCAGCATTTCAGGCTGGAGAAATGGCTCAGGTAAAGCACTTGCTTTGAAAGTACAAAGACCTAAATTTCATCCCCAGAGTCTCATAAAAAAAAAAAGGCCAGTCGGGGCTTAGAAAGATAACTCAACAGTTAAGAGCACTGGCTGCTCTTCCAAAGGACCTGAATTTTATTTCCAGAACCCACATGGCAGCTCACAACCATCTGTAACTCCAGTTCCAAAGAACCAATGTCCTTTGGGGGCTGTACAGGCAATAGGCATGCATGTGGTATGTTAACATACATGTAGGCTAAACACCCAAACACATAATAAAAAATGTGTGTGTGTGTGTGTGTGTGTGTGTGTGTGTGTGTGTGTGTGTGTGTGTATTAAGCCAAGCACGGTGACACATGTTGTAATTTCTGAGGCCACTGGCCAAATGGCTCCTAAGTAGTAACATCTGAGATTGGCCTCTGGCCTCACATGTGTGTTAGTATATACATACACCCCAGCAGGCATTTGTTGTCCACCAGCTGTGAGCAGTCAGACGGGTCTCTCTAGGCTGCGCCCACTTTTACTCCAATCACTCCAGACTCAGCACAGATGCTTCAAAGAGCCTCCACATCTTACCTTACCTAGCACTGGCTACAGCAGGCCAGCCAGTGACAGGGTTACCTTACAAACAAACTCAACATGGCAATTTCTTGTCACTGAACTTCTCTAAACCAACCAAAGAGAGGTGCCATCAGCACTTCATAAGCAACATCCAGTGTAGAAGGAGATTCTGCCCACAAGTCTTAGACTCATTAGGGATACACACACACACACACACACACACACACACACACACACACACACACACACACACACACACACACACACAGCATGGCTGACTTGTTTATATGCCACCAGCGTAAGTGTCAGTAGAACTCAAGAAATGAGAGGTAATGAAGTGATTATGGGGACATCTACCAGTAAGAAGGCAGAACTGAGAAAGACTGAAAGGAGAGATACCCAGCTGGGAATGACCACTGACTTAAAACCATTAACAACAGTATTTTTGAGAACAATAAAACTACAGCTGAGACTGTGGACTAGAAAAGAGAAATAATTGGGAAACACGGCAGGAGAGGTGGCCATTTACAGCAAGCCGTAGAGAGCCTTAAGTCCCGAGAGGTATGATAAAACTTGTGTTCCAAGGTTGTCTGTGATTTCAAACAAAAGAGAAGACTCTGAAAACTCAGTCAGTGAGCTACAAGGACTGATGTGGTGAAGATACCACACAAAATAATGATGGTTTCCTGGTGCCGGGAGAGGGCGTGGCAACAGAAAGAAAGGGAATGGAGAAAGATAACTTCAAAGAAACAAACAAAAACCAGGTTCTGAACTAACAGACAACAAAGGAAGAGCTTGTTGGAAGCAACCTGTTTCTCACTTTCAGGACTAGAAATGGGTGAGACGTGGACAGAACATAGCTCACTGGAAGGGAATTCAAGTGAGCTTGCTTGTTGACGAGCTGAATTCGGGGTCACGGAAGGAAGCTTGCTGCTCATGATGGCACACTAGCAATATTTCCCCAGACCATATGGTGACAGGGTCAAACCCAGCGTAGTGTCCAACTCTTGGACTTCCAGTTAAAATTAGAGAAATGGGTCCCCTCCTCCTGATTATCTTGGGAGGAGTCACTTCAGGAGGGAAATAAGCCAGGGTCACATCTTGGCTAGGTGTCAGCTCTGGGATCTAAGCTCTGGCAAACATGGGACATGACATTTAAACTTTCATCTATGTAGAACCCTTCTTCAAATGACAGGATTTGGTCTCACTGTAACCCGAGGGTTTCTATCAGCCCCACTCTGGGTCCTGGCTAGCATGACCTCTACTCATACAACCATGTGTCTCACACGGACAGCAGCGTACATGGTGAAATGCCCAGCAGCCATCACTTTTGTTCAATTTTACTTTCAGGAGAAAATGACTCGACACAAAGCGGCATGCATTTACTCTAATGGCTTCGACAAACTGATGTCCAGTGGCTTCCACTAGGAGATAGTGTTAGCTACTCAGATTCTATCTCCCAGGAACTTCATAAGGGTGAAGTGATGACCAGCATATTATCCACTGACAGAAACTGACCACATTCATGTGGAGTTGGGATCACAGAAGATCCCAACAATGGCCCAGCAGGCATCAGGACCTACAGTTCAAGTCTTGATGCTTGGAAAGTGCTGGAAGACAAAGAAACTTTAAGTCCTTGTTAAGTAGAACAAACCCAAAGTTGAGCTGACTGAGGCCTGTTTGAATCCGTAAATAAATCAACTGAGAGGGCAAAGATATTGCTTGTACATAATTTGTCCCTGAAGAAGGCACAGAAAATCTTGGGGACTAAGGAATAGAAGTCACCAGCAAGAAAAGGATCCACTGACATTTTAGATTTTCCTCTCAAGGGGAGCCCCAGAGAACACGGCTCCAGTGTCTGGAAAGTCCAAGATCTCTGACTCAGAAGGCAATGGAAACTCATTCAGTCTAGTTCAAGCAACCATTAGGTTGGTTTGAGGATACAGATTTCACAGACACAAAGGGCATGAAATAGTAGCAATGCCAAGCATCTCCAGAATGAGACTGGATGCTCACCACCCACTGGAGATGAAGACAGCCTCTGCCTGGGCCACAGGCCTCCTTTCCAAACCCACCTACTTCCCCTTCTTTCCGATCACTTGTTCCAGCTGAGGCTGGAGCACTGCCTTATATTAAACACCTTAAACCATGGAAATAATTCACACCTGTGCCTCTTGCTGGTATGCGAATGTCCACCTTTCTGTGCCTGCACTTACCCATCATCCAGCACTTAGCTGGATTACACCCTTAGGTAACTCCTTAGCACCCAGTGAGATAAGCTAGTGAGAAAGTAGTCCCTTCTGCAAGCCACAGAATTCTGTGAATATGTATAAAAGAAGTTACACTGAATATTAATATGGCCGAAAGGATGGCTTTTCTTTCCCCCAGATAAATATATAGTAAATTTAAATACATAGTACATTTAAAATGTATCAGCATCAGTAAGTAGTACCTTAGGGTCAAAAATAGATTCATAAGTTTTTATAACAGTAAGTTTCTAGACATCTAAGCAATGAGGAAACTAAACATCTAAGCAATGATGAGCACTTCTGAATAAAAAAAAAAATCCTTGGTTCCTTTCTTACCTATTGTCAAGCTTTGTGTTACACTTGGACTTTAAACCAATACCGTTCCTCTCTCTAACCTCTTTCTACCAGCGTTTGTAAACAATGACGCATTGATTACACTTTGCACCAGGCACAGGTTTCCAGACTTCAAAACGTGAAGTCCGTCTGCTAATGATGAGCACTCCAACCACTGCAGGAGTTTCAGATGAGTAGAGTCAGAACGTCATCAGCTCCACAGGGTGGAAAACAGCCTAAGAGGCCACGCCCAGCACACGGCAGGCACCTGCGAGGCTCTAACACCTGAGTCCCAATCCACTGCCCTCCCTGGCATCATTCCACCTCCGTGACCATAAGAGAATAGACACAAGAATGTGCTGGGCCTGGTAATGACTCCAGGAAGCCCTGCTCTAGACTGAGCTGTTGGTTCACCTCAGGTGACCCTAACCCTCTACATGTCTGAACTGAGGTGACAGATGTTTACCGAGTCTAGGACCCCTGATAGCACAGCTGCCAGAGGATCACACCACAGAACATTTGTGTTAGAAACACAGTCAGCAAGGAACAAAATTTTAAATTAAAGGCTTTGCATGGTGTTCACTGCAGCCTGGCACTTTTGTCATTATAAAAATGATTTTTGCCATTATGTTCCAGTCTTTGCAAGAAAAGGATTATTCCCTTAGCTTTTATCAGGTTTTTTTTTTTTCTTAAAGCAATTGAAGATTTTAATAGAAACATAATATATGGAATCATGCCATTTTCTTTTCTTCAAGAGGTTAAAAAGCCAATTACATTCGATCAGGATTTTCCAGCTGGGTGAAGGAAGGATGGGGAAGTCGGGCATTGAAGTTTAGTGAAGTGGGCAATTGTCCTAGCAGAAGTGGATTTACAGAAGTGAAATCATTCCCTCAATACACACTTACCATGGGTCTTCCTCTGCTAGGGACACAGAAGAAGGCATGACACACACCTCAAGGCTTCATGGCAAGGGATAAAGAGTGATTGGCAGATAAATAACATCCAGGGCAATGAGGTAGAAGAAAATGCAAGTTTCCTGAGCTTTGGATACAACTAAGACATTCAGGCAAGAAGTCCTAGGAGCAACAGAGAAACAGCTGTCACTAAGGAAGAGGAATAGTGGAAGAAACACTTGAAAAAGCCTTGGGACAAATGGAGCTCGGTAGGAAACTGGGGGCATTTAGGATGGATAATACCTATTATTAAGAGGAAGATCGAGAGAGATGTCAAGATGAGAGACCGGATCAATGAGGTCGAGATCACAATGGCGCCTTGCCAAAAGCAGCCATCCAAGTTTGACCAGGGACAAATGAAGGAGACAATGACTGCCAACTATTTTATCCTGGACAACTCATTAGCCTGCTGTTCTAGTTTTCTTTCTGTTGCTATTATAAAGACCACTACCAAAAGCAACTTGAGGGAAAAGGGGGTTTTATTTCATCTTCTGCTTCTCAGTCAATAATCTAGTGTAGATCAAGGTCGAGACAAGAACTTGAAGTAGAAACCATGGAGAAGTGCTGCCTACTGGCTTACTGGGGTAGCTTTCTTATACAACCCAGGCCCACTTGTCTAGGAATGGCACCTCCAGCAGAGACCTGGACCCTCTAACACCAATTAACGATCTTTAAAGATGTGTCACAGACATGGCCATAGGCCAACCTGATTGAGTCAAGTTTTCCGTCAAGGTTCCCTCTTGCCAGGTGACTCTAGCTTTGTGTCAAGGTGACAGCAGAAGCTAACCATGACACCCACTGAGCCCTGAGGGTGTCTGCAGGTGGAAGTTGTCCGATGAAGACAGCCTTCCAGTTTATAAGCCGCCCTCCACTCTACACTCTAATCAAAACACAACGACTCCCTTATTGTCCGATGAAGACAGCCTTCCAGTTTATAAGCCGCCCTCCACTCTACACTCTAATCAAAACACAACGACTCCCTTATCCTTTAACTTTTAATTACAGCTTTCTACACAACTTGAAAGCAGACGCATTTACAATCCTATGTCATGCCATTCCATTGATTAGCACATTCTATTCACTCCAAGTTGAAAAAGTTTATTGATCGGCCACAGAAATGCTGACTGCTCGAGATAAAATAGAAAATGTGAGAGAATAAATGATTCTCCCCAGATAACTACACCCCCAGTTAGTAATGACTCCCTTATGATCAGAACTAAGAAGTCAAGTTCAAAAAGCCATCCAAGGTTGGCTGTGCTGCAGCTCTTTCTAGGCAGGATACATGCTACTAGTTTGTGCAGCATCCATAGGCAAGCCTCTGGAACTAAAAAGATGCTGGATGAACAAGTGCACAGACACAATCTTTTCTTCAAAGAACTAAAAATAAAACAACCACATGGACCACCTATTCCACAATGAGTTTATATCCAAAAGCAAGGAAACAAGTAGTCAACAGTCAAGACATGGCATCAGCCACAATGACTGTTGAAAGAGTCTTTTAAAATTATGATAGACTGGGCTGGAGATGGCCTGGCAGTTAAGAGCACTGGCTGCTCTTCTGAGGACCTGGGTTTGATTCCTAGCACCCATTCAGCAGCTCACAACTATCTGTAACTCTGGTTCCAGGGGATCTGACATCTTCTTCTAGCCTCTGAGGGCACCAGGCATGCACAAGCTACGCAGACATACATGCAGGTAAAGCATCCATACACATAAAATGGAATGCAAATTTTTAAAGAAAATTATACATGTAATATATATAATACATTCCTAACACACACACATATATACACATATATACAAACACACATATATGTATATACACATTATATATATACATACACATTATATATACACACACATATACACACATACATATACACATACACACATATATGTACACACACATGCATATACATATACACACACATATATATACACATTATATATATATATACACATACACATACATACATACACACACATTATATATATACACACACACATACATATACGCACATATATATACACACATACATATATGCACACATATATACACACACATATATACACACACATTATATATATACACACATATATATGCACACACATTATATATATACACACACATATATATATACACACACACATACACACACATATACACACATACAAACATATATATATGTGTGTGTATATATATATGTATGTATGTAGAATCTTTGAAAGATTGAAGCACTGCCATTTGTAGCAACATGGGTGAGACTGGAAGACAAGACGCTGTGTTTGATGAGGAAGTCAAGCACAAAAAGACAATAATGCAATGTTGTCATTACTTGCACATAGGGGAAGATGCTCTCTTGGAAATGTAAAGTAGTACAGTGGGCACTAGAGCATTGTCGTCAGGTTTAGGAGGACACTTGGGAGTAATAATAACTTCTAAACTCCCCAGTAGCTATAGCTGACAACCATTAATTATATATCCAAAAATAGCTAGTAGGGATGAATTTTAGTATTCCCATCACAATGAAGTGACTGACGTTTGAGATGATGGATATGCCAGTTACCCCGATCCAATTGCTGCATAATGTTTACATGCATTAGAATGTCACACTGCACCCATACATATGTGCAATTACATTATGTCAGTGAAAACACAAAACAAAATGGGGCACAGAATTTATAAACCCTTCAGAAGAGCTCAAGCACCGCAAAAACAAAACTGACATCTAAAATGACCAGCCTGGGATAGTAGAACAAGGAAGACAGAAGCAAAGCACAGAGCTGGGGACAAGAGAAAAATCTACTGGGGAGGGGTGGAGAAACAAGGAATAATAGAGTAGCGTGCACCAGAGGACATATAATCAAGCAAAACACAACTCCTACCCAGGGAATAAATTAAAGATAATTTTATGGACTGTCAAGATATCAAATTCTAATACAGATATCTTAAAGGATTGTGGAAAGCTGTTGGGGGATATCTGATCACACTGTGTGAAGATGTGTTGCTCTTCTTCCTTGCCTGTCTAAGGCACTTTCCGACTGGCTTAATAAAGACCCAAATGGCCAATAGCTATTCAGGAGAGGCTAGGTGGGACTTCAGGGCAGAGATGAGGTAGAAGCATCCCATTAAGGGCTGCTACAGGAGCTAGATTAGATGAGGTAAATATGCTTCACGTAGAAGCTAAAACTCACCGCATGCCCGGGCTTGCTCCTAAGTTACAACTTCCTTGATATTGTTAATGGCAACAACCCTGGCTGAACCTATTAAGTCCAGAGGAAGCAGAGATTAATCAGATTTCTGTGACTAAATTACTAGTATGGTAGACTGGGAAATTTCCGAATTCAACAGAAAGCCTAATCTGGATTTTTATTGTTGACACTTTGACGTAAATGACCATGTGTGACTTTCTTTATATGTAAGTCAGTTAATATCTCTGGCCTCATTTTCTCATTTGTAAAGCTGCAAGAACACTTGTGTTTCTGCTAATGATGACAGATACACCCGAAGTCTGGCTGCCATTCCTTCTGTGACTTTCAAACTGACTTCCAGAACAAAATGGCTGCTAATCCCAGGTGCCTTGCACATTCCTGCTGTGATAACAGGAGACATGTTCTCCTGCACAACACTTTCTTTGTAAGGATCATGCTGGGATAAGGGCTGGCTGTGAAACAAGAGATTGAAGGCTAGTCAGAGCCTCGGTGGAGAGATCTCTGTGGTGCCTTCTCTGGTTAGAGAGCTTCCTGCCTTCAGAAACTGCCTTTGAGTATCAGAGACACAGCTGTCAAGGGCTATTGGGCTTCTTCTGTAGGAGTGAGTTTTCCATAGTATGTTTTTTTTTTTTTCTTTCATCCAGGAGACCCAGACCCAAAACCTCTTTGTTCCATTAAGCTGTAATCTGTCCTGATGTGGGCTGTATCTCTGCTTCCTCAGCCAGCTGAGGAGCGATTTGGTTTTTGTTTTGATTTTTGGTGGGTTTTTTTTTTTTGTTTGTTTGCTTGTTTGTTTGTTTGTTTTATTTTTGTTTCTTTGTTTTTTCCTACTCTTCAAAAGGAAAAAGGATTTCAGAACTTTTTTTATTCAAATAATTATGAATTCAAATTCTTTTTTTGTTAGAACACATGATTTCCAATTCTCTTTTCCTAACTAAAAGAATAAGGAAAACTATTGTTATTATTAATGCTTTAGGAAAAATTTTATATAAAGCTCTTTGCAATGTATGGGCATTCTGTAAGATGGTAACAACTTTGCCACTAAAGTATATGGGTTCCCAGAATCAACATTTAGGAAAAAATGATCAAGTATTTAGTGAAAAACTCAAGACTCTAGTGGAATTTTTTTGTTCAAAAAAAAAAAAAAAAAAAAAAAAAAGCCAGGAATTAAGGTAGGGGAGTTTGGGCTGGCGCTACAGCTCAGTGTCAAAGTGCTGGCCTCGCACATGCCAGTGCCTAGGGCTTAAAAAAAAAAAAAAAATGTAGAGAAATAATTCCTTCCACACAGTTCTCGCTGACCTCTTACTCTCTCCCACTGTGGACATTGTAACCCTGCTTCCTGATTCGTTACTGGGTGGTAAGAAAAGAAAGGCAGAGGGTGAGGGAGACGGTAGGGGTGGAAAGGAAATGTTGCATTGGGGGCAGAAATGAAACTATTACAAATTCATTTTAGTAAATGCTTAGCTGCTTGTCTTACGGTGTGTGGTGTGTCAGACACACACTACTCACCTTCTGGGTCAAATGAATCAAAACACCATTTTGGTCTTTTGTAGGCTCGAGATATTTGAAAGAGATGAATAAATGCATTTTCAGTACTAAGGGGCTGATTGTACCAAAGGCGTGTATGTAAGACACCGGGGGAGTTAAGAACACGGGCTCTCACACCAGGCCCTGCTCTCTGTACTTCCAGTCACCTTGAGTAAAATATCCATTGTACTAAAACTCGCTTCTGTGCTGGGGGTATGGTTCATCTGGTAGAGCGTTTGCCTCTCATGCTGAAAGCTCTGGGTCCCACTATCACATACAGGTGGAACCCGCCTGAAACCCCAGCACGAATGAGGGAAAACAGAAGCTCAAAGTCATTCCGGGCTACATGAGACCCTGTCTTCAAAACCCAAAAGTAGTGATAAACAAACAAAACAAACAAATGCCTTGTTTTGTGCAAATGTAAATAATGACACCTACCTACAAGAGTTACTGTATCGCCTGCAGGAAATCATGCAAAGAAAATCCTATAGATATGTATGCAGAGAAAGGAGACTACGAATACACTCATTCAGAGACAGAATGTCAGCCATACAGGAAGAAGTAACAGATGGTGAATGGTGTGAAAAGTCGAGGCAAGGGAGAAATTCTCTCCAAGGGGATGTGAGCAACCTGCCAGAGAAAGTGAGTTTTTATTTTATGTGTGTCTGTGCACCAGAAGAGGGAGCCAGATCCCCTGGAAAGGGGAGTTACAGGTCAGGAGGTTGTGAACCACCATGTGGGAGGTAGGAATTGAACTCAGGTCTTCTGGGAAAGCAGTCAGGGCTTGTAATGGCTGGGTCATCTCTCCTGCCCTTCTCTTCCAATCTCAAACTATGCATTACACATCACACACTTAAGTATCTATACCTGGGTATAAATGGAGGTTATACAATGACTACATGTGTGACTAAAACAGCAAATGGTTTCAAAGAGGCCTGATAAGCCAGAGCCTGGAGGCTGATAAAAATACGAAAAGGGCTTGTTGGGGGAAGAAAGACACAGCTAGAGAGATTGGGTGGGAAGCTGAAGCTGCTGGCTGCAGGTCAGAGTTGAACACCAGGAGTAAGGTAGAGCAAAGCGCAAGCTCAGATCCTGAACAAAGAAGGAGACAACAGACAGATAGGGTTCAGACGGGTGAACAGGAAGACAGGCAGACCCTGGAGATGAGGCTTAAAGGCCAATAAAGGATCCCGGAGGCAACTTGTAAAAAACGCAGAGAGAAGAGAGAAACTACGGTCCAATGTTGAAGAAATGAAGCATGAGACAAAAGGTACCACGTGGGAAAACATGAACAAACAGGTATCCTGACTAGTTCTATGTGAACTAGACACACGCTGAAAATTATCTAAACGGAGGGAACTTCAATTGAGAAAAACGTCTCCACCAGATCCAGCTGTGAGGAATTCTCTTAGTGATTGATGGAGGAGGGCCCAGCCCATGGTAGGTGGTACCGTCCCAGATTCAGTGGTCCTGGATTCTATAAGAAAGCAGGCTGAGCAAAGCCATGCGGAGCAAGCCAGTAAGCAGCCTTCTACCACCACCCACCACCCAAACTCACCCTGCACGTGGCCCGTGGCCTCAGCGCCAGCTCCTGCCTCCAGGTTCATGCCCTGTGTGAGTTTCTTCCCTCCCTGATTTTAATGTGGAACTGTGAGCAAAACAAATCTTTTCCTCCTCAAGTTGCTTTGTCACAGCAATAGTGACCCCAAGGAAGATAAGCTGGGAGGCTGACCTTCCTTTTGAAGATGATAGGGAGCCAAGAAAGGGTTTTGAGGAAGGTAGGCAGCGGAATAGGATGCCTAGCAGAACAGCATCCCCAGAATGTAACATTTATAAGGTACCACTCTAGGGCCATGGCAGGAGCACCCCCTACAATACAGAGTAAGATGTATAGCTAGGTGTCACCAGCTAGGTGACAGCATCAGTTACAGGAGCCAGAACAAGTAATGGATGAAGGACTTTGGGGAAAACATCTGAGTAGCAGACAGGAAACTTTTAGACTTATTGAGGAGACCTAGAGGCAAGAAGTGAAATCTCCTTGGTGATGGATAGGGATGAGGAGAGCACAGTGTCAGACACTGGATCAATACAAGTTGGAAGCTAGACATCCTCTCAGTGCATTTTAACCTTCAGTGACAGACTGCCGATGTATTACGTTGAGAATATGACTCATTCGCATTCATGAAGGTGGTGGGCCAGCAAGCCCAGAGAAGGATCAGGAGGTGAGGTGGGCCATAGGCAGAGAATGAGGAACCAAGATTTGGTCTTGGCAATGAGTTTGGTGTTCCTTAAGTCACACGATTATAAATAACAATAATCCTTATATTTTCTCCTTCTATCTCCACCTTTCTAAACTTCTATTTCCATCTTCTAAATTCTAAGGAATTCATGCCAATAGCAGCACAACTTGAAGCATGTACTCAGGCAGTTGTATAAGTAAACTTAGTACAAACGTTAAAAACAGCCAATGTATTTTCGTCATGTTTACTGAGTTCCCAATTGGGATGAGAATCAAATAAATGATAGTCTGAGAATATTTGACATTGAGGCTGTCTTGAAAATAGAGGTTATACTGCCATATAATTAGTAGGTAGCTAGTGAGCCATTATCAGGCTTAGAAGTCCCTGGGAATGGGCTGCTCCCTCATAACCAGCAGCTTGTAGGGCCAGCACTGGAACCATGGTGCTTTAATGATTGACCCATAGAGTAGAATCAGAGTCTTATCTCTGGCCATGATTAGAGACATGACATCTTAAACATCAGAAGGTAATGAACAAATAAATATCTAAGCCTTATAAGACCGCTGTCTAAATGGAAACCCTTCTAAGACCTTCTCAGAAAAATACTGCTGTTACACAGACTTTAGAAGTCAAGTCTGTTAAAAGTTCAGATCAGGACAGTGGGCTCTGTGGTCATTGTCCACTCTCTGGCCCTTGAGAGTACTTTGATCTCCAGCGATCCCTGTGGCCATTGTTGACTCTTGCCCCTTGAGGGCTTTCCACTTCACTCTGCAATAAACTTAACCTGTAACCCACACTACAATCTGTGTACACTGTGGGAATTTTTTCAACAGAACAATAGCCCAGTGACACCATGACAGTGATAACAAATAACAATAAATGCTGACATTAAGCAGGGACATTCCTTAATCGATCTACTTATATTGATATATAAATTGATGGGGGATATCTTTCTATATGTATGTTTTTCTTATTTGTTGATGAATAAAACACTGATTGTTCAATAGCCAGGCAGGAAGTATAGGCAGGGCTACCAGACGAGGAGAAGTCTGGGGAGAGGATGCAGAGAGTGAGTGGCCAAAAACCATGTAACAGCCAAAGGAGTAACATGCTGGAGCATTTTCCAGTAAGCCAAAACCACATGGAAATACTTAGATTAATAGAAATGGGTTAATAATTAAGAGAGAGCCAGCCAATAATAAGCCTGAGCCATTGGCCAAACAGTTTATAGTTAATATAAGCCTCTGCGTATTTATTTGGGACTGAAGGGCAGCAGGACCAGGCAGGACAGAGACCCCGTCTGCAATAAATCCTCAGTAAAACTTCACAACACACATACTGTTATTATTGAGACATTATAGAGGGAAAACTCGGGCACTGAATCGTAGTAACTTGCCCAGGGTTGCACAGCTAGGAGCTGTGTAGGAGAGTCAGATTTCAATAGGCCATCCTCAACCAGAACTTTTACTCTCACTCAGAGATGCCCTGTTTGCCCTTCTTGTGAGGGGAAACAAAACCTCAGACTTCACCCTACCGGTGAATCTACTAACCATATGTTAGAACAACTCAGGATAGTAGGGAGTTACTGGAAAGAAACAAAGGGATGGCTGTAATTTCACTGCTATCATGAACAATCCAGTGTCAGAACTCCATCTGAGAGGCAAACACTGGGCAATGGCTCTCTGCACACAGCCCTGTGTCAGACTCTGAAGAACACTGGAAAGAAAGTCTCTGTCCTCAAGGGAACCCCATGAGTGCTTGAAAGACACACACTAAGGATGCTTACGAAACAATAGCCCAGATATAGTGAGTGCATGCTGAGGCCGCACAAACTAAACACAGGCAGCAACCCTGCTGCTCTTCACAGCCACCATGGAAAGCCAAGCGCTACCGTCAGCGGTAAAACATGCTTTATAGGCTAAAGATGCAGGCACACAAAGTCAACCAACATCCCCAGGTTTGTGAGTGCAGTAACTAGCTGAGAAGGAACCTGGGCAGAGGCCTCTCTGAAGCCTTAAGCTGACTCACTAGGGCCCCAAGGCAAAAAAATCAATGACATTCTATTCCTGACTACCCAGCCCTCCCAAACCAAGAATTTTACACAGAAGAGTGGGGATGGCTCATCCTTTCTGTGATTTTTTTTTCTTCTACAGGCTGGAATGGTTAGCAGATAGGAGAGGTGGTATCCTCAGGAACAAGCCTTTATATTAATGCACCTCCAAATTTTCCCTACCCTGTGTCTCAGCAAACGTTCTGGAGAAAGAAGCTGAACATGCCTGGAAGGGTTCGCATTTGCTACCTTAACCTTTCAGACATGTGTTCTTTGACCCTGAGCTGAGCAAGCTCCAGAAAATGTCCACTCCCTGGGCTTCTTGAGCTACACACTATCTTCTGAAGGTCTAATGACAAGGTCTTACTGCTGATTGTCTAAAGATACTACAAGCAGGGCATGGTAGCACGCACTGTGATCCCAGTACAAGGGAGGCTGGAGCAGGAGGATCACTTATGAGTTAAAGGCTGGCCTGAATCACATAGCAAGACCCTGTCTAAAATACATACATATATATATATATATATATATATATATATATATATATATATATGCTTTGAAATCAGGCCTAAATCAAACTCTTCTGAAACATTTCCATCCCACATTCTAGAAGTTTAAAAACACGATCTTCCAAAGAAAGCATTGCTCCATCTCTCCCAGAACACATCCTGGAATCCATCACTCAGCCACAGTGTATAAAAAGTTTAATCAAAAGCAAGCATTTCTCCGGTGGGAAATAAACATTAACTGGTTGCAGCTCGTTCATTCTGAAAATAGAACTAACGTTTTCTCATTCGCCCTTTATAGCTGTCGAATTCTTTCATCAGATTGAAATCAACCAACTTAACATTTTTTTTTTTACACTTACATTCTATTAAAGCTGTAAGGAGAAAAAGAAAAGAGGAGGTGTGTTTAATAACTTCTACAGCTGTTCAGAATAAACAAGTGTGCACGGTCTAAGAGATCTCAGAGGATTTTACTCAGCACTGTGTGATATTACCAGATAATGACGGCAGCAATTCTTCGGAAGGGTGGACTGGACTTCAAGGCTAGCTACACCCCAGAGCTGCATCTCCAGCCCTGGAGGTCCACGCTTCAGAAACAGCATACAATGCTGACTGTAGAGTTTTCCCGTTATGGTATAATTATATAAGGCATGGGTTACCTGTAAGCTTTAGTTCTATTTAAAAAAAGAATAATAAAACTATGATGTGTGCACATGTGATGATTTTTGGTCTTGGAATTGTTTTCATGAGTAAGAGTCGCACTTAATAAAGTGCGTACATTACGTGTTCAAATACATCTTAGCGCTCAATGTATTGTCATCACCCTCTGACGCTCCTGCATGTCCTTCATGTATTTATCCTCAGACTCCGGGCCACGGGCCACCGCTGAGCTGCTCTTCAGTCACTGTGCTCTGTGTTGGTGTTGCAGAATTCCACACAGTACACGATTGGGTCCCGGCTTCTTTTGCTCGGCACCATTTTCAGGGTTTACCCATGCTGTTATGTGTCTGCTGTCCGTAGCTTTATCTTGCTGAGCATGGCCTCATGGCAAGGCTGTGCCAGTTTATTCATGTGCTCACCTGTGGGTTCGGGGAGGTTTGGGGTGTGCTGCTTTAGATACAATGAATAAATAATCCTGTAAGTGTGTGTGCCATGTGTTTTGTGTGTGCATGCCATGTATGATGTATGTGAACATATCTGTGTGCAAGTGTGTATACTAATTTATTTTTTGTTTTGATTTTTGTTTGGTTTGGGCTTTTTTTTTTTTTTTGCATGTACTAATTTATATAACAATCTTTCTTACCCAGACATGATCACAATGTTGTTATCCATTGGGGATTAATTTCTGAATAGGGTGTAAGGAAAGGGATTGAGAACTATTCTCTCTCTCTTTCTCTCTCTCTCTCTGTCAGTATCCAATACTCACCAAATGATCTGTTGTCAAATCTACACCTGTCTCATGAATTCACTTTGGTATAAGTTATGTCTATCTAACTGTGTGCTATAGGTGAACCATGGGCCATAGCCACTTTCTATTAGTTATTATGCCGTCACCTTTCAAACAACACGTATCAAGGGCACCAGCCTTCTCTTCTCTTCAATTTTGTTGTTGTTGTTGTTATTCAAGGTCTTTTGAATTCCCTCAATACATTTTTTACTTCTTTTTATTTTTAATTATTTGTGTCTGAGCATGGATGTTTATGAATTCATCACCCACAGAGGCCATGAGAGGGTTCAGAACCCCAGGACTTGGAGTTACAGACGGTTGTGAGTCACATAATGTGGGTGCTAAGAAGACCCAAACTTGGATCCTTTACAAGAGCAGCAAACACACTTAACCCTGAGCCACCACCTCAGAAGCCCCCTTTGTAAACAAGCCCTGCCAGCATTTATAATGGGGTGACATCAGAGGTGCAGACATCAGCTTCTTAATCTGTAAATCACAACCCTAGAGGGCTCATATAACCGAACATGGGTCGGGGGCTTACAGAGCTTTGGCAATAATGTTTTTAGTGTGTCCTGCATGCCTGTGATTCATTGATGAGCTCTGAACATACCTCATACATAGACACTAATGATTTACTCCTTACAGAAATCAGGAAAATACTTACCTTTTAGATTTGTTATGTCACTTGGTTAACTGTACCCCCATCCAAAAGAAAGTTACACTTCCACACAGGCATTCTGGACTCAGGACACTGAAACAGACCCTTGGTGTTAACAGCATCCAGGCAAAGTCAGCACCCCACAGTCATCCAAGACTGTAAGAATGAGCATCTCTTCCTGGATCCTCAGAGCCTGAGGATTTGCACAGCCAAGAATCTGCAGAAACAGAGGGTTAAAAATCTCAAGAGTAAACCAACCCTGTACAGGCCTGAATTACAGGCATAACACAAACTAATAAAAGACCCAGAGACAGATATTGGGGCTCAAACTTCAAGCTGAAGGTCAGAAAAGCAAAGCAGCCGGCCACTAATTTGTACCTCTACCTCGGGCTAAGAAGGCTGACCCATGAGCTCTCCTCAGAGTGGCTGGAGACTTAATGTTCCTATCTTCAGTGTGGCTGGAGAATGAATGCCTGATTCTGACTCTTACTCCTTCCTGTATTGTATACCTCTCATGAGTCCTGGGATTAAATGCGTGAGCTATAATTCTCTTTTAGACTGATTCAATCTTGTGTAGATCTGGTTGGCCTTGGACTCACAGAAATCTGTCTACCTCTTAATCTTGAGTCATAGGATTAAAGGTGTACAACACCACCCAGTAGCTTCTGGCTACTAGGAATAAAGGTGTGTGCCTGGCTTCTATGGTCTGTGGCTGACTTTGCTTTCTGAATCCTCAGGCAAGCTTTAATAAACCATAAATAATATATCACTACATATCCAGGAATATCACTTTCAGAAAATCCCTGCAGCCCTACTTGGCTCAAATTCAGAAGATCAAGTTTTTACTTCTTGATAGGCAAACTTTATAGCTCTCCCCATCAAGCCTGCACTTACGTAAACAAGTGGATTCTTTAACTATGGACGCTCAACCTAGAAAGAGTTTATTTGTTCGGAGCACAGGCAGAAGATGATGGAGGGACTGGTTGTTGACTAAGGGACCATTCTAACAAATTCAAAAGTTGAATCACAGCTGCAGAGCAAAGTCCGTGAATTTCTCTCCATTTCCTAATGAATCTCTGTCCACATGCATTCTTCCTGATACACATCCTTACAAGGTTTTATTGCTTTCATTTGAGTTCCTGAATTGTTTTGTACTCATCCTTTATTTTTAAATGGGTATTTCAACTCTTGAGAGAGTACAGAGTAATGATGAAAGAAACTTTTATTGAATTTCTATGAATCTTATTAATAAGCAAAATCTTGCATGGGAGGAAAAGGATCTATTAAAGCATGAAATGTTTCCAATGAATATCTTCAAGTTTCATTTGTAGAGGCCTCATGCCTAATTGAACAAATGAGACAAATCTAATCTTAAAAAAAATAAAATTTCAATCAAAATCTTACTTTCAAGGTTAATTTATTTTCAAAAGCCAATATGTCCTTGGTTGTTTCAATTCATCTTTAAGGCAAATGACAGAGAAAGAAAGTTTAAACTGGTATCATAGTCAACCAGAAAAAGTCCCTGCTCTCAAATCAGTGGGGGCCTGTCCTTGTCTCAAAGGGCTCTGATGTACTGCCTTAAGTCCTAATTTGTCCTGCTACATTTCTAGACCCACTATTATCTCCAATCATGCTTCCAGAAAGGTCTTCTGGGACCACATATTATTCTTACTAGTTCCTTGGTTAACAACACTCACCCAGAGAATTCATAGTAAATATCGAATGCTCCCATGGCAATCCTTGCAATCTCCCTACGTCTGCACAGGTGGGGATCACACACATAGAACATTCCTTCATGGCATTTTTCAATTCTGTGACCTCAAGCCTTCCAACAGCACACACAGTTTGCCCGTGTGTGAGTGAACAGGTATATGTCTTCCACGCCTTTGTAGATATTCTCTTGTTAACATGATATTTGCAAGGATCCCATTCGTGGCTGGGATCCTGGAAAGTCTGATGAATGTACACAATAATTCCTCAAAAGGCCAATTGTTGATAGAAACTGGGCGTCTCCTACACATCCTCTCCCCATACTTTCTAGAAATCAAACCAGTCCATTAAGGTTGTTTGTGTGTGGCTTAACTGTGGAAGTCAGAATTGTAACTTGAGATACAAAACAGAATTATGACTCAAACACCACCAACAGCTGGAGAAGGCACATCTGGAGGGTTGGGGAAGAACCACGGAGAGGGACTAAAACTTGCCCCGGCAGTGTATTGATGAGACAAGATGGGAAGGGGCACAACATCCTTACTCTTCCCTTTGTGGGAGGACATCTGTAAAACAGTTCTACCCAACAATTCCACTTCAATTTCATCGCCGTTCAAAACCCATCGAAAGTAGCCGCCTGCTCGCTCCAAGCCAGGCTGCTAATGAGGTAGCACCATTAGCCGTGAAGCTCAGTCTGAAGTAATTACCTCCAGAGGCATTCCAGCGTCTCTGCCACAGTGTGGGAAGTGACTGAGATGCTTGCAAGTGTTTCAGAAGGCTCTAAAGCAGATGGCTCTGAAAACCCCACACTTGGAAACCGCCATCCCCACCAATAACCAGCTTCCTAGTTCCCAGAATTGTACCCACACTCCTGGAGACGACTCCGGGGAGATTTTCAGGCATCAGTACCCCGCTGTGCTTTCTCATACTGCAGACCCGCTCCCATCTCTGCGCTTCCTGTTACCTCGTTCCCGGCTTTGTTGCTGCTATCTGTCTTGTTCTTGCTGTCTGTCCGTGCATTGTGACGCCCCCCTCCCCACAGAAAAAGAATAAAGTACTCGGGGAGCAGACCTAGTGGGTACAACTGCGGCATTACAGGAAGAAAAAAGTGGGTTGGATATTTGTGGGAATCCCGGAAATGTTACCCTGCTCCCCTTCTCAAGAGGGTAAGGCACCCATTGCGGTGAGGCCTGAGCGGCTTCTGGGGCAGACATCCTGTGAGGACCGGAGCAAGTGAGTCCTGCTAATCGCTCCAACGTGTGTATCAAGCGGGCTATCTCGGGATGCCTTGGGGTGTCAGCCATGTAAGTGTGCACCTCGCCCCAGCCCAAAGGCCCCTCTGTAAGCAACCCTGTAGGCCCCTTGCTCTTGCCTGGGCTAAATTCAGTTTCCCATGAAGCCCACAGGGACACAGGCACTGAGCAGGTCTCGGGTATCCCGCCTCCTGGAACAGGGTCTGCTTAGCCACTATGATGTAATTTGTTAGCTCTTCCTTCCCTTGTGGACCACATACAAGTCTGTTCTGCAGCTGAGCAGCCTGGGCTCTCGAATGGTGTTTCAGAGCTATCGCTGTCCTCAATGCTTGTTGAAGATGCCTTCCTCAAAATTTCCACCAGCCCTTCCTTGCCTCCTGCGTCTCCTAGCCCCAGTCCTTCAACCACCAACATGATTTCAGCACCCAAGGAACGGCCAGTGTGAGAATACACAGGAGGGCTAAGTCCCCACCTTCTTGCTCTCTCAGGACTGGTCCCTGAGTGAGCTCCTGACCCTCCCACCCTCTCTCAAGTGGCCCCTGCACCCTGTGGTTCTCCCCTCCTTTGCTGGTCTTCAGACGACCTTGAAATGTTTTCTTCCCAGTGCTCCTTCCAGAAAGCCCCACCTCCATAAAAAGTCCTCCCTTCCTGCTGCCTCCCCGCCTGCGCCCTCCATTATTCACAGTGTGGCACTGGGGAGTTAGAGGTTTGAGCCTTCTTTTCCCTCTGCAGAGCAGGAAGCTTCCCGAGGGTTGGGGTGGTGTGATATTTGTGTTCTGTCATCGATCCCTATAGCACTTGAGTCCGTGCTGATTACTTAGGAAAGACACCCCGGGAGCCTCTGACGGCAGGTTCTGAGGGGTACCGTGATGTATTCACTCAGCACCATCATTCAGAGGGGCTGTAATGAGACAGACAGTATGCTCAACACAGCGGGGACCACCCCCAGCCTCCCACGGCTTTCAATCCAGCCTGGGGGACACTTTCAAAGAGTGATGAAACTATCCTGGAGCTCATGTGATGATTGGGTTTCCATTTTATAGTCGTCTCACTCTGGAGGTTGTGCTTTCCAGTCAGAGCCATGGCACACTCCGAATAGCAAGTTTTTATTTACCTAGTGATTTTTTTTTTCCTTAAAGAAAAGATTTTCCTTGGAGATAGGGGGAAACTTAAAAGAAAAGATGCATCTAAGATGGTTTGAATGCTTGCAAATAAGTCAGTTATCTTACATAAGGGCAAGGTCAAAGCCCAATGTTGTTTCAGCATTCTTACGAGTCAGGTGGGCTGTTTCATTCTGTTAATGGGGGAGTAAAATAAAGTGATGTTTCTGCCAAGAGTTCATTCTTCCAAATGAGTCTAAAGCAAAGAGGAAGACCGGCAGAAAAGGGTGCTGAGCACATACAAAGACCTGCAGGGTGATGAGAAGTCAGCGCCATCCATTCCACTCACTTAACAAAAATATCAAATTTTACTAAATCTATAAAAAGAAAATAAGAAGCACAAGTGTGAAGAAGTCTTTGAAGTGGGGGTCAGAGTCTTGAGAAGCCGTGTCATAGAGCGGCCTGAGGATGAGAGGCCACGGAGCAGAACTGCTTGGACACATGCGCCCAGATCTTCTCCAGCCGGGCAAAAGGAGATCTGTGCCTGTACCTGACAGCCCCAACCCCCATTTGGTTCTGTAAAATAGGAGACAGAACAATCATACTGATGTCATACGGCTGTGTGAACATTAAACAAGGTGATCTGCATAAAACATTTAGAATAATATTTGGCACATTATGAAAACCAAACAAACAATAGGAAAGCAAGGTAACTTAAAGGGAGAGGTGCTTGATGCTAAGCCTGATGAAATGCATGTCCCAGCACATGCACACACGCACACACACACACACACACACACACACACACACACACACACGGGTAGAGAGAGAAAGAGAGAGATTTTTAAAAGAAAAACTGTAGGTGCTGCATGTCCAAGCTGGAGCAGATGGGCACCACTACAACAAATAAATATGTGATAGAGAGGATGGAGAGATGGAAAACTCAAGCAGTGTTTACAGTAGGGAGAGAGACAGAATTGGAGACTGATGCTGGTAACAGGTAAGAAACCGGGGAGGGAGGATTTCACAGATGTCTAAAGGAAGGCAAATAGAAAAGAGATTAAAACCACTTATACCCTGGGCTGAGACTGTCCATCCTCTACCCTTTTTACAGGCATGGGGGAATAGCATCCCTACGTTCTTCTGCCTGATGCCCAAACTTTTCCTTCAAATTTAAAACCAAATGCTATGATCTCAGTCTGTGAGGTGCTTGCCTTGCAAACATGAGGACCTGAGTTCAACCACCAGATCAAATATGGGTGTTTTTTAAAAATCAGAAACGGTGGTGCAAGTTCGTGATCCCAGTACTAGGGAGGTAGAGACAGGATGATCCTAGGGCCCATGGGCCAGCTAGCTTAACCCAGTTGGGAGCATACCAGGTTCAGCAGAAAACTCTGTCTCAAAAGACAAGATAGATAGCACCCGAAGGATGTCTTCTGGCTACCACACAAACACGTACCTGCACACATATAAACTAAACACACAGTCACACATGAAAGATAACAGCTCGGTGTTTACTATGTTACCTGTAAGATGGGTCTCTATGATATGTAATACAATATGCATAACACAGGAAGAAAGGCAAAGGCTGCTATTGACTGCCTTGCCTTCCTTATGAAAGTGTTTGCCAAGAAAGTTATTCACAGACGCATGAGACACTCCTGGCAGAAAGAAGGCAAGCTGTCTTGAACAACTACAAAGTGGCTCATTTGCTCAGAGAAGGACCATTAGCCTGATGGTTATTCTATTCATAGGAGGCTGTTGTGTCAACATTGCAGGCACTACCCTGGTTTCCAGTGGAGGAACATACTTCTGTCTCCGAGGAGACACAGGCAGACTTCAGAGGAGATTTCTGTCCCCTTGATTCAATCAGCAACTGTCACAGAGGTAAGGTTCCCAGGCTGGCTACTCCAAACCCAGCCTGTGCCTCCATACCACATCTGCGAGAAACCTTTAGCCTGCATGGATACAGCGGTCCCTTGTTAGACACTTGGCACTTGGGAGCATTCCCGCTGCTTGCCAATTAGTCTGAAGCAGCTCTTTCTCTAAGACTGTGGCCATGAGAGCAGCAGTTGCCAATTCTCCTAAGACCAAGGGATGCTGAACCCAGTGTTTGTCACCAGCCTGGACTTCAAATGTCCTTGGCATAACCTACCCGAACCCTTAAAAGATTATTGTCAGCCCTGAAGGGATAGAAGCTAAAAAACCTACAAAGAAAGGAAAGCGTTCACCGGGGAACTGCGTTTGTGGGTTGCCTTAGATGATGGAGCAAATCTTCCAACCCACTGAGGTCTTATTTTGCCATTATTCCGTGAATTCTAACGCCAAATGTTTAATGCACTGTCCTAGGATATTGGTGAGTGGTTGTTTTGGGGGATTTTGTTGTTGTTGTTGTTGTTGCTCGGTTGTTTTCGTAACTCAACCTAACACATGACAATGGCAGCGCACTCATGATGCAGCAGTGAAAAGATTTTAAAAAGAGAGAGAGAGAAAGGCGAAAATATCATCTCTGGAGTCTGTGTGGGTGGGGAGCACCTGCAGCCTGAACTCCTGCGTGCTCCACAAGGTGCTCCAAAGCCGCTCTACAGAATGTGTTGTTTCTCAGACTCCTCTCAGATGCTCTGAAATTTGTCACAGCCTTCTATGAAAACAAGAAAGAAAAAAAAAAGCTACATGGACGAGAATCCTAATAACAAAGCCATCATTCATTTTACAGCATGCGGGAAGCAAGGGAGACTATCACGTGGCACGTGAGGACTCATTTTTATGTTGGACAGGTTGATCCCTAGAGACAAAATGTAACCCACGGTACATGTCCAACCGTAATAACATTTCCTGCCAGCCTTGTCTGTTCCAGTTTGTTAATAGACCCACTCTAAGAGGAAAGAGGAATAGAGACCTCAGGGTAGCAGATGCTGGCACGGTGACAGGAACCACACAGATAGCTCTCCAGAGGCCACCCATGGACTCGCTCACACACACACACACACAGGATGCCAGTGGCTGATCAATCTGAGAAAGCCAGCAGTCCACGAACCTTGTGTTTTCTTTCCCAGAAGCTATTTCTACCAGTTTACAAAAGAAAGGTCAATTTCCCCCTCTTCTAGAACATCACAGAGATCCACCAACTTACAGTGCAAAAACCTCCTGAGGTGCCAAGCAGACAGATAATCCATAAACCTGTGTGCTTCAGAGGAACGCACCAGCAAGGGTGTCAGGTGGTCGATAAAATAAGCCGGGTAGTGCAGAGAAGGAGTACAAAAATGAACACGTAAAACTGGCAACAGATTCATTAGTGTGTAAACCTAATTAAGTGATCCTCTACAGTAAGTGGGGAACTCTTACTCCAGAACCATTGTATATATCATAGACACACACACACACACAGAGAGAAAGAAACACAATTGTGTATAAGCTCCTGCAGGTTAAAATGGAAAGTCGGGGTGGACCTCATGTTGACGCTAGTAAACTGATTAATTCCCGGCAAAAGTTTGCAGTCTGTGTACAGCCATCAACACAAGAATGAGAGCAAACGCATGGCTGACTGTGGGTCTTAACTCTAGAACATATTTTAACTCAGCAAATTCTCTTAAGAGGGATGGAGGAATGAATCAGCAACTAAGAGAACCTGTTGCTTTTCCAGAGGACCCCAAGTTCAGCTCCCATAATCCACATCAAACAGATCGCAATGGTCTGTAACCCCATCTTCAGATGGAGCCATGCCTCTGGCCTCACATTCACGTGCATGCGCTGAATACAGACAAACACACACACACACACACACAACTGAAAGTAAGATACATTTTTAAAACAGATGACTCTATGAGCTAGACTCTGAGAGCTAGATACTACTGTTAGGTCGATGGATATATGTAGAGTTTAAGAGCTTTGTGCAAGGTGACAGCTGGGACCACCAGGGTTTTGAATCTAGACAGACTACAGAAATCTGTCCAGAATTTTTGGCCATATTTCCATACATTTATGCATTTACCATACATATTTAGTAGGAGTTCATAACCCAAATCCAAAATATGTTAACATTGCCAACCAGCCTAATCAGTAAGGACAGTCGCCAATCATGAGAGCAGTTAGCAGCTCAGGGGACTCCAAGGAAAAGCTGGACACAGAGTTCATCCTTTGCTTAAACACAGAAGCTCCCTGACACCCCTACTCCAGGGCGTAAGCCATTTACTCAGATGCAAAGTGGTCCACACCAGTGTGACGCTGCAGGTGCTCCCGCGTGCCAAGATGTCAGTGAACCAGCTGCCCATGGCATCCCATGGGTCCTAGAGTAGATCCCGTGTCTGCAACAGCAGCGGCGCCAAATGATTCAGCTCATGGAACAATCCCAAGTCTAGATGAACACAGGGTTGTGCATGCGATCCACTGTGGAGTGGCTGGTGCAGACACTCGGATGACCTTAAGCAACCACGTGTCCCATAAGGTGCCCACCGCAGTGGCTCTGCTCATGCCGAACGCCTCCAGCCTGGTCTGCCTTGACACAACCAAGTGGCTGGCTTTGTGCCAGTGCCCCACAGCCTTGAAGTCTGATGGAATTGGGTTCTCCTCAACATCATGTCTGACCTCTCAAGCATCCTGCTACCTCAGACCCTGGGCTCTATGCTCTTTCGAGGTCCCTTTCCACTGGGGAACTCGACTCATCCGAGCAAAGAGAAGGGAAGCCCCCACCCAAACATCTCTGCTTCCTCAACGGTGGATGTCAAGGACAAGGCCATCCTCTATAAACAAAAATGCTGCACCCCTGAACATATATATATATATATATATATATATATATATATATCCGAGTACAGCCCACCTATGTCAAAGTTGAAGCTTGTGGCACCTTTGTGGAACCCCCCCACCATCACACCTTCGGTGGCAGAGAGCCACATTGGCAGGTAGGCTGCGAAGAACTCATCTACCAGGACCCTTCAGATCCACGATCCACGAGCAGATGCATGATGGGAGATGCCATTCTGTAAATATGTTTCTCGTATTGGTTAATGAATTAAGCACTGTTGGCCAATAGGAAAGCAAGATAGGCGGGACTAGGAGACAAGGAGGATTTGAGGAGAGGTAGTAGGAGATTCAACATATAGGACCGAGAGAGCAGAGGTTCGGATCCTCTCTCACGTAAGATAAGACCACGTGGAAATACTTAGATTAATAGAAATGGGCTAGCCAATAAGAAATGGTAGTAACAGTCCAACAGCTTTATATCTAATACAGAGTCTCTGTGTATTTTGGGGTCTGGCACGGCAGTGGGACCAGTCTGGCCAGTCTGGCGGGAAAACTGCTTGTAACAGATGCGCACCAGAGAAAAGCTTTGTCTCCAACATATGCGGTGGACACCTCTCCACCAAACATAACCCTGAAGGTCAACTACATCACATACCAGGCCAACAACAGTAACTCTGCCAGGGAAGAAACCTGACCGTAGAGAACACCGTGACTGTGCCAGATGTGAAGGGAAAGACATGTTTTCCTAGGAACTCCTGTGGGCATGGACCCTGCTGTGGGGAACCATCAGCATCCTCCATGGCGGTCTAGCCATGAAGACCAAGGAGACCCCGTGTGACCCAAAGTACAGGCATCCCCACCCTGCCTGTGTCCCTGGGGGTCATCTCTGTGGTAAGCAATGACACACTTTCCAAGCTGGTGACATGAGCCAGAACATGGAGAAGCCTAGTATTCTTGACCCTGTGGGCTAATGGACAAACACCAGTTCCCCCAATTTCTGGAAGAAAACAAGATTGCAGTCAGCAAAGATGGAAGAGGGAGGCAGTCAGGGCCAGATTCCAGAATTTCTGTTTTACTTTGTATTTTTCCATTTTTTCTTAATCCATCTCCTCCTGTTTTTTCTCTTCTTGATATGCGAATGATGTTTATGCTTGTGAACACAGCCTCCGGCAATCCTACAATCATGATTGTTGCTATGCTGCTTTCCAAGAAATGAAAATAAAAAATAGTAAATAGAAAAACAAAAAAAAAAAAAAACACTAAAAAAGATGAATATTTTTTGTTTGTTTTTTTTTTTTTTAATTTCAGAAGAAGCAGGTTTTGAAAAATAGTTCGTTGCTTGGGCAAATCATATACTAGAAGTTGTGTGTGGCCTCATAGTTCTTTCAAAAAAGTGTCGCTTGTTTCAGAGTGAAACAGTTGGATTCATGGACCACAGTAGAAGAGATAATTACTTAAACCAATTTCGGGGAAGGGGTGTGCCAGTCACTGTGTACTTCCATGGCAACTATGTACAGGGAAATGGACATCTGTGTGGGGACAACTGGTTCCTACGCTGTATTCATCTTGTGGTTGTTTTGTTTTAATGTACTTTAACAGGAAAGGAAGGAAAATAAACCTCAAAAAGCTAAATAAATAAATAAACCCACTTCCTTTAACCTTAAAGCCTTTGGCAGGATGCCCTTGGCAAATTAACCTTGGCCCCAAAACTTATTCCTGCTGCTTATTAAACAGTTTGGATGCCCAAGAATTCCACCTGCTCCCCACATCTCCCAAAAACCACCTTCTTCCCAGACGCTGAAGCACACAGGACAGGCATCAGACCAGTGCCTGAGGTGACTTGATACCTTTCTGCCATGCCTACTGCATGGGAGTGGGGGGGGGGGGAAGGATGCATGTTCCTTCTCAAGAGAGAAATTTCCAGAAGGGCCAATTCTTCCCATCGCAGCTTCACAGTTTTTCTGTTATTGTTTCAATTTCCTTACCCCAAGTCCTGAAGTTTTTCACACACACACACACACACACACACACACACACACACACACACACACACGGGTTGGGGGGAGACATTATGAAGGCTACACAGGTAGAACTGGGTTGCCTCGGAGGTGAGGGCTTTATCTACTTCATTTACATTGATTTTGTATAGGAAGAAGGAGGAAGGAAGGAAGGAAGGAAAGAAGGGAGGAGGGAGAAAAGGAGAGAAGGAAGGAAGGAAGGAACTAACAAACAAAGAAAAGAAGGAAGAGTTTACTTTGCTATTTTGTAACCAACAAGCTATTTCCAGGTCTTAAACCTGAGGGTCCAAGTACTAGTGTGCAGGGCTGGATGTTCAAAATGTCTTCATGATTAGTTTCATGGGTTTGTTTGTTTTTTTTTTAATTATATCAGTGTATACGTAATAACTTTGAACAGCTGTTGTAACCATGTTCTTATGTTTTAATGAGGAAGAGGTTTATTTCTCCGGAGAATGTGGATGAAGCCTGTTAACCAAAGTTTCTCCTCAGGATCCAAAATTTTATTGTTTTGTTTTTTGCCCGGCCATGCTTTTCCTTCTGGGATTGTAAGTGAACCCTGTGAGAAAGCATTCACTGGCTGGACTGTTCATCTGTTTGCACTAGGAAGTGGCTATTGTCACAGAGAACATCCAGCTACGGCATTCTCACACCCTGTGAACAAATGTGAGCCACAGAGTAGTTTTACTTGCGAATGCTGTCTATCCAAAAATAAATTTTGAATAGTTTTTGTGCCTCCCCAAAAAGAAAAGAGCAATATACATTGATAAAATATAGAGAGACGGTAGTAACTTGGGGATTTGTATGTAGACAGGAACAGCCCAAGATATATGCATAGATATGAGCAACCCACTAATAAAAAAATGAGCAAAATAATTAAAAGATGATCTGCACTGAAGAGACAATCTGAGTGTCCAATATTATATCATGAAAACATGCTACACCTCTTTAGAATTCATAGAAAAACAACTAAACCCAGAGTGATGTATCGCCATCCCATGCCCCTCAACTGACCAGAATTTTGAAGTCTGACAATATCAAGCACTGACAAATATACACGGACCAATCACTGGATATAATGCTGAGCTGGTGTTTTACAAAGTACTCGTGATACAAAGAAATCAAGTTCATGTGGTATTGTTAATGGTGCCCTTGACCTATGATCCAGAAATGTCCGTCCTAGGACTAGCAACTAGCAAGCTTTGCACATCTCCATCAATAGGTACAGAGACGTTCTCAGAAGGACTACCTGTAACAGACCAGGGGAAAAACAGCACAGTATATATGTAATGTGTGATCTTAGAAGGAAATGGCCATGGGGGAGGGGGGAGAACCAAAAAATTATGAACAAACCGAAGGCGATGCATATCAGAGGCAGAACGGCTAGCGAAACGGCAACTCAAAAGTATTACAGAATGGCGCTTCAGTTGGCTTACATTTCAAAGTATTCAAAAACATACACCACAGAACTGGAGAGTTGGCTCGGTGGTTAAGAGCACTGGCTGCTCTTCCAGAGGACCTGGGTTCAATTCCCAGCATCCATGTCACGTGGCTTACAACCTCCTGTCACCCCAGCTCCAGAAGATCTGGAACCCTCTTCTAGCCTCCACAGGAACCATTTTCACGTGTGTATACCCCCTCACAGACACACACATACACGTGATTAAAAGTAAAGTAAAATAAACCAAATACTTGTTTAAAAAAAATATATAACACATTCTTAAGGACATAAACACACATGTTAAAACATAAACAAAAAGGAACGCTGAATATAAAATCCAAGATAGTGATACTCCTGAGGAAGAAATGGAAGTAGAGGGTGGAATTCACTCTCAAAATATTTGCTGAATCCATTCCAAGCCCTGTGAAATTTATCAAGGGTTTTCTTATAATTTGTTTATAATCTACATCCAGTACTTAAAACTAAAACACACAGTGGAAGTTGAACACATCAGATACAAATGCTAGGCGGCACTATTGGAAATAGTAAATGAAACTCTAGCCAGCTGTAGCTCTGTCAAGTTCTCATTTAAACTGGTAAGATCTGTGTACATGAAAAGTGTAACTTAAGGGCCCTTGGCGAGTAGTTGTTTCATACACTTCATGGGGATGAGTGTCAGGGTGCAATAAAATGATGACTTTCCCCCAAATCTTAACTATTTGGGTCCTCTATGAAAGGTTTCAATGCCAGGATGCAAACTCAAAGCCTTGTACATTCTATGCAAGGACCCTACCCCTGAGCCACATCCCTAGCCCAGATTTCATATTTGTTTAGATAATAGTCACTGGGTTGGAGAGAGCACTAGGAGTTTAAGACCCTGTACCGCTCTCAAAAAGCACCTAGGTTTGGTTCCCAGAACCCACTTCAGACAACTCAGAGTCACCTGTAACTCCAGGTCCAGGAAGTCTGACACCTTGGCTTCCATGGACATTTGAATATACATATTAAAAATTAAAAATAAGATCAGTCTTTTTAAAGATACTAATTTAATTTGTTCTATAACAATTTGTTTTATAACAGCAGTAAGTATATTCTGTCTCCTTTTGCTTAACATCTCAAAGTTTTCTGAAGTGTACCAAGATAGATTTTGGAAGATGACAGGCAAAATATATGGGCCCAAGTTTTTTTAAAATAAATATTCAAATTCAAAATTATTTCACATATTTAAGCATGTGATGATACTTCCAAGAATGAGATCTGAATGCAAACAACAGGCTGTCCAAAAGAAAGACACAAGTCCCTCTATACCCCACACAATTTACAAGAACAAACACTTCCCAGACCCAAATCAGAATCCCACAGCCTGAACAAGCTGTTAAGTGGTAGCCCAAAAGTAAGAGGAAGCCCAAACATGGTGTTTGCGCAAGTCTGCTAGAAAAGAGCACGTTGTGTGGTATCAGGAAACACCACTCAAGCTCACAAGCCTAGAACTGCCATTGCCTTATCCTAGGGCTACCAGGGAAGATGGGAGGAGAAAAGGCAGGGTGGGCTGAAGGGAGAGAAACAATCTATCTTCTGAAACCACCCCAGATTTCTCTTCTTGCTTCTGCATGTTCAGTAGATGCTGGATTTTGACATAATTCAAAAGCAATCCTGCCTAACTATTGGCTGTTCAGCTTTTTATGAAACTAATCTGAGTGACACAGTTTCACAGTGTACAAAAAAATTATTCCACAACAGTTTCCCACAAGGGTTTTTTGAATCCCTTTAACACCCCTCACCAGCTTTATAACAATTTTTGATACATTGTACTTCAACTCTTAACCATTCTAAAGATTCATCCCAGGTCATGTACCCAGCACACTAGCCTTAACTTCCACCGGGACCATCATGGAGCATCAACAGCTTGGAATTAAAGCAGGAACACAGGAAGCCTGTTCATCTAAAGTCCCAATACAGAAATCATGATGAAAATAGGAGCCCTTGTTTCTATTTGGAAACCAAGAGATTACCATGTCCGAATACCTTCCATGATGAAAATAGGAGCCCTTGTTTCTATTTGGAAACCAAGAGATTACCATGTCCGAATACCTTCGTGACTCACAACAACCCTGAGTACTGTTAGGAGCCAATGCCATTCATAAACACAGTAAAGGACCTCAAGACACCTTCTCTACAGTCTTCCAGGAGGCTCTGCTGAGCCCGTAGGGGGTGTGACACTGCAATGCTGAGCATTGTCAAATTCAATTAAATTTCAAAAAATGTCAAAATACAGCAAGGAAATCCTGTCACACCATGCTATGGGAGGCAGACGCTGCAGGAATGTGTTGCATGACTTATTTATAGCAGGCATGATCAAAGCAAAAGGGAACCAGGGCAGACAGACCCATCATTGCCTACCTAAACTGAACAGCACATGCAATGGTTTGCATGGTGGATACAGACCCATGAGTTGCAGAAATGGAGCTTTAAAAATGCTTAGTGGCTCAGGGAACCATCAGAATGAAGCTTTGGGAGGCTCAGACCCAAGAGGGTTTATGGCTTTCTATTTATAGACCCTCAGGAGCTATTAGAGAGCTGGGAGTTTTCAGAAATGACCAGCTGCATTGCATGGGTTTCTTGTTCTAACCGTAGGAACCCTTTAGGAGAGGGAAGTGTGCTTTGTTAAAATGCTCCAGGGGTCTTCTTCATAGCAGCATTATGTTTTGGGGTGGGAACCCTAAGTCATAAAGCAAATGGCATCACGTGTCACCATGAGCATCAGGCCCTGCCTCTAGGCTCAGTGGACAGGGCATGAGAATCGAGGAACAAAAGGAACGAAGCAGATGCTGGATATGCCTGAGACCTGAAAGAAAGCGGCTGGTAGCTGGGTGACCCTGCCAGTCACAGGTTCCAGGGTGGGCATCTGAGCCTAGCATGTGGGAATAAAAAGGCTGAGCAGAGCTGCTCCCCTCCCTGGAACCCGAGGGACAATCCTGAGATGGGAAACTGCAATAAGAACAGAGCAAAGGTCAGGCCTTGAGGGCGCAGTGTTTGCAGGTTAAGATGGTCACTGCTTATGACCAACACGAAATGAGTGATGGTACAAACTGCACTCAGATGTGGTGATATATTATTTATGATTCCTTTAAAGCTTGCCTGAGGATTCTGAAAGGAAAGCCAGCCTCGGGCTATAGAGGCCAGGCAGTGGTGGCACACACCTTTAATCACAGGACTCAGGAGACAGATGGATCTCTGAGTCCAACATCACCCTAGGCTACCGGAGAGTGAATCAAAGTTCACACGTTTAATCCCAGGATTTGAGAGGTACACAGGGTAGAGACATTCAGTCTGAGAATCAGTCTCTAGTCACACTGGGAGAGCATAGCAGTCTGAGTGAACCTGAGGAGCAGTGAAGTCGGGAGCAGTTTGAGGATCGCCCCTTTGGTCTGAGGGGAGGTAGAGGAGAGTTAGTGGCCGGCTGCTTTACTTCTCTGATCTTCAGCTTGAAGCATGAACCCCAATATCTGTCTCTGGGTCTTTTATTTATTGTGGTACACTAGGACATCGAGTCTCATCTTCTGAGGCTGAACTAACCTCCCTTTTACAGCCCTGGGCCCTTTTTGCCCTCCACACAGTAATATAGCCACAGTTGGCAGAAAAGCAGACTTTTAAGAGCATCTCAGAATGCTTCTAAAATTTTGGGGGACCCCCAAATTCGGTGCATATGTTACAGGGAAAACAGAGTTCCTTTGGGGGAGGCGTTACTCGAATTTACAAAAGGATTTTAAAATAGAGTTGGTAGGAATGTCAGGAACAATTCTGTTAGAGTCTGAGAGACAAACACCAGGGCAGACCAGTGGCCAAGGAGAGGGAAAAGAGGAAGAGTCAAAGGGAGGCCCTTACAAAAGCAGGCAGGTTCAGGGTTGGGGATTAGCAAGCATGGCAGAAGGAAGGGAGCTTCAGGGAAAAAAAGAATGAGAAACCACGGAGTCAGGGAAAGCATGCTCAGGCTGTGTCCAGTATCAGAGAGAGAGAAAAAAGATATTAAAGATTGGAAAAGCAAAAGTTATGCCTTTCTGAGTAACTCAGGAACTAGGCCGGCTGCATGCAGTTTTACAAGATGGAAACTAAGCAAGCAACCACCCCAAGGGAGGGGTTTCTGGGAAGGGTAAGTACATTATCTCATTAAGGAGATAATTACTTCGCCACCCCCCCCCTTTAGCATGGCTTTAAGTAAATCAGCTTCCCTGGGGAATGGACTCCTGGTAGGTGATTGACAGGCCCAACTGGATTAACTCTGAAGGGAGGAGATAATAGGATGTAATGCTCCTTTTTTTTTTTTTTTTTTTTTTGTTTTTGTTTTTGTTTTGTTTTGTTTTTGGTTTTTTTGGTTTTTTTTTTTTGTTGTTTTTTTTTTTTTTGAGCAGATCAGAATGTCATGTGTCCACCCAAGGCCAGAAGTAGACTTCATTAGGGAAGGGCCCATCCTCCATGCCCTCTGAGACTACAATCTCTATCTAGTTACCTACCAAGGACACATGAACTGCTACTGTAAACACCATGCTGAGAGATCCCCAACATAACCTGTAAAGCTTTGCCCCACCCCAATTCTTCCAAGACAGCAACATCAGTTCTCAGAGGCACACTGTTCTGGATCTGACTGGGGTCTTCTACTTCCTAGCAGGATGACCTTAAGAAAATTCTCAAAACTCTCAGATCCTTGCAAAAATGCCTATGTCACCAGGTCCCCGAGGAATGAAACAAATCATAACGTGATGGGGGGGATGTCCTTCTGTATATGTGTTTCTCTTGTTGGTTGATGAATACAACACTAACTGGCCAATAGCCAGACAGATAATACAGGTGAGATTATGAGAGGAAGAGAATTCTGGGGAGAGGAGGCCGAGAGAGGCCACCAGTAAGAGATGCCATGGAGAGACCTGGAAGATAGGACATGCCAGGCATCCTCTGGTAAGATAAGGCCATGTAGAAATACATAGGTTAGCAGTTATGGGTTAATAATTAAGAGAGTTAACCAGTAAGAAGCCCTAGTCATCGGCCAACAGTTTAATAACTAATATGTCTCTGTGTGCTTATTTGGGGCTGAAGGGTGGCGGGACCTGGCGGGACAGAAACATTTGCCAACAATAATGTGCTTACCCTGGTGGCTTCCATAGAGTGAGCTCTGTAAGCTTTAGCAATTATTACCTCGGTGTCCTTTAGCTGTGATGACTTAAAGGGGGAAGAGGATTTAAAAAGTAAAATGCCAAAGATAAGCATCATCATGGATAGACTTCTGCTTAAATAATATATGATGCTCAGCTTTGGGGACTTGGTTAAATGATTTCCCTGAAATTTTACAGAACAAAGAGGGTCTTTTGGCTCTTATAAAAGACCCCAATATCATATCCCTGCTTCCTGCAAGTCTCAAAGTTCACCACAGTGCCAATAGAATGTAAATCACTCCGTGGATCAATGGAGGGCCTTTAAGACACACACAGTTCTTATAAACACGTATTTACCAAGCCACAATTCCACCCAAGTCATAAAAATTAGAAATACCTATCTATATACCAGTTATAATTTTGCAAACAACAACAAAAATATCTAGATACAGCTATTTTAACTTTTACATATGGTTAACTTTTGGGTTTTTTCGTGATTTTTATTTTATGCTTTTCTTTTATTTAATTAATTACGCAAGCTTGGAAAAAGTAAAACTCAATTTAATTTACATGCAGGAGACGTGTTTACAGTACTTAGTACACTTAGCCCCAAACACTGAACTATTTATTTGCAAGCATACTCCGTTTCTCCCAGCTGATAGGCTTTCACATACCACCCTGTCAGCCTACTGCGCTCTCTCATTTTCACCCAGTGTCTCCACCTAACATCTGAAACCTACCAGGAGTACTAACTTCTCGCTACAGAGGAGGGTTCACACAGGAGAACCCTGGGTGCCTGTGTCCAGCATCAAAAGGTTTGCTCCCAGGGTTGGAGTTGGCAAATGCTTGGGAAGAGAAGGCGCAGGAGCCAACGATGCTGTGTCCAACCTTCTGAGAAGTGGGACAAAGCCGAATCTGCAGCTTTTGAACGAGGAGTCGTCGCTCTTCCCCGCCAGGATGGGAGACCGTACTGTGGGGCTGACGTGCTGCTTTGAGGGAGTTCTTGTTCCGTCCATACCCATGTGTGATTACAGAGCCGGTGGTTGCTTACCGGCTCCATCAGAGCGGAACTCATCACATTGTCCAAAGCTGCTGTACCGTGAAACGGCTCACACCAAACAGAGATGTCCGGACCTAATTTTCTCATCAGGAAAACACTTTCTTCAAAGTCAGGAATGTTTTCCATAAATCACTCTGGCTCCTCTTCCTCTACGTCTGTCCGTGTTTAAAGCTTCGAGGCACGCCTCATTCCTTTACATATGGAGCCTGGAGAAATGTCTATAACCCCACCTCCCCATAAGATGGGACCATGTGCGGAAAGGACACCGGGTCTGGATTTTCTGGGTGTCTTCCGCTTCTCTTCTAGGTGTTTCCTATCCCAAACCCTGTACTCCACAGCCTGACCTCACACATTCCCCTCTTGAAAGCAGTTCCGTTCCAAAGTGGGGCTCTAGCATGCAATGGGAAGAGGTGTGTTCCTTTCTTTTCTCACGGCTATGACCAAATACCTACATGACTGACAAGAAGCAACTTACGAAGGAAACGTTTCCCTTGGTTCACGGTTTGAATAAACACAGTTCATGTAGCACGGAAAATGTGGTGGCTTGAGAGATGTCCCAGAGGGGCTGATATATTTAAACGCTTGCTGACGTTTCAGGAAGTTGTGGGACCTTTATGATAGTGGCCTTACAGGAGGAAGTAAGTCACCGGGGGTAGAATTTTAGAGTTTAGAGCCTCACCCACTTAAAGTTTTCACTCTCTGCTCTGTATGTGTAGTTGAGGTAAGACCTCTTGGCTTCCTGCTTTGGCCACCTGCCTGCCACTATACCTCCCCCACCATGACAGACAGTACCCTCAAACTGTAAGCCAAGAAAACTCTTCCTTTAGAATTTTATTTTATTTGTGTGTGTGTGTGTGTGTGTGTGTGTGTGTGTGTGCAGGTGCCCACAGAAGCCAGACAGATCTCCTGGAGCTGGAGTCACATTCAGGTTCATATAGTGATCTGATCTCTAATTTACATAATGTTTCCTCCAAAGGCCCATGTATGTGTTCACAGCTTGATTTCTAGGTTGGCCCTATTGGGAGGTAGAGCCTGGTGGGAAGTCATAGGTCATTGTCACCAGAGCCACGTCCCTGTAGGACCGTGACACTCTGGCCTCTCCCATTCTCTCTTGCTTCCATCCCATGAGGAAGACGGTTCTACTTTATATGGGTTTCCACCATGGCGGGCTGCTTCCCACGGGCTTAAAATGATAGGTCAATCAATTATAGAGACACTGCTGAAATAATGAACCAAAATTATTTCTCTTGAAACTTAACTATCCCAGGTGTTTGTTGAAGTAAAGGAAAGTTGGTGAACACACACATGCATGCAAACACACACACATGCATGACGGGAATGCACACTCAAATATAATGGTAAACATCAAGGAAAAAGTAAGTTCTTAAAATTTAAAAAAAAATGAAACTAGACAACTATTTAAACCTACACATGGCTGAACAGAATGTTTGAATATTTGTTCCTTGTGCTCTAATTACTGAAAGGAAACAATGAAACTCTATAAATCTAATACCAATTTTATGGCTAAACTATTTTCATTTACTTGAATAAAGTCAGATGATAAAGAAGTAGCATCATTTATAGACATTTCATTTATTACAAAGGCTATTAAAAGTAGAAACAGAATAATGATCAGTGTGCATAGCACAGGTTTTTCTGTTGCCTTGGCTGTGTACTCTGGGGTTTTAAGGACGCCAACAGCTAACCTATGCTTTCCAAACGAGTATGTTCATTTCCAACATGTCCAGGACATTCCACCCATTGCCTTTTGTCTTTTATACCTTTTTTCCTTGGCCAAAAAGCCTGCATTCATTCAGCTTCTTTCCAGTGTAATCATCCAGAGGATGCAGACCTAGTACCCTAGCATCCCCAAGCTATGGCTTGTGCTACAACTTCACAACAAGCATGAAGAGATTTACAGATTTGTTATTTCAGGTTCTGATATTATCTCTCTTGGTATGTATTCTTTTACGAAATTAGTTAACTGGTATTTATCAAGTTTAACCTGTGCAGAATAAGGATTGCCAGAAGAGGAGAAAAAGGAGGAGGAGGAAAAAGAAGAACAAAGAACCACTACCACCCCCACCCCAGGTGCTTGAAAGAATTCAAATCACCACAATACATTAATAAGCAAACTGTAACTGATGTGGATTGTCAAGTAAGTTGCAATGCATCACGGGAGTGGGGTGTAAGAAACCGAAGGAGATGCACTGCTTTGTGTCAAATAAAAGCATGAAGGAGGAAAAACAGAGATGGATGGAAACTGCACCGATTAGAAAGAGGTGCAATGAGATGGGGGAGGGGGGAGAGAACAAATTGCCTAACCAGGGCAGGAACAGGAGATGGGGAGTGACAGTAGTCAGAGACGACCTGTCTACAGCTGCCCAAGAAAGACAGGACCACGGAGGAGGTATCACGGTCATAGACTCTGAGGCCAGATTCTAGCTTTGCCGTCTGCCAGTGTCACTCTCTTCCTCTGCTAGAGATGACAGCAGCAACTGCCTCCGAGAACCCCTGATGTGTGTGGTAAGAAGCCCCTTTCGCAGCAGGTCAAATACTGATTTTCTCCCGTTCATCCTTGCAGAGGGGCCAGGGTCTTACTGAAGGACCATGGTGTGGATGGAGGAGGTAAACCCCTCCTCACTCTGGAAAAGCACCCACAGTCTTCCACACCCTTGATGCCTTCTCGGCAGTTTGGCCAGCGCGGCAGCATAGTTTGAACTGGCGTCTCCCTCAGCTACAGAGCGATAAGACAGGGACCCAGCGAGGGACCCAGAACCAACCCTCCCACGTTCCCAGGAACTCTCCAGAGTCCACGCTTGTAAATGCTGGGCTTCATGGCACAGTGAGCGCGAGCGTGGGTGGAGCAATTCCTGGATTCGCCAGCTACGTTCCCTCCTCACGCCTTGTTTTTCTTACACGTGAAAGTGTAAATCATGAATGCAACCTACTTCAGTTGTGAGGTATTGACAGCAAAGGCAGACAAGTAACAGGGAAGACGGGCATGGTAGTGCTAACAGTTTCCGAAAACCTTCCACAGGGCTGCGTCAGTCAGCAGACTGGGGGCCTGAATCCATAAATTACGAGAAACCCATGAATTACAAACTAAGCAAGACATTTCAAACCACGTGTTAGCTTTCCATCAGCGGAACAAAGTGAGGAAAAATACTTTTGCTCTTGGGGGCCGAGGTTCCAGTGCATAGCCCTGCTGCATTTGGACTTGTGGCAAAGTATCACATTACATCAGGTTTGAGGAGCAGAGGAAACCCACCTACCTCCCAGCAGCCAGGAAATAGCAAGCTCCAGACCAAGCCTTCAACACATGTACCCTTGTAGAATATTTCAGATCTAAACAGTCACCAGCTGAATTCAAAAGGAATTGAATAATTAATCTTTTCAACTGTGACACCTCTCCCCGTGACATTCATAATGGACTGCTGTTGTCGGTATTTTTGTGGTTTCTATTTAAATTTATTTTGCCTCGATTTCAGAAGCAATTTGCATTACTGTGTTCTCTTGTTCTGCTGCCTGTCGCCGAGACTGTTATAATAGCTATTTCTAGCAACCAGATCCTTGAGCCTAGAGGCATCTCATGGTTTCATTACAAGCCCTGTAAGCCACACTGTGATTATGGGGATTACCTGAGACCTCCAGGGTTATTTCAACCCTATGTTAACAATCTCAGAACATAATTTGGTGAATCTGTTTGTGTGCGCTTAGTTTCTCAGATGTATTTGGTTCATGTCCCAGCATTGGCTTATTTAGGGCTAGTTAAAAAAAAAAAAAAAAAAAAAAAAAAAGTGTGTACTCGTCTCTTGGATTTTGAAGCAGAATCTATATACATTCCAGAAGGGCTCAAATTTGGTACCCTCCTGCTTCAGCCTCCCCAGGTACATGCCACCACACTCAGCTACAATAGACTTTTTCCTTGTCCGGTAAGTATTTAGTTTTTTGGTCCTTGGAGGAACACAAGGCACAGCCATATGTCCCTGAAGACTTATGCCGTGGCTACAAGGCACAAGACACTGACGCAGCAGCAATGAATACCCAAAGCAGACTTTTCTGCTGGTGAAAATTTGAACCCCATCCGGGGTGCACATACAAAAGGGACAGATATGCATTTTTAACTGGCCCTAAATAAGCTAGTGCTGGGACATGAACCAAATACATCTGAGAAACCAAGCTCACACAAACAGATTCACCAACTTACGTTCTGAGAATGTTAACACAGGATCGAGATCTCAGGAGAAATTATTCTCGATAATCGAGGTGAGCCTCGTCACTCTGTTGAAATGCCTTAGGGACAAACCTGAGGTTTTCCCTCAGAAGAAAACAAGTTTGCCTGAAGACTATTCCCTGTACCCAGCCAAGAGTTCCCAGCCAGCTTCTTCCCCTACAGGCTGTGTACTATAATCTATTAGGGATGCACAATTATAAAAACCCCTTCAAGACTTTGACAAGAAGTTGTCTCTTAGGGCTGGAGAGATGGTTCAGGGGTTAAGAGTGTATGATGTTCTTGCAGAGGACCAGAGCGTGGCTCCCAATACGCATGTCAAGTGTCTTACAAATACCTATAACTCCAGCTCCAGGGGGGTCCGGTGCCTCTGGCTTCCACAGATACCTGTGCTCACACAGACACATATGTACACATAATTTCAAAATAATAAAACTAAACCATTTTTTAAAAAAATAAACTGACTCTTGGTACATGCTGCATTTAAGCTTCAAAATGTCGCCTCACTTACTAATTTAGTGAACACAGGGTCAAATCTCCTCCGGGAGGTATGAGGTTCTTCTCTGATCACATCATTTTCATCAGATGATAAACCCATAATCTTGTTTTAATTATGTTTCTGTCACCTAAAAACATAGACACATTACAAGCAATCAGTTTGACAGCCTCTGAATGATTTAAAGCCAGAGGATTTTGAGGACATTCGTGCCCCACAGCATCATAACACAGGCTAGTCTCACATAGTCTGAGAAACTGCTCCTCTAAGAAACCCTTCTTCTGCACCTTGGCAGCTGCTTTTGGAAATTTTATGCAGATTTCTGATTTGCATAATCGTCTTGCATGCCTGTGTCACACATATCACATGGCCCCTGGGCTAAGCACTTGACAGACCCCGGGCCACAGGGCTGAACATTAAGTGTCTTTGCTTTTGTCCTCAAAGCAATGCTATCCATGATGCTTTTATCCATTATTATTTCTAGCATTCACAAACTCAGCTAGATTTAAAATATTTTTCTTATCTACATCAAAACTTGCAGATGCTGGTGTGTTTTTTGTTTGTTTGTTTGGGGAGTTGTTGTTGTTGTTTTGCTTTTTGACTTTCCTGGTGGTTTTCTGTATGGAACAGTGAATTTCTTCTTCCTACAGTGTAAGGAGATACATTGTATGATTGACTCATTAATATTCCTAATGATGGCTCCCTAACACATGGACTGTCCCAGAAGGCCCAACACAGACTTAGATTTAAGAACACCAGAGGGAATTTAGCCCAAGGCTTACAATCCACTATAAAGAGTGAAATATTAAAAATCAAAACCAAAAAAAAAACTTTTAAAATGAGAAAAACAAAAAAACGGCACTAAAACACAACACACACATAGATATACACACATGTGCATTCGTGTAGACAGCAAGAAAGGACTGGTAAGTCAAAGAGTTGAAACAAGGAGGCACAGAGAGCCAGGTGGGTGTGTTGGCATGCCTATAATCCCATCAGCAAGGAGTCTGAAGTAGAGAAATCATAATAAACTCAAGGCCACCTTAGGCTACACAGTAAATCCTGCCTCAAAAAATAAATAAATACATAAATAAATACATAAATAAATACATGAGCTAGACCGTAGTCATGTCCAACCTCCTGTGGGAACATCTGGGTCAGGAAACTCGAGTTTTTCTCTGCTCTACACAAGAGCAGCCTGAAAACTCCACAGGTATTAATGCATAATTTATAAAAACATGGCGGGGAGTAGATGGATTACCAAGTATGGAATCTGGGTATCAAGACGATAGGCACCCACACACATGGTATGCTTTCATGACTGGGGGGGGAGGGGCAGACTGAAATGCAGTATTGTATCAGTGTCGAATTAAATATTTGTGATCTAACTGACAGAAATATTCAAGCTTCATAAAACATCCTGGCATAAAATACGATGTTAGTGAAGGAGTGCCAAGTCACAGATAGCTCAGATGCCCGGCTGGTTCACAAAGCGAGCTGAATACTAAAAGTCACCACTGGTAGAGTGGCCTCATGACAGCGTGACCAGAAGAGCAGTATTCAGCCCTTCCAATGCTAACAGAAGAGAGATTGCCCCAGCTCGTAAAACTGGAAAGAAAAAAAAAAAAAACCCAAATTATACACAGAATTATCAGTACAGTTGATGCACAAAGCAATAGGCATGGGCTAATACTATAAAGGCAAGTGTCCTTTAGAAAAGATGAGATTTGAGTTAAGGGAGGGGTCTACTGAGGGGTCTGAATCTCAGGGTCATCCTAAAGGGAATGCTGCGACGAACACTGGTTTACTCCTTTCGAGGGTGTTTAGAGAATGCTCTTGTGATTTGGTGAAACAACATTTAAAAGAACTTCTTCACAATACGGATCCAGGCTAACAATAAAACTAGCGTTAAAAATGAGAACACAAAAAAATCGAGAACTGTAGCTCCCTGATTAACTACAACCAAGTGAGATGCAGTAAATGCCATTATGTTTCATGCATTTTCATTACAATAAGATCACCTAAAAGCTACAATTATCTACAGTGAGATGACAATGTCTTTAAATGTGGATGGATTTACGCAAAAATGCCAAGCACACTAAGGAAATCCTCACAAGGTAATGTGTTTAAAGGGATATTGACTGTGTGATGAAGTAGAAGATTCACAGGACTGGCTCAAATATAGATTAATATAGTTTTATTCGAGGAGAAATCACACATGATACAGATGATCGCTGCAAGTCCCAGCTCCGCGGATCCACACCAGCTGCCCTCTGTGAACCAATAGGGAGCCAGAGAGAGAGAAAGTCTGTCCAGGACCCCAGACCAAATACCAGAGGCTCAGGTAAGCACCTGTGACCACGCCCAAGGGCGTGGTCAGCGCCACAGGTGCAGCTGGGTGGATCTCTCCCTGCACATGACTGTGACAAAATGGCTGACAAAAGCAACTTAAGACCACACATTCAGGGTTAGTCTTTGCTCTTCAGCTAAACATCTCAGCAAACATCGCAGGCAGACCCAGAGGTGTGTCTTCCAGGTGATCAAGTCAACAATGAAGACGAACCGTCATACAGTGGTATAAATACATTTATCTCACAGAGTTAGAGAAGATGGGAGGTTATAGAAACAATGCCTTACAGAAGACATGCAAAGCAAGAGACTACGGGGGAAAGCAGCAAGAGATTGTAGACACAGAAATATAAATAAATAAATAAATAAATAAAAATAAAAGGACTACAAGCCCAGTATGGTGGCGTGCACCTGGAATCCCTACACTCAGAAGCTGAGGCAGGAGGATCCCTGCAAGTTAAAGGCCATCTCGGGTTACACAGATTCTGTTTCAAGATAACAAAAAGGAAGAGAGGGAGAGGGAAAAGCCACCGATGATCTTTGCTTCCTGGTACATGTGCCATTCTGTAATCCTGTCCCACCATGAATGAGGACATCATGTGTGACTAGCAGAATTGACTTCCAAGGTCTGAGCGGAAAGGAAACCTCCACCTGCCCAGCCAGCTGTCTGCTCCCTGTTGGAGAGCCAGCTGCAGTGCTGTAGCTCACGGAGACAAGTCCACACCGTCTTCCTTCAGGGACAAGAAGAGAAACTGCAAGTGTCTAAAATCTTTCTTCTGGGTGGCAAGAGGTGTACTTAATGTTATTCCCCCTCCTCCTGATGGGTAATTTGACCAATGGAAGAATTATTTTAAAATATGGTTGAGAAAGGAACAGAGTGTTCTAGGGTAAAGAATTTAAAAGGAAATGTAAATATAAAAATAGGATCTCAGGACATTTTATTTCAAGCAGGAGACATGCCAGGTCATAATTACCCTTTCCTCTCTCACTTGAATTTTTTTTTTTTTTTTAAGAAAGCTTAACACATGACATACCAGTTCACCACCGTAAACCTCTGCAGTAAAACCACTTTACCCACACTGAATGCTTGTTCAGACATGCATTCACTTTAAAACCCTGGCCAAAAGCCTGCAAAGTAATTATAACCTTGAAAAAGATCCAGCCCTCACAAAAGTTGCACATAATTCTGCGTCCTTACCCACCCCCCCCCCCAAGGAACAGAATGATCTAAAAAGAAAAAGAAAAAAATCTAAGCTATTAGGACCCAGGTTTAATTGCTCAGTGAGTTAGCACTTTAGAGAGGGGAAAAAAATGCATGAAGGAAGGTGGAGTGCGATGAAGGTCCCACATTGCTCCTGAGATTAATGGAACTTTTGGAAATTGCTAAGTGCAAGGCCCTGCACTGTGGACCTCTCACTGTTCTCCACCCCAATGATGATGTGGGTGAGACCACAGCAAATTATCAGCGTCTAACGTGTGTCGGATAGGGCCAAATCCATTCAGGACCCACAGAATAAGGCAAAAAATAGATGCAAACAACACTCTCCGAGCCTGTTTTGTGTAGACACTGCTCCTGTTGCTATAACAAAACACTTTGGGAAGGTGAAGCTGGCTTCTTTCATCTTGCAGTTTGTCGGAGACCATTCATGGCTGTGGGGAAAGCATATAGCCGGAACAGGAAGTAGCGGTAGCCACAAGCACCAAGCCGACTTTGCCCTTTTTATCCCATTCAGAGCTCCAACCAATAGGATTGTCCCACCACAACCATGGACGGTCTTCCTTCTTCCAACCAATAGGATGGTGCCGCCCACATTCAGGGTGGGTCTTTCATCTTTAGTTTAACTTTTCTGGAAACACCATCATGCTCAGAGTTTGCTTCTAGGGTGGCTCTAAATCCTGTCAGTTTGGCGGAAGATTAACCATCCCAGCTACTGAACATCCCAGCTGTCAAGGGTTCAATCTCACAAATATAGGGCTGACAATACTGTGAAATCCGTGTCTAAGTTCAAATACCTAAGCATCCTATTTTCTTAGTATGTGATGCCAAAGCAAATTGTACAACATCCCTGAGCTCTGCATACCCCAGGGCAAGTGTGGCCAGGGATGGCCTTCAGGGTGTGTGCCAGCTAGAAGCATTACTTTGCTGGCTTAACATGGATACTCTTCAGCAGTTTTCTTCCCAACAGTTACAGAGAGATGAAAAATCAACCCAAAAATTTTGAGTTGAAAGATGATGTCACACATTCACTAGACATGAAGTTTATCTGAGACCTCTGATTCCAGAAAAGCTAGTCAACTCCACGAGGGTTATTTTACAGCAATAATGGTATAACCTGTTTCTTGATAGACGGTAGATGCAACCTGGCACTTCACTTAAAACATAGATGCTAAGTTTCAGAACTTCCTAAGGAGCAAGCCAGGAAAAGATATTTCTATTGCTCCTGCTCATTTTCTTGGCCAGGAACATGCAATCACCAATCACCTGTTCTAGCACAACATTTGCCAGCTGCCTGTTTGCAACAGGCAGGAGTTAAATCCCATACCATGCAATTAGCTGAGCATTAGAGATCAGCCACGTACTCAAGAATGATGCAAAGGAGGCAGGTGGGTGTGTGCTCAGTAAATGGTCCTTGTGCTAATCTTCCCCAGCGGAACCAATGGAAACGCATGCCCTGTTTGCTTCTCCAAGTCAAGGGAATCCGGATGCATCTTTATGAACATAAACAAGCTGTTATTTCCATCTTAAAATTATCAAGATAAAGAAAGATAGACTTTGGAAGCCAGCTATGTGAGTTTAATGCATGCATGAGAGTAGGAGCATCAGACATTATTGTCATTGTGTTCATTTTGTTTCTCATTACCCGTGTTGAAGGGGCAAATGTCTCTTGGAACCTGGGTCTCAGACCTCACTGGTCAGTACTGCCTTCAGCCAAATGTGTTCAGCTGTAGATGTTCATAAATGGCTGTAAGAAAGTTTCCATTAATCTTCATGTTCTTCAGAAGAAAATTAAAGTTTCAAACCTTAAATCAATTACTAGGTATGAGTAATAGCACAGTTTCTCCATCCTACAGTACATAAAATCAATCATACCACAAAGGCTCCTGACACCGTTTCTTAAATATTAAATTCCTTCAAGATACAAATAGATATAAAGAAACTCACTTGAAATTATCAATAGCAAGCCTCTACAAACATTCGGGATTCAAATGTGATTTTTAAAAATCTCAGAACTCTTGCTGTTTTTCTTTAAAGAAAAAAAGTATCATCATTAGTGTGGAAGGGCTTAGATATTTTGAATCTTTGTGTTTAAATATCACATTCTTTCTAACACAAAACAACTTTAAAAAAAATGGTAACAGAGGCCAAAGGCAACCACAACTGTCGTCAAAGACAATATTTCTTTGACACTGCCTCCAGCTCCCTCCACTTGATGTGGAATATTACTTTAACCATGTAAAGATGTGTTACATTTGTTTATGTTATGTTATGTTATGTTATGTTATGTTATGTGGAATAATGCTTTTTAACTACGTGAAAGTGCATTGCTTTTCTTTATGCTGTACTTATTTATGTAAAGATGTGCTGTTATTTCATCTCGTCTACCTAAGGCACCTGATTGGTCTAATAAACAGCTGAATGGCCAATAGCTAAGCAGAGAAGAGATAGGCAGGGCTGGTGGGCAGAGAGAATAAGTGGAGGTTAAGAGAGAGAGAGAGAGAGAGAGAGAGAGAGAGAGAGAGAGAGAGAGAGATGCCCAGGCAGCAGCCTGGCAGCAGCCAGACAGACACAGGGTAGGACATACAGAATAAAAGAAAGGTAAAAAGCCCTGAAGCAAAACATAGATGAAAATAAACAGGCTGATTTAGGTTTTAAGAGCTAGTGGGACAAGCATAAGATAAAGCCAAGCATTCATAACTAATAGTCAGTCTTCCATGTCATGATTTGGGAGCTAGTTGGTGGCCAAAATAAAGCCTGTTACATCTACCACGGGGCTTGACACTGCCTTCAGACCCCTCCACCATCTGGCACCTGACCACCTCCCCATGAGTGGTGGCCACTGCCACACTCACTCATCTGGAAATCATACGCCCTTATGCTAGTTATGGTGCATTTTCTGCTGGAACCTTACCCACCAACCTTTAGCTGATGGTTAGGCTCTGCTCCACCCAAGCTTTTCCCCATTAGGATGAGCTCCTGTGGGCAGTGGTCCACAGCACTGTGCCAACATTTTTATCTTTGTACTTCGTATTAATACCACGTTCCCACTACTGTGCCAGCAACCGTCTAACCCAAGCCAGGCAGGCGGTCTCTTGTGTATGTTCATGCTCATGTTCATGCTCATGGGTGACAGAAGTGGCTCCTTGGGAGTTGTCTTGAACAACTAAGCTACCATCCCAGTCCCTGTACTTCATTTCCCAGAGAAGCCATGCAAAGCTGGGTTGGAGCCCACTCTACTCTCACAAAAAAAAAAAAAAGAAAGAAAAGAAAAGCCAATCTTTGAAGAAAAGGAAAATGAAGGCCACCTAGACAAAAGACAAAAAAAGAATTCTCAGAGCCTAGAGGAGGCATAGCATGGGTCAGTTAGACTTTCCCACTCATTCTGTCTAAAAACTAGAACCCTATTCCCACATTCAGGTTCTGTGAGGTCCCCTGTACCCTTCCAGTGAAGCCCCAGGTTTTTACTTACCAATTCTGAAAGAATTTTAGTTTCTAGCAAGGCACTAATATGCAGGAAGGAAGTGATAAGTAGCTGGGTTGTCCCTGAATGATCAGTGGCTGTCTTTTAACACTTTAGTCTGGAAGAAAGATTCCCTCCCAGATCCTAACACCGAGTAGAGCCTCAGTTCTCACCTGCTGTGGGGCGTACAACAAAGTTTCAAAGAACTGCAGCTCTGCAGCTTTATCAAAATTTATAAGGATGCCAGAAGGAACTGTGACGGCAGCTTAAGCAGAAATGCCTTTCATTGCTGTCCTCTCCAAGATGAAAGACTAGAGAAACAAGAGAAACGAAACCACTGGCCTGAGGTCACAGTCACAAGCAAGTCCTAACAGACAAGCCCTTCTTCCGACCCTACCTAAAACATCTCGTACTCTTAACTCAGTACAAATAGGGAAAGGCCTACACCCCGGGACACTGGCTTTTAGAAGAGCATGCAATGAGTCATCCTACGTCCTGAAGTTCCTAGTAAGTATCAGTGAGGGTCAATGAGAAGAGTGGTCCTTGAGACATTCTAATGCTCTTGGTTTCATCATGGTAACTTCCGCGTCAAGAGTAAGTAAGAGCAACTCTTGCTTGGCGTCAACGTTTCTCTAGCGTTCATTCATTTCTTTGAAAATAAAGTGGGTGACTTAGCAAGGAATTGTTAGAGTGAGGCAAACTATATTGGAGATAAAATTCTGCATAAAAAAATTTAGACAATAATATTAACTAAAATGTACATGGTTGTCACAACTAAAGCCCAGATTACAATTCTTGTAACACCTTTAAGTGTAGATTGCTTAAAGCTAAAAGATAAAAATGAAATCTCTGATAAAGATTAAGGTAACACAAAGCTAAAGCATATTGATAATTGATTGGGTTTAGCTGGGTCCACAGGCCCTAACATCAACACACATAGCTGTTTGGTTTTATTTATTTTTCAAATTATGATAAATTAATTGTCTCCTTCTCCTGGAACTCTGGATTTAAGTTTTCTTTAAATATTTCACCAATACTTTGATAGTTAAATCTTTAAAATCTCACAGTAGAAACTGATGCTGAGGGTGACTTCAAAATCTGTGTGCATTTCCCAGCTTACATATAAATAGCAAAGGCTGTGGCATGTGTCATGCAAGTGATATTGTAAAACTTAACTCAAAACAGGCTTCTTGCATGAAAATAAAGCTTATCTATCTAAAAAAAAAAAATAGTAAAATACGAAGGCAGTGACATGGTTGAGTGGGTGAAGACACTGAGAACCCAAATTCAACCCCCAGAAGTCACATTGAGAAGAAAGGAGAGAACTAACTCTACAAAGTTGGCCTCTGACCTCCACACACATGCTATGGCATGTGTGCCAACACACACACACACACACACACACACACACACACACACACACAATAATAGTCATAATAATCTAAAAATTAGTAAAACATGTGGTTTTGGCTTTTTAATAAACAAGGTGATCTATGATTCAGATCTGGAATGTCCCCCCACACCCTACACACTAAAGAGCAGGTCACCTAGTGTTTCTGGAATGTGGTAGAAACTCCAAGAGGCAGGATCTAGTAGAAGGTCCTTCAGCAGTGGGTGTGTATCCTTCAGGGGATGAAGGGACCCTGCTCTCTCTTATCCTTCTGCTCACTTCTCTGCCATGAGGAAAACTGTTTTACTCCACAAACATTCCCCACACACACACCTGAATGTGCCACTGAGGCCCAAAGCTGTCATGAGAAGGAATGCCACTATGAAGCCTGTGACTTGGTCTCTGTGACTTTGAGCCACAATAAACCTTTGTACACTGATCATCCCAGATATTTGTTATAGTAACAGAAAGCTAACTATATGAGCAGAGACTGGAGGGAGGAAGGGAGAGGGACAGAGGGAGCAGTATTTTTAAGGGTGTTGGTCACAGAAAAAGAATAAACACAGTGAATGTTTTCAATCCATCTTCATCTGTAGATAAACACACCCTCCTGGGAGGATCTGGCATTGACACAGCATCTGATTCTAAACAACACTGGGTTTTATGTTATACTGGTACATCTTTCCTTTATGTGCCAGTATGTATTCCTTTATGCTGTTTTTATTTCCTCTCAAATGCTAGGAGCCCATAACAAGAACGCAAATAATTTATATCATAAACACATCAAGCTGAGACTTTACCATTTTCCTTAACTTAAAAAACAAAACAGGAAATACTTTAAAGAGAAACTACCTCTCAGCAATAGTTCCTCAACTGCCACAGAATGAAGGCAGGGAACCCAAACCAGAACCCTTAAAGGAGCCCTTGTCCCTCTCTATACCAGGCCATCTCCAAGATTTTCCTATGTTACATCATTTATTCCTCACAGCACTCCTAACCTGAAGGAAGTGGTGTGTCTGCCGTTGCATATATGAAGAAAATGAGCACAGAGAGCTCCATCAAGATTATCGACCTGGTAAGTAGCATTGCAGGATAAGAGCTCAGCCTGTTCAGGATAAATGCATCCATGCTCTTAGCCTACTCTGAATATTGCCTACTTCCTAGGCTTTTTATAAGAAAAAAACTACATGCAAAATGGTTACCATCATCTTGACCATAACAAGCTAGCTCGCATCATCTGCAAAAATCACTATGCTGATCACTAGGTTGATGTTTATGAGTCGCAGTGGATATTGATGAATTATAAAGTAATGTTTATACTTTTAGATTATCTTATTTCTACAGTCCTATTTTCTCTCTGCTGGAAAAAATTCGGCTTCTAAATTCTTTGAAACTGCAAAGATTGACTACTTGGCTTAAAATTATGTTCTCATGGAGGAAAACTATTTAGTGTCTCCTGTGTTTTCTCAATATAAAAACAATCAGATTGATACTTTTTTGCAATTGTAATCTACTGAAAACAAAGAAGGAAATGCACACATCACACATGTACTAGCTCATGTGCACGCACGCACACGCGTGCACGCGCACACACACACACACACACACACACACACATATGCACACTACACCCCAAAGGATATCTTTCAATACACGTTCCTGGTGATATATTAGGAAGCAGATGCCTAAATTTGATTAGTTCCAACTGAGAAGGGGAAGAGTTTATTTTCCATTGATGGAAACTCACATGAGTGATGAAAAATTGCCAAGCCTCATCCAATCTACATGAAGCAAAATGAGCCAAGGAAACAGTAGCCAGAGCCTCTACCAGATGCTACTCATGAGTTAGAGGAATTTTATCTCCTTCGCATGTGATTTATTTGGAAGAGCTTTTAGTGATAATTTCTAAATGAAGCCAAGAAGCATTTTATTGAAATGAGGCATTTCAGTGCTGAAACAACCCAGTTTCAAATACCCATTCAGCTGAACACATCAAAAGAATTTGTGCTACACTATACACACCGGGGATTCAAGTAGAAGGAATAACTATAGCCTTTCATATACACAGAGATGATAGATAGAGATAGATAGATAGATAGATGATAGATAGATAGAGATAGATCGATGATAGAGAGATAGATAGAAGATAGGCAGATAATGACAGGTTATAAGTAGGTATATGATAGATGACAGATAGATTATCAGATAAATGATAGATAAATATATGATTGATAGATAGATAGATAGATAGACAGACAGACAGACAGACAGATAGAATCTATCTAATTCAGTCACTGTGAAGGAATTTGGGAGGCCTACTTAGGCATTCAACCACTCAAAGAGCAATAGAGCAGAACTCTCTGACACAAGCCGATAAGCCTCTCTTCCCTAAAGACAATCTCCAAAGTACACCCTTAAGAAAACGAGCAATGCCAGTCCTTTATGGATCCCATCAATCCTGCTGCTTCTACAGCCAGGCAGGTCAGCCAGGTATGTCCCTCACTACATATTTCTTTCAAGAAATTCAGAGGCCCTCACCACAGCCTAGTCTAAACTCGGAGGCCTTCATCATAGCCTCATCGGTTCAAATTCCAAACGCATAGTTCAAATTCCAAACGCATAGGGCGGGCTTGAAGAGGTCTGTCCTTAACTGCCTCACCCCCCAGGGCTCACAGAGAATGAGAAGTGGCAAATATCAGGAAACCAGAACAGGAGCAGCAGCCCAGGGATTGCATCTCCATCCAGGACAGAAAAACCTCCAGGCTCTAGAGCAACCCTGAGAACTGCCTTCCAAGGGCACATCCCCCGCCATCTAAGGAAGGACCTCCCCATGAGGCCTTGCCCCTTACAAGTCCCTCACATCCCAGCAATGCCATCCTGTGGACCACAGCTTCAATCCTAGTGGGCCCAGAAGAGCACAAACATACCCAGCCACAGCACAGGCATAAATGGTCTTTGGCTCTGGATTTACCATTTACATAAAGTTTCCAATATGCAAAGGTAATTTAAAAAAAAAAGACTGTAGGGTATATTTAAATAGTAAAGTAGCCAACACAAACACAGCTAGACCCATAGTTTATTTTGCTGTTTGACCTATCAGACAGATGTAAACTGTAAAATAACCATGGTGGTTGTGTTTAAAGCAATTTAATAGAAAGTACAAGTAAAATATGTCCACGAGAAGGGTAATTGGCCCCCCCATAAGGTCACAGGGAGTGGCACTATTAGGCTTCATTGGAGTGGATGTGTATCATATTTGTTTATGCTCTGGAGTATTTGTTTAACGATGTAATGGTGCATTGTGTTTGTTTACGGTTGCATTTGTTCAGGTGATTCTTTGCCTGTCTAAAACATGTGATGGTCTAATAAAGCCAATAGTGAAGCAGGAGAAAGGATATGCAGGGCTGGCAGGCAGAGAGAATAAATAGAGAGAGCAGAGAGAAGAAGAAGGAGAGGAGGATGTCAGGGACCAGCCACACAGCCACCCAGCCACCCAGCCACCCAGCCACCCAGCCACCCAGCCACCCAGCCACCCAGCCACCCAGCCACCCAGCCACCCAGCCACCCAGCCACCCAGCCACCCAGCCAGCCACGGAGTGAGAGTGAAAGTTATGTAGATAGAAGTGAGAAAAGGAAAAAGTCCACAAGCAAAAGGTAGATGGGATAATTTAGGTTAAGAAAAGCCAGCAAGAAACAAGCCAAGCTAAGGCCAGGCATTTATAAAAAAGAAAAGCCTCTGTGTATGTGATGTATTTGGGAGCTGGGTGGCAGGCCCTCAAAAAACAAAGAACCCAAAGAGCAAAGGGCCAAAAGAGGAAAGCAAACAACATTTTGTTAGAATAACTTACTGAAGTTAAATCAAGATCAGAGCACCAATTTAAATAGACCTATGATCCCCAGTAAAATAGGAGCAGTCATTAAAAGTCTCCAGCCTAAAAAAAAAAGGGGGGGGGGCAGGGCCAGATAGTTTTAGCTCAGAATTCTGCCAGACTTTCAAAGAAGACCCAATACCAATTTGTCTTTGTTAGGGTTTCTATTGCTGTGAAAAGACACCATGGCCTCAGCAAGTCTTACAAAGGAAAACATCTAATTGAGGTGGCAATTTACAGTTCAGAGGTTCAATCCTTTAACATCATGGTGGGGATCATGACAGTGTACGGGCAGGCATAGTACTAGCTACATCTTGATCAGAAGGCAACAGGAAGTGGACTCTGACACTGAGCAAAGCTTAAGCAAAAGAGACCTCAAAACCTGCCCCCCAGAATGACACACTTCCTTCAATAAGGACACACCTAATTCAACAAAGCCACAACTCCCAATGGTGCTACTCCATATGAGCTCATGGGGGCCAAGTATATTCAAACAACCACACAATATTCCTTAAATTGTTCCACAAAATGGAAACAGAAGGAGTATTGCCAAGTTCATTTTATGAGACCACAGTTACCCTGATACCCAAACCACATAAAGATTCAATAAAGAAAGAGAATTACAGACCGATATCCCTTACTTGCAAACCAAATCCAAGGACACATCAAAAAGATCATCCACCATAGTCAAGTAGGCTTCATCTCAGAAATGCAGGGATGGTTCAACATATGAAAATCAGTCAATGTAATCCACCATATAAACAAACTGAAAGGAAACACACACACACACACACACACACACAAGATCATCTCATTAGATGCTGAAAAGCCTTTGACAAAATCCAACATCTCTTCATGATAAAAGTCTTGGAAGGATTAGGGATGTAATAAACATGCCTACACATAATAAGGGCAAGTTTAGCAAGCTTACAGCCAACATCAAATTAAGTGGAGGAAAACTCAAATCAATTCCATCAAAATCAGGAACAAGACAAGGAAGGTTATCTACTCTCTTCATATCTATTCAATTTAGTACTTGAAGTTCTAGCTAGAACAGTATGACAACTAAAGGAGATCAAGGGAGTACAAACTGGAAAAGAAGTCAAAGTATCATTATTTGAAGATTCTACAGGTGATAAACACCTTCAGCAAAGTGGTTGGATCCAAGATTAACTCAGTAGCCCTCCTATATAAAAATGGACTGAGAAAGAAATCATGGAAACAAAACCATTCACAATGGTCACAAACAATATAAAATATCTTGAGGCAACCCTAACCAAGTAAGTGAAAGACTTGTATGACAAGAACTTCCAAGCCTTTGAAGAAAGAAATTGAAGAAGATATCAGAAGGTAGAAAAATCTACCTGCTCATAGATTGGCACAATTAACATAATAAAAGTGGTCATCCAACCAAAAGCAATCTATAGATTCAATGCAATCCCCATCAAAATTTCAACACAATTCTTTACATATCTTGAAAGGACAATACTCAATATCATATAGAAAAAACAAAAACCCAGCAAAACTAAAACAATACTGAACAATAAAAGAACTTCTAGAGTTATCATCATCCTTAATTTTAAAGGGATTGAGCTCCCACAACAGTACTACAGGGCTATAGTAATAAAAAAAAATCTCACAATATTGGCATAAAAACAGACACATTGATCAATGGAATCAAATCAAAGATCCAGGTATAAATCACATACCTATGGACACCTGATTTTTTGACAGAGGCCATAAATACACAATGGAAAAAAGATAGCATCTCCAACAAATGGTGCTAGTCTAACTGGATGTTAGTATGTAAAAGAAGGCAAATAGAATTGTATTTATAACCCTGAACAAAATTCAAGTACAAGTGGATCAAAGACCTCAACATAAAACCAGGTACCAACTCCACAGCTGATAGAGGGCTAATATCTGAAATATATAAACACTAGACATCAACAAACCAAACAATCCAATTTTTAAAATGGAATGCAGATCTAAACAAAGAATTCTCAATAGAAGAATCTCAAATGGCTGAGAAGCACTTGAAATGCTCAACATCCTTACCATCAGGGAAATGAAAGATTCCATCTTACACCTGAGATTGGCGGAAGGTGTCAGGACTGAAACACTTAGCAGACCACCACCAGAAATTAAGAAGCTGCTACCACCTCTGTCTCCTCCATAGCCACTACCTCAGTCTCCACCATAGCCACCTCCTCAGTCTCCACCATAGCCACTACCTTTATGGTACAGATAGAAGTGGGGGTGAATATGGTGGAGACAGAAGCAGGGGTAACTATTGTAGGGATAGAGGAGGTGCGATTCCTGCCACAGTTTTAGAAGTTTGTTAAGACAGAGCCCAGAAATGGAAGCAACGGAAGAATTCTCCAGAGATGAGATGAAAAGCAGAAAAGATGTAGGTGACAATTACCAGACAGTCTTTAGACACAGAGGACAGTAATTCATACAAAAAGTTCAAAAGATCATGATTGGACCAGTGAGTCACAATTTACAGAGAACACTGATTCATAGGGAAACCTTAGATGTATAGGACTGGACCAGCACAGAGGACACTTGCTGTCATACATTTGTCGGTGGGAGAAGTAGAAGGAAATTGAGAGGCAGTTTTGTTTTGTTAAATTAACAGGCTCAATTTGTAAAGGCATTTTCAGATGCACAGCAAAGCTGAGCACACTACTGAGTTTCCATTGGCCTCTTCCCTGTCCTCACACCTAATTTCTGAGGACCACACAGAAGGGGTCTTTACCAGACAGAACAAGGCAGAGGAGCTAGAGGCTAGGTCTCTGGTAAAGAAGGTCGACCTGCTGGTGTCTAAATCACACTTTATTGTTCCACTGGCTAAAAGGAGAGAAGAAAAAAAAAATTCAACATGAGGCCAAGGGTGCTTGGGCTGGTGGCATTTGTGTCCTGGATCATTCGGTTGTGAAATCTATGCTGAGCCGGGGTTAAAGTCATACTGGAGCCCCACTCCAGGGGCTCCTTGGCAGGGGATTTATAGAGAGAGACTGACAGAGCATCGCTGCTAAACCCTCCCCAATTATCAGCTTCACAGGCAGGAGGATGATTAAAATTTAACAACATATCCCAGCTTGTTGCCATTCGATAGAGCTGCAGCAATCCTCCTGTCAAGGGGGATAACGAAGAGGGAAAGTTAAAAGGAGGAATATTTTTAAGGTAAAAGTCTTCCCTTGACAGGGTAGGAGAATAAATCAGCCATGCAAAGAAAAAGATCAGAAGTAATTTTCCCCGATAATGACTGACTTCGATTCTGCATGTCAAATGGTTACTATTTATGGATGTGATGGGGAAAGAAATTCTCAGCTGGTGTTTTAACTTCTTATCTGCTTAGTCACGACATTCTTGCCAATGCTTCACATGTTAAAACGCCTACAATTTATGCCTTCTTTAGTTAAATGGACTGCTAGAGTTGTACTTTCATTTTAATTGTATGTACTAAAATAATGTAACAATTCGCCTTTGGGGTTCAAACAGAACATCTGTAGAGCTGCACTGGCCAAGTCCTCAATGGGGCAGTATTCTGCAACACCACTAAGGTACCTAAAAAGGTTCCAAGACAAGGAGTGCCCTCTGATGTGGATGGCTCCGCTTGTATACCTTAATAGAAATTCAGGTAGCTGTGCAAACAGAGCTCCACACTGGAACAGCATGGGGACTTTGAAATCACATGCACAGTCTCTGGAGATTTATGGGACTATAGGCGTATAGCACTATGAGCCAGAAGCTAGGATTCTAGGTACAGCAATTTTTCACTGAGACTTAAACTCCAAATTACCTCTGTGTGATCATGAGACAAGACAAACGCGACCATTTCCCCATCTCATTAATAACCCCAGCGCAGTGTGGCCTCAAGTTGGCTCTTTTGAGGTCTTTATCCCTAGTTGTCATAGAAACAGACTGCAGGGCAGCATCTACTGTGGGGAACTCATGGTTGTGGGCAGCTCTCCTTACTTCATGTAGCCTTAGATCATTGTGTCTATCAGTGTAGTATCTCCGTTTTTCTCTTCCCCATCCTCTTTCCCTGTCTTAGCTGTGTCTCTAATGCTCTGAAGAGACACCATGACCAAAAGCTACGTGGGAAGGAAAGGGTTTATTGTACTTTATGTCTCTCAGCCCATAGTCCATCACTGAGGGAAGTCAGGGCAGTACAGTCTCGCCTTATACCCAAGACAAGAACAGGAGAGCAGGAACTGAAACAGGAGCCATTGGGGAACACTGCTTACTGGTTTGTTCCCTTTGACTTACTTGCTCATCCTGCCTTCTTATACAACCCAGGACCTCCAGCCTAGGGGGTGGAGCCACCCACAGTGAACTGGATCCTCCTACATCAACCATTAACCAAGAACAATGCACTGCACACTTGCCTACAGGCAATGTGACGGATGCAGTTTCTCAACAGTGATAACTCTAGCTAATGTCGAGCTATCAAAAAAAAAAAAAAAAAATCAACCAGGACAATTTCTCTCTTGCTGTATTCTCATCCTGTCCCAAAAGGCTGTTGGTGACACTGGCATGCAGTTCCTCATTCTCCTACCACACACAGGAGCTGCAGTTTGGGAAGAACTATCGCAGGGCTGTTCAGTACAGTGGCTGCTAAACCATCACTGTGGTCACCACTCCACATCATTCCAGATTGCCAACAGACACTTGACAGCTGGCTTCAACTGAAGGACTGTGTTGTCAAGGTCCCCTTCCTAGAGTAACCAACAGTCAACAGCTGATCAACGAGGTTCATAAAGGCCTTCATTTCAAGGGTATCCTTTCAAAAGTGCCAGACCCAAAAACAAAACAAGAAAAATCCCATTTTAGATTCTTCTGTTGAGGATCCAACCCACAAGGCTTGATGAAAGGAGCCATCCCAGAAAACAGTCCTAAGATGGAGCTTTAAGCTGGATCTTGATCACGCCTTGTTACCTAGCAACAAGGACCCTCTACATGGTACTCAGTGGAATCCAAAGAGTATCTGGCACAGAGTGGAGCTCAATTTTGAAAGCTTTCTATAGGGGTCAAGTAGGATGACACCTAATGGGAGAGAATGTGTTAGTGGGTGTCCGCAATACACAGAGGAAAGACAAGTCACTGGGTGTGTTAGTTACTGGGTATCTCATTTACATGTCTCATTGCTGTGAGAAAATACATAACCAAAGCAACCTAAGGAAGGAGGGGCTCGTTTGGGTTCACGGTTTGAGGGTATAATCCATCACATGGTGGGAAAAAACATGGCAGCAGGAGCTCCTGGTCACGTTGCACCCACAATCAGGAAACAGCAAGGGTTGAGTGCTGGTGTTCATCTTCCTTCTTTTTATTCATCCCAGGATCCTAACCTATTGGGTAGTGCCACACCCATTCAGGTTCTTCTCTCCTCAGTTAACCCTCTTAGAAATAGCCCCACAGGCACCATCAGAGTGTGTCTCCTAGGTGATTACAAGTTTTATCAGGTTGGCAATGAAGAGTAACCATCTCACAGGATGATGGAATTGGCGGGCTATTTCTTCGACAGACACTGCCGTGGAAGCAGGGACATGAGCACTCATGGCCAAGATGCTCGTCAATGAGATGTGAGGGCCAAGGAACGCTTGATCCCTCACAGAGGCGCCACTCTCTGCAGAGGATGAATAGAGCTGAGAACAAGATCCAGGACTTAAGTACCAGAGGGATGGCACTGTAAAGGAAGTCAACTCCCATCCAAGCCAAGTCCATGAGTCAACACCAGGCCTGAGTAGGGAGAAACATCTGAGTAGATGCTCCCTGTATTTTGAAGCTATATATCAGAGTCCCCAGAACACTGTGGATGATACAGAAGTGGCCCGCTCCTTCTTATCTGGAAATGACCCTCCCCTGTACTTACTGAAAGAACTACAGAGGCTCTCCCCTCCAGGTAACACACAGCTCTCCTCAGTAGGCAGGCTGTGCCCTAAAGCTGCTTCAAGATAGATCACCCAGTACTCAGAGCAGAAGGACACATGTATCCTGAGGGCCATGATAAAAGATGGATGAAAAGAGATGACCAATTAGAAGACATTCTTCAGGGAAACAATATCTAATCTGCTTTGGGGATTGGGGAGGTGGGGGGCACAAAGAAACAGAAGCAGTGAACTTTCTACTTTCTGGACTCTAAGAGACACAGAATCCATGCCAAGCAAGATAGAAATGAAAACTACCTAACTGACCCTGGAAAAGGCTGAGAGGAAGGCAAAGCAACAAGGATATACAATGCAGAGTCTGGGAACCTACCAGAAGGTCTGGATGTCATGGTAAGGTAGGTGGCCCGTATCACATGTCTTAAAGCCAGGAGTGACAGGAGGAAAGGCCGGCATCTGCTACGCTCACTGACTGCGGTGTGGAAGGCATCGTCTCAGAGCAGCAGAGGCCACTGGGTGGCAACCAACTGACAAAATCTTGCTGAGAGCAATTATCATACTGAGCAGCAAGACTGGACCCTGGGAACCCGACCACAAAGCCCATGCTGGGTTTAGAAGACAGTTTCCAACAGGCTAAGTAGATGGGCAGTCAACAAGGATGCTGTTCAAGTTTGTACCATCAACGTAATTCAAGCATGGCTTATCAGGAGTCTGAGGAAGCCTTCTCCTACAAGCAAATCAAGGGCCCTTGCAGAATTCCAGATAAGAACAAGTTCTACACATAACCTACTGGCAGAGGAAGGGGGCAAGTGTGCAGGAGGGACTCTTCAACACCTGTGAAGTGAACTCCACAGGCTCATTTTGAGCGTTTCTCCCAGATCCATGGTGCTATCTGGGGAAGCTGTTTGATTTTGGGGTGAGGTGAGGCTTAGCTTGTGGAGTGAGTCTTTGAAGATGGGGCTTGGCAGCTGGGCTTCTAATTCCTGATATGCTCACTGCTTCCTGGTCAGCCATGGTGTGACCAGCTCTCCACTACACTCCCCGACCACCATGATGTCCTGCCCTAGCCCTTGGGACCAAGAAACTGTGGACTAAAACTCTTTGAAGCTACAAACCAGAGTGAGTCTTTTCTTTCTTAAACTGTTCGTGTGGTATTTTGGTATATTTGGTCATGAGGATGTAAGAAAGTACCTCACCCTGTGATGGCACAGTAGATGGACAGAAGGAGGAGGCCATACTAATCAATGTCCATTTCCTTTGGAAACGGTGTTGAAGGGAGACCTAAGCATATTTTTAGAGCCAGTAGGCATGGACCTAAATTGGCATTCACATAGTCTGTGTAGATTGATACATATGAGAGCCAGGTGGCAAATGGAAGACTGGCACTACTATTCAAGGAGGTTCCACAAGATGAACACATCTGCTCTCTGACCACTTTCAAAATCTCTGAATATACAACGAGAGTAAGCATACTTGGTAGGTGGATTCATTACTTCTCCGTTGCTGCTGCCAAATACTTGACAATACCAACTTAAGGCAGGAAGGATTTGTTTCTGCCTTAGAGCTCAAGGGCATGCAGTCCATCACGGTGAGTAAGCTGTAGTGGCAGCAGGAGGCAGCTGGTCACATCCACAATCAGAAGGCAAAGAACAGGCAGTAAGTGGGGCTGGGCTGTAAAACCTCCAGTAATGTCACACACACACACACACACACACACACACACACACACACACAAAACCTCTAGTAATGTCACACGCACACACACACACACAGAGAGAGAGAGAGAGAGAGAGAGAGAGAGAGAGTAATTTTATAACCCTTTATTAAAAGTAAGTGAAACATAGCATTAACCCAGATAAACCCATCAGCCACGATCAGGTTAGCTTTTGCAGTCAGTGCTAACCACTGAAGCAAGAGCAATCACAAGCAATCACTTAGTGCTGCCTCTCTGTGTCTGAGAAATGCTCCAGCTTTGCTCTCGGAATTAACTTACAGTCAGGAAATAGGTGTCAAGAGTGTCCAATGATTTGCAAATGGCCAATTGCCCAAATCTGTCGCAGTCGCTCTGAAAGATGTCAAGAACAGGTTGACTGACCCAAGCTGGTCTCCAAATACCCAGGGGCCTCATCACCTATGAAGACAGCCTCACACAACCATCTGATTTCATTGTTATTTGCTTAATGCCAGGCCCAGAGGTCACAGACAATTTAAACAGTTCACAACCCAGTGCTTCAATTACACATCTGCTGGGCTGCTTGGTTCCAAAGCTCCCTGGGAAGCCCTATCATCAACACTTTCCCATCCACTGCATCCAGAGAAGGCAAGGGCATCTGTGGTGGCACATTCGGTCCTCACCTCTCTCACACACTCGCAAAGGCAGCAGCCTACAGCAGAGAAGGTTCAGGTTGGAAGACCACTGAGCCATCGTCCTAACCCTCATTCCTGAAGGTGAACAGGCCAACCTCCACCCCCAGCTTCGTCTCTTAGCTGCAATCTCCAACTCTAAATAAAATAGGATTTCCAATTACATTAAACTCTGAAAGCAAGATGAAATTCTTGACTAGTCCTTACTTACCTACTCTTAAAAGATTAAAATCTGACCAAGAGTGGTGATGCGTGTCTGTAACCGGGAAGTTTGCAGTAAGGCCGAACCAGATATAAGTAACTTTTTATTAAGTTATGACTTAGACTTTCTATTTTTCCTTGTTGTTCATGATACTTCAAACTTGCAATCCTGTTACCTCTGCCTCTTAATGCTAGGATGACAGACATGTGTCATCCCAGTAGCTCCAAAAGTTTTCAAGAATGTATAAACCTATAATCCCAGACTCAGGCAGCAGGATCACAATTTCAGGCCAGCATGGATTTACATTTTTCAAAAAAATGGTAATAAGAAAACAACTAAAGAAATGTATGTGCTGCTGAATCAGAAGAGAATCAATGTTTTCTCTGAATAGTCTAAATTTTTATAACTTGTGTAAAAGTTTCCTCCAAAATTGAAACATTCCATCCTGCAGGGAAGCTCCTTAAGCAGGAAAGTAAACAACTCAAAATAGCTTCAGGAAGTCCCTGAAACTGACCATATTCACTAGCACATCCCTCCCCCCCCCCACCAGAGTAAACAATAAAGGTTGGGAGTCCCTCTCATCCATGCCAAGCTTTAAAGAAGTGTTGGGAGATGTAGTTCTGTAAATGTGTTTCTCTTATTGGTTAATGAATAAAGCACTGTTGGCAAATAGGAAGGCAACATAGGCGGGACTAGGAGACAAGGAGGATTCTGGGAGATGTAGAAAGAGAGTCAAGATGTAGGGACTTGAGAAGAAGCTCCAGACCTTCTCTCTGGTAAGATAAGACCACAAAGGAACACTTAGATCAATAGAAATGGGTTAATATTTAAGACAGAGCTAGCCAATAAGAAACACTAGTAATTGGCCAACATCTTTATATCTAATACAGTGTCTCTGTGTGTTATTTGGGGGCTGACGCAGCTCTGGAACCAGGCTGGTGGGAAAACTGCTCATAACAAAGAAGACTGAAATCAGACCAGCTTCTGGAAGAAGTAGAAACCAGATGAGCTGCCTGGAAGAGAGTTAGACCAGCTGAGGCAACTGGAAAGGATGCTCTCCAACCTGTTGAGCTGCCTGCAGGCTGTGTAGTTGCTCCAAGTTCCCATCTTGGTGAGCTGCTGCCTGTGCTGGGGTGGGCTGTGGTGATGCAGCTGTCTTTGAGTCATTTCTGCTCCTGTAAGTAAGCCTCACCCATATTCCTGCAAGTAACTCCAATAAAACCCATGGTTCATCAAGTTGTACTTTGGTGGTATCCATACTTTGGTCTGGGTTTCCTATCTGGGGTTAGTAGATGTGTTTGTTGCATCTCCCCAGGAAAGGTTTGTCATACAACAGAACTACACCATAAACGTCATACTACAGCTTAAGTACGTTAAAAATTCCAACCTTCCCATATCGGCTCTTGTAAGACGGAACATCTTGCATTTGAGTAAAGCTGGGGTGTATTCTCCTACCAAGTTTGTCTTCATAAGCTTCGAGTGCTAGTGAGTTGTGTTTCTATGAACAAGATCTCATCCTGAGCTTCATGGAACTGTGGGGTTTTACTAGGCTAGGAACCACCTCAAGGCTCGATGGCTCTAAAACTGAAGGTGAAGGCTATTCCCAACACAGCGCTGCATGGCTCAGCAGCTGGGGCAGCGCTCTGCTACGAAGCCCTTCTGTCTCGTTCTGGTTCAGTGGTGCATCTTTGGGCTGCTGCAGGATTACTATTGCTAGCCTCTTCACAGGTCTGAGGGCTCATGGAGGGCCATCCATCCGTCTGTCTTTGCTTCACGTGGCCTTTTATGTTCTCATCCTCTAGCAGGAAACCTGAGCTTGTACGTGTGGAGGGGTCAGGGGTCAAAGACAGGAAGGGGCGTGATAAGATTCATGTACCCCAGGCTTGCCCCATCCTGACTTCTATCCCCGTGGTGCTGAAAAGGGTCTTGCACATGAGAAGAGAGTGCTCTACCCCTGAGCTACGCCTCCAGCCCCATCTTCACCTTTACTACATTCTACTGGCAGAAACATAAAGACTAGGAAAATAAAATACATCACGTCTTTGTTGTTTAAATCTCATTAATCATGGTATCAAATAGAACCACTTATAAAAAGAATCACAGAGTATGTTGGTACCTTTCAAACCAAGGATATGGAGCCCAAAGCAATGAATGTCCTTGTGTGGCTTATAAATACCATCTGATTAGCTCAAGGTTTAAACAAGTGCTATGCGGGGTTTACTTTGACTAGCTAACAAATCTGTAGATAAATACATTACAGCTGACTTAATTACCCCCGCACTAGGAGGCTAAGGCAGAAAAAGAACTGTTACCTCTAGAGCAATCTGGCTGCAGTACAAGATCCCATCTCAAAAGACCAAAAATAATAGTTTAATTTCATTCTTCCACTGTTTGTCACCTACAACAGGTGTGCTGTTTCATGGCTGCCTCCTCAGAAATTTGATCAAGGGTCTGCTCCGAAGAGTCTTCCTGTTCCCGTCACTTCATGGTGTAATTTGATTTCCCAGACACATAGTCTCACCTCCTTTCTTCTCCTCTCCCAGCCTCCTACAAAGGTCATCTCTAACACGCTGGGCTGAGTCGGACTCCACCCTCACACACCTCTTGCCCTTTTATTATGTTTCTGTGGATTCTTCTCAGTACCCGGCTATGTTGGGGCTTCCTGAAGGTCCCTTTTAGTGATAGAACAGTCAGTCGTCTCCCCCACACAGACCTCCCTTCCTTTGGTTTACCCTCTTCACAGGCTTTGGCGTGGGGAAGTTTCTTTCTCCCCGTCATTGCCCTCGCTACTAGCATAGATTTCCTTCCTTCCTTCCTTCCTTTCTTTCTTTCTTTCTTTCTTTCTTTCTTTCTCTCCCCACAGAGTTTTATTTTGCTAACATTCCACCTAGGGGTGAGCAGCACAGACCTGCCAATCTCCACAGTGACTTCTGTTTCCCATATATGAATTTCCTACTTTGGCTTAGAAGCTGAGCATTTTATGTTCTCCATGCGCTGGTTCCACTAACAGTTCGTTTGGAAAACTTAAGAGCAAAGTTCTAGGGCAAACTGTTTATCCCCCCCCCAAAAAAAAAATACACTAAGCATATCAAGTGATATTTTAAGTTGGGCTCATTAAAGGCTTGATTAAGTTAAGCTAAGGATGGTTAATGACAGTGTCTTTACAAAGTCTGGATACAGAGACAAGATGATGTGAAGAGAGATATGGCTACATAAGTGTAGTATCCCGTCTAAAAGCCAAGGAGTGCCTGCCTGCCTCTTTGTAGCTGAAGAACAAGGCACAGTGCATTTACCTCTCTGGCACCTTCAGAGGGAATATGGTTCCATAAACAGTGATTTTTTTTTTGTTTTGTTTGTTTACTTATGGCCTTCAAATCTGTGATTTGATATACTTGTGTGTGTGTGTGTGTGTGTGTGTGTGTGTGTGTGTGTGTGTGTTTTGGCAACTCAGTATGTGATGGTTCATTATATCAGTCCTGGGGTGCTAATAAAATCCACACTGAAGGGGTTTCTTTTCTTTGGCACAGATTCTTCTACGGAGACAAAACAAGAAGACACTGCTCACATAAAGTTCCTATGGACATTTTATCAAATTTAGAATCGCCCCCTTTGAACTTTTCTCCTAATGTACTTCCTGAAATGTTTTAACTGTGTGATAGATTTTGCTTTTTCAAGTTGGAATTTTAAAGTTTTCATCTTAAGCTCAATTAATTGAGAGGCAGCCACTTCGGGGACTGTAGTTGCTAGTGTAACAACATGAAACACTAGTATCACTTTTTCTTAGGTGAGATGGACAAGCATAATATAGATTGACAACCTGGGACTTGGCTTAAGTTACCCAAGTCCCTTCATGGAACCCTCCCCTGTCTTCAGCTACACACCCCTCCATTTCACTGGGATACTCTCCTGCCCATAGCTATGTACACATCCCTCCACTTCCCATTCAGAAATATCCAATAACATACCTGAGAACTAGAGGCAGGGGCTAACCCAGCCCGAACCAGTTTGGGATGCTTGGGAGTAAGGCAAACTGTGTCTACCGAGTGACCTTTGAGGAAAAATCTTTTAATCGCCTTATGCCCATGCAAGATTATGCATCCAAATTGTTAAGATTGGGATCATTATAAAGGAGGCTTATACTACCCAAGGTTATCAACCAAAACAGATAACCATACACACTTAGCAACCAATCCATCTTTGAGACCCAACAAAAGAAAGCCTTGAACAGTAATCACTACTCTTGGCCACTCTGGCCCAAGTAGCCTGCTATACTCTTGCCTGTCTCGTGCTATCTCTTTAAGTAAAACTCTGGCTGCTCTTCCATTTATGGTGCTGATGGGAGATGTCATTCTGTAAATATGTTTCTCATACTGGTTAATGAATAAAGCACTGTTGGCCAATAGGAAAGCAAGATAGACGGGACTAGGAGACAAGGAGGAAAGAAGAAGTAGGAAGGAGAAGTCAACATGGAGAGACGGGGAGAGCAGACTCTCCAGTAAGATGAGACCACATGGAAATACTTAGATTAACAGAAATGGGTTAATAATTAAGACAGAGCTAGCCGATAAAAAACTAGTACCTGGCCAACAGCATTATATCAAATTCAGAGTCTCTGTGCGTTAATTGGGGCTGGCGCAGTAGTGGGACGAGACCAGAGGTGGGAAGAAAAACCTTACTCCTAACATGGTGCAGTTTTTAATTCTTTCAGCAAGAGCTACCCAAGACTACTACTATTATGACTACTGCTAAAAAGACTACTGTTAACAAGCACGCCCAGTGGTGTCTAAACAGAGTATCAACCAAAGCCCTTGCTCTTCTATTTATATAAATGTAAACAACCTCATCTTATATCCTCTCTTTTCCTGGAACCCACATGTGCTGAACAGCTTTATGTCAACTTGACATGTGCTAAAGTCGTCTGAGAGGAGGGAGTCTCGGTTGAGAAAATGCCTCCAGTTGAGAAAATGCTTATAGGACATTTTCTTAATTAGTGATTGATGCGGGTGGCCCAGCAATTGTGGTCTTGTGGTGAGGGGGGTCTATAAGAAAGCAGGCTGAGCAAGCCATGGGGAACAAGCCAGTAAGCAGCATCCCTCCTTGACCTCTGCATCAGCTCCCAATTCCTGGTTCCTGCCCTGTTTGAGGTTTGACTCCCTTCGATGATGTACAGTGATATGGAGATGTAAACCAAATAAACCCTTTCCTCCCCAAGTTGTTTTGACTTTATCACAGCAATAGTAACCCTAACTAAGATACCATATAACCAGTGCCCCTCAACATCACTCTATTTTAGTATAACTCCATTCCATGCTTGAAATCCTTTTGTTTATTGTTTTATTTCTCTACATCTAAGTATACATACAAGCTGATTTTTCTTTATGGGAAAAGCTATAAAGTGTTAAAAAAAAATAATTGCAGATTAAGGTTGTCATTACAATTATAGCTGATGCATAAATGCACTATGATTTTGTTAAATATAAAATTATCCCTCTTAATATGATAGCTATGGATTGTTGTCTTCACCCATTTGCATTTCTACCACAAAATGCCATAGATTAGGCAATTTGCAGATAACAGAGTTTATTTCTTACAATTCTAGAGTCTTGGAAGTCCATAGTCAAGGTCCCATTAGATTTAGTGTGCGGTGGGATCTACTTTCTCATGGATAACATGTTCCCATTGTGTCTTCACAGCCCTTTAAAGCCTTTTATATGTGTATGAGTGTTTTGCCTGTATATGTGCATTTGCACCATGTATGTGCCCAGTATCCAAGGAGATCCAAAGAAGGCATCGTGTTCCCTGGAAATGGAGCTATAGATGGTTATTAAATGCTCTGTGGGTGCAAGGAACTGAACACAGTTTCTCTGCAAAAGCAAGTGCTCTTAATTGCTAAGCCACTGTAGCTTTTTTTTTTTTTTTTTTTTTTTTTTTACAGGTACTAATCCTACCAATAAGCTCCAACCTCAAGACTTAATCACTTTCCCCAAGACCTTCCCCACTGCCCCCGGCCAAGTAAACTTCAGAAGTTCAGTTCTGACACACTCATTTTTCAAGACTGAATATTCAGACTACAGCAGGCTATTCTGAGCATTTGAGAGGTTGTTTGCAGGAAGGGGTTATGAAGCACTTATTCTTGTAGCCCAGGTTATTTTCACTTGTTGCTACAAAAATAAATCATGAAGCACCCACTCTAAAGTTTTGTCTTTATTGGTTGCTTGTGTGAACCAGTGAGAATAAAGGAAGGGACTATAGCAAGTCCTTAAACTCTCTCCATCTCATATACTTCACAATACTGCACAGTGATCTACATTCAAGTGTGCATTTGCTGACACATAGGCCAACAGCTCAACAATCTGTCCATTTTTTGAAAGTACATAGCTAGAGTCCACCCTACTTGCTTAGTATCCTGCTGTCCTATTCTTAGAGTTAGTCACCTTCTCCACTCCTGAAGTCCACCAGGAGCTTGTTGAGATATATCTAAACCCTGGTGTTTATTCCTCTCATCCCTTTGCTAAGAGCTGTTTGCCCTGTGAACAATTCAGAGAAGGGGGGTATGTCTCTGAACCTCTCCTGTGGGATATACTGCCTCTGCCTTCCAAGGCTGTTTAAACCCTACCTTTATTCAAAAACAAAACTTGAGCTATAGATACCATGAGATAGTCACAGAAACTGTCTCCCAGATAAAATTCTTTGTGTTTTAACCAAAGCCTTGGAGCTGTGAATTAACTCACCTGATTTATGGGCAATGGCTACCATCAGCTAAACTGATAAAAAAAATCCCTGGACTTTATAGTTGTAGCCAAACAAGACTGCTTTCTCTTTGGAGGAAAAGAAAGAAAGGAAGGAGGGAGGGAGGGAGGAAGAGAGGGACGGAGGGAGGGACGGTAGGGTGGGTCGGTGGGTGTGTCTTGTGTGTCTTGTGTGTCTTGTGTGTGTGTGTCTCTATGTGTGTGTGTGTGTGTGTGTCGTGTGTGTCTGTGTGTGTGTGTTGTGTGTCTGTGTGTGTGTTGCTGGAGATCAAACCCAGCACTATGCACATGATAGGCAAGTGCTCTACCACTGAACTACATCCCAAGCTCTCTTTGTATTTATTTTGAGACAGGATTTCACTATGTTGCCCCCATATTGGCTTTGAACATGCTCTGTGACCCAAGCTGACCTTGAATTTGGACTCTTCCTGTTCTGTCTCCAAAATAATTGCTATCACAGGCCTGAGCCATCCAACCTGGCTTAATTTTTATCTCTAAGAGTCCCTGCAACAACTAACTCTCTAACATAATCCATTGCTACGGAAGATGATGTGGGTTGAAAATCCTACTCCTGAGCCTTCCCCTGTGCAGAAGCAAGCATGGGCAGGGAGTGCTGAGCTGTGCTAAGTGGCTGCTGTCTTAGTACAGGGAGGTGTCCTGACTCCTATATTTCAGAGCCAGTGCTGAAGTGCCTTCACTGCACGGTTCTCACACTTACGGCACAATACTTTTAGGGAGAGGTGTGTCTCTTGCTTACAGACTGTGGGAGAAAAGAAAACAGGAACCAGGGCAACTTCACAACAGCAGGCACATGCGCAGGCAGTTGTAGGAAAATGGAGGTTGAAGATTTGAAAATATGTTCTTTACAAATGACAAGCCCATAGGTCCTTATAATGCCTCTCTGTACCCAGCTGGCTGGGCGTTAGTTATCTGCAGGTATCCTGAGTGTGACATTGGCTTCCTACCAATGCCTTGGCACATGCTTCAAGGCAGGTCACACAGCCAAAACATCCACACTTATTTGCGACAAATAACTCTGCCCATAACATAGCCGTGCTTGGATTTCAATAGCTCTAAATCTAATGTACAGGTCACATCGCTGTCTGGTTTGAAGAATATAACGCTAACTTTCTTTGTTACACATCAAAGAGTTGTACATTCAAAGCATTGGCTATGTAAAGGAAGAGAGAGGAAAATGCAAATTTAGGACAATGTGATAGGTAAGAGAAAGGATGCGTACGTCTTAAACCACCTAGGGTCTTATAATTTTAGAGTAAAAGCTACGGCCCTTATTCTTACTTATAAAGATAACAGCAGTTAATTAAAAAAGAGTGGGTCCTAGACATACAATAAAGGCAGTCTTGAATAATAATAATAAAAATAAAAAGAAGCTGCTACACAGATCCAACTAACTATTTACCAAGATTTAAAAAGTACCTTGGGTACAATTTCAATTGAAGTAGAACATTCAATTACGAAAGAAACAAAAGGATCCATCAACTTTTACAGTGTGTCTGGCCCATTATTCCACGTTCCAATCATATTCATTGCTCCAATATGTAAACAGAATCTAGACACACAACACTGAGAAACAGTAGGTCCGGAGTCTTCAAACCGGTTTCATCAAGCCATATACTTGCTTAAGAGTTACTAGTTAACTTTTGTATGTTTTTTCCTCTTCAACTTAGATAAGGCACCAACAACAAACCAAAGAAACATCCCACCCAAGTGCAACTACCAACAACAAACCAAAGAAACATCCCACCCAAGTGCAACTCGATGAACCTGAGAGCTTATTGGGCTTACTTACAAGAGTATGAGTGATCAAAAGCAGCTACATCCCTTAAAAACCCACTCCAGCATGGATGATACTGTAGCTACTGTTTACTAGTAACTTTTATAACATTGACTGGGGGGATGTGACACTGTGAGCTCTGCACCATACCTGCAACTTGTAAATGCCATGAGCTTCCTGGGTTTTAAAAGCCTCCTCCTCCCTCCAGCAGGGAATGCTCCAATTTGGGGGAAAATAGCTACACAATAGCAATGCAGATGGTATTTAGCACACAAAACACATTAGATAAAAAACAGAACATGTGATCCTTGAAGTCAACCAGTGCCTAAAACACCACAAACAGAGAACATGAGATGTCTTTGTTTGCAAAGACAAACTGTGCAATTAATAAGTTAGCTATTGTCCCAGCATCTGTTGCTCTGTGAATTTAAATAAACAGCCCTTTGTCATGAACTACCTGTGGGCAGTCATAGTAAAGGCAGTACAGTGCTGTTCTGAGAAAATGGTTTGCTGTGAATAGCCCTAAGCAGATGCTGGCCCAGCCCCTTCCACTGCAAGTGAAGGGGACCCCAACACAGCAGGGGTCTCCCTCCTAGACCCCAGATTAGGCAACCAATCACATCCACACACCTGTTTCCACAGAGAGATCCTTTATTAAGCAGGGATGAAAAGTTACAGTGGCTGCTTTCTGACTCAGGCAGAAAATAGCAGCAAATGACATTGCAGGTGTAATTTTCATGGGGGAGGGGGAGGAGGGGAAGGGGGAGGTCTGTGTTAGGATGGGCTGGGATGCAGGGATAAAGGAGATGGGGGATGAGGAAAACAGGTTAAAGGGACAAGAGAAGGGAGGCAGGAATATTCGTCCAGGAGGGACCGAGGGACAGCCTCTGGATAGAAGGGAGACAGATTTATGTAGTCAGCCTCAGGAGGAGGAAGTAGCCAAATTATGGACTAGACCTTGGCGGCTAGCTTTAGGAATGCAATCTTAACAGTTTTTAGCAAGGCAGAGGGGATGGGGGAGAGGGCCAAAGCCTGCCAGAGCCACATGCTTGAGTGGGCTGGTGTCCCTTCAGCAAGGTTCCTCATTTCTGCCTTCTGTCATTTTGCCTATTTTAAGGATTAATTGTTTGCTTGGAGAAAGGGTCATTCTCTACCTCAGGCTGACCTGGAACTCACCATGCACCCAAGGATCAGGTGTCACCAAGGTGATAGTTAAGCCTTGATGTTTGTACATCTTCACAGGTGGTCAGGCTGTCTATGAACAGGAGAACCCTGCTGGCGTCTTGTTCTTCTCATCCTTGAAACTACCCCCAACCTGAAAAAGATTCCAAGCCTAGAAGTCTCTCCACCCCCATCTAAGACCAGAGAGTATGTGGTCCTCGTGTGCAGCAATTTGGAAGATCTTGGGTGCCTTTGGGGTACAGTCCAAACCTGCACCAAAGCGAAGGGTACCAAAAGAGCGACCGTCTTCTAAAAGGCAACTTACGTACCTCTCAGAACTTGTTTTCCCTTCCCCTCTGACCAGTCTGAAGGCCTCGTCCTGTCCTGGGTCTTCCCTATAAAGAGGCTGGGGCCTGGTGGAAGTTCTCCTGGTTGTTGTGGGGACACTGCTCCAGCCCCATACCAGGAAGCCACAGGCTGACAGTTTGGAAAGGCCTATAGCAGAAATGGACTATGGATGGGACCAGGATGTGGTTGGTTCATGATCCCCTCTGTTAAAGGTAGGAAAATAAAGTACATAGTGTCAGCCAAGCTCTGATGGAGACCTCAGTGCAGACCCAGGGGGGGCTCTGGGAGAAGTCGTCACTGTTGGTAGCAGTAAATTGGCGAACGATAAGGGCGATGGGCTGGGCTCGTGGGACTCAAAGCAACCAAGTGCCAAAATGTTCCACTGTGATCCAGAGTCTGTCAAGTCTACTGTTGGGAGCGGTCTTTGCAGGGCTGCAATCTGAGCCAGCTGAGCGGCCCCAAGTCTGTACCCGAGTGGGGGAGTGTGGATGAGGGAAAGGCTAGCTATAGACGATAAAGAAAGACAGAGAGGCAGAATAAAGGTCAGGAGGGCAGATCAGTCAATACTGAAATTTATTTTTCACCACTCTTATATACAATAACCAAAAAGGGGAACACAGTATCATGTATATGGAACAAACAGACTTTTCTTCCTCACTTATTCTAAGGGTTCAGTAACCACACCTTAGCTCCAACTTCTTGTTCCCTAGCCTTGAGGTCAGGAGTAGCCACACCTCAGATTCAGGTTTGTTGTTATTTAGATAAGATAGCTGAAACATCCTTCTGTAGCCACACCTTTGACCTTTAGGTCTTGTGACTTGCTGACAGCTTTGAACTCTCTGTCCATGGGAAGCAAAGGGCTCAGGATCCTGCTCATATCAGCAGGGGATGCAAGGTTGCTTTGGGCTGGTTTACAGAGACGAATGTTAAATAGCCAAGAATTTTGAAATCTAGTGGTTAAACACAACTAATACTACAAATTAAATTTCGAAAAACAGAGATAAGAAAGCCTTAAACTTTATGTCATTTCTCTGCCGCCTGTACAACATCCTTTCGTGTCTAGATGACAAAAGGAAGCAGTTCAAAAACCTTCCACCATTGCTGAATTTCTGGGAACCCCCAGCATGCTATTATAAGACCACACAGTTCAAGAAGCTATGCTCTGGGAACACAGGCTGCTCAGTGCCGTGTTCATAGGGCCCATTCTGCCCTGGAAAAGCAGTGCTCTATCTGGCAAGAGTAGACAACTATTCCAGCTCTGTTTGCTTTTGGTTCAGCAACATCACCATGCAAAGGTTCACAGCACGCCCAATTCCATGCAGCGCAGAATGTATCCACGGCCCTCTTCAAAGCCAGGGTAGACCATGGCCATGGGGCATGCTCGTATCCTGGCACGCCACGCAGAAGCATGAAGTGCAATAAGCATTGTGTGATGTCCCTCTGTATGCTGTGAATATGTTTTATTACCATTGGCTAAAAAAGGAGCTGATTTGGCCAGTCGGAAATCCAAACAGAGGTACAGTAAGAAAGAAGGCCAAGTCAGGGAGAGGCTTCCTAGTGCTACAACTTTAACCTTAGCGCTCCATTTTCAAATATGGAAATGTCACAGCTCTCGGGAGCCTTGGGGCTATAATTCAGTCCACATGAGAGGAAGGATTTTAAATCCACTTCATGCACAGGGGCAAACTGTCTGCCATGCTCTCAAACCTCCTCCAGTCCTAAACTCTGTCATTCTATGAAAAGGGGTTTGTAGTTTCACAACAACAAGACAGTCGCGATTTCAGTATTGTTTGGGGGACAATTCAGAAAGGTTTAACAGCGAAGTTTACTGTTAAAAACTGGGTGAGAAAAAGTGGAGGAAGAATGAACTAAAAACAGACAATGAGAAATGGAGTCGGGGGAGTAAGAAAAGGCAAACACAGGAAATACCTTCAGATCTTTATGACAAGCCAAGCTCTACACACTTCCCAAGATGGCAACTGTGAGTGAATTCATTTCCCCTGTCAGAGGACTGACCATTACTTAACATGATGAAACCCGGAATAAGACCACTGACAAGCAGTGTGCCGATGAACAGCCTTCCCAGTCCAAGGATGCCTCTTTGGAGGAACCCTGAGTTTATAAGAAACAAAGTATCATGTGAGATTACTTTCATACAGAGACTCCCTTTCTTCCCCCTACCTCACTCCATTCCGCTCCCTCTCTGTCTCCCTCTTTGTTTTCTGCCCCCAGACTCCCCACACCTTCCTCCACTCCTTCTCTCTCTTCCTTTCCCCCACCCTTCCTCCTCTTCTTCCTCACCTCTCATCAAGATTACGTCACTGAGAGAACCTAATGGCTGAGATAGGTCCCTCCACTGCCACACTCACTCACAATCTCAGCTGAGGCTGGAAGGTTGCCACAAGATCAAGACTATCCCTGGCTACATAGTGATTTCTACAGTGTGAGATACCATCTCACACTGTAGAAAAAGAAAGACATGGGTGTCTCCTTGTAAATGGGAAGCTGCCTCTAATGGGGACTGTGGTTACTGTGTAGATAATTCATGGATTCTCTTTCAGGGCTCAGTAAATGGGAACAGGAAGCATCCAACTATGCCCCCAAGTCCCTCACAAGCATTCTAACCATCTTACTACAGCTCCAGAGATCTCACTACCTCCACAGAATAGGTCAGGCCTGAGAGCTAATAAATCATGGTTAGAAAAATGTGCCTGGTGAGTTAGGTATTAAATAAAATACAGTTCATTTAGGTTGCTTTAATCTCTCCCATTAGAGAGTGGGTAATATCTGAAAACACTTTAGCACATAAATTCCCCTGATCTGTAACACGAAGCATCCATGGGGCCTCAGTGGTGGCAGACGCTTGGAGCGAGGCTTGCTATTGAGCCCTGAGCTCTCCACAGAGGACTCCCACATCCTCAAGTTAAAACATAGTGGGGAAAAGTTTTGTGGTCTAGAACAAATAGACACTGTAGACCTCGGAGTTGGGGAATCCAGGTTCTAGGTCTGGACCTACCTGCCCCATGCCTACGCCAACATTTCTGTATCTGTAAACGATAGGGTGACAAACAGCTATGGAGATTCTGCCACCTCTGAGACTTGGTGGTTCTTGCTCTCTTTATATTAAACAAGGTCTTGGTATGCAGCCCACGCTGGATTCCAACTTGTGATGCTTCCAGCTCAGCTCTCTCGTACTGAGCTTGCAAGGATGCAACGCCACATCCAGATAAGTGATTCCAAGTGTGGCCAAGAAAAACGCAGTAGTAACACATAGCTTGTGTTGAGTCCTTACTATGTACCAGCCACTGAGCCAAAATATTTACCAGCACTGAAGCCTATAAAGAGCAGTGTTGGCCTGAGGCTCCTGCCAGGAAGAGTAGGAATGGAAGCAAAAAAATGAAATCAAGAATGAAAGCAGGAAGGTCTTCTGGGGTTATTCCTAAAGAGCCCCCAAATGCCTGGGATTCAAAGGAATTAGAGATGCAGCAACACAACTCTGATCTCACTGAGCTCCTCTGTACCTCTGTGTTCCTAAGTCCCAAATATGTCATTGCAGATTCTTCCCAACAACAGAAAGAATGTGTTCCTATCATGCTGGAGCTCTCTAGTGACAGGCATTCTTTGAAAACGAGCCAATTATCCAATGTTACTCTGATAAATCATGCCACACCTAGCATTTTGTTGTTATATCTCATACATTTTAGGGGTAAAAAAAAAAATAATTTATTAAGTAAAAAATTCAATTCTTTGTCTTTTTTTTAATAACAGAATATTGAGCCTACACTAAGTGAATGATAATTTTGTCTTAATTTTCAAAACATTTTCAACACATAAAATATACTTTCTCCATTCTTAGTCCATTTATTCTAAAAATAGAGTTCTGTTTCCTTCATTGTGTCTTTCCATTTGTCCTTCTGACCGCTACTGAAATGGAGGTCAGAAGGACAAACACCACTAGGATCTAATAATCATTGAGTATGTTTCATATTTTCTAGTATGTGTTATTTTTTGGGTTTTCTGGGTTTCATTTTAATTCCTTTTTGGCTGTGTGTAGTTTCACATTGTGATTAACGACTGAACTCGTCTTGGTCTCCCTGTGATTGTCTTGAAAATTTGCAATAGCAGATTTATTCACTTACTATAAATGCAAAACAGAGATGTGGATTCTCAATGCAAATGTTGCCCTTAAAACATAAAGATATTTATCAGCAACTGCTTTTGTAATCAACTTCTTGGATTTTGCACATAGTATGGTAACTATTAACTTTTAAAAATAAAATATTGTCTCTGATAATTACCCAACTCATAGCATTGCAAATTGAACTCTTTCTAGCTAAAGGCAGCATCACAGTAAAACAGTCCTCTGTCTAATAAGAGCCATGTACTTGACTGACAACCAGTTCCCCCTAGGGCACCATGTCAACTAGAATTCCAGTAATAATTATAATTCCAATTAACTAGAATTCCAATAATAAATGGGTCTATAAAATGACTGTCACAAATAAATCGACCTCATGTTTGACCTTAGTTGACCATCCAAATGACAGATCTAGTAAAACACTAGACATCATCCCAGGATTCTCTTGGGGAACCACGGGAATGTTGTTCTGAGTCAACAAAGATCACTCGCTTTCCTGAGTGAGCAATATTAAAAACCCATATCACTGTGCAAAACTGCAGCCCTCCATGGTGGTTCTGAGCCTGGCTCAGACTTAAGATCGGCTGAGCAGCCCCTCTCTGCCTCCAAGAAACATTTATCACTTGATCTGTTAGTCAGCTTTCATCACTATGACAAAACACCTGGGAAAAGCATCTTAAAATAGGAAAGGTTTACTTTGGCTCAGGGTTTCCAGGGTTTCGGTCCACAGTCAGCTGTTTCCATTGCTCTGGACCTGAGGCAAAGCAGAAGTTTGGAGAGAACCCATGATAAAGAGAGATTGCTCCACTCCTGTCAGTGAAAGCAGAGGAAGAGCAGGGGGAGGGGACAAAAGACTAGATCCCCTTTTCTGCCAGTCTACCAGATGTGCTAACAGATTACAAATCCCTCAGTAAGTTAATGGCTTGATAAGTCGAAACCCTCATGACCCAACCACTTCCCTAAAGCCTTTCACCTCACAGCTGAGCCAAGTCCCTGACTTGTGCTTCAGGGACATTTCAAATCAAAACCATGACACTTGGGCATGGCACACTGTCTGCCACTCCTTTTCTTCCCCACACTGGGATTGTCAGGGGCCACAGAACACGGTACTCTAGTTGGGCACTGGAGAAATCTCAGTCCTCAAGCCAAAGAGGTACAAATTTTTTTCATTGCAGTAATAGATGCATCTGATAGCTTGAAAATGCTAATGCTATTTGAAATCCACTTACCTGCGCTTTTTCTAATTTTCATTTAATTTCTTAACTCAAGAAAGCTGATCAATAATTAACAGAACACCTCAAGCTACAGAAATTGCTCTAGCTAAGAGGAAAAGGCTTCCAAGATCCCATGTCAGTTAAATATTTCTGGAAACACTCCCATAGGCATATCCAGAGATATATCTCCCTGGTGATTCTTAATCTAATCAAGTTGACAGTGAAGATTAACATTATACGAGGCAGACCAACTACTCCTGAATCACGGCTAGCAATGCTCATTGGATGCTTTCCACGGTGCATCTCGGTTAAAGTTAGGACTTTAGGGTTCACCTACTGTTGATGACTTACACGAAGAAAGTGGTGTGAGGAGTGGTGTGATCATTATTATCTTACCCCTTGTTCTCACACATGCATGATCCTCTCTGTTTAATTATCAGCTCATGCTATAGACTGAGTACTCATGTTTCCCATGATGAAACTGACTCTTGGGGACATAGGTCATATGTTCAAAGTCGTCCTCATAGAATGGGCAGTACTTGTGTCCTAACTTCTCCACCCTACAGATATCATGCAGCTCTCGGCACCACTGGCACACTGTAGTACAACACCTTCTTCCACACTAAAATGTGGTGTACCACACCACAGCCACATCACCACCTACTGTGCTACACGGAGACTTCCGTGAGCACCGGTGCACATGGCATATGTGAGCCATGCTGCTGCAGAATATTTGTTTACACTGTGAGACTGTTGCTTTGTCAAGGCACCTTCTGACTGGTTTAATAAAAATCTGAATAGCCAATTGCTAGGCAGGAGGAGATTAGACAGGACTTCCAGAGAAAGAAAGGACTCTGGGAAAAAAAACAAAGGTGGAGTTAGTCGCCAGCCAGACACAGGGAGGAAACAGGAGATGCAAGATGGAAGAGAGGTACCACCATGTGGCAGGACATAGATTGATATAAATGGGTTAATTTAAGTTGTAAAAGCTAGTTAAAAACAAGCCTAAGCTAAAGCCAAGCATTCATAAATAATAGTAAGTCTCCATGGCATTGTTTGGGAGCTGGCTGGTGGGACAGAGAAAGACTCATTACACCATGTAGTAATGGGAGAGATGACCAGCATTCCGAAAGGGCTCACTAGCCCCTGACAACACAATTACATGACCCTCAGCTCTTGGTGCTTCTGAAGGGAGTCTAGAGAGCCTGCTGCATGGAAAAGATAAGTGGTTTGCTCAGAAAAAGGCCATAGCACTTAGTATGTAGGAGAAGAAGGGCCCTCCCCAAAGGCACATTAAAGGATACTGACGCTCAGAATATGTCCCCTCCCCAAGGACATATTAAATGACACTGATGCTCAGGATATTCTCTATAGAATTAGAAGTCTATAGTCAGAATTTATAAGTAAACTTCATCAATGTTTTATGGTGTCAGAGGAAGTTAATCTAAAATTAAGAATACCTTAACAAAGTTATTTTTTCAGTAAGTCCAGCTTTTGTTTTTCTTTCAGCTGGTGTCCACGTTCGTATTTTTTCCATGGCAAAATGATAACACAGATATTTCAGCTTACATTATCCCTGTTCTTTTGAAAAGTATATTTTCATAGACAGTCAAAAGAATGTGTCATGGTCACATCAAAGGACTTGCATTGTAGAGATGCATAGCTGGTATTTCCTTAAGTTGGTGTGCTGTGCATACCTAATAATTTTAAACTACAAAGAAGAAAATAACCTCGCCTAATGGACTATTTCATTTAAGCCACAGAATCAATGCTGTATTTATCTTGTGAGTGAGGGGGCATCAACAGAATACAGCAAATAGTTCTCAATTCTCTCCAAGAAACTTTCAGATTTTCCAGTGTTAGGTGTGAACCATTTATATGAGAGTCTTACCCACCCAGTAGCCTGCTAATATTCAAAAAACAGTCTGGGAGCTCGCCAAGGAGGGAGGCTGAAGCTTAAAGCTTGTACCAAGTGGAAAACGTTTACCAGTAGTCAAGTGTGTGGGCTAAAGAAGAGGGATCTAGGTGAAGCATATAACCATCCTTCTAGTCTTTTTATTACATTTTTCTTATTTTACATATCGATCCAAGTTCCCTCTCCCTCCCATCCTGCCATGCCCCCAGATCCCCTCCCATTCCCCACCTACTCCACAGGGAGGGTGAGGCCTCATCCTTCTCATCTTTAATAAACAAAAATGAATAAACAAATGAACCTGCTGTCAGGATGTACACGTGTCGTGCAACACATAGTCATATGCTACTTCTTTTAAAAGACATAGGATTTTTTTTTAAGTGGGTATAGTACAGAAATGGGCTGAGGACGTAGTTTGGTTGGTTGAGTTCTTGACTAGCATTCACAACACCCTGGCGATACCCAGCACCACACAAGCCATGTGTGGTAATGCATGCCTGTAGTCCTTACCCTTGGGAGGTGGAGGCAAGAAGATCAAAAGTTCAAAGCCTTCCTCAATTACATAGCAAGTTTGATGCCAGCCTAGGTTATGTGAGACTCTATCTAAATATGACATTCGATAGAAGATAAATAATAGATAGGTGGGTAGATGATAGGTAGATATTTAATAGATGACTGACAGATAAATAGATGATGGATGGATAGATAGATAGATAGATAGATAGATAGATAGATTAGATAGATAGATTAGATAGATAGATGATAGACAGACAGACAGACAGATAGAAGATAAGATGATAGGCATGGAAAGGGAGAAAAGAGACTAAAACTGCCTGTGATATGAGGGAGTTTGAATGGGAGTGGACAATAATTTGACTGTGGGCTATCAGAACAACAGCATCACCCATGGGTGCTGGCACTAGCCCAATTAGAATTCTAACAGCCTCGCTAATGATGTGGAAAATGGAGTGAATAGCTCATTAGTGAAACTCAGAAGCAAAGGGGAATGATGGGTTGGCTGCAAGAAGGTGTTATTAGACCAAGGTGCAGCTTAGGGAAATGTTCACTCATCTAATTAAGCCAAAAGTCACCATGTGAAACTCATTTCATGGGAGCAGTGTTTCCAAAAAAAAAAAAAAACCACCAATGCCTGTAGAGACCAGCCAGTGGCTAAAGGAAACAGAATCTGCATCCCTGTGATAAGAGGCCCTCTTTGGAAAAGCACCACGATGTTCAGTGGATACTCGCATGGCTCTTGACCAGCATCCTCTATCAGTTCTGCCTTATCTGGTGACCAGTCCAGATGTTGCATTTCTGGCTGGAGAAGATGGCTCCAATGGGCTCCTATGGTTGCCATACCCTAGAGGTTGATAGTGCTTGACACTGTGATGCTGTGGGGGCAGCGATGAGGTCAAGGGCAGAATGTGAAATCCAGGCCTGGGGCTGGGGTTTGAGTATTCCTGAATAGACCTGGGAAACATTGTCTTAATCTCTAACCTCTTCTTGCTTCCAGGCTTACTGTGGTGAGCTTGGAACCAACTGACATGCTCAAACTACTTTCTTTCCAGCATTTCTGGGAAGTAGGTCACGATCAGTTTGTTGTTTGCTGTATGTATCATTTTCATTAACAGGCAAATCCCAATAAGTCTGAGTAAAATGTGAGCTTGGGCACTACTCCTGCATAACCCTATGGTGATCTGCCCTCATTGCCTTCCTTATTAATGGCCACTCCCATGAATGTATCTTCAGTGATTGGCTGCTTATTCATTAATAACAATCACTTTAACTACAGAGTAAGGAAGCTATGGGGGAAAAAAGCAGTAGCTCCTATTAATAAGTGTAAACTCAGTCCTAAATATAGGTAAGCAAGAGTTGCCCAATGGTGGTGGCACACGCCTTAAATCCCAGCATTTGAGAGGCAGAGGCAGGCAGATCTCTGTGAGTTCAAGGCCAGCCTGGTCTACAGAACTAGTTCCAGGTCAGTCGGGGCTACACAGAGAAACCCTGTCACTGAGAGGGAAAAAAATCATTACAATTCTTAATATTTCCAAATCAAGTCAAATCAGTGGACATTGGGAAGATGGCTGGTGTCTTCATATACACGAAATTTGAAAGACTTTGAAAAAGTTGACAGAGGAGCTCTTGGCTTGAGTCTGCCATGCCCACCTAGAGGATAACCTGATACTCAAGCTCCTGTCCCATCTTAATGACAGATATCATGGATATTTGCAGCCCTGATACCCGATGCTTCTGGGACTGTAAGGGCAGTGAAGCTTCTCCTGGTTCCCTCCTGCCAGAAGCAGTGTCCCTTGTCAGATGTCACTGGATTCTTGTCCAGCAATTGCAGCGGCCCAGTAGCTGCTGAGATTACATTCCATGTCACCCTTAATTAACCGGACAGGAAATAGCCCCACCTCTACCCAAGACTAAGAGAGGCTTGGGGTAATAGTAGAATGGGATTTTTATGTTCCAGGCTCTTCTGCAGGTAAATGTCTCAGGAAATTGCACTTTTATTGTTTCCAAGATTTGAGCTCATGTTTTAGCAGCCCAGGCTTGGAAAGCCCTATCAAATCACTCATCAGCTTTCACAGGGTGGAAACCCCTGTAAGACTGGGGCCACTTAGCACAGTGGAGACAATAAATGCAGGGTCCCAGCAGATGTCAGTCCTCATGCCCAGAGGTGGCTTCTTTCCTATTCACCCATGCTCCAGCCAAAAGTGACTGTTGTAAGGGAACTTTCTGGAAATCATGTGTGCATGTGCACATGCATGCGTGTGTGTGTGTGTGTGTGTGTGTGTGTGTGTGTGTGTGTGTATGTGCGCATGTATTCATGTGCTCCAAGGGGAGACCAAGACATAGCATTGGGGCAGAGGAAGCTTTTCTGATGAGCTGTTGTTGTCTCTGTGGAGATTGATGTCTTTGCTGCAGTGGCAGGCTATCACACATTTCCTCTATCCATGGTAGAGTGCCTGCCCAGCACACACAAGTCCCTGAGTTTGATCTCCAGTACCACAAAACAATAAACACATAAATGAGTCAACCGTCTTCTTACTCAACCAGTAGTTCTCACCTAACGTCTTGAATCGTGTGTGTTGCCCAGAAGACAATGTTGACAACCTAGCTGAAAAATAAAAAGGAATATTCCACAGTCTTTGCCCAACTGGCTCCTTTTAAGTACAGGCATGTTGAGTGTGTGTGTGTGTGTGTGTGTGTGTGTGTGTGTGTGTGTATTTTACAAATGCTTAGCAGATAACAGCCTGTTGTTTTTCTGAATGAGATCTCCCATTACAAAGCAGAGAGAATAGCTTCATCTAGATTACTTCGGGTGTCTCTTAGCAGCTATAAAATGCCCGTGAAAATTCAAAAATCAAAAAAGCAAACTGCTTAGGGCTGGGGAGATCGCTCAGCAGGTAAAGTACTTGCTGTACAAACAAGGGGGGACATGACTTCAGATTCCCAGCACCCACATAAAAAGCTGGATATGGGCAGATGTGTCAATCATTCCAGTGCTTGGGGGGCAATGATTGGTGGATTCCTAGTAGCTTGCTGCATACTCAGCTTTGCCAAATCAGTGAGACCCTGTCTCAGAAACTCAGGTAGAAGGAGGTACTGACATCTGTCCTCCTCAAGCACACAGACACCCCTGCCTGTGAACCTGTGTGTGCCTGTGACCCAACACTTTAGATTTCACCAAAGGACATAGCAAGAAAACATTACAAACAAAAATCTAGACTGACTACATTAAATTTGATCTTTTAGGTTGTCTAAGCCACTTTTTCTGCTTTGCTACCAATAAATGTAAACTTTCTTCTAATTCTGTAATGAGATATATATATATTCTATTCCTGTAAGGCGTAGCACACAGACAGAAAATAGCAGAATCTCATGTCTGCATGTAGAATTCACACCAGCTATTATAATTATGACTAAGCACTGGTTGCTGTTTTAAATAGATTACCTAAACTACGTAAGCAACAGACTGCTTAATACACTGCTTTAAAAGGCAGCTCGGGGGCTGGAGGGATGGCTCAGCCACACTTGCACACCTACTGCTTTTGTAGAGGAACCAAGTTTGATTTCCAGCATTCACATGGTAACTTCCGATCCAGGGATCCGAAGCCATCTTCTGGCCTTGGCAGGTCACACACACACACACACACACACACACACACACACACACACAGAGAAATCTTTTTTAAGGGTCAACTTGATATGATTTTGAAGTATATATGCTCACATTGCTGGAAAGCTTTGAGTTGATCATCTACAAACTTAATTTTACATTTTATTTATTCTCACTGAGAAAAGATTTTTAAGATTATAATGATATTAATAAAAAAAAATCAGACTTTCAGAAATTCCAGAGAATATTTTAGTTGTTGTAGTACATATATGATCGGAACCAAAATCTACCAGATGAGAGAAATCAAACTCTTACTACAGAAATGGTACCCTTAGAGGGCAGAAAGATCTGTTTGTTGGTTGAGACAGGGTCTCATGTAGCCCAGGCTGGCCTCGGATTCACTAAGTAGCCAAGGCTGGCTTGAATTTCTGATTCTCTTGCTCCCACCCACCAGGTGAGAGGAGACAGATGTGCATCACTGCACTGAGCTTCAAAATGCATCAAGATTCCTTACTAAATTTGAGCAGATTAAGGCAAAGGGGCCTATGAAGGGGGGGGGGGGCTAAGTACTCTTGCCTTGTGAAAAATATTCTTCTCGAGGAGATACAAATTAATTGAAAATAACGATAGTCTTTTCCAAAAAATAAACTGGGTAGTATAGATTGTGCCTGCTGTGTCGTTATTACCGTGAACAATAGGAAGCTGATGCTTTCATAGGTCAAGACAGGTTAAAACGGGGATGAAAAGTATTCTGGGAATGCAGGCTACAGTAGCTCCCACAGTTGACAGAAACCCAACCCACCATTTCCTGGAAGCTGGGTTAAAATTTACCAGCTCTTTACCAAAGCCCTACACAGCAGATACCCACTGAAGAAAGTGAAAGCTTATTCTAAATGGTGAAAGACACGCTGTACTGATCAATTTTTGTTAACTTGATACAAAAAAAAATGGGAGAGTGAGTCTTAATTAAGGACCTGTCTCCCTCAGCTTGGCCTATGGGCATGTCTATGGAACATTTTCCCAATTACTGATTGATGTGGGAGGGCCCAGCCCACTGAAGCAGTGCTATCCTTAGCCAGGTAGGCATACCAGTCGTAAGAATGGCCGCTGATCAAGCCATGGAGAGTAACCAGTAAGCGGTATTCCCACAGCTCCTGCTTCATACCCTGCCCGTGGGTTCCTGCTGTGAGTCCATGCCCTGACTTCCCCTGTACCTCGTAAGCCAAATAAGCCCCTTTTTATCCCAAGTTGTTTGGGGGGGGGTAAAATGGTGTTTATTACGGCAGTAGAAAATCGCAGTAGCTAACATTTACGAAGTGCTTTATAATCCACGCATCTTTCTATTGTGGATGGATTATTGAAGTCAGGAACCGACAAGACTGTGAGAAAGAGGAAGCCTGGAGGCCCTAGTCTCCTCCGCTCAGTGTGGGAGAAGAACTCTTCCCCTGTTCTCTGAGTTCACACCCTCACCATGCTGATTTGGCTTCTAAAGTATGCATCCATGTTGGAAAAAAACATTTTCTCTGGTGAACCATTAGATAAACTTTCTGACAGACATTAAACTAACATGTATGAAGCCAGTTCCACCAGGAGTCTCTTCCCTAGAGGATCCGGCCAAAGAAGCATGAATGTTCCAGATCTAATTGAGTCGAGAGAGACTACTTGGGGTCATTATTAGGAAGATGGGTTTTTACTAGTCCTCCGCCACCGCATTACGGGTTCAGCAGGGTTACATCCATAAGTCTTACGTTACAACCCCTTTAGTTTGCACACGCAGTGACACTGGTCCATTTTATTTGTTTCCTTGCTCCTGGGTTTTGTTTGTTTGTTTGTTCTGTTTTGTTTTCTGTTTGTTTGTTTTTTGACAAAGTCGCTCTCTGTGGCCCTAATTGACTGAGAACTTACACTGCAGCCCAAGCTGGCCTCAAACTTGGGGCAGTCCTACTGCCACTGACTTCTAAGTGCTCTGCTGATAAGTGTGCACGCCCACATCCAACCAACACTACCTTGTTGGTACTTAGATGGAAAATGTTAAGGTAATAGACAACTACTGAAGGAATGAAGGAATGATTCGTTGAATAGAGCTGACTTCCCTTTGAGCCAATAATACTCTAATATGATGAGAGTCTGAAGAATCCACAACCGCAAAAATTCTTCATGCTTAAACACTAGACCCAGCTTTCCAACCACAGACAACAGATTACACACACACACACACACACACACACACACACACACACACACGCTCTCACACACACATTATGCTAGGCAAGAACATCACCACTGTTTTCCCAGATCAAAATAGTCTTAAGTGTAGTTTATGGGATTCTATAGACACTTTTATTTCCCCAGCCAACAAATTATCCAAGGGAGAATCTGAACACAGACACCTTTGTGTACAAGTGATTGCGAATGGTAAAGCAAATACACAAATCTCTATAACACAAATATAAGAACAGCGGAAGTTCTTCATATCTCTACTGGACATAATTCATTGGTACCTACCTCTGTGGGTGAGAATTGCTTATTCTGTAAATTGTAGAAGCAGCAAAAGACACAAACCCATAAAGAGTCAGATAACTGCACCAAGAAACCCCACACAACACTAGCATCCCAGTGTGAAGAAGCTTAATTCTCTGCCTTTTTTTAAAATCCTTTACTTTTTTCCTGAGAATTTAATTTCCAAATTAAAAGATTTAGCAAATACAAATCCCTGGGATATTTCCCAGAAAAAAAATATTGATAATAACAAAAATATTCCTACCTCCATGTTTTTCTTTTGCCGCTGCCATTACTATATATATTAAAGCTAAGCATTAAAGTTCTGCTCATTAAAACATTAAATTTGCATAACTTAAGAATCAGTACCACTCATCAAAGGGAAATCTTACTTGCATTTGTCATCACTTGACACAATTTCTAACTATCTTGTTGATAGCTTGAGATCAGAAGCAAATCTGCACTTCATTCCATTGGAGTTTTAACAAGAGGGCAAGAAGGAGAAATGAGTTCTTTTCTACTAATTGGGCTATTATAGTCTTTACCCTTTTCTCAGGTTCAAGGTCAAAGGGCAGTTCACAAGGCTGAGCAAGACAGCTCCAACCATCCAATAATGTTGGTACAATTTTCCTTCCTAGGGAATCTGGAACTTCATGGGATTCTCCAAATCCTGTATAATTTAAGAATAAAATACAAACATATCTGTGTCAAAATTAGCTCAAATCTGATTATGAATAGATCAGCTAGTTTGATAGTTCTGTGATTGTAGGGAGCCGTCCCTGCATTCTCCATTACAAGATGGTGCCTGCATCCGGCTGGCGTTGAGAGTAAACAAGTCAGTGCGCAGGTGCAGGGTGATTTTCCCTCCCTTGGCCTCTGCCTCTCCCTTGGGTCATATGGGCCGATGGGCTGCAGCCAGTCAGGAGGTGACACGTCCCAGGCGAAGGTTGTAAACCTATATAAGGGTTGGGTTTTGGATGTTTGGGGTCTCCGCTCTGTAAGCTTATGCTCTCCCTCTCAAGATGCATTAAAGCTTTACTGCAGAAGGATCCTGAGTGTGCCACGTCGTTCTTGCTGGCGAGACAGTAGTGCGGGACATGTGATAAACACATTCCTTGTGATTTTTACTGGTTTGTCATGCATTCTTGAGTCAAAGGGCCGAGGGCACTAGTCCTTGATTGGATTACTGATTGGGCAGCCAAGGAGCAGCAGAGGTTTAGTTGGATGACTACCAAGGAGCTGCTTGTTGGATTCATGAGAAAGGGTGGGCATGATAGTTTACTGCCAGTGTATAGCTCCTGTATCTGAAAACTTGAGGTGTAGAGGTCTTTTGTCTTTTTCCAGAACATCAAATTTTCCTGCACTGCAATTGAACTGTATTTGTAGCGATTTCTCCAAAACTGAGGGAAAAAGCAAGAATCAGACCCACTCAAATTATAGATTGACTGGATGTTGGAAATCACTTTTTACTAATTCATTGAGTAACTAATCTGTAACCAATGGATTTTGCATGGCTTCCCTTGTATTCTAATTATATTTACAATTTCTATATACCTAGTGCAGACTCGATTATTTTGACAGATTTTTTTGCATGAAAACTAAATATTTTTTTGACAAGCAAGAATCATTTCTAATCTCATGCCATCAATGGGACCCTCTGTCTCCTGCTGTCTTTTTAGCTCACGTACACCTGTGACAAAGGTATTCTCAGATATCGTGAGCTTGCTTTTATAGTTTCTTTCTTGTTTTTGTGGGGTAGTGGTGGTGGTAATGATACAGGGTCTCATGTGGCATAGGCTGGCCTCAAACTCATGATATAGTGAAGCTGGCCTTGGATTCCTGATCCTCCTGCCTCTACCTCACAAGTGCTAGGATTAAAGGAGTGTACCACCATGGTGGGCTTGAAAATGATGCTCTGTGCTAGGTTTTTTTCCCCCTGTTCACACTGGGGAACTCAGAAATAAGCACAAATTAAATCAATTTTTTTCTCTCTTTTCTTGAATTGAATAACAGCTGGTGAACGAGAATTAAAAAGCCACTAAAATATTTTGTTTATCTTCTATAAAGAATAAACTGTGTGTTTACTTGACAATCTCCCTGGGTGAGGGAAAACAGTTGCTGCCATTGAGCATTCAGGACGAACATGTTTTTGAAGTTACCAAACATCATTATTATCAGAACTATGAAGAGCTACAGCCTTTCACTGAAGAAAACTGATGCCCCAAGGTGCTCAAAGCGGCGAGCACACATGAGCATCTGTTTGTCTATGCATCATTCCTGCTGCAAATTCGTATCTTAACCATCTTTCATTCTGCTTTTTATTCATAGTCTTTATAATGTAGAGCTGCGTAGATGGAGAGCTATAAAAGTTAGCCCGGTATTCTTCACACTAGGATGAGTGACAAGGTGACCCACAAATTATACTTCACATTATTATCTATGAAACCCAGTTAATTGTAGTTTAATTCCCACCTGCCCTTTCTAAAATAGTCTGCAAACACACCCATGGACACAATTCTTTCCCTCTAGGATCCCGTACAAACATAAGTTATAATTCCCATCCAGAATTTTACCAAGGCTGTGTAGAAGGACATTTATGATGGTTTGATGCCTGCAATCGCAGCGCTTGGGAGGTGGAAACAGGAAAATCAGAATTTCAAGGTCACCCTCAACTGTATAGCAAGCTTAAGTTGAGTCTGGGCTATGTGAAAACAAGTCTCAAAGAACAGGCAACAAATGAAGAAAGACCAAAGGTATTTAGGGGCTGGGAGGATTAAAATGTTTATGTCACAGGTAAGGATTGGAGTTCAGATCCCTGGAACCCACATAAATGCCAAGTTGGCATGGTGATCCATCTGTGATTCCAGCGTCAGAAGACAGAGACAGAGAATTCTAAGAGCAGCAAGACCAGCCACATGGATGCAGTCTGGGTTTGACTGAGAGAGCCTGACTTGGTGAATAACATGTAAAGCCATCAAGGATGACTCTCACCATCAAAATTGAACCTCCACATGCACAGGCTTACTCGTGCAAATCACACACACACACAATTTGGAAAAGGAAATAGTCATTTCCCTAGTATTTTCCTGGTGTCTGACTGCCCTGAATCTATGAATGAGACAGTTCTCAGAGGAATACATAGCCTTATTTGAATTAAAAACATAAAACCACATTAAGTAAGTCTAATCTGATATTTCATAAAGTCATCAAACAGGTCAAATGGCAGACATCATTTTTAAAATGAATAAGTTAAACCAGGACATCTTTTTAAAAAAAATACTTAAAACAAATATTTGTGTTACATGTAAATATGTACACAACCATTTTATTTTAAAGGATCTTATTATCTTAAAGTATTACTTGACAAACAAACCATGATATTCCCATAATAACTGGTTCTAACTTCTTGGGTTAAGCAAAATACCTTTAAGAGAGTAACAGCTGTTAGCAAAGATTCCTTAGATGAGGTAAAGCCTGTCTATATGTTTTCCAAAACCTTGGATAGGAAATAACACTGGTACGACGTGTCAGTTTCTGTCATTGTGATGAATGAGCTAAAAAAGAAGGGAAAAAAAGTCAACTAAAAGGAGAAAAGATTTACTTTGGCTCCAAGTTTCAGAGTATCATACTGTTGGCTGGTTTCGTTATTGGAGGATTGTGTGTGCCTAGAAAGAACATCATAGAAGGAATTTGTGGTGGGATAAAGCTGCTTCCCTAATGCAAGAGACAAGGCAGGTAGGTTCTGGAGTCCAACTGCTCCTGCCAAGGGACACTCCACCACCCTGGGGACCAAAGCTCAACACATCACATTTGGGAGATGTCTGAGGTCTAACCTATGGCTAAAGAGATGCAATTAAGAGTGCCCTGCGTTCAAAGAGTACAAAAGACCTGAGTTAAGTTCCAGCACTGTTCCAGATGACTTCCAACTAACTGCCTGTAATTTCAGATCCAGGGAATCTGACACCTTCTTCTGGCCTCCTCAACCAATTGCACTCAGGTGCATGACACTCACATATTCACACACAACACAATTTAAAACAAAAATAAAATTCTTTAAAAAATATATATATATATATATATGTGTGTATATATATATATATATATATATACACACATACATATAATATGTATATGCAATCCATATCCATATCTCGGGGTGATAAGTCATTTTGTATCAGGTGAGTTCCAGCTGTTTGTTTTCAACAAAGTAATTGAGCAGTCAGGGACACAGCATTGAAAATAATTTCTAATGATAAATCATTATGGGTTCTAACATACCAAAAAGAGTCTTCACTGTGTCACAATTCTTCCCTTTGAAGTGTGAAAAAATCTATGAAAAGGAAACAGAATGTCGCCCGCAATGGGTAAGAGCTATTCAGACATAAGCAGCAACCGCCAAGGCGCCTGTCGACATTTACAATATAGTTATCAAACTCTGTTTTGTGTGTGTGTGTGTGTGTGTGTGTGTGTGTGTGTGTGTGTGCATGTATTTGTAATCTGTTAATAATATAGGATATGATAGTCTTAATTGAATTTTTTGACATTTAAAGCCTTACAGCTACGAGAAATTAGAATTCTCAAGTTTATATACATATTTATAATGTTTGGAAACAGAGCCATTAATAAGAGTTTTTAAGTCTTTTCACGGTGAGCTAAAATGCTGTGAGGGAAACTGAACAGAAATACTTGTTTCAGGTAAAAAAAAAGAATGTAAAATGTCCTAGATATTAAGAAATAGCTTCTGGGGGTTTGGGATTTAGCTCTTGCCTAGCAAGTACAAGATCCAAAGAGAGAGAGAGAGAGCTTCGGGGCTGGGGAGATGGCTCATTAGCTCAGGATACAGTTCATGCAGTACATAAGGCCTGAGTTCAGGTCCCCAGCCCCCACATAGAAGCCAGATGTGGTTATGTGTGCACATTACCCCAGCATTGGGAGTGGAAGGATATAAACAAGAAAGTCTCTGGAGCTTTCTAGCAAAAAGAAAAAAAAAACAGAAAAGAAATAAACACAAACAAACCCCAGGTTCAGTGTCTCCAGAGATAGAGAAGAATATACAATGTCCTCCTCCTCAGCCCGTGCAGTGGGTGCATGGCTACACACACACACACAGACACACACACACACACACACACACACACACACACACACACACACACAGCTCTAGCATACCCAGTGCCACCTTTTGGCCTCCTTGAACAATCACAGTCATGTACACAGACCCACACACAAACATGGAATGAAATAACTCTTTAAAGAAAGAATGAGCTTTGAAGTCAGCATAACCCTGGCAAGTGACTTTTTTTCTTAAACTCCAGTTGAAAATTCATGCTTACAGCATTTTGGAGACATTGCTACAAAAAAACAAACAGCGTGGAGACAGTTCTTACAAAACAGCAACAAAAACCAAACAAACGAATATGAGAGAACACAGGTACCATCTCACTCCATTGCCCTGAGAGAGAGTGTGGCAGCTGCAGGCTGCAGGTAGTCTCTGGGAGAGAGTTCAGGCTACATCCTACCGGAAAAGACGGTTCTATTTGTAACACAGTCAGAAAATTTCCCAGCAAGCTCTGCTGATGGTTGATAGGAACTCGGGGCAACAAGATAACAGTAGCAAAGGAGTCTGCCTGCAAATAGTTTCTCAGGCAGGATGTTATAGAAGCCATTTGCAGCTGCACAGAGCTGGGAAATCGGGGAGGAGTCAAAGTAAAGCTAGATACATTTTTAAATGATAGGGCGAGAGGCCCCTAGCTCTAACCAAATACTGCAGAAAGAGAAAAAGATAAAATAAAGACAGACTAATTTTAAGTATCTAACGTGGGGCCACCAAGGTGGTCCATCAGGTTAAGACCTCTCCCGGGACAAAGCCTCATGGCCAGAGTCTGGTCCCCAGACTTCACACTAAAAAGTTACATGTGCTGGCACACACCTGTCATCCCAGCACGCCTATATGAGATGAAAGGAGGAGACAGAGTCACCTGGAATCCTATAGATCAGCCTGAACTATGCAGAATGGTAAAAACAGGAGAGACACTGCCTCAAAACAAGGCGGGAGAGGCAAAAGTTGTCCCCTGGTGTCTGCATACATGCTGTGACATAAGCATGCCACCCTATCACATCAATCAATCAATCAATCATCAATCAATCAATCATCAGACCTCAGTTCAAATTTCTAATCAGGAAGAAGAAAAGAGATGTATTTTGTGGGAAACATAATGGTAAATTATAGTTGTGTTTGTCATAATTACACCGATAACGGCTCTGTAATAATGAGAGGATCCCACGCTTCCTCTGCGCAGAGCATGTTTTCCTCACCGCCTATGCTGAACCTTCTCAGCAGGGAATCTACTGCTCTTTGCCTCTTCAGCCTCTGCGAAGGTCCATGTGTCCAGAGGGCAATGAGAGGCACATACTCTAATGCCAAAGACAGCAATCATCAAGCCTTTTAAAATTAATGATTAAGCTGCCTAGAATTTTTAGTCACTTCTGGGCTTCAGTTTAAAGAGCAGTTTTGCTTTTTCAACCCATTTTCATGAAAAAAAAAAAATTAAACCTCTGCACATTCAGCTATACCTGTAAGTACTTCATGAAGAATAACTTGGATGTGTTAGAAGTTTAAACACACGTGGAGGTTTTCTTCCCCTATCAAACTCATAAATAGCAGCTATTTGACAAGCAGACTGAAGTTCTTAATGGCAGCAATTATAGAGTCCCATCTTTTTTAAAACTCATTCTTTCTGTGAAGAATTTACTCTTTGCCTTGACAGACCAAAAAAAAAAAAAAAAAAAAAAAAAGTCATCTTTAAAAAAAAAAAACCGAGAGCTTTTTTTTCTTTTTTTAATATTCTACATCGTTATGATTCTTGATATGAAGATGACAAGTGTACTGTTGAGTGACAACAAGTGAAGACATTGTGAACATCTTCCCTGCCTGGCAGGTGATCCTTGGACATTCTTCGTAGCCTGGGGCTCTGACAGCTCCCTGTGGATCGGTGCAAGGAGCCTTTAGCACTCCCAGGTGCCATGTCAAGAGTGGGTGTCGATGCATAGGCAGAGTTAGAGCCTGAAAGGTTAGGCACCTAAGTCCTGGTCCATGTGAGTTACCACAAAGCCACCTCAGCTTTAGGGAACAGCCCGAGACCCCTCTTGCTTCTAGCTGGCTTCTTATGCCGCCTCCTTCCTGCTTCCCAGCACCCTCCTGCTTTGCCTCACTGACCACCAAAGAGCCTGACGGTTGATGTCTTCTGTACACAGTGCAGTCAGAGCTGTCCTGCAGCTCATCTCCCCCTGGTGCCCCAACTCCTCCTGCAGATTCTGCTGCTCCTTTCTCTCCTGCCACGGCTGAACCATGCTTTGCTCAAAGAGGATAATTGGCTCTTTTGTTCTCTGAATACGACTTTCCCTGACCTTCCTAATAAGCTAGCAGAAGTTCTGTAAAGGAACAAGGCTGCTGTCCTATAGCTAAGAAAACCAGTAATTCCCAGCACCAAATTCTGTGCCTTTCAAAACAGTTTGCTCTTATACCCTACGAATTTTTTTCACCTATGGGGATATTCATTCATAACCCATTTATTCTTTTTCAGTGTGTATTCTGTGCCTAGCACTTTGCAGGACATTAGGAACAGGCAAATCTAAAAACAGGACAGGCATGATTCCTACCTATAAAGGCATCCTAGTCTGATGGAGGAGGTGGGCACGTCACAGTAGTAACTGGTTACAACCATGACACTGTTAATGGAAGTGTTCACACATGATGTGATATAACGCCAGACATAAATGACAAGGAGTCTGATGGAGGGCAGATCGTGATTGCTTAGTGCTGACCAAATGTCAGTCAAACAGGGGCTGTGTCCATTTTTATCTCACAAAAAAGGAAACCGAGACATCAAGAATAACCATCCAGGAGGCTGAAGAGTTAGCGCAGCAGTTCAAAACAGAGGACCCTAGTTCAGTTCCCAGCTCCCACATCAGACAGACGGTTCATATCTCTCCAGCTACAAGGGGTTTGACATCCTCTGCTGGCTTCTGAGGACACCTGAGCTCACGTCACATCCACATACCCACACACACACACACACACACACACACACACACCAGTTGAAATATCTGTTTAATCTTAAAAAATAAAAAATAACCAGCCCATGAACCTGTAACTGCTGTGGTTGCCTTCACAAGATCAAACCTGATGGGTGGAATAGGGTCTTACCAGGCCCCACCCCATCGGGGGAGTTTTTAGCAGCTGATGGCTGCCGAGAGATGAAACATCCATCTCATTTTCTTCAGGAATACAGCCACTGGTAGACTGCCCATGCTCCAGTGGATGGCCCTGCATCCATCACATAATGCGAAAAGTAGGTCACAAACTTAAAATAAATAAATAAGATCATATGAAGTAGGGAAAGGAATGGGGAGGAGGAGTAGAAGAAACAGAGAAGTTGTGAAGGGTAGATATGCTCAAAATAACTGTAAATATGTATAGAATCTCGAATATTTTCTTTAATTAATAAAAAGGAATATCCAACCTACACTGACACCTGTAGTGAGGCATGGGGTAAGAGTCTGGGCCTGGTTCTGTGTGACTCTCATGCTGACGTCATTAAACCGTAGGCATCCCTGTCTCCCATACAAGGAACGCAAGGCCATGATCAGAGACTGCAAAGATTGGGCTACTTGGCTACCATGGAATGTTTCTACTACATCAAAGAAAGGGTGTTGGTGTTTGAGGAGTCACATGCCCTTGGAAAATGCAAGCAAGGTGGCTAAAAACCATAGAGACTCCCCTTGCGGGCAGACAAGGTCTGTGCTCCCTGTAGTAATCTGAGCTGCCCCTCTGTCTGATCTAACGAACAGAACATGATAAAACTTTCACTGTTAGTCCCAGGCCCAAGTCTGATGGGACCAGCAGTTTGCACTCTCTGCCTCCTGGAATACTTTCTTGGATGGGAGATGAATTCCAGGTAAGGAATCCATTGGTCCTGAGACAGTCATACTTGAAAGGGAGTGGTTTCTTACACAGGTGATGTGTTGGGGATGTTATGGGAGCAATGTACCCATTCATGCTCACACACACACACACACACACACACACACACACACACACGAGAGGGGCTGTAGGATGTTTATACACTGTGTGAAGATGTTTTGCTGTGATTGGTGTAATAAACAGCTGAATGGCCAATAGCTAGGCATGGGAATATGGGCGGAACTTTTGGTCAGAGACAGAGCTCTGGGGAGAAGAGAGGAGGAAGCAGGCTGGGCAGTATGGAGATGAGGTAATGAGTCTCATGGAAGAACATAGATTTAAAAATGTGGGTTAATTTAAAAATGTGGGTTACAAAAACTAGTGAGGAGCAAACCTAAGCTAAGGCCAAGATTTTATGATTAATAATAAAATCATCCTATCATTAACTGCAGGCTGGCAGTCCCAATGAAAAAGTACTACTACAGACAGACAGGGAGACAGAGAGAGGGGGAGACAGAGAGAGAGCGAGAGAGAGAGACAGAGACAGAGAGAGAGACAGAGAGAGAGGGAGACAGAGAGAGAGAGAGACAGAGAGAGAGAGAGAGACAGAGAGAGAGAGAAAGCTTGTCCCTTGAACTTATCTGTAAACTCTACAGGGAATCTGAACCCTGGGACATCTCAAACATCTTTAGTTTCATAATTCAAGCTATAGCAAAGTATAACAATGCCAAAAAAAAAAAAAAATGCCCAGTGTCCTTCCACAAGGGAGCAGTATCTTCTCTCCAGATTACACTGAGGCTGAAAGAATTGTAGCAATGTCTTGCCAGTGAACCTGTAATGGTGGCCACACCCCTTTGGGCATGGCTTCAGGCAGACAGAAGCAGAAAGAAGGAATCATGATGTGTGCCTTCTCTTGCATGTGGTCTTTCTCTTGGGCCAGCTGATCCGATACGGAGGGCAGAGAAACGCTCCCACGGTTCTTATTAGTATCTGTGTAAGTGTTCCCCAATAAACACCTATTCATCATTTATCTTGGGTCTAGTGCAATCCTTACACTATCATCTACAAAGAATGGCATGGGTCTGTTTCATCCAACTCCCTCCTTCTCTTTTACTTTTGAAAATATAACTTTGATAGACTCTAACAGAATAAAGAAATGATTATATCCATTTCCACTGTTTCTACCAAACACTCACCAAGTCTCCTTTAGACTGTGTAACTCAAGCTGACCTTGAACTCTCTGCCCTTCTGCCTCAGCCTCCCAAGCACTAAGATTATAAGTATGTGCCACTAGTCCTGAACAATCTTGACACACTCACCTTATTTAAAAATTATGTATGTTTGAAATCTCTTTTCCCATTCACTGTTTCAGCCCTTCTCCATCACCCTGACTTTGCCCTTTACCATTCCTATCCCAAATAAATAAAGACATAAATAAAAATGCAGCATGGTTTGACTTTACTTTCAAACTAGGAATCAATAGTCTTACTCTATTAGTTATTTTTCTACTGCTGTGACAAACGTATGACTAGCAGGAGGCTTTAATTGTCTTTAAGACAGAAGCAGGCAGATTTCCATGAGTTCAAGGCCAGCCTGGTCTACATAGCAAGTTCCAGGACAGCCAGGGCTACATAGTGAGCTCCTAGGAAGAAAAAAGAGCCCATTATGACCAAGGAAACTTATAAAAGAGAGTGTTTAATTTGGCTCCCTGGTGCCAGAGGGTTAGAGTTTATGATAGAAGCACGAACAACTGACAGCTTGCCTCTCCATGAGCAAGAGGCAGACAGCACACTGGGAATGATGGAAGTCTTTTGAAACCTTAAAGCCTATCTCCAGTGACACACCTCCTCCAACAAGGACACACCTCCTAATCCTTTCCAGAGAGTTCTACCAACTAGGAACCAAGTATTCAAATATATGAGACAATGGGGACTATTCTTATCCAAATCATCACAATCACCATGCCCCCCCAAAATAAAAAAAAATGTACAGATTGCAAAATAAATCATACCCCATGGGGTCCCAGAGCCAGCTGGCTGGCAAGACTAGCCAAATCAGTGAGCTCTGAGTTCAATTGACCAAGTCTGCCTCAAAGAATAAGTGATCCTGGGAGATCCCTGATGTCAACCCAGGTCTCCATATGCACTTGCAACACTTGTGTGCACACACATGTAAACATGTGTGCAGTCACACACACCTCCACTGGAAAAAAAAAAAAAGGTAAGAGGACCTCTTCCTTTTTTTTTTTTTTTTTTTTATAGAAACCATAGATCTGATTTCTCCATATCCCATACTCAGTGTGGCCCTAATGAAGTGTTGGGACGAATCATATGCATGGTGTGTGTGTGTGTGTGTGTGTGTGTGTGTGTGTCCTGTGCCACCTTGCCAAAGCCCTCCACACCTGGAAAAGTGAAGCCCCGAGTCATTTGTTTGTGACTGCTTCTCTTCCTCCCTATTTTTTTATGTCGCTCCATTTCTCCAACATCTAAGATCAAATTTAAAAAAAAGAAAAAGAAAAAAGAAAAAGAAAAGAGTAGCTAGGAGCAAGGAACACTGCTGGAAACCCTCATCTGGCTGCAGGGTGCTGAGCTACACTCCTGGGGTCTCAATAAGACAACAAATGTGCTCCTGCTGGAGGAGCCCAGCTGGGCATAGAGAACAGGTGCTTTAGCTTTGTTGGGGAGAAAGAGAATGATCCCTCCCTGGTTCTTTGTGTTTGTATGAATTTATTATGGCACAAACATGAGAAGGAGCCCAGGGGACAGAAGGGCAAGGAGATGATTCTCAAAGCCCTTTGTAATGATTTTGCTTTCTTTGGCTCCTGAGTTCAGCAGCATCTTGTAAATAGGGTGTACAGTCACTGGCAAGTTAATATTCTAATAGCCACAGAAACGGTTGATACCGTGGATATTTCCATTCTTGCCTTCTGTTCAGTCCCAGAAAAAATGCCTCTGTTTTCTAGGTCTCGCTCCCATTCTCTGTCTGCCTGTCCAATCATCCACACACGTTCCAGCTCAGCAAGCAGATGACGAATGTCCCTGATTTCCCCCGCACTGTTCTAGGACCAGAGACATCCTGGTGAGCCATGAAGAAAAGATGAAGCTTCTTTTCCAATTGAGAAACACAATGATGGAGTGTGAAGTGGGAGGTGATGGAAAGGAGGGTGGACTTCAGCAGGTAAAATCTGAGCCAACACCCCACCCCATGAGTGGGTATCCAGTCCTGTGGGTCTCTGCCAAAGGGCTCCAGATTTGAGGGCAGCGAGCAGGTAGAGGGATGGGAGAAGAAGGGTCAGCCTTGAAACCTAGTGAAGGTTCTTTTCTGAGTGTAATTAGAAGTCTCGGGTTTGCTACATTTTGGGTTTTACATATTGGAGTGATGAATACATTTGTTTCTTTTTTAAAGTCCAATCAAATGGTTCCATGGGGGAACCTGCTGTCGAGCCTGACAACTTGAATCCCTGGAATCCACATAGTGGAAGGAGGGAAGTGACTCCAGCCAGTTGTCCTCTGACTTCCACAGCCACCCACAGACACACACAGAGGGAGGCCTTGTAAGAATAAACATGGAGTGAGTGAGCAGGACACATCGGAGCTACATGTGAAACACTAGATTGTAGCATGAATAATAAAAACTCAGAGACAGATTTTGGGGTTCAAGCTGGAGATCAGAAAAGCAAAGCAGCCGGCCCACTACAGAGCTCTCACCTCTACTAATGAATGCTCAGACTGAAGGGCGATTCATCGAACCTCAGACTGCTCCTAACTCAGCTGCTCTTTAGACTGCACTGAGCTCCTGTCTCCTCCTGCCTTACATCCTTCCTAGTGCTGGGATTAAAGGCGTGGCATCCCAAGTGCTGGGATCACCTTTGTGTGAGCTCTGTTTCTCTTTTAGACAAAGTCAATCTTGTGTAGCCCAAAGTGGTCTTGAACTCACAGAGGTCTGTCTGCCTCTGTCTCCCAAGAGCTGGGATTAAAGGTGCCACCAACACCTGGCCTCTATGGCTAACTAGTGTGGCTAGCTTTGCACTCTGATCTTCAGGCAAGCTTTATTTGTTAGATCATAAACAAAATATTACCTCCCTTGATAAACTTGCAAAAGACTATGGAGAAATTAAATGTTTGCTGTCAGAAATGCCCAATTTTAATATTTTATGTTAAATTTGGTGCATAAGGAAAATTTGAACATTTTCGCAGTCATAGGAGAGAAAACTCTTAAGAGGAGAAATGAACAAATCCAGGCCAGGAGAGGACCCTTGATACCATAAGGTTCTTCTATAGGAGAAAGAAAGACATGTTATCTCTCTCATGTACAGGAAGTAGGCTTGATTTGATATCACACCAGCCCTTTATTGTAGAGAACCCTGAATCTGAAGTCAGGGGGATGGGGTTTGAATCTTGGCTGTTGTCACGTTTGAAGTTGAGTGATATTGATGGTTTTCTTAATTGCTGACGTGACTGAACTAAAAAAATCATGCACATTAGTGGATTGTGAAAGCTCTAACCTAGTCAACATACTGACGCCTTGATTGATAATATCATGGCATTGTTGGGAAGTGATAAAAGGTAGGTGTGGGAACCATGTTGGAGGAAGTAGGTCCCTCAGGATGTGTTCTTCCCTATTTTCCTCTTTCTGCTTCCTGGCTGCATGGTGCAAGCTGCTCTTCTCTGACATTCTGTCCCCACCATAAGAGCCTGACGCCTCTGAAACAACGAGCCAGTTTTACCTTCCCTCCCAGTGTTTGGTAACAGTGACTAAAACATGGGCAAGTTACTTGGCAAAAGTTAGCCACTTAGCATCCTCTTCTCCAGAATATGGTGATGGCAAGGTACCACCATCCCTACATGGTTGGCATGAGGCCCAGAGGAGCAGTGGCAGGAACTGAGTACCACGGAGGTCAGGAGCATCATCGCATCTGAGTCGCCAGGACCAGTGAAATGTTGCTGTGTTCCTAGGTAAACAATAGATGACATCCTACAGGTTGGGACAAGGTTTGCGATAGGATTGTGCTGTTGTTGTTGAACTATGGGAGCGGCCTGTGATGTGGAGCCCCAGCCCACTGGGAATGAGACAAATCACACAGAAAAGCCATTGGGCTAAATGTTTGCACACATCTCCAAACAAGGAAAGGGGTTCCAACTGAATTCCATTTCTTTAGAGATTATAGGCAACTTGGTTATTGTCTTAAATGATAAAAAAAAAAAAAAAATCCAAGTGATGAGAATATTAGATACCCAGATACAGAATATGAGTAAAACTTTAGTCAATTTTGTCTTTCCACTGTATTGTAGTCTCTGTTGTCTTAGTTATCAAGTTTCTATCGCTGTGAAGAGCCACCATGACCATGGCAAATCTTATGAAGGAAAACATTCCATTGGAGTGGCTTGATTACAGTTCAAAGGTGGGACACGGTGGCGTGCACGCAGACATGGTGCTGGAGAAGGAGCTGAGAGCCCTACATCTTGGCTTGCAGGCCACAGGAAGCAGGTGGCATCTTAAGCATATATGAGACCTGGAAGTCAACCTCCACAGTGACACACTTTCTCCAACAAGGCCACCTCTACTCCAACAAGGACACACTGCCTAATAGTGCCACCCCTTTGGGGGCCACCTTCTTTCAAACCACATCTCTCACCCACCGAAACACTAAGTTCATGCCCACAGCTTTCCCTCTTACATTTAAAAGCTCAGTTAATTCAACAAGAAACCTTAGACAGTCTTGCTACATAATCCAGGCTGGTCTGCCTAAAGCTTTCTATGCTCCTGCCTCTGCATCCTCACTGACGGGGTTACAAAGTGTGCCGGGGTTATACCGACAGCCTATTGACATGTATATCACATACACGTATTTATTTATTTTTTTTTTTTGGACTGACTTTACTTTTCACTAGATGGTGCAAAAACTAAATGATTTTCATTTTGTTTTCTTGGGATAAGATCTCATTCTGTAGTTCAAGCCACCCTGAAATTCACTACATAGCCCAAGATTACCTCAAACTATTAATACAATCCTCCTGCCTCAGCCTTCTCAGTGCTGGTATTACCAGTATGGGACACCATGCCTGTTTATAGTAAACAATTTTTTACTCGAAGAATGAGCTCTTTTCTTCAGGAGCCCACTCTCTGTTTAAATCAATAAACACTTCTTGCATATTGATGACACCACCAATCACCATGCTACGTGCTGGGGGCTAGAGCACCTACAGAACAAAAAGCTCGGCTCTCAGAAGTTAGATAGCCGTGACCATCAGTTTGGTTAAATTTCTCTTCCCGTGTGGATGAGAGATGGACCCTCACTTGGTGACTCTAAAAGTCTCTCTTATAATTACCTTTACACAGTCAAGTAAATCAAGACATTAAGAGAGGTTAGAGGGCAGAGAAAGCTTCATGCTGGGTATTAAATTAAAACCAGAGGGTATTTAAAATTCAGGAGACTGAAGCGGGCATATAAATACCGTGACCTTCACCATGGAATGCTTAGCTAGTCTTTTTAGGGATCATTTTAATGTTGCATTTTCACAGACCTTACCTTGGGGGAGGGGGGATCCAGGAAAGATCTGCCTAGTCAAGCTTTAACATCCAAGATGAACCAGATGTGAGGGATGTGACATAACCATCAGATATAGGAAGTATCTGACGTTGTAGGCTTGCGTTTGTCTGATAACCACCTACCCACCCCCTACCTTCCATCACAAGTAATAAACCATCTCAGAACTCAGTGGGGGTTAGCAACAGCCACAGTGCTGTGCTCATAGTTTCTGGGGTGGGGTGGAGGTGAGGAACTCAGAAGTGGTACCCAAGGAAGCATCCTCTGTCTGGCTGAACCTCATCTACTATGACTGAGTTGTGAGGGATAAATGGACTGGCTGTGGATGCAGGTCACCCCCATGTCCATCACTGGGATGGGGATGCCGGTGTGGAGCCACATCCGGACTGTGAAGCATAATGGCTATGTGTGATGCCTCTAACATGACACTGACTTGGGCAGCCACAAGCTCACCAGGATTTGAAGGAAGTAAACAGACCCTGCCCCTCCATGATGGCACATCAAAGAATCTACAGCCCCACGTTCCAATACCTCCACACCCCATCATTTTCAATACCTTAGTGAAAATTAAACTTAATAAATGAATACATGTCAAAGGAGAGAGGAGTTAAAGGGGAGAGGCCCACCAATTACTTACTGCTTTCTTCTTTTATAGCTGTGTGAGGGATTAAGCTTCAATCAGGCTAAACAAGAGCTTAACCGTGGAACTAGACCTCGTCTTTTTACCACTTTCCTTAGACCACACTATTTCTTTTCTTTTTAATTTTGCAAAGTTCTTCTTCCTTTATCCTGATGTCTTTTAGTCCTTTCCCCTATGAATGCTCTCTGAGAATGTGTAGAATTCTTCCTTTTCTTGTGTTCTAGGACTACTTGGGCCTTTCATGTAGACCTCATGGTGGCTACAGCTACTGCAGCTTGGGTCTTTGGTGGCAGCGAAGTGACGATGTGGAGATCAGGAGAAACAGCAACGTCCGAGCATCAAACCAACTGTTCTCATCGCCACAAAGCCAGTGTGTGTCATTTTACACATGACCCCACCAGTCCGAATATACTTCCTACTTCCTCACGCTCTTTTCAGGTCTCCAGTTCCAAATGCGCCCAATGCTTCTGCACCGTTTACAAAAATACATCTGTTCAGCAGAATACAATGAAGATGGCTTCAGCCAACACTGGTGTCCTGGGGTATTGACAAGCCTAGTGTATGCTGAGACAGTGTAGGAAGAGGTGGATGATGGGAATATCTTACTGGGTAGAGGGACCAACCAAGTTCTCTTATTTTGTTATAGAAGAGACAGAAATGTCAGGGACTATTGCAAACCAGTATATGTGGTTTGTATTAGTGTGGTCCTCCTGGCTTCTTTACCTTTGTTTATAAGAACCAATAGAAAACAGGATTACATCCTACAAAGTACCCCGTTTTAAGATTCTGCGTGTTAATTGATTTACCCCAGTCTGAATCTCAATTTGCTTTAAAAAACAAACCCACAAATGTGAATAGCTTTCCCAGAGAGCTGTTCCTTATCAAGGCTACAAAGCTTGAGAGAAGTTTTAGGGAGGCTGAAATCGCCATCGTTAGTTCCTAAGCATTGGCAGAGAATTTATGTCCTTTCTGAAGCAGAGACCCAGAGCACACGGCTAAAGAGAAGACACATCGACGTGTTTTGTGAACGCTTATTGAAAATGGCTTTGATGGCTGACCTGAGCTCAACATTAAAATAGATGACCGTAATAAAATTCTTCTTAGCTTCTTCCAGAACTCAGCACTAAAAACTTCTTCCAGATAAATCACATGCTAAGACGCAAATTCCTTTTAAATTTATGGACAGTAGTTGGCCACCGATGGCCATGGATCACTTCGCTCGGTGTTGATTGGGAACCGCTGCTTATAGCAACCTTCAGTACCCCATGCAAATCTCAATTAGCGGGCGGCATCCCTTTCGATTCTAAAACAGTCAGCGAATCCAGAGCATGGTCCTCAGAGCCTGGGGACTGGGGGTCCACAAGAGCTTTTCAATGCTACATGAATGACTTTTCTTATGGCTGAGACCAGCTAACAAGACGCAACTTGAGGGATGTTTCTCAGTTCAGGGGATACAGCCCACCACATTAGGAGAGGAGGCAGGACTAGCTCCTGACTGCGCCTGCGCCTGCGGCAGAAAGCAGAAGGCTGCTTGCTCACATCTCAACGGACCAGGAAACATTAAAACAAGAATTGTGCTAAGGTGGCTTTATCCTTTCTCCCTTATTAAATGCAGGAACGCAGCCCACATTCACGAATGATGGGTGCCATCCTCAATGCCACCCCCTCATTAACCCTCTCTGAAAACAGCCAAAGGTGAGCCCCACTGTGTCCTAGGCATGTCTTAGTCCAACCAAGCTCACCATCACAAATGAGCTCGCAGAATAAAAAGTCTGCGGTGCTGTCTGCCTTTGTCACAGTGCTGGCTGTGCAGTGGCTGGGCAATAGTGGAGGAAATTGCTCTTGACCCAAACCAAGGCAATGACAACCACTGTGTGTCTTTACTGGAAAGAACTTATGGGGGAGGCGGCGTTGGTTTTTATTAAATCTCTGCCTCTAGAGCAGTTTCCGTTAACCTTTAGTGGGTGCGATCAGAGGTGTGTACACAGCATTTCCTCCACCGCTCCACAAGCCAGGTGGCATCTCTGAGCAAAGGCTTCCTGGGATAGTTCAGATCCTGCACCCTTTCCAGGAAACTCTGCTGCTGCTTGAAAGCCCAGCTGGCAGACTAGCTACGTGTTGCATGTTGATTTTAGTTGGAAGTTATTAGTTGGGGGTTTGGTTTGTTTTTTTTTTTTTTTTTTTTTTTTTTGAGTAATGGCCTCACTTACTCACCTGGAATTTATTATGCGGACCAGGCTGGTTTAGATCTGGTATTGTTTCCTAAGAAAATGACTGAAGGTAGTTTTCACTTCGAAGGAAACAACTGATAGTATTCATTGCCAAAATCAAAATCTGTCCTTTCAACCGAGAATTAGAATCAGGGAAAATCTGCCCCTGTACCAAGAACTTCCCCTATCCTAAAAACTATTCTGGCAACACAGACTGAGTGCTAATGAACATAATTTCTCATATTACGTAATGAAATGATTTATCATTCAGGGTATTTGCATAACTATGTGAATCAATAATTTACACGTGAAAGGTGACATAACAAAATTGTGAATTAATAGCTAGTATTTCAATATTATAAGATGTCAGAGGTTTGTTTAGTAAGGTTTCAGAGCCCAAACTTCCTCAAATCTTCAAGAAATGGCCATTTAACCAGTGAGTGCAGTATCAAAGAAAATAGGTGTTTGTTTAGACATAATCTCATTCTACAGGCACAAATGGCCTGCAACTCAGCATATAGTCCAGGCTGGTCTCTGATCTTGCCTCAGCCTCCAAAATGCTGGGTTATAGATGTATGCTATCTCCCAGGTCAGTTTCTTTAAAGACATTTCGGCTTAGGGTGATTTTTTTTTAACTGATAATCATTTCCTAACTTATTTATAAATTACCACAATGTTTAGTGTAGATGTAAAAAAAAAATTAAAGATTCGTGTGGCCTACTCACAAGAAACACAGCTGTACACAAGACGTCATTAAGAGTCTTTAGCTTGCCCATATTCTTCCTAAAATACATGACTCCTTTTAACTATAATTTTCTTTTTAACCTATAAAAAATTTTAAGCCAGCTAGGATATATGTGTGGGAGATAGTTCTTGAGTAAAGGGTCAAAACGGTGCTCTGTGTAATTATTGACCTGGTGGAAAACCTCCAAAGCCACTTCCTGTGTACACTTTCAGGTCCTCCAGGTTCAATATGGTGCCTTTTAAGTTTACTCCATGGACAAGTGGACTTACTGTAAAGTAAATATGCCTCTTGTTACTACCACGCTGTATCGTAAGATCTGCAGCCACTGTTCTGGGAGTGTCATCTTGAGCCAGTTAGATGGCTCTGCGGGGTAAGGGCATCTGCTGCCACACCTAAGGACTTAGTTTGATCCCTAGGACCCACATGGTAGGACAGAGCCAGTTCCTGAAGTTGACGCACAGGCACAGTTGTATGTACATGCACACACACATGCACACACATACAGTGGCTAATGCTAATGCCACATCTTCTGGTTACCTTCTGTAACTCTGTCTGTGCTGGCAGTAATCTTATGTCCATTCGCCTGGAAAGCACCTTTAGCTTATGATTGGATTAGAAAGATAAATAAACTCTGACCCTAGGCAAACACTAACCTGGGTCCAGATGTGAACTCCACTAGTGCAGGCTCATTTCCTCCCCCTCTCTCTTGTCTCTACCCCATTTCTGTAATAAAGAGTACACTAAAATAATTTTATCAATAAATAAATACAGATAAAGCATACAGGTTAGAATCAAGAAAAGAAAAAATGGAGAAACGTCAAAAAATAAGTTCAAATTGGGATTATTAGAAACATCTTCATAGATTGTTTACACACATGAATAGGACAAGACACAATTGATGCTATGCATAACACAAGTGTTAGGTTTTACTTCCAGGCATGTTGGGGAAAGGTGAGCAAGTTGTTACTACACTGGAATATGTCTGTGTGGAGAAGGCTGCATTGAATGAGCAATGAGAGATCCTGACACAGATTTTCAACATCCACCCCACCACCACTCCCCATCCCACCCCATCCTGGACTCTTAGAACCTAGTTACTAATTGTTTCTTCCCCAGCCCAAGACATTTCCCAGAACCTGCCTCCCTGTCTTTGTGCCTCTGAGAATCCTGCTTCCTGATCCTAGTGGATCTAGAGATAATAAACAAGTCTGACATTTAAGGGATGTTCTTTTCTAATTTCCTAATCTTGCTGTAACTTCCACAAGAAACTGTTTGGTTTCTATAATCAGAGTGCTCATATTTTTACTATTCCCTCATAACACATCCAGATAGATGGATGGATGGATGGATGGATGGATGGATGGATGGACAGACGGACAGATAGTTGGATGGATAGATGGATGGATGGATAGTTGGATGGATAGATGGATGGATAGATGGATGGATGGATGGATAGATAGATGGATGGATAGATAGATAGATGGATGGATAGATAGATAGATGGATAGATGGATGGATAGATAGGTATACACTTTGATATCCCACCACCATAATCCTCTTGCTCCCCTCCCACTCACACCAAACCCCTCTCTTTACCTCACAAGCCCCCCCCATTCTATGCCTTTTGTGGCCATTTCATTCGGGTTGCTTAAATGAGTGTAGGTGGAAGGGCAGCTCTACAGTGACCACACCCTAAGGGCTATGACTCTACTCCATCCATAAATCATTAACCTCTTATAGCACATTGGGAGAGGGGCTTGCTTTTTTCTTTCCTTTTTCTTCCCTTCCTTCCTCCATTCCTTTTTCTTTCCTTCCTTCCTTCCTTCCTTCCTTTTTTTCCTTCCTCAAGACAAGGTCTCATGTATCCCAGGCTGACCTTGTACTTTCTATGTGGCCAAGGGTGGACTTGAACTCATATTCCTGCTGCCTCCAACTACTAGGATTCTAGGTGTGTGCTGCCAAGCCAAATTCATGAGATGATGACCAGTGCCCCGTGCATACTATGTAAGCAGTCGATCAGCTGAGCCTCATCCTCAGACTTGTATCACATAATTTTGGAAGTGGTTTTAGACAACCCAGAACAGTGTCTGTTTTTTCTCTCCCTAACTTACGAACTGATACTCAGCCACTCAGTCAGATGCAGACTCCTGAGTCTAAATAGATCTGCACATGACCACTTTGTTCTTGCAAAAGACCAAAAACTCAGAATGGATTTTCTTCCTCCTTTTATAGACAATAAGTCCTTCAGATTCAGGTCACTTCTTCCAGAAGCCACTGGCGTGTGAAAGGACATAAATGCACCAGGGAGACATCAGTCTTCAGAAGAGATAGAACAAAATATTGGGTTCTCAAAAGCAGGATTCTGTGTTGGGCACCCCCAACAAAGGCATTCCCTACACCCTTCTGATGACTTGAAATGTCCAGCAAGGAGGTGAGTTCCACGGCACGTAGTGGACTCTGTGTGAAGAAGGCCAAACGAGCATCTCTAGAGAAACGGCACAAGCCTGTACACTCAAGCACCTCACCTCCACAGATACTCAGTAAATTAAGATCTGGGAGTGAGCAACATGTTCACAACTCCTCGAATTTACCCCATGTATTATTTCATTAACTGCATCATTTGTTTCTTTCAGTTCTGCCTCTAGACAGCATGATCACATCAATCTAAATGAGGGCATTTCACAGCTAAAAAATGGGCAGGCTTAAACTGAGTTTCATACGGGTCTTCAAGTTGTCATGGATAACTTTAAAGAATTATATATACATTTGTTTGTTTGTTTGTTTATTTATATATAACCTTTAGTTGACTTTCACCAAATATTGTATGGAACATTAATAAGGGGATAAGAAAGAATTCCTGCAGAGAACACAAACTTTAAAGAGTGGTAATATAACACTAGGAAGACTGAGGCAGGAAGATCACAAGTCCAAGTCCAACAGAGCTACATGTCCAAGACCCTATCAAAGCAGAGGAGGAGAGGCAGAGTTCAGAGAGGAGGAGGAAGGGAGGAGGGAAGAAACAAAGACACAAATATCTTCGCATTCTTCTCTAGTTCCATGACTTAATTCTGTTCATTGTTTCCACTTTTTCTTATTGTTTAAGCCTCTAAAGGTCATACAATGTAATTTTGTATGTTGATAAATTGATGACAGAGTGATAGATGGCAGATGGACAGATAGATAGATAGGTAAATACCAACTCATTCTGCAGATAATGTTTGGAGACCAGCTTTTCCCAGTCAGTGTTACACCCTGAGATTTACCTATGTTATTTATGTAGCTTCATCAGATTCCACTTTTGATGGTGGTACCCAATGCATACTTGACTATGCCATTTGTCCATAGTCCTATAAATCCCACGTCTCTAATAATCAAGTCATTTTTTTTTTTTTACAGAAACACTCATAGAAGGGGTATTTAATGACACAGACAAGCCATAGTATTTCCTAACATGATCACTTTTATATATTACCCTGCACCAACAGAGCATAATAAGAGGTGTCAAAAATACCATAAAGTTTTAAAATATCACAGTTTGACAGGTTTAAAATAATTTCTGGCTGTGTTACCAAGAACCCTAATAATACCGAGCATGTTTTCATCATTGCCATCGGATCCACTTCTACATGAAGTGTGATTTTTTCCCCCTATGGCTTCTTGGACTGCTAATGAGAATTCCTATTCCATGAAGTGGACAGTGAAAGTCACTGTTATAACCACAGACAGACCAGTAACTTGTATCTCTGTTGACACAGAGAATCCATGATGGGAGATGTCATTCTGTAAATATGTTTCTCTTATTGGTTAATAATAAAGCACTGTTGGCCAATAGGAAAGGAAGATAGGCAGGACTAGGAGACTAGGAGGAGAGAGGAAGAGGAGGGAGGACATTAAAGATGGAGGACAGAGAGAGAATGCCAGTCCCTCTCTCCAGTAAGATAAGACCACGTGGAAATACTTAGATTAATAGAAATGGGTTAATATCTAAGACAGAGCTAGCCAATAAGAGACTAGTAACAGGCCAACAGAATTTTATCTAATACAATGTCTCTGTGTGTTATTTGAGGCTGGCGTCGAGGTGGGCCCAGACCGGCAGGGGAAAACTACTCATAACAAATCCCTGATGCTCTCTTGTACTCTCTACCCCTGCGATCCCATACTCCAGAAACAACCAGACTTCTATGCTCATGAATTTCACCTGTTTTGAGTATTTCAACTCAGTTGGATGGTGGTGTTTGGCTTTGTTGTTGTTTTGAAGCAGGGTCTCGCTTTGTAGCCCAGGCTAGCCTCAAAGTCACGGCAATTCCTATTTCAGCCTCTCAGGTGCTGGGACTACTTGTATGAGTCGCTCCAACGGTGGTAACACGCTTTTTAATATTCCGCCTCTGATCATCCACTGTAAGAGTTTAATAAGCCTCAACACTGCTTCACACTAGAGAATTTGATTTTTCAAAGACTTACTCATTTTCACTTATGCAATAGCTGCTTTGCCTGCAAGAACATCTACGCACCGTGTGTATACAGTGTCTGTGGAAGCCAGAAAAAGGGGGTCGGATGCAAAGGGACTGGAATCACAGGTGGTTTCCACGTGGGTGTTGGGAATGGAACCCAGATCCTGGAAAAGAGCAGCCAGTGCTCTTACCACTGAGCGTTCTCTCCAGCCTGAGAATCTCTTTTCTTTTTAAATGTCCCATCTGTGTGAACATGCTGTTTTTAGTATTCAGCTAGGGTGACAATGTTGCTGGGACAGACTTTCATTGTCTCCGCAGCACTCAAAGAACTAATATCACAACGTATGACATCCAACTGAAACAGAGTCGGGGGAGGGTGTAAGGAGTAGGTTTTTCCTGGCCTGGATCCACCGTGGTGCCATAATGTTACGAGTAGTTTTTCCCCCACCGCCCCCCCCACCGCCAGTCCCACAGCCACGTCACCCCAAATAACGCACAGAGACGCTGTATTTGATATAATGCTGTTGGTCAGGTACTAGTTTCTTATCGGCTAGCTCTGTCTTAAGTATTAACCCATTTCTATTAATATAAGTATTTCCACACTGTCTCATCTTACCAGAGAGGGGCTGGCATTGTGCTGTCTCCAATCTCTCCATGCTGACTCCTCCTTACTACTTCCTCTCTCCTCCTAGTTTCCTAGTCCCACCTATCTTGTTTTCCTATTGGCCAACAGTGCTTTATTAATTAACCAATAAGAGAAACATATTTATAGAATGACATCTCCCTTCAGGAGGAGGCGTGGAAGAAAAAGGGTGCTGACTCCTGTCCCAAAACTCGTCTTGTACACCCAGCCTACAGGGTTCTCATCAGAACTCAGTTTCAAGTCCTGCCTACCAACAATTAACATTTGCCAATCAGAACTCTAGCTATATAAGTCCCAACTAGCAAACCCCTTTCCCTCTGTTCTGTGGACACAGGAGACAGCCCTGGTCTGTACGTGGGAGCTGCACTTCAACCTCATACCTTTTGTTCCCAAATAAATCCTGTATCGGAGATCCCTCAGCAGAATTTTATTTCAGGCCGATGCTAATTCTAGCCCTGGGGCCAGTTCTGAGCTGGATGAAACTAGCCGGCCCTTTTCTGGATTGAGGGTTATGTTTTCTTCCTTGGCCTGCACCATTGCCTTTGATTAGAGTCCAGACAGACTTTGTGATAGTTACCTTGTTGGATGATGGGAATGTTTCAATTCTTTCAAACTGCTGTGGGCTCCATTCTACTACAGTTAAGTAATTGGGTTAGTTAACTGTTTCTAGGTCTTTTAGGACCCAGAAAAGTAGTTGGGCATTCTGAAATGGTGCCCAGACCATGCAATTAATTTTTCACTCCTGAACACTTTTCCCAGTCTCTGGGATTCGTGAGTCTTTTTCCAGTCTGGCTGCTAGGAGCAGGCTTTATTTCCAGCCCTGCTTGGCAGCCTCTCTTCCCTCATCCCTTTGCGGGATCCTTTCCTGGACAGTTTCCTCACCCTGCCAAAGTCTCTCAAGGGGCTTTCTCTCCTGTAAAATGTGTGCCATATACTTCTAAATCTGCAAGCAATCTCCGAGGAATTCAAGTAGCTCATGCCAAGGAGATTTGAGGCTCAGTTGTTGACAAATATGAGGCGTGAGGTTCAACTTTATTGTTAACCAGAAAAGTGGATCCTCTGACCATAGAAAAAGAGAAACTATAGACTGTCGGGCACCAGGATCCAAAGACCTGGGGACTTGAAGGATGGCTGTGTCCTCCTCATGGGCCTGGACACAGACCTCAGGCAAGTGGTGCAGACTGGACATGACGTAGTGTATCAGAAGTTAGGGAGGCTCTTCCATTATTGCAGAGAGCGAGAGAAGCAGAAGCCAACCATAAACTGTTCGCTTTACTGAAAGGGGGAAGGTTGTTTAGCTCTAGATTGCAAAGCTCGTCAACAAAGAGCCCACCCTACTGATGACCCTCCTTACAGCAGCTTAAGTCCTTTGCATCTGATGATCTGCCAGTGCTATGGGCTGGACATCACCCCATACCACTTTCTTCCTATACATAAAGATGGTGAAGTCCTTCCTACTGAAATATATATTTTATGCTTTGTGGATATCACACCTAAGTTAGAAAACCATGCCACTCTCATAGGCAAACATAGTAGAGAATTAAAGTTATTTAAAGCATTAGTATTACTTTTTAGGAAATCCAAATTGTTTTAAATGTTACACCCATTTGGAAATTGGACAAGTTTCTACAGGAGTGTGCCCTGTTTGTAGCCCAGCATCTGAACTCCTTCAGAGAAAAGAAAAGATAAGGAGCTCTGGTCTTTGGCTTCCTTTGCTTGTCCCTGCCCCAGGCTTTACTTTTATGCTTTTCTTTTGGAAATCTGTGACATCTTGCCTTAAAATTTTCATTTCAGTTGTTGTAGATTGTTGAGACATGTTTGGATACCATGAGATGGATTCATGTTGATTAATTTTGATTGTCAAGTTGATTTAACTAAGAAATGCCTAGGTTAGGATTCAGGACTGGGTAAGGGGCGGGGGGATTAGATTGCCAGTGGCTCATTTCTCTCTCTTGCTGATCTGCCCAGATGTGAACAAACCTCATGATCCTGCCACTCTAGCCAGGAATCCCTCCCACCACCATGCTGCTCTGTGCAGTCCTGCATCCAAACTGTCTTCCTTTCTTAACTCGCTTTTGTCAGGAATTGGTAACAGCAGCAGCAGCAAAAATAATCATCATCATCATCATCATCATCATTATCATCTGCCCACTCTTTCACACCTCAGGTATTTTCTCCTTTTCCCTTCATGTTCTTGCTTGATTATTTCTTTTTTTTCCTGTATGTGAGAATGCTAAGCACCTTGAATGGACTCTTACCCTTATCTACATGTAACCGTCTTCCCGTTTTGCATGAAACAAAGTGAGGCTCTGAGAATTTGAGGGACATTTAAACAGAGGCATAAAGTGAAGGAATTAGTCATGGGGGTACTTGTAGAATGAATTCCAAGTAAAGGGAAAGTTACCAAGGCCCTGAGTTCTGGAGAACATTCCAGATGTCTGTCTGTCTGCCCATCTATGTGTCTGTCTGTCTGCCGCCTGCATGCGTATGTGCATGCATGTGTGTGAGAGAGACATAAAACTAGAAAAGTGGTCATGAGAGGAGAGGGTTGAAAGGCAGAAGGAAGAGAAGGCAACTACATGGAAACTTAGCAGGGCAAGAAAAGGGACAGCAAGAGGCTTTGAAGGAAGAAGGGAACTCAGGTGGTTGGGGATGGGGCGCTCAAGGAAGAACAAAGTATAATGACATATATACGAAAACGCTGTCATGAGCCTATTATACCATATGTATTAATTAAAACATTTTTAAAGAGATGGAGTCTGCTTCCAACCTGCGCAGCCTTGTCTCTCCATCACCCACCCGTCCATCCCCTCCATACCCCTCCGTTCATTCTCTGGATACACCAGGGCCAGATTCTACTTTATTGAATGTAGACATGTGTTTAGAAATTCAGTATTTAACTAAGCCCATTGTCAATAATGAATTTTAAGATGAACTAATTTGCTCTCAACGCTTGTGATTAGAATAATCACCCCCCTGGAATGTAAGCACAGCAGAAATAAACAATATTTAAGCAGTGAGGGCTGCTTACTCTATTTCCTTGTGAGCAGTAAGTACATTTATACCCAGGAGGAGCACATGTTGAAGATGCACTTGAGTTTCCCTTGTGGCTCTTTCAGATTTAAGCTGGACAAGGCATACTGCTTTGCAATAAAGGGTGACATAAATCAGGAAAATAGCTGGCCCAGCTTTGATTGTTTAAGAGAATTAATGCCGTCATCTCTACTTTTTATAGTTCCCTGCCTCTTGTACTCTCTAATGCAGCTCCCCTGCACCACCAGAAGCCGAGACACTGGATGTTATTGATGAGTGATGTGTTTGAAGTGGCTTTCCATCACATGCTTGCAGGCTATCTTGAGATGAGGCATGCCTGCAAATACAGAGCCTTGGATGGGGCTTGTCCAATTATGACTCAATCAGAGATGTCTAGGCATGGATATGAACAGAGGGACATCCTTGGCAGGGTGGCTTGAAGGCGTTTGCATGCCCTAGAAGGGACCTTTGCCCCTTCCATCCACCCATCCATGCACAGGGCCTTCTCCCAACACCAGACGCCTCATAACCAATATGACATAAAACATAGCTCGGTACCTAGGACATGCTGATCGTCTGGTACACAGCAGGATAACTGCTGTGACAAAGTGGTGAAATGCAGGGTTGAGGTGAGCTGTGGCCTCCTCCCAGACTCAGAGGCAGGCTTGTCCATGTAGGATTGAGACGTTCATTCGCAGCCTGACTTTTTTCAATGTTGTTATATTATTTTGTTTTTATTTTCTAAGACAGGAACTGGCTATGCAGAGAAGGCTGGTCTCAAACTCTTTATCCTGGATCTTATTCAACATCTAGCACCATTCACGCTCACCCCCTCCATCAGCCTGCTTAAGAGGCCTACAGCTCTCTGACAAAGATCATCAGACAGATATTTCTTCCCCAACCCCAAACACATCTTAAAGACACAAAGAAAATAGAGTATGTTGTTTAATAAATGAAAAACCTTAGTGGGTGGAAAGAGTTCACGTTGATTACGTACAGCTCTGTGGGTTAGGAATCCAGGCATGGTTGTTCGGGTCCTCTGCAAGGCTTAGTGTTGGTCTGAAGGCTTGACTGGGATGGTCTAACTTCATTCAGCTCTGGTAACACTCATGCCCTTGCTGGAAACGGAGGGCCCATCTTCTTCCTGACGCTACACTGAGGTCACTGTCATCAGTGACAGCCGCCTCCCAGTTCCTTATTACACAGGCCATTTCACCACATGACAGCAGGACTCTGCAAAGCCAGCCCCTCGCAGCAGTCCACAGCTCACTAGCCAGATGAAAACTCACACGGTGCGTGGAACCACAGATTTGACAAACTGGAACTGTCACCAGAGGCTAATCCCTAGTAAGCTGGGCACAGCCATGGGAGGCGGGGGCCATAGGAGCCACCTAAGAGCCTACCCACCCACTGCTGCAAGGGGATTCTTTATTTATTGTATTAGCATCTCATCTTGATCCAGAAAGTATGGCTTGCAGATAGACAGTCCAATAAGGCAGGCCACTGGGCTGCAAGAGCATGGATGGAAAGTGAAGAGGAAGCTGAATGTATTGCCGATTCAGACAAATCGCTGTCAAAGCCGAATGGGACAGGCACCGTGTTTCAACATACAGAGTGAACGGCGTACCGAACACCAGACGCGTCTGCAGCAACGGCACTGGTACTCTCTTCTGGATGATGGTTCCCTTCTCGTGCCCCACTGGCTCCATGCGCCCCTCCCCTTCCGGAACTCAGTCCACAAGAACGACCCTCATTCTGGTCACTCGCTCCCAGTACCAGCACGTTCCACATCAGGAGCTCTGCAATCATGTTGTGTGTTACCATGGGCCGCCCATGCTTGGCCACTGCCATAGCCTCTGTGCCCGTCGACACCTTCAGGGAGACTACTGTCTGGGTCTGAGCCTCCTGTTACCACTCTTCACTGGCTCCTCTGTCTGCTACTGCTGCCCCCCAGGGGTAATTTACTGCCACCTGCTTTTGTCATATTCCCAGGTCAATAACCATGACTAAGGTTGGTACTTAGGCTAGTCTCAAAATGTGAGATTTCTATATATATCAAGGTAACCTGAAAATAAGCTTACTGGTGCTTTTGGCAGTGTTGGGACATGTAGAATTTAGGTTTACCTTAAAATGGGTCATGGTTGGCCTTAATTATCGATGTGGCACAGCCCAGAGTCGTTTCAAAAGGAGAAGACTCAGCTGAGGAGTTGCCTAGACCAAACTGGTCTGTGGGCCTGTCTATGGAGGTCATACTGATTATTAATTGATGTAAGAGGACCTAGCCCATTGTGGGCAGGAGGTGGTCCTGGGCTACCTAAGAGAGCTATCTGAGCATGAACCTTCAGTGAGCCTACAATCAGCATCCTCCACGGTCCCTGATGTACTTCCTGGGCTCTGAGTTCCCAGCGGGAGGTAATTCTGCACGGAATAGCAAGCCGTGCTGCCTAGAGTCCCTGGTCTGATTGCAACAGTGCACTGTGACCCGGAAACAGAAGTGTTTTCCTCCTGCTGCTTCTGGTCATAGTATTTATTTATCACAGCAACACAACGATGGGAGTTCCCACACCCAGCATACTCTCCCTCAGGCTTGCTGCTGTGACACAGACTGACTCGGCTTCTACTTCTCGTCTGTGTGGGATCCCTCCTTATACCCCAACTGCCTGCTTCAGGGGACCCTTGCCACTGCCGCAGCCCCTCCCCCCTCCCCTCCACTCTTGCTCATTCAGTGCTCACATCTGTCATCTCAACAGTCGGGGATCCATCCATCCAAGGCTGCATAGAAAGACCCTGTCTCAAAAAGTTTTGACCCGTTTTTAATTAGCCCTAATTACCTACATGGGTAGCCTTTGTGGCTTCTACTCCTAAGTGACAGGTGGGTATGACATAGGAAGAAGCCTGTGTGGGGACATTCCCAAGGGGCAGAATAAAACCGGAGTTGGATGAGGATGTAGGAAGAACACCACCAACTAGTTTGAGTCCCTAAGAGCAAGCGGGGGTGGCATGGGCCATCTCACACTTGGTACTGAGTGGAACACTGGCATGGAGGGCTCCGGAAAGTGTCCACCGTGTCTTGCCTGAGTGCTTGTCAGTCACCTCAAGTTTTCGGGACATGTCACCCTCTGGCCTCCTAGTGTTGCAGGTCGCAGCCGTGATTCATCGTCCTTGTGAGAGGACCCAGGAAAGTGCCTGCCCACAAAACCCTGCTCCCTGACTCAGATACTCAATAAGTCCTCATGTCTGGGAGATAACGTCTTTGCTCCACACTCGGTCTTTCTTTCCAGTGATTTATCGGCACACACACGGTGCACGTTACCTCAGAGCTACTGCTACACTCTTTGGCTCAGGGACTGTGTGGGGTTTGCCATTCACACTTCCCAGACACTGCCTCTGAATGCTTAGTGTCCCTTCTCTTCTTCTGCTTCAGAAAGGAAGGGGACTCACATTCCTAAGAACGTTCTAGAAACTTCCCCTCCCCAGTTCACCATCCAATATGCTACTTTACGACTGATTTCCTGCAGAGCCCCCCTCTTTGGCTATTGTCCTGGTTTCATTTCTGTTGCTGTGATAATATATCCTGACCCCAAAAAAAAAAAAAAAAAAGCAAGTTAGGGAAGAAAGGGCTCATTTCCACTCACAATTCTGGGGTATATAGTACATCATTAAAGGAAAGTCAAGGCAAGGACTCAAAGCAGTTAGTCACATCTCACCCAAGAACAGACAGCCATATCCATTCATCCACATGGTTCCTTCCTGTTCCTTGAGTCCCTCCTGCAGTCAATCTCCTGTAGCCCTGCTTTCTCTCCCCCAACAGTGTATGTGTGGCTTCTGGGGATTCCTGTCTCCTTGGTTACAGAGTAAAGGAACTGGATAGAGGGCCAACAGCCCTTCTAAGTCTGCAGCAAACAGACTTCATCTACCAGTGTTCCCCAGAAAGATAGATAATGCCAGCTCACTCTTTGGTGCTCCCTGCTGTGCACAGGGGGAGCTCTAGGTCAAATGCCCTGGAGCTGGGAGAAGGGAAGGTTAGGAGTGAAGAAGACAGCCTGGATCTGAGCAGAGGCCAGGCTGTGCAGCTGGCCAGCTGTGTGCACTCCTCTGCCTTTCTGTGCCATGCTGTGAGGTCAGAGGAGGGTGTGCCACACCTTGGGGATGGTCCCAATGCAGCAGTCTTCATGGTACGGCGGGGGAGCACTGAACACGCACCAGAACATACACCAGCTATTGACAGAGTGTGGTTGCGATCGTTGTCATGGTCACATCACCCTCAAAGGGGCACAACTCAATTCCAGGAACACATGCTTTGCAAATACCAGGAAAGCAAGAAGGAAGGAAGCCCTTTTAAACTAAGGATTTCAAGATCCAGGTGTGATGGTGAAAATGAGCCCACTGTCCTCCCCTCCCCCAGTGTAGACCCGGTGACATAAATTCCTGTTCTAAACTCAATTACTAACGACATACTTAGAGTTTTGGTGCCTATGTTTAGTTGGGATAATAACATGTACAAATGTAACAGAAGGGCAGAATGGCATCAAACCACCCTGTTAGAGCTGAAATTTGGGTAGAGGAAGTGTTATGGGGTCAGGACCCACAGGAGAAGACCACCAGACTTAATTCAGATTATAGTTGCCTAAATGCATTAAAGCTGCCACAGTCTCAAAACCAAATCAGAAGTTCACCGAGTAAAAGGGGGGATGAGGAAAGAATGCTTAAAGGTGAAAACCACAAGAAACCTTTGAGTGTCTGTGCAAGTCCCTGCCAAGCTTAGATAGAGAAGGTAACCTCAAAACAGTCCTTAACTGTCTGAATTGGCAGGGTACAAACCCCAAAAGAGCAGATGGTCACACTCTACATTTCTGGGTGGGGGTCACCGAGTCAAGGTTACTGGAGTCAGAGACAAAAGACTGGTGGGCATCAAGATGGATGACTAACAAAGTGGAGCTTCTTTAGCCATCACAAAAGCTTCAAGTATGCAGGAGGCCCTGGGTTCCATCCATGCCCAGCACCAAAGCCAGAGGAACTCAATATAAACTTCCTATCCAGGAAAACAAAGAATGGGGGAGGGAGAGACTTCCTTGAAAAATGGGCAGAGCATGCAAGAACAGAAGGCGGTAATGTGGGTACTTTTTTAACGAGTATAAATTTAAGAAAATAAAGACAACCAGGAAATGGGAATGAGTCTCTCTGGGTTTTGTCATCACATCTGCTACCGGCTTCTCAAACCCTTCAGTAGTAAGCCCCAAACAAAACGAAGGTTAGGAATTCACCTTCGTGGTCGGCAGTTACCTGAAAGGTAGAACGTCTGTCCTGTAAAAGCGTTCCTTTCCATCAGCAGTTATCAGGCAGGTCAACCGTGAGACCATACTCCTGCTCAGGGTTCAGTCTTATCAAATCCCTCTCTTAAGGCTCTGGGCAATAGGGCATTCTAGAACCTGAGCAGCAGAGCACTTAATAATGTAACGTCTTACGTTTGACTTTATAGTCATTTTCAAAGTGTTTAGTAATGAAGTGTGAGGCACCTCTACCTGTGTGACCTCTCACCCCTGCACCAACCACTGAAGTTACTGGGGAAGGAGGATTGGGATAGTGTGGCAATAAGAGATGGCCAACAGCTTTCCGCCTAGTCTTTTTATGAAATTTTGCTCTGATAAAAACTTTACTTTTTATGACTCTCAGAAAGATTTTATGATTTTTACTATGATTTCATTGTGTAAAAAAAAAAAACTTAATTTTGAAGGTTTGTTTCTCAAACCAGTGTTATATAAAAGAGATGTTTTATCATGTAGTCCTGGTGTACTTCTGGATTTTTCAAAACTACTAAGATTTTTTTAAAAAGGAAAAGAAATGTGTTTGTAACTCTTGAGCCATTCAGCCCTTCCTATATCTATTCGAAATGTGAAATGCATGCTCATTTAAAGAGACCCTAAAGAAATCATGGGTGTTTAATTAGTAACAAAAGCAGCTGCAGCCAGGTCACAGGACAGAAAGTCTGCTGGAAAGCAAGTGTCTTTTAACCACTTGGGAAGGGGAGACTTACTTTATTTTGCACTTTCGGTTAACAGTTGGTTACAGAAGGGAGCCTCGGCAGGAACTCAAAACAGAGCATGAGCCTGGAGGCGAGGACTAAGGCAGAAGTCATGGAGGAATGGCTTACTGACTTGCTCCAAACAACTTAATCTGCTTTCTTATACAACTTGATGGGACCTCCCACATCAATCATTAACCAAGGGACCCCACAGACTTACCCATAGGCCAATATTTTCTCAGTATGGTTCCCTCTTTTCAGGTAACTAACTCTATTTGTGTCAGGTTGACATAAAACTAACCAGCACAATTGACCCCTTGCCAATTTGACACACAAACACATCACTATTCAGCTAGAACATTTCCTTTCTCATTTGTCCCCCAAGACGGCAAATTAATAACACAATACAAAGCATTCCAACTTTTTAAAGCTTTTTGTTTGCTTGTTTTGTTTGAGACAGGGTTCCTCTGTGTAGACCAGGCTGTCCTGGAACTCGCTCGGTAGACCAGGCCTCAAATAGAGATCCACCTGCCTCTGCCTCCTGAATGCTGGGATTACAGACACATACCATCAAGCCTGGCTGTAGTCCCAGTCTTTAAAAATTCAAGCACTTTAAAACTCTCATCTCTTTAAACACTTAGTTTCTCCAATTCAAACCCTCTCCAAAGTATTCAAATGTGCTCTAAAATATATAAAGTCTCTCTTCAACGCCAGTCTCTCTCAACCATGATCTTCTGTTAAAAATCAGAAATAAGTTACGTACCTTCTTATGCCAGAAGAAGAATCAGGGCACATCACAATCAAATCAAAGCAAAACCAAACTCCAGCAGTGTGAATAACTTGGGTACCAGATGTCTGGGATTCACTCTCGATTTTCTGAGCTCCATAGGGCTTGAACATTCGCACTTGTCTGGTTCTGCCATTCGTAGTGCACACAGCTTGTCTCGTAGGCTTAGATTAGCTCAACACCTGCAGCTGTCCTTGGTAGCCATGAAATGATACCAGATTCTCCAAAATGCTAGTTCTGTCCACTGTAACTAGGTTGCACCTTCACCGATAGCTTCTCCTGGAATTTCTTCAAGGACACCCTGCCATGTGTGGCAACCTCAGCCTCTCCCACCAGGACCAATTTAACCCTTTCACCATATTTTACCTCAGCTGCTTCCCACGATACCTTCATTCCTTTAAAACTAGTACCACATGGGAATCTCTTGAACATTACCAAGTTCAAATGCCACAATAAGGTGCAACCTCGGCCACCTCTGAACGCAACTACTGCGTGCTGGCTCCAAGGTAACGCTTCCCAGAAGATTTCACCTCCGTGGTGCAGATCTCTTCCTAATCCCTGCTGATTTCTCAGATCCCGCCGACTGGCATCAGTTAACTGCCCCAGTGGTTCTGGTCTCTTGTGAGTCACAGATGATGCTTCAACACCAGCTAATCAGAATCACAAATTCTTAAGTCTCAAAACATTCACATCATGGTTAGAGCCTTTAAGGGTGTCTCAGACCCTCAGACCTCCCTCTGAAACTTGACAAGTCAGACCTTCATCGTGTGCGTTTCTCTCAAGCATCCATGGATCAGACCACTAAGCTCTGAACACTGAGCTCAAAAACATTCAACAGGTTTGTTTTTTTTGTTTGTTTGTTTGTTTTGTTTTTTGTTGTTGTTTTGTTTTTTTTCCAGCCCAAATTTCAAATGCCACCACAGTCCTTGAAAGATGAAATAAAAATAAAACCATGGTTGGGTCTGTCACAGAAACATTCTATGACCTTGTACCAATTTCTGTCTTCGTTAGGGTTTCTGCTACTGTGGTAAACACCGTAGCCAAATGCAACTTGGAAAGGAAAGGGTTCACTTCACCTCGTACTTCCAGTTAACAGTCCATTGCTGAGGGAAGTCACGGCAGAACTCAAAAAAGAACGGGAACCTGGAGACCAAGCTGCTGCTTGCTGGCCTGCTCAGCCTGTTTTCTCACGCAACTCAGGACCGCCTGCCCCAGGGTGGCACTGCCCACCCACCATGGGATGGGCCTTCCCACATCAGTCATTAGTCAAGATAACAGCCCACAGAGTTGCCTACAGGCCAGGCTCCCTCTTCTCAGACAACTCTAGCCTGTGTCAAGTTAACATGATATAAAACTAGCCAGCACAGTATGCTAATGCACGGTCATGATTAGTCCTTAGTGCTTTTCTGTAGGCCTAAAGACAAGGCCTAAAGCACCCAGGAAAGTAAGGCACCCAGTGTCTCTTCATCCCTCTCAACCTCGTTTCTTTGAGCCCAGGCATCCCACTGAACCTGGAGCTCGTTGATTCCATCAGACTGCCTGGCCAGTGAGCTCCAGAGATCTGTCCACCTGTCTCTGCATCCACCTGGGACCACAGTACCATTGTGCCTGGTTCTTGGTTTTGTTTTTTGGGTTTTTTTTTTTTTTTCTTTTTTTTTAGCATGGATGCTGGGGATTGGCCCCATCCTGTGTCTGCAAGGCCAGCACTGCACCAAGTGAGCATTTCTCCTGCTGGAAACTTTCAAGCCTCGTTTACACTAAAATCATTTCTCAAAGTGTGTTCCAGCCTTGTAGAGCACATGGGGACATTACTGTGGCAGAAGCAATGTAAGGGGCAAGGATTTTCTCTGGCTTGCAGTTTCAGACATTTGGTCCATGGTTGCTTGCGTCTGTTGATTTGGGCCTATGAGGCAGGAACATCACAGCAGTCAGAAAGCATAGAGGAGAAGCTTGTTTGCTTCACAAAGGACAGGAAGCAGAGGAGAGCCATAATAGGAAGGGGGCCATGGGAAGACACAACCTCAAAGGTCACAACCCCAGTGACTTACCTCCTCTATCCAGTTTCCACCTTCCACAGTTCCACCACTTTCCAACAGTCTATTCAAAACTGTTAATGGAGTAAATCATTCCTTGGGTCACAGCTGCCACTGTCTGCAAAGCTGTATGCAGAAGTGTGATTCACTAAGACCCCAGGTGTTTCTCTGTGCAACTGAGTTGATAATCAAAATTAACCATCACGGACAGTTTACACAGCGCCGGAATTCTGTCATCAAATGCACTTCAGGGCCCTCCGGGACATGTGAGCTTAGACAAAAGTGAACAGGAAAGTGTACAGACAGTAATGGGTCCTTCCAAACACAAATCGTTACATCTACCTTCCCTCATTCCTGCCTTCAAGAATAACCATGGCCAGAGCTGGAGAGAAGGTTCCACGGATCAGAGCACTTGCTTCTCTTTGCAGAGGAGTGACATTCATTCCCGGCACCCACATCCAGTGGCTCTCAACTGCCTGGAGCTCCAGGTCTGAGGGATAGAACACTCTCTTCCGGCCTCCGTGTGGGCACTGCACGCACACGGTGCACATACAGACAAGCAAGCACACACACATAAAACAAAACAAATCTTTAAAGAGAAAAGAAGTTGGTAACCAGGGAATCTACACAGAACTGTGTCTTTAACATCACCTAAATAAGGATTTCTTTGGAAGTTTTTGTTTAAGTTACTGAGATCTCATCGATGCAACAGTAAGATGAGAGAACCTGGTTTTTCTTCTGCATCCCAGTTTCCAGAGGGCAGAAACATCTCTTGCCAGTCCCGACAGCAAAGGCTGTGATTAGGACTGTGCATGTTAGGCTCTGTCTCTGTAAAACACCATCTTGACACAGAATAGACACAAAGAGGGGCCTGTGGAGATGGTATTTCACCTGCAAGAGTTTATTCGTCACATGTTAAGTGACAGTTCCTTCCCGAATAAAACCTAGGTGGCATCATGTGCAACTCAGTTCTCTGTTCCTCTCCGCAGTTTTCAAGTTCAGCCGTGAATCTCTGCGGAATGGAAGCCACATAATTTGACAGATGGCTCGGAAAGATACCACGAGGCACAGAAGTAAACAGAAAAAGGACAGAACCACGGAATTGAGGTATACGGTCTGCGTGGCCATTTAAAACTTAAACAGTGCTGACACTGAGTCACAGCCATGTGTGTTGAATTGAAATCACATATAGAGACAGTTGATTGGTATAAACATAGCTGACCTGGCTGCCACAGCATTTCCAAATGTCTGTCAAAATAAGGGTGCTGGGGGTGGGGGTTGTTCAGGGTGAGGAGTGTTGGGGAGGTAACTTTACTCCAGTTAATTTGGTAGTAGCCAAACTGGGGGAGTTATCTCAAAAGGTTATGCAGATACCATCATCCTTGGATGTAAGAGAGCTGAGGCTGGTCAGCCCATCAGCTCATCAGCCTCAGTGTGCTGAACCCAACCCTTACCAGGTCTGTACACTTCCCAAAGGCCCTGAGGCTGGTGTGACTGAAAGAGTGACCATTCTTCCTGTGGAGCCTTCTGTGCAAGGTGGGGGAGGACAGCCATTAGACAGAGCAGGGGCTCTCTGAGTTTGCAAGAACAGATGGTGCAAACCTCACTTTGTACTTGTTTGCTAATAAATATTTGTACTTCCAACTGCAATTTTTATTCCAGTCTTGATTTCCGTGTTACAGCCCATCTGGCTCCAAACACCGCTGACCAGCAGTGTTTGTGAAGGTCACTCATCCCAAAGCAGCCAGGCTAGCCTAAGTGAATTCCTAAAGTCAGGATGTTAGTATTTGGAATTTGCAATGACCCAATGACAAGACTGTTTTGTAAATCAGCCTTCCAGAACCACTGGGAAAAATCTAGTCTTTCAAATCTACTAAAATTCCTTTTGACACTGTTAAATTTACCCAGTGGACTCCAATCATCTACACACAGATATCATACAAAGAAACCTACAAACTTATTTGACAGGGAGGGAGAGTGTGTGTATGTATGATAGCTCAATGCCATCCAAGTGTTACAATGTTTACTCTTTGCCTTTGATTTTAGTCAAGCATCTTCGTTTCTACCATCCTGAAGGAATTTTCTATGAAAGCACCCTCGTAATGTGTTAACTTCTCATTGCATCTTTATCGAGTCTTGAAGTTTCATATAATTCGTATAAGGTTTCCTGGCAACATGGTTCAGAGGTGAAGAGCACTTGCTGCCCTCACAGAGGACCCAGGTTAGTCTCCAGAACCCACATCAGGTGGCTCACAGTTCTCTGTGGCTTCAGATACTCTTTCTTTTTTAAGTAAAGGTTTTAAGTAAAGGATTTTAAAAGTATTTTTTTTTAAGATTTGTTATTTTCCTTTATGTGTATAAGTGTTTAGCCTGCACATGTTCCTGGTACCCATGGAGGTCAGAAGAAGACATCAGATCCCCTGGAACTGGTTACAGATGGTTGTGAGCTACCATGTGGGTGCTGGAAATTGAACCTGGGTCTTCTGCAATAGCAACAAAGCCCTGTCCAGCCCTCTTTCTAACAAACCACCTCTGGCCTCCATGGCCAACTGCATTCACGTGCATATACCCTAGATGGATACAAACAGATGCACATACCTCAAAAAATAAACAAATAAATAAAAGTTTTCCAAACCATGAGATACTTATTCATAGAAGCCTCTTTCTGGGGCATCTCCGGAGTCTTTGATATCATGTGTGTTTTTATTTCTTTGTCCGCTGCCACAACTTATGGTCCCTCAGTTATGGTCCCTGCTAAGTGAAATGTAAGCATCGCCTTGCATGCTTACTTCGGCAGAAGTGAGACATTCTTTCAAGTGGCTCCTAAGAAAGTAGCTTGCTTTATTTGTTTGATTACACAGGTTCTGTAGTCCAGACTGGCCTCAAACTCCCTCTGTAGCTCAGAGTGACCTTGAACTTCTTACCCTCCCACCATGCCCATCGTAGACAACACTGGGAATTGAACCCTGAACTTTCTGCCTGATGGGCAAGCACTCTATCAACTGAGCTACCCCTCCAGCCCCTGCAAGGAGCTTGTTAAACATTTCTTCAGGTGTAAAATACTCAATTATACTTCTATCACCACATATCTCAATATTAAGACACAAGGCTTTGCCTAAAGAGATACAGCATGTTTCGATTACAGATTTTGTTTTGCAGGAATACAGTCGGATAGCAGGAATCATGTCCACCATGAAAGCATGAAGTTGCTGCACAAATATGTCTTTATATCCTCTTTGAACCATGAAAATGGAAACTTTCTGGGTTTACTGTTTCTTTCAGGTGGCTTGAAGTGAGCCAGGAATTAGCATCTTATTGTTGGAAAAGATTTGTATGACAGTGATGAATACTTGACTGCCTTCAGGAAATCCAGTTTTTAAAGTATTTAGACCTTTGTCAAGTAAGCAAGCTACTATATCGGTGTGGGGTAGTTTTTCCTTACTGATTTCAGATGGCAAGGCTAATAGCCTATTTTCTATGTGTTAGTCAATAAGTGATAGGAAAAATTGAGGTGTGTTTGGAAATGTAAGTACTCTGATTTTAATTTGCCTTCATTGCAATCTCTTGGAGAAAGAAAAAAAAAGTGTGGACTCAGAAAAAAACACGTTATTTGGAATTGTCTAAAATAACCTGGAGTGTGCAGGTTTATTTTGGGCTCCCAGGGGTCTACTTTCTCATTTAAATCTTGTCAGTAAAACTTGGAGCTAAATCAGGCAATGAGCCCCAGCCATGGCACCCTGCTGTGGAAACCTCCAAGCATCATTTCCTCCAACTCAGCTCTGTCCAGTTACTTTGGGAAGACAGAAAGTTGTGGCTCCCTCCTTATATCTGCATTTGAGACAGGTATGGCTTGTGCTCACCTGGCAATGTAGATCTAAACCTGGGTCTCCAGCAGAGGCACAGTCATTTAGCTGTGGCATCAATAATCTAGCTTCCTAGGAGTGTCCTGCTTTTTTTTTTTTTTTTTTTTTTTTTTTTTTTCATTTATTTATTTTACATTCCAATCCCAGTTCCCCCTTCCTCCTTTCCTCTCACTCCCTCCACTCCCCCCTCCTCCCATCTGCTCCAGGGAGAGGGTAAGGCCTCCCCTAGGAAGTCTACTAAATTTGCCCCATCATCTAGTTGAGGCAGGACCAAGGCACGTGTCCGGTTCTCTAGCCTGTATCTCTGCATGGCAGTCTGGGCCTTCCAGTTTAGGCATTTGCATTTGCCTGTCAATCTGCATCCATCTTTGCTTCTTCGGCTGCATGCCAAACTCTGGAAGCTGAGCTATGGAGAAGACGAATAAAGGACCTTCCAGGACACCCAATCTGGTGCTGTAACTCATCTGTAGCCTGAGAAAGGCTGCTGCTCTCCTATGAACTATTTAGCTACATGTGTGTGTGGCTCACATTTGGTCACCTTAGAGACTGCAGCAAGAGGTCAGAGAGAAAAGGTCAGCCAATTGAGGCTCCTGAGTATCCTTTTCTATAACCTCCCAAGCCAAAAAGGGAATTCAAGCCCAGCTTTCAGTCAAGGGGAAGACACTAGCATCCTTCTGCGTCTAGTTTCATCCCTGCTGTTATGTAAAACATTCAATTCAAAAGCAATTTAGGGGACAAAGGGTTTATTTCAGCTTAGGGGTCAAGATTCATCTTTAAGGGAAGTCAGAGCAGAAACTGAGGCAGAAACCACGTAGGAGAAATCTTTGCTGGATTGCTCGTGGGTTTGTCCTTAGCTAGATTTCTTACACAGCCCAGCACCAACTGTCCAGGGAACAGTGTTATCCACAGTTGTTGTGCCCAAATTCTGAACCCCCAAGTCACCAAGAGACCCATTCTGATGCAAAAGCAAAGCATCTTTTAGTATTTAACAAGTTAGCTGTATTAAACTCAGTTCCTCTGTCCGTCTGACACAGAAAATGGAGTGGGAAGAACACGAAGGAGCTTGGAGGCAGGGAATTTACTGAGTAGAGCAAGGGAGTGTCTAGGGGTCTGCAACAGTCTCAGGATTGGTGCACTTCCAGGCTTGTGCTACCTGTCCTGTGTTGATTGGTCAACTGGTTGCTATGGCCTATAGGCCCTCCCAGGGCAGTTGCTATGCTCTGTTCACCACTGTTATGTCACTTTTACCCTAAAGCACATTCAGAGCACCCCCCCACCCCCAGCTAACTTCTGACTGGCTCCTTGCCACGAGGAGGGTATCTGACCTCCTAGTGACTGGGGCAGGTCCTGCAAGGTTAGAAGGCTGGAAACTCAGCAGTGTGTGCTGAGTCAGAGGTCTACCTCTTGCTGGGTCTTTTCTTCAGCCTGTCAGGGGGCTGGGTGAAGGTCTGGTCCCTTCACAGTGAGTTGGGATGTCCTCACAGATATGCCCATAGGTCAATTTGGTCTGTTCAATCCTTCAATTTGTAAGAGTAGCAGTAAAAGCCCAATAAAGAAAAAAAATCCTTCTGGTCAAGAAAAATAGAACCTCTGGCTGGAGGAAGACCTACAGTCCAGTTGGGCCAGGTCAACCACCTGGGGAAAGGACCGTCCCTAGGAAGGTGGGTTCACCTTGGCTATGCTAAAGAGACAGAAGAAATAATCTTTCTGTGTTTTCCTTCCCAGAATCCCATGCTCCTCCCCACTCTAGCACAGTCCCTATAAGCCACCAAGAAGGTTCTGCTAGGTCTGTCCACCTTTCTGAAGCCTGAGTTAGAAATGCATAACATTTCAATTTTCTGTTTTCTGTCTTGCTCTTTTGGGAGCTGGCCAGAACCTAGGTACACTTCCTCTGATGCCCTAGACTTCCATCCTCTGTTCTAAGACTCCCTGCCTTCCTGCCTTACAGCTGCTTATCAGCCGTGTGTCCAACTAATTCAGAAAGCATGGCTTTTTCCTTCAGTTATCCACACAGTTGCTGAAACTTACAGCTTGCCTAGATCAGGGTAGGGATTCTTTCAAACTCTGGAAAAAAATTGTCCTTGAACTTCTGAGTCCTTTAAAAAAAAAATGATGTGTATACATGTGTGTCTGTGTATGGGTGTATAAAGATGTGTGTGTGTGTGTGTGTGTGTGTGTGTGTGTGTGTGTGTTCCCAGAAGGTGCCAGATGCCCTAGAACTGGAGTTACAGGCAGTTGTGAGCCACAAGATGTGGGTGCTGAGAACTGAACTCTGTTCTTCTGGAAGGACAGTGCTCTTAACTGCTGAGCCATCTCTCTAGCCCATGGGTGTTCTTAAACTCTTTTATTGATGAGACTAATCACCAGGAGGAACCTCACTGCTGTGGTTTTAGAGGTTCTGGTCCATGAGTGGGTCAGCAGACTATATATAAGAGTGAATTCAGAGTAAGCCATCGTCTCACAGCTGCTGCGATGTCTAATCTTTATTGTCAACCTAACAAGATTTAGAATCGCCTAGGAGACAGCTGTAGGCATGCCTGTGCAGGTGCTCCTGTGGATGTTTAACTGAATGGAGACATACAAGTGTGTGGCATCTCCATGGGCTGGGGCTCCAGACTCAGTGCTCTAAAAATTCAGCCCAGAATTCACAGACTGGTCAAACTCTGGGCAGGGTGTTTGCAAGGTAATCAGTGTTGGATGAAGTCATAGTGAGATACGTAACTTTGCCAGGCAAGGAAGAGAGGCAGGCTAAAGACCACTACTGGCTTACTATGGAACAGAAAAGGGGGCAACAGAATGCTGGCCCCATGGTTTCTGTCTTTGGGACCTCCAGAATTGTGAGAAGATGCTCTCTTTATATATTACTCAGCCTGCTGTATTTTGTTATATCCATGGAAAACCATCCAAGATCTCTCTGTATGGTCCCAGGGTCAAGACTTTATTGGCAAAATATATGAGAAAGATCTGTCATTCTGGTGACAAGAGCCATTTTGCAGGTGTCCTTTGTGAATAGGCAGGCATGTGGCATGTTTATTCCATAAACTAAGGCCCTAATTTTAATCTAAGGAGACATAAAATTTCAGACCTTTTCCTCGGGATTCAGCTATATTTCAAATCACTAAAGTGTCTTATGGTTGAAAAAGTTGAAACAGCAAGAAACATTGGATAAGTAATGGATTTTGACTAAACACCCACATGTTATAACTACAGTATTAAAGATAAACTACGGGACTCTCGGAGAGATGGCTCCAACTGGAGGCCGACAACCGCCTATAACTCCAGCTCCTATGCCTCTCACCTTCTGCCACTCACATGCTCTCCGCACAGAGACCTGCACATATACACATGGTTAAAAATAAAAAAGATCTTTAAAATGAGAGAGGAAGAAAATTCCAAACTAATGAGAACATGTGTAGGTTGGAACGGGGAGAAAGTCAAATTTTCAAAAACGGATGTCGTGACTTGGACTAGGGTTTAGACTAACAGAACGCAGACAGAGAACTGCCATAAATATTTAGGGAACTAGGAAAAACTAAAAATAGTCACCAGCTTATAAAGAGGGGTGATTCCTACCATGGGGCTCCAAAAGTGCAGAGACTTGAAACATGGGGAACTTTGAAAGTAATTCTTTGTGTTTTTTCTATAGAAGATGAAACTTTCTAAAGGTATGTATCAATATAAAATGAAAAAGTATGAATAGGGACCTCCAAGAGGAATCTCTGGTGTTTCTTTCTTGAGATAAGACATGTGGGGTCCATTCTGTGTCTTCATGTTAACCTCTGCTGTCTGGGAGTTGTTGGAGGAAAAGAAAAATGAATTAAGAACAAGCCTAGTTTTTGTCAAGGTTAACATCAACAGGGTGAGTTGTCATGTGATCAGAAACCTAATTTAGCAAATGTGGTCCAAAGAATGCCAATCTGGCTGGTTACCTTGGAAAATAATTGGTATCTGGCCCACTGCCACGCTCTGATCCACTCCCAAACGATGTTTGCAGGCACAGGTGGCTGTGGACTGTTGGTCTTTGACAGGGTTTCTGCTCATCTGTATCCTAATGGAAATTAGCAGACAAAGTCATGAATTGTTCATAAAGCTAATTTATGCAGTCTCTAAATTATGAAATTGTGTCTGTTTCAATCTAGGGAGTCCTTTCCCTTATGAAATGATAATGAAGGTAAACGATATAGTTGCTTTATTCACTGATATCCTTACATGACAAAATTAGGATTAAATAAAATAATCATTAAAATCTTGACTTGAAAACACTTGCACCTCCCCTTCATGTTTCTTCCTATACTTCCTCTCCTCCTCCCCTCCTTCTTCCTCTTCTTTCTCTTTCTCCTTATTCCTCCTCCCCCTTCTCCCTCTCTCCTTCCCTCTCTCTTCCTCTTCTCTTCCTCCTCTGTTTCCTCCTCCTCTTCCTCATATCCCCCTTCTTCCTCTTCCTTCTCCCCGCCATTTTTTGATACAGGATTTCATCACACATCCCAGGCTGGCATTCAACTCTCAGTCCTCCAGCCTCAGCCTCCTTGTTGCTAGGATCACAACTGTGCCCCATCACCATCCAGCCAAGCTTTGGGAAGTTTGAGGGGTTTGATCTGAAATTCTAGCGCATGCTGTATGATCTACCTTTCCAAAATTCGATTGCTCTGGGATATGATGTCATGTTATGGGGATTATCCTGGAGGGGGTCCTAAAGCAGTTGTGCATGTTCTTAGTCCTGACTTCCAACAGGGAAGGGCAGATGTGTTCCCCTGGGGCAGGGAAGGAGGCAACATGTGACATAGTGATGTCAAAAAGAGGCATTATGGCAGGAAGAGGTGACCTGGGTGTAAGGATTCAGGCACTATGCTGGTCTGTCCCATCACCTGGCAGAATGCACTCAGGCAAGCCCACAGACTGGGAAAAGATTTTCACCAACCCTATATCCAACAAAGGGCTGATCTCCAAAATATACAAAGAACTCAAGAAACTAGTCAACAAAACACCAAATAACCCTATGGAAAAAATGGGGTACAGAACTAAAGAAAGAATTCTCAATAGAGGAAATCAAAAAGGCTGAAAGACACTTAAGAAAGTGCTCAACTTCCGTGGAAAGGCTATCATAAATGCCTGGAGAGTGAGATCAACAACTAACTTCTCCATGGAGCCCTCAACTAATACCTGTTGGAAACAGGAGCAAACACCCATACATAAACACTGAGTCGAACTAGAACCCAGATGCAGATGGAGAGGACAAGACCAGGCTGCAGAAACACATAGAGACAGCTTACCTGAACAAGGAGGAGCTAATGGGCCACCAGACTGATAGCTGGGCATGGCACTGACTCAGGCCCCCCTGAATATGGGTCTCAGCCAGAAGGACTGAGCAATCTAAGAGACCTCAGACAGTGGAGCCAGGATGTATCCCTGGTACACCAAAGAACTTTGCGAACACAACCCCCATGGAGGGATAACTGCCTTAACCTAGAGACAGGAGAGAAGCCCTAGTCCCTACTTCACATGACCTGTCAGATCTACATGACCCCAACTGGATGGCATTCCCCTACATATGGAATTGGGGTGGGGGGATGGGAGGGGAGGGTGGTTAGAGTGCATGTGAGAGGGCAGAGAGGGTAAAAAGGGAGGGAAGGAGAGAGGGAGGGCTGAGGAGGAGGGAGCTAGGGAGGGAGGGAGGGAGAGGGAACTGGGATCGACATGTAAAACAATAAATTAAATTTAAAAAAAAATGCTTTGACTCCAAAATTTAAGTTCAAGAACAAGTTACTGGGGAAAAGGATTTCTATTTTTGTTTCCACAGAAAATGAAAAGATGTGGATTCCTTCCAGACTAATGTGGTTTGATCACGCCAGACCACCTGAAACAGAATACAAGGTGATCCTACATTCAAAACAGCTGGACAAAGCAGCCTTACAGACTACAGCCAGGATTTCTGAATCTTCTTCGAATCCCCCATGACAGTGCCCCTTACCAGCAGGAAGTAGTTTGGAAAGAACGACGCCCAAATTCCCAAGTATTGTGTATAAATGTTTGTTTTCATTTAATTGGACTTTGTTATATAAAATAAAATAAATTAATAAAAAAAAATATCTGACCAGAACAGCTCAAGGAAGGACAGGTTAAATTTGGCTCACTGTTCGAGGCTGCAGTCCCTAACATCGGGAAGTTATGGCGTTGGGAGTTTGATGCAGCTACTGACAATCAGAGAGAGATGCATGCTGGGACTCTGACTAATCTTCCTTTTTCTTGTGTCTAGGATCCTAGCCCATAGATGGGTGGATCTTCCCATCTCAATTAGAATAGTCTAAAAAGTCCCTCCCAGGGGACACTCCCTTAACCTAGAGACAGGAGAGAAGTCCTAGTCTCTACCTCAAATGACTTGACAGATTTACATGACCCCACTTGGATGGCATAGCCCTACATGTGGAATGGGGGTGGGGGGACGGGAGGGGAGGGTGGTCAGGGTGCATGTGAGGGGGGAGAGAGGGAGGGAGGGATGGAGGGAGAGGGAACTGGGATCGACATGTAAAATAAAAAAAAATAATAAAGTAAAAAAAAAAGAAAAAGAAAAAGTGCTCAACATCCTTAGCTATCAGGGAAATGCAAATCAAAACAACTTTGAGATACCATCTTACTCCTGCCAGAATGGCTAAAATTAGAAACACCAATGACGACTCATGCTGGAGAGGATGTGGAGAAAGGGGAACGCTCCTCCACTGCTGGTGGGAGTGCAAACTTGTACAGCCATTTTGGAGATCAGTATGGTGGTTCCTCAGGAAAATGGGAATTAGTTTACCACAGGACCCAGCAATCCCCCTCTTAGGCACATACTGAAAGGATTCACATCCATGCAACAAAGACATCTGTTCAACTATGTTCATAGCAGCACTCTTTGTAATAGCAAGAACCTGGAAGAAACCTAGATGCCCCTCAATTGAAGAATGGATAATGAAGATGTGGCACATCTACACAATGGAATACTACTCTGCAGAAAAAAATAATGGTATCTTGAAATTCGCAGGCAAGTGGATGGCACTTGAAGAAACCATCCTGAATGAGGTAACCTAGTCACAAAAAGAGGAACATAGTATGTACTCACTTATATATGGATTTTAGACCTTAAAGACCAAAGGTTCACGAGCCTATAATTCACACCACCAGAGGAACTAGGATACAAGGTATATTCTAAGAGATTTATATAAAGTCCCTCACAGAACAGGGAAGGGACAAGTCCCCCAGAGCACAGATGAAGTGGGGGGGGGGCAGCGAATGGAGAGAGAAGTAGGAGAAAACAAGGGGGAGGAAAGGAAAACATGTGCGACCAGGAAGATTGAGCCCGGTTAGGAATATAAGACAGGAGAGAAAGAGAGAGAGAGAGAGAGAGAGAGAGAGAGAGAGAGAGAGAGAACATAAAAGAGGGAGCCAATATTGGTTTGAAGATAAAATTGAACACAAAGAAAGGTCTAGAGAACTACAAGACTGCCGCCAACTAACAATTTGAGCATCCGTGGAAAGGTTACCATAAATGCCCTTCCCCGAGAGTGAGATCAACAACTAACTTATCCATGGAGCCCTCATCTAATACCTGTTGGAAACAGGAGCAAACACCCACAACTAAACACTGACTCAAACTAAAACCCAGATGTAGATGGAGAGGACAAGACCAGGCAGTAGAAACACATAGAGACAGCTTACCTGAACAAGGAGGAGCTAACGGGCCACCAGACTGATAGCTGGGCATGGCACTGACTCAGGCCCCCCTGAATATGGGTCTCAGCCAGAAGGACTGAGCAGTCTAAGGGACCTCAGACAGTGGAGCCAGGATGTATCCCTGGTACACAAAAGGACTTTGTGAACACATTCCCCATGGAGGGATAACTGCCTTAACCTAGAGACAGGAGAGAAGCCCTAGTCCCTACTTCACATGACCTGTCAGATCTACATGACCCCAACTAGATGGCATTCCCCTACATATGGAATTGGGGTGGGGGATGGGAGGGGAGGGAGAGGGAGGGAGGGATGGAGGGAGGGAGGGAGGGAGGGAGAGGGAACTGGGATGGCCATGTAAAATAATAAATTAAATTAAAAAAAAAATCACAAAAAAAAAAAAGAATGCACTCAGGCAGTACCCTGGTCAGCCCAGGGTTCCATGGTTGCATGGTCTGCACGAAAGTGTGAAGGACCCCGTAAAAAAAAAAAAAAAAAAAAAAAGACCCTGCCCACTTTTGCTCTCTTTCCTGCTGTTCCCCTAGGACAAACAGGACTCTCCCTGTCTTCCTCTTGTCTTCTGCCCTCTCTCTGTGTCTCTGTCTCTTTATCTCTTCTCCCCCCCCCCCTTTTTTTCTAATAAAACTTCTCACTTAAGCTCTGCCTGCATGTTTGTCCCTCTGCCTCGGTCACCCTCACCTGCCATGGAATCTGCCAAGGTCCCCCAGGAAAGGTTCCCCCCGAGCTTTATCATAACCCTGGAAGCCACGGTGTAGGCTGCACCAGAGGTACTGGGTGTCCTGATCGAGACGTTCATCTGGGTAAAAACAAAGGGACACGTATGCAGACGGGACACGAGCCCCGGCCAGGCAGGAGGGCGGTGTGAACACCGCCAAAGCCCAGTTCAGGAGGCCAAGGCCTGGGGGGGGGGGGCGGTTAGCAAGAGGGGACTTGGCTGCTAAGAACAGGGGGAGGTTTGCCAGCTCACAGAATGCCAAGAGGGTTCTAGATCTGGACCATAGCCTGATGGCTAAACAAATTAAAACTTTTTGAAATAAATAATATCCTACTGGGAAGTTGCCATTTTAAGAATATTTTCAGAAAATCTTTTTTTAAAAATTAAATAAATCGGGTAAATCATAACTGTACCAGGCTTTTTCTTTTGGGACACCAACCGGCTCCCAAGTCATGACACAAAGAAGTAGTAGTTATGGATGCTCAGACTAGCTTAGGCTAGCTCTCTTAAATTAACCTGTTTCTCTTTATCTGCTTTTTGCCTGGGGTCTTTTACCTTTCTCTTCTTCTGTATGTCTTACTGTCACTGCTTCTCATGTCTGGCTGGCTGGCGACTGCCTGGCGACTGCCTGGCTTGCCCTAAGCATATCCCTCCATCTCTCCTCTCTTCTTCTTCCTCTCCTTCTCTTGTAGATTATTCCCTCAGACTGCCAGCCCCATCCGTCCTTTCTCCTGCCTTGCTATTGGTCATTCAGCGCTTTATTAGACCAATCAGGTGCTTTAGGCAAGCAAGGTGAAACAAATGGAACGCATCTTCTCCTGATTAAACAAATGCAGCAGAAATAAATGGAACACACCTTTACATGGTCAGAGTAACATTCCACAGCATAAGCAAATGTAACACATCTTTACATAGTTAAGTATTCCACAGCATATAACTGTTGTCAGGAATGGAGTTTGCCTTGTGCATATTCATGAAACTTGTCTTGTTTCGCTGACACTGAGCTCGCAAGGTATCCCCTAGGTTCACATCTACACTCTTGGCTCCGCCTCTAAAGAGGGCACACCTGATAGACAGTTATAAAGATGTTGGCCGATGACTAGGGCTTCTTATTGGCTAGCTCTGTCTTAACGATTAACCAATAACTACTAATCTATGTAATCTACGTACTTCTACATGGTTTTATCTTACCTGGGAATGTCTGACTCACATCTCTCTCCCCAGGCTCACATGATGACTCTGCCCCTGCCTACATCTCCCAGAATTCTCTTCATCTGGTAGCCCCGCCTATCCTTCTTGCCTGGCCACTAGTCAAACAGTATTTTATTCATTAACCAATAAGAGAAACATATTTACAGAAGGACATTCCCCCCCCCATCATCTCTTTTCTGTCTAAATAAAAAGAAGGGTTTCAACTTTAACATAGTAAAACTATATACTCCTGGAAGGCATCACCCTCCCTGTGGAGGGGGAGTCGTGGAATGGGATGGGAGGGAGGGTTGAGGGGCATGGGAAGGAGGAAGGGAAAGGGAACTGGGATCGATATGTAAAATAAGAAAAAATAATGTGTGTGTGTGTGTGTGTGTAAGAAACAAACCTAAGCTAAGGCCAAACTTTCATAACAATAATAACAAAATAAAAAAACCACAGTTATCAAGTAAGAACTATAGGGCTCCAACTTCCTTAAGTTATGGTAATGGAGACTAACTACACTGTCACAGATAGCAGGGTCCCTTCAATTTTTAAGACTTCTCTCATGTGTCTTGATATACATCTGTCAAATGTATTAGAGATTCCTCCCATGAGGCACCAAAACACATTGGTTAAAATGTTAAAGATACCCTCAGAGGCACCAAAATGCACAGTGTGGTGAGGCGTTAGAGAAAAGTCGCCACACCCTCTTAGGTTAATTCGACCAAGAGCCAGCGCAAGTTTCAATTCTCAGTTTCTCTCCCTGTGTCTTCCACCTGTCTGAAGCTTATGCTTTCTCAGCTTGCCTGTAGTGTATCTGTTGTGCGTCTGTCTAGGCCTGCCTGATGTCTGACTGTCCCTCTCCGGTGTGTTGAATGTTTCCCTAACAAACAGATTTGCTCTGTGTTTATTGGACAGCACAGGAAAGCATTACATGGGGCATGTGCAAGTCGTGGTTTATAGGAATCTTCAATAGACTGTGGATGGAAGTTTCTGGCCTGCCCAGTCCTGCAGCCCATTAGTCCCAAATAAACACATGGAGGCTTATATTAATTATAAACTGTTTGGCCTATTGCCCAGGATTATTACAAACAAGCTCTTACAACTTAACCCATAATTCTTATCTATGTTTAGCCAAAACAAAGGCTTGGTACCTTTTCTCAGTAAGGTGTTCTCATCTTGCTTCCTCTGCATCTGGCTGGCAACTGAGTCTCTACCTTCCTCTTCCCAGAATTCTCCTAGTCTGGCCGCCCCACCTACACTTCCTGCCTGGCTACTGGCCAATCAGTGTTTTATTAAACCAATACGAGTGACAAATCTTTACAGTGTACAAGAGCGTTATCCCACATCAACAGAGTTTTCCAAGGGATTACGTTATTTACTCCAACTGATCCTAATTGACCCTGAAGCACTCGGTATTGCAAACATGCTGACTATCAAACAATGTCTGTATGCTGGCCCCATGCTTGCGGTGGGTATTTATTACATAAAGTCACTAGATGACAGCCGTCCCCAGGAATGCCCCTTTCTGTCCCTGTGGTTTGCTCTGTTCTGAACCCTGTGTGTACTGAAGTATATAGTGTGTATTTGGTTTCTTCTGCTCAGCAGGTTTTCTAGGTTCATCTGTGTTGCAGCACGTATCATTCCTGACTGACCAAATAACGTTCCGTTGTTAGTGGACACGGGCAATTTCCAGTGCCTCATGCCAGGGCTTTGATGTCAGTGTGCGTCTGCTCCTCTGGTGTACGTGTCTGGAAATGGGACTTCTGAGGAGCTGCACAACTGTCATCAAGGTAATAACCTTGATGCTGCGAATGTTCCCCAGTGTTCTGCAGATGCCCTGATCCTTCACACCTCTCGCGCACTGCTCACTGTGGCCGGCCTAACAGGCCGCGGTATCACTGTGGCCTCAGCTCCCGGATGAGGGCTCTAGGATGGCATATAAGGTAGACATCAATCACATTATCAGGGAAGGACATTTAAGGTGGCCTCTCCACTGTTGCTTAGATTGTTAGTTGGGGTCATCCTTGTAGATCTCTGGACATTTCCCTAGTGCCAGGTTTCTCTTAAAACCTATAATGGCTCCCGCTATTATGGTATCTCTTTTCTAGCTCTCCTCTATCATTTTCACTTTCTTGATGGGGTCCTTTAAGCACAGAAATGTAAATTTCTGTGAAGTCCAGTTTTCCATGACTTTCACTTTCTTCTTGCAACATGTAAGAATTCTTCACCTAATCCTAGACAGGGAAGATTTTCGTGTGTTTTCCTATAAACTGTTTGAAGTCTCTATGATCCATTTTCACTTAATCTTTGCCTGAGGAATGGTTGCATGTAGAAATTTTTAGTTTTGTGTCATTATTACAAAGCACATACTGGAAAGGTTATCCTGGTCAGGCAACATAGATCTGGTAAAGTCACTTGCCACCAAGCCTGACTACCTGAGTTTGATCCCCATCAACGATCATGGTATATTGACCTTTCACTTGGAAACCTAGTTAAATTGACTATTTGCAGTTGAGTTTTGCTTTATTATATTTTTATACAATATTTGGGGGAGTCTTAATATATTTTGAAGCCATCTGTGGATAAGGACAATTTCATTTTGCTTGTTTTATCATACTACCTGAGACCTCCAGTACAGTATTAAGTTGCAGTAGTAAAAATAAATAAATGTCCTTGCCTCGTCCCCAGTGTTAGCCTGACAATTTTCTTAGTTGATTCAGAATATTATCAAAATATAAATTTAAATTATAAACATCTTTATTTCTCATAGTTCTACAGTGTGTGAAGACCAGTGCCAAGGCACAGTGTCCAGTGCTTTCTTGCTTACAGGTGACTCTTTCTTGTTATGTCTTCACAGTGTAGAAAGGGAAAACATAGCCTCCTGAACATTAGGATGCTAATGTCATTCATGCAATCCCTTTCCTGAAGACCTAATCACTTAAGGGTCTAACCCTCCAGTCCCTCCCCCAGGGGGTTTCAACTTCTGGATTTGGAGGAAATGCAAAGGCTTAAACTGCAGTAACCACAAAGACTCATTTTAGTCACACATTTTCTGTCACTGTGCAGCAATGTCATTTTCAATACTTTCCATCCAATCATAGGATGCTTTGGCACCAAGATTAATGTACATTATTAATGTTGTGTGAGCTCATATAGATTGAACATAATGGAGTCGATACTCTTACAGAGGACTCAGCACCCACGTGGTGGCTCACAACCATTTGTACCTTTAGTTCTAGGGGATCCAGCACCCCCTTCTGACCTCTACAGGTACCCGGTATGCATGTAGTGCACATAGATACATGCAGGCAAGACATTACTACACATAATCTTCTAAAATAAATTATGTTTAATGATGTTATTACATTTATAATGCATTTCAATCATATTTGCCCCATTACTCTCCCTTGTCCTCCTGTTAGAAGATAATCCATCTTCTCAGCTAATCTGCCTTCCACTTTCATGTCTGTGTATGTGTACACATGACTCCATGAGCTTAATTAGAGTGGTTTGTAGGCCATGGGTCAGAGATTCAGAGGCACACAGGCAATTTACCAGTTACACCACTGAGTAAATTGTCTCTTCCTCCCCTAGTAATTAGCTGCTTGTAGCTTAGGACGAACATCCCCAAGCATAGTCATGACCAACACAAAACTACATTGCATCCTCTGAAGCCCACCCATGCACAGCAAGCAACTGCCTCAAAGAGTTAGCAAGTTTGAGAGAATTCAAAGCAATTGATGACAGGGTTGAGACTAAAACTACTGCCAGCTGCTGCATGAGGTCATCTCCTTGTGGGATTCTTCTTACACAGAGGAGTGGTCCATGGGGAAGAGTGACCTATCCTGTACTAAGATGAGCCTCCAGGCTGCCTCACAGGGGTCCAGTAATGGCCTGAAGCTTGGCTCTTGTAGCAAAGAAGAAATTATGGCTTCCTTTCTGATTTCAGAACCTACTAAAGTTCCTTTCACCACCATCGAATGGTATGGATGTACAACCTTCAGAGAGTTCTGATAGATGGTGTCTGACTGACCACATCTGTTATGAAGAAATCCCTGCACTAGATGTTATATGTCCAGGTTATTTCCCAGGGATATACTTAGAAAAAGTATTAGTTTACATTTATAGTTTCATTGAAGAAAGAAAAAAGACCCTACGATATATCTGCCTGGCCTAATCCTCTTCAAATGAGAAATCACAGCTCAGGGAGTCTGTGTGTCCTAATTCACCTTTTATAGCCAGCTGGTGACAAACTCTGAGCTGGGCTTGCATGTTGTAAATAACCAGTGACTGTCACTATCACTAGGGCTGTCTTTAGCACTAAATTCACTTACAACATAACGAGCCCATTGTGGATTCTTAGCATCAAATTTTCAGTTGAAATAATTCCAGTACCTAATTACAATTAGTATGAAATGATATTTTGGGGACCAGCAAGATTGGGTCAGTGGGGAAAGGTACCTGCTGCCAGGGCTGACAACCTGAATTCCATCCCCAGGAACCACATGATGCGTGAAGAGAACTAAGTGTTGCAAGTTGACCATCCTCTGACCTCCTGCTACACAGCACTCCATAAATAAATGTATGTTTAGGTATATCACTGGTCCTTCAAATAAACAGAAGGTGAAAAAAGTACTTATAAAAAATTTTTAGATAAAGTCAAAAGATGCTTCTATAGAACAGATGATAGTTTTGCACATTATTGTGACATTCAGAGCATGTTAGGGGTGAAAGTTCCTTCTCTTTGAACAGTGTTTACTCAGGCTGGATCACGGAACCAGTTCCGATCTTTGCTGCAGATACCGAGAGCTGACTGCCACCAAGTGGTTTGTGAGATTCGTCTGATTCTATACCCAGTGGTTCTTTAATCCTACTAAAGGAAGTGTGTCTTAAATTCTTTTTCAAAGCAGCTTGTGGGCTGTGGAGATAGTAAAGTGTTTGATTTGCAAGCATGGAGGACCCGAGTTCAAACCCAGGAATCCATGTTTTTTTTTTAAAAAGCCAGACTTGGTAGCATCAGTTGTAACCCCAACACTGGGGAAGCAGAAACAGGTATATCCTTGTGGCTCAATAGCCAATCAGCCCAGCCTACTTGGCAAGTTCCAGGCCCATAAGAGACTTGTCTCAAAAATCAGGGATGACATCGTCTAAGGAAAGACAACCCAGGTTATTCTCCACATACATGTGCACATACCTGTACACATAAACACACACACATACACACACACACACACACACACACACACACACACACATATTCATGCATATATGCACTCAACACAACCCTAACCCTTGTAAGGGAAAGTTGTCCAGTCACTCGAAGTAGCTGCCAAATTTAGCTATGAAAAAAAAAAAAAGATAATATAGGGGTACTTTTGGACATCTTGAGACCTAGAGCTTGCCTTGGACATTAAAATTTAGTATTAGATGTAACCTGGTTGTGGAATTATTTTAAGTGCTTCATGGAATTCTCCAATATATAAAAAGAAAAAAAAAAAAGCCTCAGGATCCTCCATTAGAAGACACTATCATCACCTGATCACCACAAAAGTCTTCCTTCAGGAACACTGAGATTGAGCAGGTGTGGTGGGTGGCATGTGCTTCATGAGACAGAGGCAGGCGGATCTATGTGAGTTAAAGGCAGCCTGGCCCACGTAGAGAGTTACAGGACAGCCAGAGCTTTATAATAGAAAGACCCTGTCTCAAAAACAAACAACAAACAAACAAAAAAAAACCCATGGGATTTTAAAATTCCAAAACAGGACGAGAAAGATTGCTCAGCAATTCAGAGCACTTGTTGCTTTTGCAGAAGACTCAGGTTGGGCTCCCTGCACCCAAGTGGCTGTTTGCAATCATCCATTAACTCCAGTTCTAGGGGATCCAACTCCTTCTTCCGACCTCTTTCGGCGCCAAGGATACATCTGATGCACAGACGTACACCAGGCAAAACAATCTCACCTAAAATAAATGAATAAATCTCTCCCTTCCAAAGCAAGCTTGTTTGGAATGCAAAGTTCAGAAACCTCACACTTAAACACATGGCAAGTTTTAATGTGCCCATGTAAAACCACATACTCAAAGAGGTCCTTCCCCCTCTGGGCCAGGAAGATGATGTCACTCAGAGGTTTTATGGGGTCTAATTATTCATTTATTTAATGTTTATAGTTGTTTTATCTACATGTGTGTCCGTGTACCATGTGAGTGCCTGGTGCCCATGTAGGTCAGAAGAGGGCATCAGATCTCCTGAACAGGAATTACACAGTTGTGGGCCATTGTTTGGTTCTGGAAATCAAACCTGAGTCCTCTGGTAGATCAGCAAGTGGTCATAGCTACCACGCCATCTCTCTAGCTCCTTTCAAGTTTCCTTAGAGGCATTGTTTCAGACTTTGGTGTTTATGAAGGACTCTGAGTATTTAACTTTGCTGACCTATAAGAGCAAGTTACTCTATGAGACTTGATATAGAGACTTACAGAGGTCCGTTTGAAGTAAGAATAAGAAATACTGAAAACACACCTCCTTAATGAGTTTAGAGTAACACCTGAGTCCAATCATGTCATGTTCTGAGAGACATAATTTCAGCCTTGATTTCCTAAGATCCTTGAAAATCCTTCAACCTTGAAGGTCCTTTCTTGAAACATAGAGAAGACTGTAGACTAGACCCTGTCTGTGAAACTTAATGAAGCAGCAATGTCAGGATAAGAAAAAATCAGATTCTAGGGGCTGGAGAGATAGCGCAATGGATAAGAGCACTTACTGCTCTTCCAGAAGGCCCAAGTTTAGTTCCCAGCACCTAGGTTGAGCAGCTGGCAACTGCCTATAAAAAGGAATCTTCTTCTGGCCTCTTTTAACACTGCACACAACATACACACACACATACACACACACGCACACACGCACAAGACTGGCGCACACACGCAAGCACGCACGCATGCACGCACACACACGGGACCTGAGAACAAGAAAATCACAAACTTAATTAAAAGTCACAAAAGAAGTGACAGAACAGGTAAATACTTCAGAAAAACAGAAACACCAAAAACAAGGAGCTCGCCCCGCCCGGGAGCATTGATGTAGTGAGATATTCTCCCCATCTGCACCTGTTGCACTGACCACGCCCACTGGGGGTGGGGACAGGTGTGGACCTGACCTGGGAGAACTAGGTCTGGGATCCGGGACCCCAGAGGCTCTCTTGCTTCCTGTTCAGAGACAGACAGCATCCAGAGGACAGAACCTGCTGGCAGTCATGTCTCTGTTGTGAGTTCTCCCTGAATAAATATCTATCAGCCTATCTGTTTCCACCCTCACCCCACCCCACCCCACCCCACCCCCGTTCTTATTTATTCCACAATACATTGTATCCATTAAACGTGGGCTTTTTTCTAATTCGGTTTGATTTGGTCTGATTTGGATTGCTGCATCGGCGGAGAGGCTTATGGGGATGTAGAAATTATTCAATGATGTCATAGAATACTGACTAAGACACCCTCCTGAAGAATACAAATATAAAAATACAAAAAAAAAAAAGGTGTCTTTGAGTCTCTATTTCTGTGAAGAGACACCATGACCACAGCAACTCTTATAAAGGAAAGCATTTAATTGATGGGCTTACAATTTCAGAAATTTAGTCCATTATCTTTATGGTGCAACATGGCAATGTGCAGGCAGACACAGTGCTAGAGAAGGAGCTGAGATTCCTACATCTTGACTCAAGGGCAACAGGAAGTGGCCTGAGACACTGGGTGTGGCTTGAGCATGTATGAGACCTCAAAGCCCACCTTCATAGTGACACACTACTTCCAATAAGTCCACACCTATTCCAACAAAGCCACACCTCCTAATAACCCCACTCCCTTTGGGGCCATTTTCTTTCAAACCACCCCATTACCCTCACTCTCTGGTTCCAAAAAGCTTATAGGCATTTCATAATGCAAAAATAATGTATTCAGTCCAACCTCAAAAGTCCTCATAGTCTATAACAGTCTCAAACTTATTTAAAAGTCTAAAGTTCAAAGTCTCTTCTGAGATTCATGCAATCTCTTAAATGTAATCCCCTATAAAATTAAAAGGCAGATCACATACTTCCAACACTTAATGAAATGACAGAGGACATACATTACCATTCCAAAATGTAGGGAAGGGAGCAAAACAAGGAAATACTGAATCAAAGCAAGACTCAAAACCATCTGTGTAAAATCCAAACTCTCTATCTCCATGTCTGATGTCAAAACACTCTGAAGATCTCTAACCCTTTCATCTCTGTTGACTGCAACACACTTCTCTCTCTTGGGCTGGTTCCCCCACCCCCAAGCCCCCAACCCCCATCCCCCTACCCCTGTTAGCAGCTCTCCTCAGCAGGTATCCCACAAGTCTGACATCTCCAACATCTTGGGGTCTCCAAGGCAATCCAGGCTTCAACGTCACAGCTTCACACAATGGCCTCTCTACTAGACCTCCATTCATGGATGTCCCTGACACATGATTGGCTTCATTGGCCTTCCTTAGCCACAGAGGCAAATTCCATAGCTGATTTCTTGTATTCTTAACTCCAAAACCACATGGCCAAAGCTGCCAAATGCTGCTGCTTGTTGGAGGTGGGACATGGCCGCCTTGTTCAATTATATCTTTACCAGTTTTTTTTTTTTTTTGGCTTCCATGGTTACCTTCACTGACTGACTAAGCTTAGTTGTCCTGGAACTAGCTCTGTAGACCAGGCTGGCCTCAAACTCAGAGATCTGCCTGTCTCTGCCTCTGGATTGCTGGGATGAAAGGTGTTTGCCACCACACAGAGCTCTAAGCTTTCTTATAGTTCCTTTCCACAAACTGGAAACTTAACTGGGTGGGATCTTGCCCTGAGGTCACCATTCCCTTTATTCGGTTTCTTAATCTGTTTTATCTCCTTGAACACAGGGTTTAGCTCCATTCCACTTCCTGGTGCTCGTTTTCTCAAATTTTACATTTCCTTGCTCCTTTTCATTATACATCTGTATGAGTGACCAATAACAACCACACAACAGAGTCTACACTAGGCTGCTTTGAGATTTCCTTTGCCAACAGAATTAATCCAAATCTCTTCACTTTAGCCTCGGGAAGACTCTGCAGGCAGGGGCAAAAAGCAGCCATTTTCTTCACCAAAGTAAAGCAAGAATGATCTCTAGGCAACATACTAAAATTCTTCTCCTCCGAAACCTCTTGAGCCAGCCCCCAACAGGTCAAATCACTCTTAGCATCACTGTCTTACATGCTTACTGGCATGGCCCCTTATGCAGTGTTTAACACAATCCACTGCTTTCCCAACCCAAACTCCCAAGTCCACATTCCTCCAAACAAACGCATCTATCTATCTGTCTCCCTGTCTGTCTGTCTGCCTGCCTCTCTCCCTCTCATCTGTCTCTCTCTGTCTTCCTCTCTCTCTCTGTTTCTCTCCCTCTCTCTCCCTTCCTCTCCCTATTTCTCTGTCTCTCTCCCCGTCTGTGTGTGTCCGTCTCTCTCCCTCCCTCCCTCCCTCTCTCTTCATACACCTGGCCCCTTCATAGATCTTAAAAACAGCACTCAGTTTACAACAGCAAGAAAAGAGAAAGAAGGTCGGTTGCTGGCAGCACTTGGGCCTGCCCCACAATTTTATGTGCATTCTTGAAACTGAATCCATTGGAAAGACTACTTATTCCTAAAATGCAAGGTCACTTTGAATACTTTGTTACCTTTTTGGGTCCCACAAGTTGAAAACTATCTCAGATATCCATAAGTGGAGCAAAACATTTTAGTTTAAAACATATGATGTGTGCCATACCTTTAATTTCAGCATTCAAAGAGGCAGGGGCAAGTGGATCTATGTAAGTTCAAATCCAGCCTCTTCAATGTAACTTCCAGGACTGGTGGCACACACCTTTAATCCCAGCACTCAGGAGGCAGAGGCCGGTGGATCTCTGTTGCGTTTGAGGCCAAGCTGGTCTACAGAGAAAGTTCCAGGACAGCAGGACAGAGAAACCCTAAGAGGAAAAAAAAAAAAAAGTGGTTTTTTTTTCTGCTATATTTTACTTCTTGAAGGTACGGTATTAATGTATTAATGTATCTTTTCAGGAAAAAGAAAAATCCCAATCTCAGTGTTTGATATGAACTGTGCTCTTGAAATCCCAGGTCTTTTCCGATGTTTTTAAGCTATTTTGAAGGGGTGGTATCAGTGGTAACAGATGCAGAAAGTAGCATGACATTTAGATCTTGACAATACCTAATGTGAATTTCTAACACATCTTTATTCATGAGCTAAAGGTGTTATCTCTGAGAACGTGTTAACTTAATTTTCACTCTTCATTCCCTTTTCATTTTTCTAGTTGGATACTCCATAGTAGCAAGCTGTCAGCTAGTAATGAAAAATTCCAAGAGTCTATTGAAGGGAACATTGCTGGGGGATTATGCTGCCTCAATGGCTTGGACTTGACCTTCACAGCTACAATGGGAAGTTGTGGAAGTATTGAGCCAAGAAGGAACCTCAGTCATTTAAAAATTACTGGTTCCCTCCCACCAACCATAATGTACAAGTAAAAACAAATCTGGCAGAGGATCTTCTTCTATAAAATATGTGGTGTGAAATCTACAGGCTTACACCACTATTGTGCTTACACAGAGTGCCTGACTGGTGGGTACAGGTATGGGGTGTTGTGTCCACATTCCTTTTCTGAAGAGCATAATGGAATAATAATTAAAGTGTCTGGTTCCACACTGGTCTGGAATACAGAGGCAAGTGGTCTCAGGTGACTCACAACATGATCTTTGACTTTTCTGGCCCCAGTTAGCCTCCCACTGGGGCACAATGTCCTGCCTCGGGTTGTATGAAAACAGACCAAAGCAGTATGGACAAGATTAAAGGAACCTACCTAAATCAAAGCTACCCAGAAGGCTTCCTTAAATAGACTCAAAACTTCCTCTAAAAAGCAGATTAATCATGTGCAAGGCCCTGGGTTCAATCTTGCCTTGGTTAATCATTACCAACTAGACTGGATTTGGAATCACGTAGGGGACACATCTCTGGGCATGTCTATGCGGGCAATTCCAGAGAGACTGAACTGAGGAAGGAAGACCCACTCTAACGTGGGTGGCATCACTCCACAGGATACGGTGCTTGACTGAACAAAAAGGAAAGGACAGGACTGACATTGTCCACTTCCTATTCTACCAACGTATGAGGATTCGGCCTCACGATCCTTCCTTCCGCCAGGGAGACCCTGCCACTTTGCCTTCCCCAACATAACAGAGTGTATCTGCTCAAACCACGAGCCAGAACACACTCTTCCTCCATTAAGAGCTTCTTGTCGGGTATTTGTTTGGTGAGAAAACTGGAGATCTACTCTTAGTTTCGAGAATGCAGTATGTTAACTACAGCAACCATGCTAAAGTCCCCAGAACTAGTCATCCCGAGTAGCTGGAACTTTGTGACTTTTCACCAACACGTAGCCCTCAACTGGTCATCCCTGGAAACCGCCACACCGCTCTTTAATTCTAGATCCATGCTTTTAGTCCCAGTTAAGTGGGATCTGCGGTACTGTGTTACACCTTAGGCTTATGCAATTTACATATGCTGTCATCCTTAGGTTCCTTTTAGGTCCCAGCCCCAGGTTACACTCTGAACAATATAAACAGAGACAGGAAACTCCAACTCTGGCCACTTGGTCAGATGGGAGATTTGCACAGCAAAGATACCAGCAGCATTGTTCTTTTGTAATAGTTGCTACCTGGGGTCATCTTAACCATCAGGCAAAATTATTATTTTTTTCAAAAAGAGCACTGGGAGGCTTTATGGAAGCCAGGACCCTGAGCTGCCTCTTTCAGCTGCCTGTTAGAGACATGCTCTTTGGGGATGGGCCTAATGGCTGGTCAAACATTTACATCCTAGTATATCATGAATTTTGCTTATCTCTAACAACCTGGTTAGCAGACTACTTATCTTGGAGGTGTTTGTGGGGGCTCCCTTAGCTCAATCCTACTTGGTATGATTTAATGTCTCCTAAACACATCTAATAACACCAATTCTGTTACTTTGAACTTCTCCTTCATCAATACCACATTTCCTTTATGTGTCCATCCACAAGGAGACAGCTGGGCTTTTTCCCGTACTGTGACTCTGGCCAATGATTCCCATTAGCAGCTAGATCTGATCACAGGAGAAGGCCAGTTCAGGCACCCTCTCCACTACTGCTAGGAGTCTTAGCTGGGGTCATCTTTGGGGTTTCCTGACACCAGGTTTCTCCCTGACCCCATAATGAGTCCCTCTATCAAGATATCTCTTTCATTGCTCTGTCTCTGTCCCTCCCCCAACTTGACCATCCTGATACCTCATCTTCCCATTCCTCATCCCCTCTCCTTAAACCCCACCCCCAGTTTACCCAGGAAATCTCGCCTATTTCCCTTTCCCAGGGGCAATGCATTCCTCCCTCTTAGTATCCTCCTTGGTACCTAGCTTCTCTAGGGCTGTGGATTATAAGCTGGTTATCCTTTGCTTTACATCTAGAATCCACTTATGAGTGAGTACATACTGTGTCTTTCAAGGTCTGAGTTACCTCACTCAGGGTGGTTTTTTCTTCTTCCTCCTCCTTCCTCCTCTTCCTTCTTCCTCCTTTCTTCTTCCTCTTCCTTCTTCCTTCTTCTTCTAGTTCCACCCATTTGCCTGCAAATTTCATAGTGTCATTTTTACCTCTGAGTAATACTTCCTTGTGTAAATGTACCATATTTTCTCTATCCATTCTTCGGTTGAGGGGCATTTAGGTTGTTTCCAGGTTCGACTATAATGGATAATGCTGCTATGAACATGATTGAGAAAGTGTCCTTGTGGTATGATTGTACATTCTTTGGGTATATGCCCAAGAGTGGTATTGCTAGATCTTGAGGTAGATTCCCAATTTTCTGAAAACTGCCAAACTGATTTCCAAAGTGGCTGTTTAAGTTTGCACTCCCACCAGCAGTAGAGGAGTGTTCCCCTTACTCTCCATCCTCTCCAGCATAAACCATCATCAGTGTTTTTGATATTAGCCATTCTGACAGGTACAAGATGGTATCTCGGAGTCATTTTGATTTGCATTTCCCTGATGGCTAAGGGTGTTTAGCAATCCTTGAATGTCTTTTGGCCATTTGAGATTCTTCTGTTGAGAATTCTGTTTAGATATTGTACCCCATTTTTAACTGGATTATTTGGTATTTTGATGTCTAGTTTCTTGAGTTCTTTATATATTTTGGAGATGAGCCCTCTGTCAGATGTGGGGTTGGTGAAGAATTTTTTCCATTCAGTAGGATGCTGTGTTGCCTTATTAACCATGTTGCAGGTGGTCCCATTTATTAATTATTGCTCAGTCTCTGTGCTACTGGCAATGTATTTAGGAAGTGGTCTCCTCTGCCCATGTGTTCAAGGCTACTTCTCACTTTCTCTTCTATCAGGCTGTGTAACTGGATTTATGCTGAGGTATTTGATCAACTTGGACTTGCATTTTGTGCATGGGGATCTATCTGCATTCTTCTACATGTTAACATCCAGTTATGCCAGCACCATTTGTTGAAAATGCTTTCTTTTTTCCATTGTATAATTTTGGGTTCTTTGTCTCCTGTATGCCATAATTACTAATTACCACAGAGATAAGACAATTAGACAAGATCATTTTAGAATCACTGGGATCCGTCTTGGATCGGGGACAATCTTGAAGTCATGAGGACTCATAGAAGCCACCTTAAAATCAAGGAACATCACTCAGTAGACAGTACATGTCTGTAACCCTAATATTGGTGGTAGATAGGGCAAAGACAAGCAGATCCTCAGAGCTCATTGGCCAGTCAATCTAGCCAATTGATGCTGTAGATTTAGTGACAAGACTATGTCTCAAAAAATAAAATGGGGATCAACTGACGATACCCAATGCTAGCCTCTGGCTTCCACACCCATATGCACACAGGTACATGTACATACACACATAATTTTCTTCCCATCTGTGGACTTGAGCGCCTTTCTATTTTCTGAGTCCTCAGTTCCTTTCATCAGTGGTTTACCTTCATTCTCTTGATTTTTCAACTAGTTTATTACTCATGTATAGATATGCTAATCTGGTAGATAAGTCTTATAGCCTGCAACATAACTAAACTTCTTTTTAGTCCTAACAGGTTTTTGGCTGTGTATTTAGGTTCTTCTTCATGTAAGATCATGCTAGGCCCCTGAGATAGCTCATCCTCAGGTAAGGTGATTGCTTGAACAACTGAATTTGATTCTGGAACCTTTATGGCAGGGGAGACACACACACACACACACACACACACACACACACACACACACACGGAGGATTGGAAAAGATATAACAAGATTATACTACATAAAAAAGTCAGAAAAACAAAATTTAAAGATAAATAAAAATTTAACATCTATGCTATTTGCAAACAGAGATAAAGAGTTCTCTTTCTTTGGATCCAACTCCTCTCCTGGGCAGTAGAGCTGACCCTATTGACAGGGGTTCAGGTGAAACTGGCCGAGACTGTGAGCATGGGAGATCTGGCCACACCCCTCATCTGCCATATGATGGTGTGGGCAGGGAAGATGAGCGCCCCCCCCCCCACCAGGTCTGTGGCTCCTGGGAGAGGTGGCCCTGAGGTCATAAGAGCAGGAGAGCTATCCCTGTCCCTCATGGCCTACGGCACTCCAGAAAACAGCCCCTGCATCTTGTCTGGGCTGCACAGCAGAACTGGCCCTGAAGATATAGGTGTGGGAAAGCTAACCCTGAGGGTGTGGGAGCAGAAGAACTGGCCCCGCCCCATGTTCATCACTGCAAGGGGTGAACTAGCCAGGGCAATGCTGGAGAGCGCCCCCTGGTGAAGATGGGGGAGAGCCAGCATGCCGATGAACCCTGCAACCACCCAGACCCAGAAACAGGGTTTTAAGTTGGTCCACCCCAACATCCACCCCATCTGTGATCCTCTGGAGCTTGTGAAGGGGCCAGTCCTGCAGATCCAAAGCTGCAGGGTCTCCACGACACAGGCCAACAACAGGATATCCAAGAGGAGCCCCGGTGAGGGTCTAGCGTTAACAGTGTAGCAGAAGCCAGGGGCCTCGAACCAGGAAATGTGCAAGTCATAAAGAATAAACAAAAAGAAAGAAGACAATTAAATTAAAAAAAAAAAAGTCCTCTTTCTGATTTGGGTGCCTTCCATTTCTTTCTCTTGCCTACTTTCTCAGGCTAGGCCTTCCAGAACTATAAAAACATCCCAAGTTAGTACTCTTGTCTTATTCTAGTTCTCAGAAAGGCTTTCGTCAACTTTTCCTATTTAAATGGTGTTACCTGAATTTATTACATATGAAACTATGTTGGGGCAAATTCTTGCTATACCTGATTTTTAAAGTTTTTATCATTAGAGGATGCTAAATTTTATCAACTACTTTTACCATGTTTATTGAAATGATGATGGTTTTGTCCCACAGATATGTTAGTTAATTTATGTCAAAACATTCGCAAATCCCTTAAGATAAATTCTATATGGCCACAGTGTATAATCCTTTTCTAACATGCTATTCAATTCACTTTTTGTTGTTGTTGCTTTGTTTGTTTGTTTTTTGTTTTTTGTTTTTTGAGACATGGTTTGTCTGTACTGCTTTGGAACCTGTCCTGGAACTAGCTCTGTAGCCCAAGCTGGCCTTGACCTCCACAGAGATCTGCCTGCTTCTGCCTCCCCAGTGCTGGGACTAAAGGCCTGCGCCACCAATGCCCGGCTCAATTCACTTTTGAGTATTTTAAATTCTTATACATTTATTTTTGAGATAGGCATACATGCCCCAGGCTGGCCTCCAACTCACCATGTGGATGAAGATGGCCTCCTGCCTGCCAGCAAGTGCTGGAATTTAGGTATGTGTCAGCATGCTCAGCTCTAAATGCATAGTGTGGGCCAGCCTCAAGCCAGTGATCCTCCTGCCTCATCCTCTTTATCATTTGCCTACCAGGATGCACTACCATGGCCTGCAGAATCAGCCCCAGGCTCTCACTGTTCATGATGAGACCTGCTGGTTCTGACACCTCCTGCTGTCTTCTCAATGCCAACAGCCCTCTTGTTCAGGTTCCTGGAAGTCAGGAAAACATGCTAATGAGTTATCAACTCTACATCCCAGAAAACACTCCATACAGCAGAGTTCAATTCCTGGGGATTAGCCCACATTTTATTATACAGTACATTCATATAAGTTCCTGCATTTCCAAAGTAACCAGATCACATTCCGGTTAGCACTTCTGGTAATAAAATCATACAATGACTCTGGCTTCAAAAACAAGGTGTGGTGGTGTGCAGGAGTATGTCTTCCCTTTAATACTGTAGATGACAATTCACCACAAAGTAACATCTCTAAAACCCACACCCCCGGGGATCCAGTGTGAAGGCTTATTACCTATGTTGTAGTTAAACCGTATGACACATGAGAGAAACCAAACTATTTCAAAGATCTAAAATCCCCCACAATGCAATCTTTTCCTTCTGACTGCTAAGGAGTCATACAGCTTTGTGCCCTGAATAAAGTGAGGGATGGAAAAATACAGGGTCATTTCACTTTGAAACATATGGCTTCTCAACAAGATACTTCTGGGAAAAGAAAAATTAAATAACCTAATTCTTTTTTTTTTTTTTTTTTTTTTAACAAAGAGTAAGTAAGGGTTGGTAATTCAGGAAGCACCTAGAAAATTCTGCCAGTTTGCTGATGTAAATTTAAACTGCATGTATTTCACGGAAACAAAATGGTATCACATCCAGAAATACATCAAGTCCTGATGATATATTTCCATTTTGCTAAATGAAAGCTCTGTGGTTCATGTTCTGCTTTTGAACAGTTGAGGAGAATTCATATGCAATACTGACATCATTCACCTATACACCCAGCTGATCAAGAGGCCAACCCTTGGAGAATTTTAAAAACTCAACTGAGCCACAATAAAGAACAACCCTAATCAGGCTGGAGGAATTTCAGACTGTGAGAAAGCAGGCTGCTAGATCTATTGGGTCTTTTTACTAAATGGAATCATCTGTAGTGGCCATAACTCCAACCCCTTGGAGGCGGAAGCAGGAAGACCACAAGTCTGAGGCCAGACCAGACTGCAAAGAGAATTACAGTCCAGCCAGAACTGGGTAGCAAGACCCCGACTTAAAAAAAAGTTTAAAAAATCAGCTGGGTGTGTTAACAGCAGTCAGAGTTGAGTCGAGAGGACTGAAACTTTGAGGCCTGCCTGAAGGAGAAAAAAAGAAAAATTAGAAAATGCTTTGGGCCCTGTCCTACATGGCTGGAATGGTAAGTTACTGCTCACCAAGTCCCCACAGAGTAATGGCCGTCTGCTTTGACCATCACTGTGCCTTCGTATTTGGATGCTCCCAACCCCTGCAGCATAATTAAACACATGATTCCTAAGAACTTCAGTCTTGCTCAGCTGCTAAGCCCAGTGAACTAACTGTGACTAACTGGCTTTTGCTGCCGGCTGCCAAGCCTGAATTTAGCAGGTTACAATGTAATCGATACATTTGTGATCCTGAAAGAAACATCACCCCATTCAAGAGGGAAAAATGTGACAAGAAAGGGAATATACAACAGATCTCAGGAAAGCCGTGGATGCCTTATGGAAAACCAAAGCCACTGCCTAAGCTCCAACCTTGAAGAAAGCCTCTGGGCGAAGGGTGGCCAAAAGGGGCAGGGACGTTTCTGAAACCAGAGTGAGACTTGCACTAAATTTAGCCTGTCAGTGCAGAGTAAAATGCAGACTGAAATAACATATAACCAAGGTTTACAGGTTATCTAGAAATATGTTTTGTGACTTAAAAAAATTGCAACGCACTCCAAAAAAATTTCTGATAATTCATGTACAACAGAAGGCACTGTTATCCGCATAAATCCACTGATTCTGCATGGCAAAAACCTGAGGCGCATGCGCTGATCGATATACCTAATTCTAACCCCTTAGCGCTCAGCCTTCACAGCAGATTCTTTGTCCTTTCTGATCAATGGTTCTGCTTTTTTTTTAATTTCGTACATTACAGTAGCTGTTGAAAAATACATATTCCAGGTTAGAAGGGACAAGGGAAGGGTGTGAGCGAGTCCACGGCTGCCTGATGCCGATGACACAGCCCCTCGTCTCCCTCGTGGCCCACACGCATCCTGTGAAATACGCAGCAACGGTGATGATGGTCGGTGAACGGTGGAGGCGCCTTTCAGTTGTTGCTGGGCACAACCCCAAAGTTAAACGCAGAGAAGGCGTCCTCGTCCTCAAATGTGAAGCCTCCCTGCTATTGAACAAAGAGGGGAGGGAAGACATAAAAGAATGCTCAAGGTGAGATTATGGAAAACACCTTCAAGGGCCAGACTTTCATCATAGTGGATTGTTGTTTGCAGACAGGGTCTCGTGTAGCCCAGATTGACAGCTGATTTGCTATGTAACTGAGGATGGCCTTGAACTCCTGATCCTCCTGCCTCTGCACCCCAAGTGTTGGGATTTACAAAAGACCCGATCTTGTTGCCATGCCCGGTTCTTTTTTATTGATTTACAACTTTAAATGAGTGTGATTCCTGGTATTATTTATGCCACATAGTTGAATGCCAGCCTTTAACAAAACCACAGTGACAAGCAGTTATGTTTACTGTGGAAAAAACGTTTGCTAATGCAAATGAAATATAAACAGTTCTGAAGCTGGGAGCCAAGGGCTGCAGGCGCCACTCCGTAAGGGATGCTGACTCCGTAAGGGATGCTGACAAAATATGCATCACTCCCTACCCCAAAATGTAACTGGAGATGCAGATGGCTGTGAGCCAGCTGATGCAGGTGCTGGGAACCTAACCTGGGTCCTCTACAAGAGTAGAAAGTGCTCTTCATTGCTCAGCCCTCTCTTGAAACCCATAGGGTATGTTTTTAAAGGGGATACTAGAAGCCAGCCACATTCTCCCTGCTGCTGCTGGGGTCCCTGGAAATGAGCCCATTTCCTCTACCTCACACTCTTCCCATGAGGCACTACCTTACCAGAGGCCCAAAATCAAGGTGGCCAAGAACTAAGGCCAAAATCAAGGGGACTGAACCAAGAGCCAAAATAAAGCCTCCTCCTGAGTTGATCTCCTTAGGTACCAAGTAACATCAGTGGCAAACTGAGTAACACAGCACTTCCTTTTCAAGAATACAAGCTCTTCGTGAGGTCCACAGAGTGCTTTTGGTCCATCTGTGATGGGAGATATCATTCTGTATATGTTTCTCATACTGGTTAATGAATAAAGCACTGTTGGCCAATAGGAAAGGAAGAAAGGAGGGACTAGGAGACAAGGAAGAAATAGGAAGTAGAAAGGAGGAGTCAGGATGGAGAGCCTGGAGAGAACAGAACCGCCATTCCTCCGCTCTCGGTAAGACCACGTGGAAATACATAGAAATGGGTAATAATTAAGACAGAGCTAGCAGATAAGAAACTAGCATCTGGCCAATAGCACTGTATCAAGTACAGAGTCTCTGTGCATTATTTGGGGCTGGCACGGCGGCAGGACAAGACCAGGTGGTGGGCAGAAAAACTTTACTCCTTACACATCTGTAGTTAAGATGTTAGGTGGACACTGGGCCGGCAGTCTTTCTCAGCAAGACCTGTTCTAACCCTTACTTCTCCAAAACATTAGAAGGATGTGAGTAGGTGGGAAACACTAATAACCCCTACCCATGAAATGGTGTTGACAGAGATATAATATTATTATTAAAAAGAACCACCAAATTGGGCCTAATGGTTCAGGGACATGCCTATAATCCAGCTACTCAGAAGGTTGAGGCAGGAGGATCACAAACCCAAAGGTTGTAAGTTTGAGGCTAGACTAGCCAATTTAGCAACATCTCATTTTAAAGGAATGAAAAAAAAATGGTAGGCATGGTGGCATACACCTTCATCTGAGCCCTAGGGAGAGTTGAGGCAGGAGGACAGTGAGTTTGAAGTTAGCTTGGGCTACACAATGAGTTCCAGACCAGCCACAAAGTGAAACCCAATCTCAAAAGAGAGACAGAGAGAGACAGAGACACACAGAAAGAGACTGGAGGGTGGGGATGGGGGACTAGGACCATAGCTCACTGGTAGATTATTCACCCAGCATGTGTGAAGGTCTGGGTTCAAGTGTCAGCATCAAAAAGAGATAAAGGACAAGCATGCAGCCCAGGAGAAGTAGCACAGACCAGTGACTCTAGCACACACAGATGGGCCAGCCCAGGAACACGGAAAGGTCCTGTCTTAAAAACCAAACAATGGGACTGTTCGTTTTCATGAATCAAGCGGGGCGGGTGGTGGCCCTCGACGACTGACCTGCCATCGTCCTTCGGTGCTCTGCCACTGTGTACACCTCCTGAAGCTTTCTCTTCTGATCCTCGCTGAGTGGTGCCACCAACAGCTGATACCAGGCAGCATCCCGATTCTGCACAGCTATGGCATTTCGGGGGTTTGGAGAAGAGGTAAGGAAGCCAGTGACTGTTATTATCTCAGGAAAAGTCAGTGGCACGATCAGATCCCAATGGAATAATTTCAGACAGTAAGAGACAGGGTGATGAAACTGATCCTGACAATCATTTCTGAGGGCCCATTCACCCAACTATGAGGAACCGCAAGGAACGTCCTCTTTACAAATCCGTGGTTTCCCTAATTCTGTCTTTTCTATCTTCCTTTTCTGAAAGTTTCCCCAGATATATATATATATATATATATATATATATATATATATATATAAATATTTTCATATATATATATATATATACATATATATATATATATATATATATTTTCCTTTTCCTTAGAATCCCAACACTGGGAAACCCCTGGGCTCAGTTGTTACCATCCTCCTGGAATCTTCTAGTGTCTTCCACACCAGCTTTGTTTCTACACTGAGGGCCCAAGTCTGCACCCTTGTGCAAAATCCTTCCCGTTTCTTCCTGGACTTTTCCAGCTAAACACTTCAAACTTAACACTGAAACAAAGTTTAACATTTTCTTTCTAAATGCTTTCAATCTCCCATTCCTATCACAGCTCTATTGGTCTCTCAGGAAACCAATGCAAACCATTCCCATCTGTAACCATGCCCAGCCCACACCAAACCCAGGCTGTCTCCCAAGAGTCCTCTACTCTTCCCATCAAAATGCATACCGTACACCTGGTCTAACAATCTCACATTGCCTGAGATACTGAAGATCTTGCACTTCAAACCTAAACCATATCAGGTCAATGGCATATATAAAAACACTCCACTCTGAGCCAGGCCCCTATTCGAGGCAGCCATCCTTCCCAGGAACTCCTACCCACGCTTGTCCATAGATGACTGTGCAACCCCAGCAGAGGAGCTGTGCAACCCCACCAGAGGAGCTTCTAAACTATTGTGCATGTTCAGGCTGCACCCAAGAGCTCCTGTGGTGGTCAGGGTGCATGCTGTGTCTACCGATGACCATCTTGGAGCATACCTTCCTATTCCTATCTCCACAGGTGGCTTTTAAAGCACCCCTGTACTTGTGTGGGAACTAAATAACGGCAGTGTGCTATGTTGGCATTGCCTTGCTGGCAAAAATAGTAAACATACATGAGAATTTTAAAAACTAATAGTAGAAATAAATGATAACACAACCACAGAGCTACTATTTAACCACAAAGCAAGTAATAGGCGTTAGTTAAGGGTTTGGGTTTTTTTTGTTTTTTTTTTTTTTTTTTTTTTTTTTTTTAGTCAAATTCTTAGATTAATAATTTGCTAAGTATTTCATTGGCTTAGTCTCTATTTTTACCCATGGGAAGCAAGTGAGTGAGTTGAATGTGTGTTGTTGACATGAGTACACCTAAGTCAAGGATCCCAGGGCCTCAGAGCCCATGGGAGCAGCAAAGCTTCCCCGATGAGGCTCAGAGAATGGCAAAGCTTTCCTTGGGGCCATGTGCAAATATTAACAGTATGTGCAGAAAATGTCCACCCTGGCTCCTCCCAACTCCTGCAACCCAATGTTTACGGTTGTCTGTAACCGAAGATAACAAACGCACTGAGCCTCCAGGGTGCTGCAGCCCACCTCATCCCAGTTTTTTTCAGCATGCCCTGTGTCTGTTATTCTCCATTCCCTTGCAGTAGCATTAACCCCTGAGGTTTCCATTCACGTCTCCCATCTGTACACGTGTCTACTGCTCTTACTCGTTCGGCAAGGTCTCTGGACACATGTGGCTTTGAGGAATCCTTCAACTTACAAGTGTTACTTTCTCTACAGAATCAGTGAAGTTAATGTGGAAAAGCATCGTTCATTGGATCTTGCCCTCTGTTTCTTCCCATAAGGACTTGGAATAATTAATTAATAGACTCATGGCCGCAGCGGTTAAGCACTGCATGCCCGGATCACTTTACTTGCAAACGTGAAATCGGTCATTTGTGAGCTCATGTGGCGGCAGCCAGGCATCGAGGCTCTACAACAGGTTCAGCATCACGTGTGTCGCCCGCCCCGGGCCACCAAGATTCCGACTGGAAGGTCAGTGCAGGTGGAGTGACGAAGCCCAAGCACCACCCCACCAAACCCACCCCCCTCCCAAAGTGGACAGGAAAAAGGCCCCACCCACCATGTCTGTCATTGGTCCCTGCCAGAGGGATGATTTTTTTTTATCAGCTATTTATAAATTCAAGCCTTTTTAGTAGCTCTAGAAACACCTCATCCTATTTTTTATGTGTAAATGATTTTTTAAGAGGTTAAATCATTTTCTGGTTGCTTATTTTTTGGTACAACTAGAAAATATCAGGACCCTGCATCAGGAGAGGCTATGACTGTCTCGGGGGTCACCACAACATTCCATAGAGGGGGATAGTTTTATATCCTACAACACAAAGCATACTAAATGGCAATTTGGAGCCTCGGTTCTACGTTTGTATCTAGACTATTTTCAGTTATATCTGGTCTTGTGTTTCTAGTGTTTCCTTAAAAACCCACTCCTAGGTTCTTGCCCTGTCAGAACTGTAACATCTCTGGTCACGGCCATCTGTTTTCCTAACAATTGTGGTAATGTGCTGTGAAAGGTGCACATTTCAAGTATGTGCTGTATGTGGCATAAAATTGTGTGTCTGTGGGATGGAGGGCTGTGAGTGCTATGTGACAGCTGAGAGGCCGGAACATCACTAGAACAAGTTAAAAGGGAAACAGCATGTGGCTTTTCATTTGGGCACGTGAAAACGATGTATGACTCTTCAGAGATTGGGTGCATGCGTGAAGGATTGAAATGCCTGTGCACTTTGCTCCTCAACCAATAAAATCTCAGTTGTGAAAGAGAGAAAGGCCATTCTTGCCTGAGACCAAGCACACCGTTTAGGCACACTTCTGCCTGAAATGACATCTGTGGAGATGGCTGGCAAGCCCATCCCGATGCTGCTACTACAGCAATGGGAGTCTAGGGTGGCTTTTGGGGGTGTCGTTGTGCTGACCTTTTTCGTTTTAAGTATGTTTGGATAATTCTAAAGCAAAAGATTAAAATTTTAGAGAATATATACCAATGTGGGAGTGGATCCCAAAACAACTTCTAATAGGAAGAAATTAAAGATGCTTAAAAAAAAAAATTCAGGTTTGAGGAATGGAGGTGTGGGGAGGTGAGGACATACTCAGTAGAGCCTGTGTAAAAAACTGGTATTCATCCACGCTGTTGTCAAGGTCCAATGGGGTGCTGAAGCCCTCGAGGGCTGTCTCCTCCAGAACTTCTTCATCCCAATCATCCTCGTCTTCCTCTTCGCCTCTGCCATTGTGTGCCTGCATAGCTTGCGCAGTAACACTTGTCTCCTCCTCCTCCTCACTGGAAATCTCCTCTGTGGACCCATTAATTGTGCAAAAGAATGAAAAACGGGGATTATGAAATGATCCAGAAATGTGAAGCCACTACAGAATCCTAGTTTGTAGACATACTCTTGTTTGTTTAAACCTTAAACATCTTGAAATTGTAACTTTTGAAGGTGAATTACCCAAGAACCACTTTTAAAACATCCATCTTTATAAAACTCTTTTCTGACAGTGTACACTTAATCTAGGGAGTCATTCAGTTAATGGTAGCTACTGTCACTGAACCTGTTAGTATCAACAAAAAAGTAAGTCTTAAGTTGCTAATTCATAGTCAGGACCATCAGATTCTCTTACACTTATGCTTCTCAAGGCAAAACCACATCGACCGGGCTCCACTTAGAAGTCACTGAGAGTCTAAGTATCAAGGGGCACAGATCTTAACTGCACCCCACATAATAAGATGTGTAAGTCAAGCAAGCCCCAGTTTAAATGTGTCACTGGCCAAAGAAAGTAAGTCCCTTTGTTGATTCCAAACAGGCTAAAATGTAAAGAAAACGTGTGCTCAAATCAAAATTCAAGTCAGAAACGATAGTGCATGCACACTGTCCCAGCACACAAGGAGATTGAAGGGGAATCATGAGTTTAAACTAGTCCAAGCTACAAAGCAAGACCTGTCTCAAATAACAAAAGAGGCATACACCAATGAGATGGCTCAGTGAGTTAGCAGCTTGCCTCCAAGCCTGAAGATCTGAGTTCAATCCCTAGGACCCACTTGATAGAAATGAACCAACTCCTGCAAGTTGTCCTCTGACTTCCACACACATGCACTCACAACTATAATTTTTTTTTTTAAAGCAAAATCTGGGGCTGGAGAGATGGCTCAGTGGTTAAGAGCAGTGGTTGCTGTTGCAGAGGGTCAGGATTTGGTTCACAATCTGAAGTTCAGTTCTAGAAGACTGAACACCTTCTGGACTCTACAGGTACTAGGCATACATATGGCACACAAATGTGCATGTTGGCAAACACCCATGCACATAAAGTAACAATTTAATTTTTATAATAACAAATTAATGATAAATTAATTTTAAAAAGCAAAATCGACTATAGCACAAATCTTAAGTAGCAGGCTTTACCACTTTCCTCCATGTCGGCTTTCTCTGCTTTTGAGGGATCTTCGCGGTTTACCAGTTGCCGTGTAGCACAGACCTGCTTCAGGCCAAGGAACAGGAAGAGAATGGAAGGCAGGATCTGTGCAGCCACGGCGTCCAAAGCAGGAGGTCGGTTCTGCAGTTCCAAGAGGATGCTCAGCCCTATTATACACATCTTCCGGTCATGGTGTCTACAGATGTTGAGAAACATGCAGATGTGGTCACAAAGGACAACTCTAGAGCAGTGGTTCTCAACCTTCCTAGTGCTGTCCCAACTGTTATGAATCATTATGTAACTTATTTTTGGAGATAGAGGTTAGTCAAAGAGGTCGAGACCCATAGGTTGAGAACCACTGGTCTAGAAAAACTAAAGCCGGTGAAATCCTGTGTAAGCCTAATTCTATAAACAAACAAACCAACCAACTCTTAGCACAAAGACCTATGAGGGAGGTCAGGTGTGGTGGCTCATCAATATACTGCATCTCTCAAGATGCTGAGGCAGGGGTACTGTAAATTCAAGGTAAACTTGGACTATAGAGCAATTTCAAGGCCAGCCTAGGCTCTATAATAAGACTTGATTTCAGGAGGGAGAAGGCGGCTTATAGCAGTCTACAATTAGCATTTTGAATCTTTCAATAAAACCACTTTGATTAATGAAAGAGCTGTATCTGAACGTTAGCAAAATGAGGTCTGTTAGAGCTGAAATATCTACTTGGCAGCATAAGATTCCTACACACTGGGGAAAATTAAGAGCTCGGCAGACTGTGCACTCTTGGCCTGGTCCTCAAGCTTTTTTGGCAAATATGGTCCATCTACACCAACCCCAGGTGCCAAAAATACTTCAAAAAGTTAGCACTTGCATCTTGACCTGGCTGGCTACACATATGTCTACCATCAGCCTCTGCTGTAACAGAGTAAGGAAATTTTAATTCCAAAGGAAAAATGATTGGTTATTTTATGTTAGACATACTTTTCTATGAAATATTTCCTTTTTTAAAAACAAATAAAAATTAAAAGACAAAAGCTAGGGGAAAAACTCAGTGTTAAGAACAACATCTGTTCTTCTGGAGGCCTTGAGATTCATTCCCAGCACCCACAAGTGGCTTATAAACACCTACAACACCAGCTCCGGGACAGCCAACACTTCTTTGGCCTCTGAGGGTTCCCAAACATGCACACATACATACATGTGAATAAAAATAATTTTTAAAGCCCAGTACTCAGAAGGTAGAGGCAGGAGGATCAAGAATCCAAGGCCAGCCTAGGCACATGAAACATGTCTTGAAAACAAAAAGTTAAAAACAACTATATTATTCTGTATGATATATCTTTCCATCAGGTGATACTTCAAAACATATTCCTAATTTTCTGGATTAAAGCGATGCATCAGCAGGTGAAGGTGCTGGACCCACGTGGTTTAAGAACAGAACTGACTCCTGAAAGCAGTCCTCAGATGTTCCTCTGCACACGTGCCATGGCACAACTGTGGCCACACACATACTCTGGCACATATACAGAATAAGTAACTCTTTAAATGCTCTTAATTTTCAAACATGTAAATAGTAATACACTAAAAGTAGTCCCCAAGATATAAGGATTATCTCTCAACACATCACTGTATTAAAAACTAAACTTCCCGAAACATCGAAGCAATGTAAAAGCAAAGAAAGGCACATACCCAAGGAAGTAATCGGTGTCGTTCATCCACTGGTTTATGAACTGCGAGGTGACAGGGCCTGGGTTGTGTGGCAGCTGCACCTGCTCCAGGGTATGGAGCAGCAGCTCGGGGTTGTAGTAAAGAGCAGCGATCGCCACCTGAAGACACATTGTACGCAGCTCACTGGTCTTGACCCCACGGGTCAATCTCTCCAAGACAACTTGAACAAACAGTGGGATACACTGGAGAATGGGAAGGAACCAAGAGTCATAAAACAAACAGTTTTCTAGGGTCAAATCTATAACCACCTGTAGGCTGTGAGCGTAGGTGGCATGACTCTGCTGTCCATTGGCCTCCTTACCCAGGGAAGGTTCTGCAGGCAAACCTAGGTCCTTGCCCTTACCTGGCTCTCTCCTCTAATGCCTTCTATTTTCGATGCTTCCTATGCAATCTCCTGCCATAAAACTGCTCTCTTCTTCCCACCCTCCACCAGCCACAGCCTCCTTGCTCGCCTACAGAAGACTTGTTCGTTGGTAGCACACTCAGCAACCAAAACCCTGGCCTTTGATCTTGACATTTCTCTGCTCAAAGGTTCTTTCAAAAGGATCTAGCACTCACGATTTTTACTTTGCAAGCCACATATGATCTCCACTTCCTATATTCCTGTTTGTATTTTGTTATTGTTACCATTACCATGAATGCTTCTGAGTCATTTTTTTTTTCTTTCTATCATTCAAATAGAATTTGGATAAGCAAGCACAAACTATGCCTGCCTTTTTACTTTTCCATCAAATATAAGTAGAATATCAATCGGGCATGGGCATTTTTTAATAAGTGTCCAGGAAGAGGCGTTTTAAATATGTATCACCTGATCAATTCCCCTTCCTTTGCACTGAAGAATGATGACTTCCAGGAGTTTGGCAGCATGGCACTCCGCGTCCTCTCCTGCCTCTCCACACAGTACCTAGAGTGACAAGTTAGCTCAGCATAAGTGCCAGAGGATGAATTCAGTCACAGAAATAAGTTTTGGTTTTCTGATTGTTTGTTTTTTGTTGTTTTGTTTTTGAGACAAGATCTCGATGTAGCTCTGACTGGCCTTGAACTCACGCTGTGAACCATCTGGCATCAGGTTTGGAGAACTCCAGCTGTGTCTGCCTTTCCAGTGCTGGGATTAAAGGCCTGTGCCATCCACCAGAGGGATCACTGCTTTTAGAAAAGCAACTGCCAGCCAGGCAGGTGTGGTGGTACAAGCCTTTAATCCTGCACTGGAAGGCAGGGACAGGCAGTTCTCGCTGAGCCCAAAGCCTGTCTGATCTTTGTTTGCAAAAAAGTAAGGAAACAAGAGGTATCTGGTAATTTACAAATGGGCTGTGGAGCCACACACCTGAGTTCAAACGTGGCTCCAACACAGGAGCTCTGAAACCTGGAACAATTTACTAAGCAGCAGGCCAGTGATAAAAGTGGGGCTCTTGAACATCTTAAGGGTTAAGTAAGCTCAAAAAAGCTCAGAATGGTTGCTAAGCAAGAGATACTTTCTATAAAGGTATAGCCATTGGCAAGACACCAGTGTTACTGTCAACAGCCCTAAGGAAACTGTTTGGGTCACAAAAAGGGGGAACAGGGCATGGACATTCATGGGGGAGGGGGGGAGACACAGGTATTCAAATTCCCGGACCTGGAGTTACAGATAGTATGAGCCACCGTGTGGGTGCTGAGAACTGAACCCAGGTCCTCTGCAAGAGCAATAAGTGTCCTTAGCCACTGAGCCACCTCTCCAGCATCCATTACATTTTTATTTTTGAAAGAAAAAAAAAAATGGAAAAAAAAAAAAGTAGATAGCTGGCCCTCCTTATACACAGGTTCTGTATCCATGGATTCAACCAACCATAAGCCAGATGCTTTCTTAAAACTCAGATCTACACTAAATGTGTGCAGATTCTTCTTCTGGTCGCTACCTTTGACCCACATGGTTTAACAACTATTTATATAGCACTGTATTGTGCAGGATATTATTATAAAAGTGGGCTGAGTGCTTCGTGAGATGTAGAGTGGCTATGGGCAAGACCATACTTGTTAGTTATGAGACTGAAGGATTCATGGGGGTCTGATAGCCACAGGGGTCCTGGAAGGGTCTCCATGGATACAGAGAGATGTCTGTATTTACTCAAAAATTTCAAAGTCTGGGGCTGGACAGATGACTCAGAGGTTGAGAGCACTGGCTGCTCTTCCAGAGGCCCTGAGTTCAATTCCCAGCAACCACATGGTGGCTCACAGCCATCTATGAGATCTGGTGCCCTCTTCTGGCCTGCAGGCAGACATGTATACATAATTAATAAAACTTTTTTAAAAAACTTCAAAGTACATTGACATTGAAGTGACATTTAAAAGTACAACACATAAAGTGAAACTTTAAAATTACAACAATCACAACTTTTAAACTCATTTTAAAACTCACTTTTAAAATGAAACTGATAAATCTATTCGGGTAAAGTAATATAAACTAAACACCCAAACATTCCGAAGAATCGCATGACATCTGGCAGAATGCACTTACCTTCCTGCACATAGTGAACAAGACTTCTAAGTGCTTTGGATTGGACAGCAACGTGTTGGTGTCTACTGTCACATAATTATGCAGGAGAGGCATCATGTCTGGGGAAAGATCCAGAATCCCACTGAGACTTGTGCAACAGGAGCAGAAGTGGGTGGTTCCCATTGGAACCACATTTCTCTAGCACTCAAACACTTGTCTCCCTTAGCAGCCACAGACTAGAAACAGGGGTGATATACCTGCTTTATTTACGACTGAAGGAAATGCAGACGAGGAAGGTTAAAATGCTCACTGTTTATCAAAGCATCACCTCTGACCTTTCCCAGTCTCTCACTCACTGCACTCAGCACTACTGGGCACACCGCCAAGGCTGTCATCGGTTGGCGTTAGTACACCCTTGCTCTCCTCCCCTCCCACTAGGATGAAAACTAGAGAAGGACTACCGCTGTTCCCTGCTGGACCGCTGGGCTGAGAACAGCGCTTAGGACACAGCTGTGCTCAAAAAGTATTTACTCAATTAACACGTGGATACACGTTCTGGTTGCAAACTGTGTGAGAAAGGAGACATACAAGCACTTCCTGTGCCTCTCTAAAGGCTGAAACACCGCTATGGTCGCTGCCCCCATTTCCTGGGCAGTAAAATGAAAACATCTGATTAGTACTGAATCAACAAGCGCTAAGGGAAGAGTATCTACAAAGAAGGGAAAACTGTAGCATGCCTGTGAAATACTCGAAGCAATCCTGCTGGAAAACTTCGTATAAAATGCCCAGGAGATGCCACATCTGTGGGGAGATGGCATGGCAGGTTAAACTGTAGGCCAGGGAAAGGATTTCCTCATAGAATTCTAGAAGGAAAAAACCTTTGGTTAGAATGTGAAGGAACAGAGAGATTAAAGGAACCACACAGAGGACTCACACACATCACTTTCATATGCCACAAGCTCCCCTGAACACCTTCCTTCCTCAGCGGCATCAGCCAGAGAGGCTGCCTTCAACTCTACTCAACAAGGCAAGGCAACAATCTGCTCATAGTACTGAAAAGAAACTTTAATAGGCCATGTGCAGTGGCACATGCCTTTAATTCCAGCACTCTGGAGGCAGAGGCGGGCTGAACTCTAAGCTCAAGGTCGGCCTGGTTTACATAGCAAGTTCCAGGCAAAGCCAAGGCAGCATAGTGAAATCTTGTGGAGAAAAAAAAGAAAAAAAAAATCAAATTTTAGCCAGGCATAGTGGTACACACCTTTAACCCCAGCACTCAGGAGCAGAATCAGAGGCAGGAGGATCTCGGTGAGTTCGAGTATAGCCTGGTCTATAGAGCTAGTTCCAGGACAGGCTCCAAAACAATAGAGAAACCCTGTCTCGAAAAACAAAACTAGAGAGAGAGAGAGAGAGAGAAAGGAAGAAAGAAAGCTCCCCTCTAAACTGTATACTTCACTAGGTCTACAGAGCTACAAAAATGTACGTTTAGGTTCATTAAATTGAAAAGAAATCTCAGTTAACCTTTATCTGAACTTACCAATGACATGCTTCTGTAAAACAAGATCGATGATTCTCAGACAGATGTTCTCCAACTGCTGGGTGATCTAAAGATAAATTTTAAAGAGTCTAAGCTTCACTGTGACCATCCTAAGGTTATCATATAAATTAATATTATCCCAATGAAATATCTACACATATTTTTGAGAGGAGAAGTTGCAATCTTCACGTGAAACTTAAATATGCAAAAATACAAGAAAATTCTGAAAGTAGACCAATGATAGGAAGGGAAGTTAAATCCATGGAAAATTAGAATTAGATACTTCTTACCTCATATTCTACACCAAATGAATTTCTAAGGAACAATGATTTCTATGTAAAAAAAACTATAACATAAAAATACCACAAAAAGTAAAAGAATCCTTGTGTAACCATAAGGAAGTTAAAAAAAAAAAAAAAGTTACAACCAAAATAAGAAACCACCTGACTGCAAAATTGTCAAGTACCTGTGCACAAGCGCAGGTCCAGATCAAGACAGATGCAAACGGACTGAAATATTGTCAAGTGGTATCACAAACAGTATCAAATTCCCCTTATACATAAAATCTAACAACCTGATAGAAAAACCAGCTAAATCTGTCTTTAAAAACAAAAAGCACCTCAAGCTCATGAAGAGATGGTCACTCTCACACAACACTGGATATGACACCGAGTCAGAAGTGAGGGGTAGCTCTGATCTCGGGATTACACACCCATATGTGATCTCAGCCAACATCATCTCCTCAAGGGGCTCACCCACAGCTACAGGACATGGATAAGGCCATTCAGTGCAACAATATCTGTGACTGTCACAACCAAAAATCCATTCAACAGGGATGTAAGTGTCTACTCACTATGGACTGGCTGTGTAAATGTAACACACAAACAAGAGAACTATTAAAACCACCAAAACTATATGCTTACTGACTGATACAGAAGAATCATAGGCTATATCAAGTAAGATATGTCAGTTAAAACAACTGTATAATTTTTTGCAGCTCAACTCTGCCTACAAGAGTCCATCAAGAGCAGGTTTGTCAACTACTGAATCACTGGACCCAAACTTGAGAATCATCCCAGCCATATATATACAATTCTGCCCTAAATGCACATGGCTTCGGGGTATTGGGGAGGGGCTAAAGTATATAGGCTAAAGTAGGGGGAGGGGTAATTGAAGAGGCCCTTCATTTGTGAGGAAGCCAACACCCATGCTGTGTGAAGACATTCCAGTGCAGCTCCTTGGGGCTCACCCACAACTGTAACAAGTCTTTCTCTGTCATGCCAGCTCCCAAATGTCACGAGAGACTTCTTATTAATTATGAAAGTTTGGCCTTTAGCTTGGGGTGGTTTCTAACTAGTTCTTATACCTTGAATTAACCCATTTATATTAATCTACATTCTGTCACATGGCTCATGGCTGTTACCTCTCCTCCTGCACATCCTGCTTTCCTGAATCTCCTGGCATCTCCACCTTCCTTCTTCCCAGAGTCCTCTCTGTCCCCAGAAGTCCCGCCTAACCGCTTCCTGCCTAGCTATTGGCCATTCAGCTCTTTATTAAACCAATCACAATGACACATCTTTACACAGTCTAAGTGCAACATACAATGTAAACTCAATAAACTTTATGATTTTCCAGGGTAACTGTGGTAGATTCAAACTCTGGTTTCTCACTGGGACCTTGGATTGAGGGAGGTGGATATTATTCCTTCCCTGGGGGAGCAGTGTGAACTTTAGCAAAAGACATTATCATCTCCATGAAAGACATATATAAGCACTCACTTTTTACTAGTGTGGGAGAAAATAATCTAAGAAAGATAATAATAATAATAATAATAATAATAATAATAATAATAATAATAATACACCTGATGGAAACTACCACTCTGAGAAAAGAACTTGGTAACTGGAGAACTGAACAAGCAGTGAGTTTAACTAAATATCTTTTCATGACTTCAATTATCCAATAATCAACACATACATATACCCACCCCCAGACAGAGTCTCATTGTATAGCCTGGCTGACCTAGAACTCACTATCTACATCATAGATCTACTATAGTAGACCAGACTGGCCTCAAATTCACAGACACACCTTCCTGCCATTCCTCCAGAGACTAACTGATGTATCAGATTTTTTCCCCCCAAGACAGGGTCTCGCTATGCATCTCTGGCTGTTCCTGGAACTCACTCCGTAAACCAGGCTGGCCTTGAACTCACAGAGATCTGCCTGCCTCTGCCTCCCGAGTGCTGGGATTAAAGTTGTACAACAGTATTACTGGCTTTTATATCAGGTATTTTTTAAATGAGTAAAATTTAAAGTCAGTGGTGAGATACACTTTCATGTAAAAGTATAATTCAACCTTAGAACATATGTGAATATTCAATTTTACTTTTATTTTGGGTATTTTTTATTTAACTGAAATAGTAATTTGTAGGTACAATTTGATAACTTGGTAAATGTTAAACTACTATTTTGAAGTCCAAATGACCCAAAAGGTAGACTCTACTGACACCCTTAAAACATCAGATAAAAATGATCCTGCTTGAGAACCTATTTCAAGTTCCCAATTTTGCCCTTTCTAAGTAACTATAGGTATGTTTTTCTCTGAAAGAAGTATGGCTTCCAGAGTTCACTTTTACTAAGTAGAAGTTCAAAGTTAATGAATGGGGCAGGAGAGATGTCTCAGCTGTTAAAGCTGATGTGTGTTGAGAATGGCCCAGTGACAAATCTAGAACACACAGATGTCAGGCAGTGCACAACGACCTGTAGTAACTCCAGCTCCTGGGGACACGATGCATCTTCCAAGGACATCCATACATGTGTGCATACACCCACATGTAGATACACGCACACATATGTAACAAAATATACATATATTTATGTAACAATTAATAAAGAAAGAGGCCATAAATTTGAAAAAGAGTAAAAAGGGGGGGGGTATAAGAAAGGGCCTGGAGGAAAGGAAAGAAAGAAATGATATGATTATATTAAATCTAAAAAAAGAATAAAAAAATATTTTAATCTTCAAGAAAGTTAAGTAAGAACAGGTGACCAGGAGGCCAGATGGCAGCCAGGTTTGCCTCTAATTATGCTGAAGGTTTTACATTTTCATCTCTAGGCAGGAAGCCAGATGTAGTTTGCTTAGTGTGTCTCAACTTTAACTCATTCCTCCTTTGATAATTATAGTTAATTCTGAATGCCCAGTATTATGAAGTTCAAAAAAATTAATATCAAGATAAAAAAGATTAAGCAAAAGGCAAAATGCTATTGTTTTCAAAACAACCCTGCAATTTGCTCTCCTCACCATATCCATACTTGGGAAAACTGAATTTAGTGATTTCTTAGGTCTCATGAAATTGAAAATGCGAGGTGAAAGAAGTACAGTTAGCTTAAGTATAACTATTCTAAGTCACTTTGGTCTAACTCACTGTTACCAAGAAGACTAGTTTCAACATGGAAACACAAAAATAAAATATTGAGTGCAGGAAGGTACAGCAGAGTAACGCTGCACTTTTCAGTAATATCCCTTGAGTGCCTTACAAACACGGGATGAACCTGTGGTCACATGGCTAATGGCACACTGTAAAGACCGGGCACCTGCTTCCCAAACCCTCACTTACTGATCAGAGCTGTCACTGCCAAACAGAGCAGCCTGTGCTCAGCTCACAGATGCAACAAGCACACGGCTAATCTTCTCTAAGGAAAGGCCATGCTCCACTTGGAAAGGAGAACCCAGATGGACTGGGTTGGAAAGGCTGATGCATGACAAGAATGGCCCAGTGACAAATCTAGACCTATAACTAGTTATAAGTTATAACTAGTCATATCTGGTTATTGTGACCAGGTACAATAACCCTAAACATTTCTGCCTCTGCAAAGGAGACTGCTACCTATTAACATTATTTACCCAGCTGAGGAGTGACCACTGAACAGAAAGTCCAAGCTCTTAACCCTTGCCTGGCATGCACGGAGGCCTGGATTCCATCCCCCAGCACTGCAGAAAGTGTTTAATGATATATACCTGTTTTGTCCCAACATAATGGGAAAAGATAGGGACAGGAGGGTCAAGAGTTCAAGGCCATCCTTGGCTACAGAGAAAGTTTGGGGTCAGCCTGCGTGACATGACATCCTGTCTCAAAAAGTTAATTCTTTTATTTATGTACATTGGTGGCTTGCCTGCATGTATATCTGTACAAGGGTTCTGGGTACCCTGGAACTGGAGTTACAGACAGTTGTGAGCTGCCATGTGTATGTGCTGGGAATTAAACCCTGATCTTCTGGAAGGACAGCCAGTACTCAACCACTGAGCCATCTCTGCAGCCTCAAAAAGTTAGTTCCATAGCTCAGTGTTCCTCTGGGATTTGGATGTCAAGTTCTTGCTTACTCCTTTCCATTCTTACTGTACCTCTGTACCTTCTGCATCACAACGCTGCTCCTTTACTAAAACCTGTCACTGTAATAGAAAGCTCTATCCTTCTCCACTAAGATTAGATTATGGAATTCACAGAAATTCATCAAATCCAGTAGATATGATGACCTGGACCCAGATTAATACAAAGGCATTATGCCGTTTACTTTCAATAAATGTGTAACTTCCTCCTCAATCATCTGAACAAATGACTTTAAAGTTTGAGAGAAATTCAATTTATCTGTCTGTGTGTTTGGAGAAAGGATTTCACTACCTAGCCCAGGCTGGCCACGGAATTGAAATCTTCCTGCATAAATGCTGAAGTGAGGACAATTTTTAAAACTTACCAATATAATTAAACATAAATCTTTAATAGCAAAACTTTAGGCTGGTGAGATGGCTCAGGAGTGCTTGCTGCTTTTTCAGAAGGCCTGGGTTCATAACCCAGTGCCCATGTCAGGTGGCCCACAACTGCCTATATAAAACTCCAACTCCAAGAAATCCAATGCCCTCTCCTGGCCTCTAAGGACACCCACACACGTGTGTACATACATTCAATATACACACAACAAATACATAAATTTTAAAAATAAATTAAAGGGAAAAAAATCATTTGCCACAAAAGCCTGGCCACTTGAGTTCAGTCCCCAAAACCCACAATGGAAGAAGAAAACAGACTCCTAAGAGCTATGCTCTGACTCCCACACACACGTGATAGCGAGCACACATACCACACACACACACACTCACTCACACACAGCACACACCCAAACTACAAAGACAAGAATTTATTAACTCTGATCATGTAAATTTCGGTTACTATAACCATTATAGTAAAACACAAGGACTCCCACCTCCTGATGATCTTCCACAACTGTTAAGATAGTGTCGATCGTATGTAAAATTCCCATGGCCATGACAGTTTTGTCTTCGACTTCTTCATACTCTTCACTTTGGAGAACTTTACCAAATATCTCAGCCTGTAAAAATTACATTAAAAAACTCACTGGCTGGTCCCACTGCACCATGGCCGAGGGGCCGTGCTGCACACCCAAGTGCTAGTGTTTCTCAGAAACTAAGTTCTGCACTTGTTGACTGAAGACTGTGTCACATTTAGAGGAACGCCCCTCTGCGCCCGTTAATAGTCACTGACATGCAACACATACTAGCTATTATAACCACCGACTAGTATTTATTTAACTTCTAGTTATCTTTAGATGAAATCAAAATCTAGAGACACTGGAAAAGATGTGGCAGAAACGTTTAGAAGATGAAATCAAAGATCACTCAGAGATTAAACAAAAACAGACACAGACAGAGAGAAGAAAAGAAATGGGAGTAGGACTCAGTTCCAGTCTCATGTTCCACATTAAGATGTGTGAAAGAGGGGAGAAAACAACAGAAACATCTGTATCAAAGAGGCAACAACAACAACAACAAAAACATTCTCCTGGACTGGCAAGATGCTTCTTTGGGAAAAGGCACTTGCCGCACAAGGTTGGTGACGGGAGTTCAATCCCCAGAGCACACATAAAGATGGAAGGAGAAAACCAATTCTATAGAGTTTTCCTCTAACTTCCACATTCTGCATCACACACACACACAGTGTACATATACAATAAAAATAACTACAAGTTTCCAAATAAGGGAAATGAAATTCCAGTTCCAAATGCAAAAGTAAGAGTTCTGATGGCTCACATCAAGTGCTGGGCTCGAATCAAGAGCGTCGTTATGGCATTTCAGGAAGTTACAGGTGAAAGGGACTGCCTTGAATGGGGTTGATTTAAGGCTCATCAACCCAACCTTGGAAATATCTTAATGACTAAGGTAAACACCGTCATATTAAGATTTTGTTTATAAATAAATAAAACTCAACTCCAAATTCTTAAGTTTAATTTATTTGGGGGAGGCATTATTTAGATTCCTTGGGGCTTTTTTTTAATGTGTGTATGTGTTTTGCCTGCATATATGTCTATACACCACACACATGGGTGATGCCATGCAAGCCAGAAGGTATCAGATCCCCTGGAACTGGAGTTACAGTTTCGAGCTGCCATGTGGGTGCTAGGAATTGAACCCAGGTCCTATGGAATAGCAGCCAGTGCTCTGAACCCCTGAGCCATCTCTCCAGTCCCTATTAAAGGTTCTTTACCAAACTAGTACACGCTTAGGCCATTCTTACTGTTGCTGTGTGGCTATTTCCTCGTGAAGAGAGTGGAAGGGAAGGGGAAGGCTTATCAGACTCAGGAAGCAAACAAAACTTACAAGGTTCACAAAGGGAATTCAGAACGTTCTTAAGACTCACACAGCTCCTCTCCAAATTGTAAAGGCAGCAAGTGCTGGAAGAGCATGAGTTGCCTGAAAGTTATGCAGGGACACTTCAGGGATGCAGTTTTAATAGTCGGCCATGTTAGAACAGGCTTTTCAGTGATGCAGCTGCCCTGTGTCAGCCACTCTGTGAGCAACCCCAATAAACTCACTGGCTCACCAAGTGAGACCTGAGTAGAATCATTTCTTTAGTCTTTCATGGGTGCCCTACTTGGAGTGAACAGAGGCTTGTTTGCACCTCCCCAGAGGAAGTCATCCAACACTTACCAAGTGCTGGGTTGTGTCGACAGCGATGGAGGCCACCTCCTGACTGTACTCACATATCATCTTCTGGATGACGTTGGTGACATCGTCGTTCTCCGTCTCCCTGACGATGTGCAGCAGCTCCTGCATGATGGCCCTCACGTGCGGTCTCATGTGCTCCTTGGCTAATGCAGTCAGATAAAAGAGATAGGAGGAGCTGGTCACTCACACACTCTGACGTAGATAAGGCTCTAGGTGCCGCTGTGCTGTGACAGCAAGTCATAAACCCTCCTGGGGTCACACAGCGTCAGGATGTGGTGCTCTGCCTAAGGAAGAGGTACCCTACCCCAAAGGCCGACAGCTCTGCACCCTCACCCTGAGAAATCCCAATTACACAAATGTGTCATTAGTCTGACTGTGGGTCCCCACGACCAGTGTGAGGACTCCTGCCCACAGGTTCTACGGGCAGCTCTGACAGGGCTGCCGCTGTCCTGCCCATCTCTACCCACCCCACCCATCAGCACATCTTTACGCCTCATCCAGACTTCCCACCAAAATAGGACACGAGCTCATGTTCTCGTAAAGCTGGATTTACTTGCAAAGGTTATTTGGATCTTAAACAAACAAGCAAAACACCTGTGTCACTGCCCACTGGAAACATTACTTGCCGCTTTCTGAACTGGTAGGATCACAGAGACCCTGGAGTTTAATCTCGTGCTGTCCAATCTTACTTCTTGAACTGACACAGGAGGAAATGAGGGCTGACAGAGTTAGAGCCTTGTCAGCTTTGTAAGCTGCAGATGGAGGAGGCCGGATGCCTTCCCAGCTTCGTGTGGCCAGTCAGAGAGCACCAAAGCTGGTCCAGGTGTCTTAAGGCCCAACTCACCCCAGTACCCAGCAATTATTAACTAACAGAACTCCTAAAACAGGCAGAATACGTACCTATAAAATTCAGAAGCAGGGAAGGGATCTAAACCCTGGACCCACAGGATCAGAATCTTCTTTACGGAAGGGAGTGAATGAGATGATTTAAGGCCATTCATTAAAAGAAAAAAAAAAAAAAAAAGTAAAACATGGCATCACCTTGAGTCTGGTTAGAGATCAGTGACTGCAGCGCAAGGGCAGCTTCCACCTTGACTGGCATCTCCTCGTCTTCAATCAGGCTCTTCTTTGCTAATTCAACTGCATTTCTGAGGTTGAGCTCATTGTGAAACTTCAGGGAGCTAAATGCATGCAGCACCCAGCAGGACTGCAACGAGAGAAGGGACAGTGACTGTGTGGCAGTGACTGTGTGGCAGTGTCTGTGTGGCCGTGTCTGTGTGGCAGTGACTGTGTGGCCGTGACTGTGTGGCCGTGACTGTGTGGCAGTGACTGTGTGGCCATGACTGTGTGGCAGTGTCTGTGTGGCCGTGACTGTGTGACAGTGACTGTGTGGCCGTGTCTGTGTGGCAGTGACTGTGTGGCAGTGACTGTGTGGCCGTGACTGTGTGGCAGTGACTGTGTGACAGTGACTGTGTGGCTGTGACTGTGTGGCAGTGACTGTGTAGCAGTGACCGTGTGGCAGTGACCGTGTGGCAGTGACTGTGTGACAGTGACTGTGTGGCCGTGACTGTGTGGCAGTGACTGTGTGGCCGTGACTGTGTGGCCGTGACTGTGTGGCAGTGACTGTGTGGCCGTGACTGTGTGGCCGTGACTGTGTGGCCATGACTGTGTGGCAGTGACTGTGTGGCAGTGTCTGTGTGGCCGTGACTGTGTGGCAGTGACTGTGTGACAGTGACTGTGTGGCTGTGACTGTGTGGCAGTGACTGTGTAGCAGTGACCGTGTGGCAGTGACCGTGTGGCAGTGACTGTGTGGCCATGACTGTGTGGCAGTGTCTGTGTGGCCGTGACTGTGCGGCAGTGACTGTGCGGCAGTGACTGTGTGGCAGTGACCGTGTGGCAGTGACTGTGTGGCCGTGACTGTGTGGCCGTGAATGTGTGGCAGTGACTGTGTGGCAGCGCTCTGTGGCAGCGGCAGGGGACAGCCACTGGGAGAAGAGTGCTCTGTGTGTGTCAAAGGGCACACATGTCACAGCACCTGTGACAATGTCACACATGAAAAGTCTTTCACACATCACATTCACTTCAGAAACTACCCTACAGGCGAGATCTTAAAATTCTTAACAGATGTAAAGAAAACTTACCCTAGCTCGAAGATATCCCAGGTTAGACAACAGTAACGGAAATACATGATTCTGTAGGAACAGCTCGATTTGGTCCTTGAATAAACTCTTCTGTTAAGAAAGAACAGAAAGTCTATTTCAGCGGCCACTCCCCGAAAAGTGTGCTTACGATGACTTGCATTTCACAACCAGTTCTGTAGAATTGTTTCTTTGATCCACACATTGCATCGCTAAAACGAGTCAGGAACAGTGTCTAAGGACAATTCTATATTAACTCGCTCTTGTAGAAAGAAGAAATTACACTAAAATCATTTCAGATCTTTCTAACAGAGCTGTAGTTTCACTGGCAAAAGTAAATTTTCTTTTTAGCTAAGAAAGTAGGTGATAGAGTCGGTGAGATAGCTCAGCAATTAAACATGCTGCCACCAAGCTAATCACCTGGATTTCACCCCCTGGACACACATGAAAGACAGGAAAGAAACAACTCCCAACCCTACAGGCTGCTCTCTGACCTCTGTCCCTGTGTGGTGGGACATACACACAAAGGGACATGTAGAAAATTTAGCAACAAATTCTTTCCTTCTTTTGGGGGGAAGGAGAGGTCACAAGGGTGGGGGGACTGAGAAGTGAGTGTGATCAGAGCACATGATGTCAAATTCCCAAACAACCAATAAAAACATTACACTGGAAAAAAATTAAGATATTTTTAAAACCCAAACATACAACAAGAAGTATATTTTTAAAAAATGTATGTAAGTTGCAAAGGAAAGGATATTTACAGTAAAGCCAGTCAATTAGAATTAGTCACCCAGAATTTTCACACTCTGTTTGACTTGAGCCGATTAGCGGCTTCAAGTCTTGATCATCTGAGCTGGGAAAATGGCTCATTTGGTGACCTGTCTGCCACACAAGCACGTGGCCCCGAACTGGGATTCCCACACGGGCCAGGAGTAATGGTGTAGCAGCGCATATTTGTGATCCAAGCGTGGGGGTGGTGGGGAGTACAGCAACAGGCAAATCCCCAAAGCTCAATGGCCAGCCAGTCTAATAATGGGTAAGTTCCAAACTAATGAGAGACCTGCCTAAAAACAAATACATAGCACCTGGAGAGAAGGCTCAGCAGTTAAGAGCACTGGCTACTCTTCCAGAGGACCCAGGTTCAACCTCATAACCTCCAGGGAATCTGACACCTCCTTCTAGCTTCTTCAGGCACCAGGCATGCACATGGTACACAGACAACACATGCAGACAAACACCCACACACATATAAAGTAAGTAAAATAACAAAAATGAATAATGGGAGCCACAGAGGAAGAAGACACCTCACCCTGGCCTTCAAAACACGTGTGTATACACATGAACACTCACATTATCACATATACACTATACAAATACCCTCCAACATAGGGGGGAAAAAAAGAAAGAAAGAAAGAAATTGATAGTCTTAACCTTCAACAAAATCTCAGCCAGGGAACCAATCACATGCAGAGCTCCATCTTTCTTCCTAGGGTCAAAGTTCGGGTCTGTTAGTATCTGATAACAGAACGCCATCATTTTTGGCAACACCTAAAGAAACAGAAGAGTCCATTTCAAGTTGCATGAATCTCCATCCTGTCACCACCATGTTAAATATGATGCACATTTTCAAATTTAATTTTCAAAATTAAAGCATATTTACTGTGCTTTATTCATCAACTGTAAGCTCAAGAGAAAGGTATCAAAGATACTTCAACCTTTTACTTGGGGGGAAAAAAAAACCTTTAAAATGATAGGCTGTAGGTAATAATGATAATGAATCGCTAGAGCGTCAAGCCAATGCAAGCTAGTTTTCATTGCTGTCAGCTGTGTACCTCTTTCCTTTTCTTCGCAGCTGTGTACAAGAGGTTTTGGGCTGCAGTGGTGGGGGAAGCATAATCTTCAAAAATATCTAAAACGTCAAAATGAGTCTTGTTAATAAAAAATACAACTCTTTATCACACAGACTTCAAACCCGGCCAGTGGATTACGGAATAAAGACGCTAAGGTCGTGGTCCCAGAGTTCTCATGCACAATCTGATCTAATCTGTGGTTTAATCTTCAGCAAACGCCATGTGTTCAACCTTTCAAGCGGTAAGATTAAAGAAAAGCAATACAGCTCAGATACACATTTCTCTCAACACAGGAATGTGCTTCACCTCTATCAAAATGCAACAGAAACTTGCTCAGGGTGTTCTATGTGCCGAGCACTCCTCTAGGAATTAAGAGATAGAGGTGGCATGAATGAACTATACAGCAGGTAGGCAGAGGGAAGATCAGGGGAGGGTTCTAAGGAGGGCCTGGCATCCAACAGATCATGTGCTGAATGCTGAAGTACTTAAATACCACTTAGTACCATGAAAATGTCCACAATTTCACAACAATTTCATTAAGAATTTGAAAAGTTGCCAGTGGCAGTGGTGGTGGCGGCATTTGCCTTTAATCTCAGCACTAAGGAGTCAGAGGCAGGTGGATCTCTGAGAGTTCGAGGTCAGCCTGCAATACAGATCAAGTTCAAAGACAGTCTGGGCTACACAGAGTAACCCTGTCTCCCAAGTCCCCACCCCCAAAAGTAATTACTCCACGCTGAGGACTACACTATAACTTTACGCTAGGATTCAATTCCTCTGGTATCCCACTCATAGCTGAAAGCCCCGCCTCTCACAGAGGCGGAGTCACAGGTGCACAGGGATGCAAGCTTGTATCATTGGCCTTAGGCTTCCACGGCATCAAAGCCTGAGCTCAGGTCAGCTTTCACCACATCTAAACACACTGTTCTTAGGACTGGTACAAATCTGATTACAGAATATTATTTTTAAAAAAAAACCGTTTTAATATTAGTCAGTACATTTAGACAGGAATGCAATAAATTTCTTTCTAGTGGTCCTTTGAAAACACAACACCTGTGTCAATTGACAGACGAACCGCTCTATCATGCCAGGGGAAAACTCCTCAGTGACTTTTCTCAGTTACCAATACTCTTCTAACCAACTTATAAATTAAAAAAAAAAAAAAAAAAGAAGTATATGTATATGTGTATGAGACTTTGCCTTCATGCATATCGGGATACCCCATTCATGCCTGATATCCAGAGAGGCCACAAGAGAGAGTCAGACCCTCTGGAACTGGAGTTAACAGATAGTTGTAAGCCACCTTGTGGATGCTGGAAATCAAACCTGGATTCTCTGGAAGAGCAGCCGGTTCTCTTAACTGCTGAGCCATCTCTCCAGCCCCAGTTGGTGAAGTGTGTAATTACTCAGTAGAGCAAGTGGCTGAGAGCAAACATGAAAGAGCTTTGTTTATTATTGCATTATAGCATAAAAAAAAAAAAAAAGATGCCAGAATTAAGCCTGGCTGTGGTGATGCACACCTTTAATCCCAGGACAGCTGAGCAGTTAATGTGGATGTCTCAATGGTTAAGAACACTTGCTGCTCTTCTAGAAGACCCAAGTTCAGTTCCCGAGCACCCACACCAGCCAGCTCACAATCATAACCACAGTTCTAAGGAATACAATACTCTCTCTGGTCTTCTCAGGCATCCACACATACATAAACTAAAATGTTTTTTAAAAAAATAAAAATAAACAGTGTCAGCCATCTGAAGAACGGGTAAGGGTTGGAGGTTAGCTCGGTGTAGACCTATCACACGTGGAGCCCTAGTGTCAGCCGTCTGAAGAACGGGTAAGGGCTGGAGGTTAGCTCAGTGTAGACCTATCACACGTGGGGCCCTAGTGTCAGCCGTCTGAAGAACGGGTAAGGGCTGGAGGTTAGCTCAGTGTAGACCTATCACACGTGGAGCCCTAGTGTCAGCCGTCTGAAGAACGGGTAAGGGTTGGAGGTTAGCTCGGTGTAGACCTATCACACGTGGAGCCCTAGTGTCAGCCGTCTGAAGAACGGGTAAGGGCTGGAGGTTAGCTCGGTGTAGACCTATCACACGTGGAGCCCTAGGCTCACTCTTCCAGGCAAGACGGCACATCCCTACAAATGCAGCCCTTGGAAAACTGAGTCGTGAAGACTGCCAGGAGCCTAAGGCCACGTGAGACAGGGGAAGAGGGAAGCAAATCCTGCACAGGACAATGACTTTCGAAGGAGGGGGCAGAATGGAGAGAGAATGGAGATGCTCAATGTCCTTCCCTTGTTTTCCTGAGAGGGAGAACGCTCCTCCTGCAATCATTCAACGTCCCACGAGGCGGGCCCTGGCAGGAGTCAACTTTGGAACTTTGGACACCTGGCTCAACAAGTGAACAGCAACTTTCTCACAGCACCTTCAACATACCTCAGTTTTAAAATAGCAGTCTTTACTTCAACATTACTGAAGGCAGACTAGACTAGTGCCAATCAAGACCAGGAGAACATAGAAATGAGGAGGGGAAAAAAGAATATAAAATAAAGTAAATAGATATGGTAACTAACATTCCTGCTCTGACACATCTCAGCTCCAGGATACACACTTACATATGATAACATCTGCACAGGGCTTTACCCTGAGAAAGGGCGAGTCATTATCAGACAACCTACTCAGCTCAACAGCTTCTAGAAAGAACCAAGCCAAAAAGATCCCCAAAGGAACTGGGTTATACAGAGTGAGGCCGATAAAGGAAACCCTATTCCCTGGTGGAATGCGTAATCCAAGGGAGATGGAAGCAAATCAAGTTGAGGTGCTTCTGACATATACAGGGACCCAAGCCTATCCCAGAATATGAGTGCTATGCAGTAAAACCACAGAAAAGGTGATCCCTCCATGTCATCCACACAGCCTGGGTGACAAACCACTCGACAAGGACCTTAGCTCTGCCAAAAGAGATGAACAAGGCTGCTTTCCTCTCCAGCACCCAACGGCATCAAGCTCCTTGGTGAAGAATACATCAAACTTTTTCGAATTTCAGAGTTCACCGTACGGAGCAGAACTGCTTAGAAATACAAATTAGGCATGTTTACATGACCAGGAAATGCTGAGGGAAAAGTCGTCTCAATTACCAAACTTCATCCTTATGTATTCATATGGATCTTCTTGCCACAACTCTTCATCCTCATCTTTGTAACACATCACAGAAAAAATCACATCTTCAGAGATATTCTAAGGTGGGAAACAAACAAAACAGTTGGGTTCAGGCCATCCCAACAAGACCCACAACATTAGTCTTTCCAGAGCCACAGTAATCCTTCTCAGCCTGCATTCACATCCAGATAAGACAGCAATAGCCGAGCACTCGGGCTGACTAAACACTTAAAAGCTGAAGGCTGGGCAGCTTTCAAAATGTTTTCACACAAGGGTCAAGAAAACAGAGCAGAAGCCAAGGCTAAATAAAATGATTATCACCTCACTCCAAGCCTCCCAACCCACAATCCTGAAGATCTCTCTCTCTCCTCAAATGCTTGAACTTTGGGAGCCCTTCATTGTAAGACTGTACTTGTTAGTAATTATTGTTAGTGGAAACAGAGGTTAAGTAGAAAACAGAGGACAAAACAACACTTCCACTTTCTCTAGAAAACCCAACTTAACCAACAGTGGTAAGAGAGCCACCAACACTAACCTGTATATGTGGCTTCATCTGCTTCCAGGTCACAGCATGGACAACCCCTTGGTTGAGATAGTTGAATGCTTGCTGTAGAACACGAGGGGCTATATATTCTTTCTGCCTGTACTGGTCTAAAATTTTTAGTAGTACCTACAGGAAAACAGGTGGGGGTTGGGGAGATGAACACAGAACAATTACCACATTAAAGAGCAAAGGGGTGCTTAAGACATGACATAAAATACTGTAGAGATAGTGATTTGGGGGAGATTCTGAGAAAGCTCATGCAGACAATTTACTTTTGAGATGCTACACTGAGCTAAGAGATATCTCACTGACTTCTAACCTATATGCTACTCAGAATAGGTCTACGTTCTAGTCCATGGCTAGTGTGCTTGTTTGAATGAAAACAGCCCCCCTGCAGGCTCATAGGTGTGGCACTATTAGGAAGTGCGGCCTTGTTGGAGGAAATATGACAATGGAGATGGACTCTGGGGTTTGAGATGCGCAAGCCAGGTCCAGTGTTACTATCTCTTCCTGCTGCCTGCCAATCCAGATGTAGGACTCTCAGCTGATATAACCAATTATTCTTTGAAATAATTAAACTAGATCCCTAACTAACCTTCACACCAAAATAAACTCCAGATAGGAAAACACTTTGACAGTTAAAAACCCTAAAGCATGGAGTTCCGAGAAGAAAATATAGCATGTTTGTATTTTATAATGTCAGGCCACAGACAATCTATGTAACATAACACAAAGTTGACTTTTCTTACGGGCCGATCACATTCTTGCTTATAAGAAAGAACCTTGAGAAGCGGCTGTGGCGGCTCAAGGGCCTTTGGGGACAGCACAAGGCCCCTGCTTCCCATCACTTCACTGTGCGTCAGGCTTCAAGTGCGTTGCTAAATCTTTCAAAACATGCACAAAACTTATAAATCAGAGTATGAATTGTATCCCACTTACCTAAAATCTAGATTAATTAAGAAGTACAACTATCACTTAGAAACTCCTGCAATGGCAGCTGAGAAGATGATATTAAACAGGGCTGTCCTGACGCAGCTGGGGTTCAAACACCTGTGGTGGCCGTGTCAGAGGAGCAGCAGGCGGCACCTGACTGCAGGGGATCAGCCCACCAGCACCCACCGCACTGATGGGTGAATCTCGGGTGGGCAAGGATGTTGCCCACTGCCATTTTCCTCTGGTGTCTGGCATGGTCTGAATGGGTGTGGTCCTCACCACAGCAATAGGGGAGATTCAAGACAGCAGCAGCTGACAGCTCTGGCCAGTAAACTAATTCTAAATATCAAGAGTATACATCTTGGGTAACATTCCTGGCAAACCCACATGGACACGACATTCATTTTTTAATACAACTATACTCATGCATGCGTAAATGACACTAGAAAATTCTAAACACACTTCAAGAGACATCAACATTACGACACTTCTTGAAGTTTAACAGCAGCAGAGCAGAGCCAAAGACACAACTGAATATCTGGATAGATAATTTCACTTATTATTTACTAATTTCCCCTATAGAGGATCTCATGAACACCATATCAAGTACTTTTCAGAAACTGTTTCACCGTAAGTACTTAATTTCAAATTACTGAGAGATTTATGAAAAACATATGAACACCTTCTGTATCATTGAAGCCTTGGATTCTGTCTGATTAAGCAGTCCTGACTTTCCTACAAAGGCCCTGGCACAGCTAATTACTAACTATCATTTAAATACAAAATAGCAAACATATCATGATTCAGTTGGCAATATTTGATGCACCAATCAGAGCTCACTGTCCTTTGCAATTTTTAAAGTTTTTAAATATTAACATCAACAGTCTCATGAGTTCCACGTTTCCCTTATGTGGAATGGATACTCCACCCTCCAAGAACATGTGTATGTTCTTACCTGAGAGTATTCATTGATATCTAAGCTAGACTACTCTGGAGATAGATTATTCACCATGCATAAGTCTTCAAACAGGCAAGGGGAAGCTCAAAAACTGGTAAGAACACAGAGAGGTCTGCATCACCCTCTGAGGCGCCCCCCCCCCAAGTCCATGAAGGCAGCTCTGGTGGGAGCGTATGGGCGACACAGGGCTCTCAAGCTGGTTGCCCTGTGCCAGACTCCCACAGCTGCCATTTCATCCTCTGTGAGTGTGTGACGAATTACCATGTAAGCAAGCTACTTTAAAACAGGTAGAAATGGCATTCCTCTATTCTAAAAGCATTAAGTTTATTACCTGCTGAATTCCTACTGCATAGGTTTTCAAAAAAAATTCAGAAAATTCAAAGTATTCTTTCGTGACATTTCCCGGGCTTCCATACCTTAAAATTAAAAAGAAAGAAATATCTAAGTACTGTGAAGTTTAAAGATACAGCATCCTTGCTAGTTTAAACACAGATATTAAAAGATGCCGTCCACTGGGCCAGAAAACTAACACGTGCTCTTCCTCCACAAGATACAATATGAATCAAGAGGAACTCTTTTGAACAGAAATTTCTAATTTCTAAATCAATTAACTCCTAGAAGGAATAAAAATGTTATACCTAACATGTTTTCAATAAAAGCCTTTAAAAATAAATTTGACTTTCTTATGTAGCCAAGTATCCATGTGTGCCTTCTACATAAATTCTGAATATTTCCGGTTGGGGGGGGGGGGTAAAAATTAAAAGGTTTCCATGTTTTGTACAGAGTAGAAAAGAGACAGAGAGGGCTACCTACTTTGTTATGATCCCTAGGGCAGTGGGCACAAGCCTACTTTGAACAGCTGGTAAACTTTGCCCTCTGTGGGTTTTGGGGTCTGGTTTGGTCTGGTTTTCAGTTGCATGAGACAGGCCTCCAGCTCACTACGTAGCTGAGAATGACTCTCCATCCACGACCCCCCTTCCCACCACACACCTCCCTGCGGCTTAGGATAGAAGTGTACATCACTAGGCCCAGCTGCTCTCCATGGTTTTAAAGACAAAACCATCAGGGAGCGACTCAATTCTAGCATACCCAATACCAAGACACCGACTGTGGCACCGTTAAAACGGTAAGTGGAGTAATACCGCTCAAAGAGACGGGCGACGATGTGCAGTGCCCACTTCTTACACTTCCACCACACCAGCTCTGGCCGGTCGTCCTCATCAATCTGAAGAGTCTCCTAAGATGGGGAAGAACATCCAGATCAGATTTTTCCCTATGCTGGTGAACAAAAACAGCCTAAGTTTTGGTACAGATGAAGTCATAGCTATTCAAAGCGAGCCTGCTATATGAATATACACTCTATCTACTTTACAGGTGGCTAATTAAGAATTAAGTGAGTTGGGCTGGAGGGATAGCTCAGCCGTTAAAGGCTAGGCTCACAACCGTAAATACAAGAGTGAAGCGAATTAAGCAAATCTTTCCTGGCAGTGCTGGTATTCCTACTGATTTTCAAGAGAAGCAGAACTCTGGGAGGATGAGAAAAGTTCCCAGTTTTGATTCGGTCAACACAAACAAGACTGTTGGCAAAAAATCACTGAACTGTTTATTGCCTACATGGACACATTAAAACTTGAAATGTTTCACATATGGACAACGGAGAAGACATGTCAGTATGATTAGCATGTGAGAGTCCTTGGTCTCAACCCAAATATGCAAATAAATAAAAGATACAGACAGAAAGAACAGTGGATTTCAGGCCAACTCAAGTTAACTTGACATATGGAAAGGCATTACTGTTGCTACCACAGATCACACTGAGACACTTTTACCTGCGAAACAGCTGGTTTACAACCAGTGTGCACTTGCAGCAATCACTTTCAGCCATGGTTCACTAAAGTACACGCTTGAGCACTGTTCCTGCTTTGCGAGGTCTATCGAAAGCCCAACACTCAGGAAGCAACCTCTCTGCCACTGAATCCACCCCACCCAGCACTTACATCACATTCTTAAGAGATAAAAGCTTAAACATTAAAACTACCCAAACATCCCAGCAATGAAGCACTACATTAAAATGACAGTACAAAAACAGTTGAGGGCCAGCAAGATGGTTCAGTAGGTAATGGTGCCTACTACCAACACTGATGACCTGAGTTTGATCCCCAAGAGCCACAAGGTCCTCTGATCTCTACATATGCAGCATGGTGTACTTCCACACGACATACCACCAACATACACACACATGCACACACACTCACTGAGTACTCTAACCTACACATACATCATGGTGTACTTCCACATGACATACCACCTACACATACAGACACACACTCACTAAAAAGAAATTTTAAAGGTGGAATAAAAATTCATTTTAAAAATAGTTACAACCAGAAAAGTATTAACAATATTTATATTTCATTTTTGATGAAAAATAAAATATGAAGGTATAGCTACATATACTATTTTTATAAGTAAAATTCTAAATATGCATGAAGGGAAAAAAAGACTAGAGAGATATGTAGCAAGGTTTAAAATGTTTTAAACAGCTTAAGTTAAATATAGTTACTGTTTTAATATTCTTGCTGATCTGACTTTCTAAAAGTAAGCATTATTAATTATGTGTTACATTATTTTACTAGCTAATATGATAGTGGAGTTTCGTTTTCCAAAGAGCGCATCTCACAGCCCCGACATACCGGAGGGACCGCCCTGTCAATGATGGTCCGAAAGATCTCCATCCACGTTGTCATGGTCTGGTGATTGACCAGCTGAAGAGGCAGCGCATACTAGGAAACAGAACAGCAGCAGACAGTCATCATCATGCCCACACAAGCCAGCGCTTTCTATCAGGTTACAATATACAAGATAGCTAAACTGGAGCAAGAAACAGCAACTCATGATTCAGCCTAAAATTTAACTTTAAAAGTCCATAATCAAATACATACTGGGGGTGGGGGTGGGCAGGAGGCAACAAGGCCTCACGTATGCTAGGCTAGCCCACAAGTCTCCCAAGGGTGACCCTGAACCCCTGACCCTCCTGCTCCACCTCCCGAATACTGAAATTACAGGTGTTTGCCACCACAACTGTTTTATATAGCACAGGGGACCGACCCCAGGGTTTCATACGTCCCAGGTAAGAACTCTTAACACCTGGGCCTCTCTTTTTGTTTGTCAAGTTGATCGGTTGGAAGTGTTTTGAAACAGGGTCTCTTGTAAGCCAAGCAGGCTTCAAATTCCTTATGGAGCCAAAGACAGCTGTACAATCTTAATCTTCTCACCTCTACTCTGAAAACATGAGGCTCACAGACATGTACAGCCTATGCCTGGCTTTTATATACAAGTCTTTTAAATTTAGAAACATACATGTCATTAGCTGTTTCTCTTGTCTACCTTTACAAAGAAAGATTTAATGTCAATAATGTCCCATTTATTTCACACGATTTCATTTATTTCACGACTTGCGTCTTCGTGTATCAAACTTTTAATTATAAGCACTCTGACAAAAATCTTCACCTCAGGAGCTCACAAGAAACACTTTTTAATTCCCATCCTCTAGTGTGTGGCCTGCGATGACTATTGCTCAGGCTTCCATCACCTCTGCTGTGCCTCCATGCTACAGGTAACGGCCTCCGTGCCCACTGTCCTACTGTCCCTAGCTAAGAGCTAACGGCATAACCCTAAGAGAGACATCACTCTGTCTCACAGCGCTCACACTGTGGCTGGAAAGCCCAAGTTCAAGAACAGGAAGAGCAGGAGGGGAGAGAAGCCGCTGTGGATGTTAAGTTCACACCTACGAGCCAGACACAGTGGCTCACACATGTAACCCCCTCACTCAGAAGGCTGAGGCAGGAGGCCTGCTGTGAGTTTGAGGCCCCCCTAGACTATACAGTGGGAGTCTGTCTCAAAAACAAAACAAACACTACTTAAGACAAAATAATCAGTCTCACTGCATTAGACCTTTGGGAGCAGGGGCCTTCTGTAACCCAGCCAGGCAATTTTCCCTTTCATCATGATTGCAATTTCACGACTCACTTTTATTTATTTTTTTTTTTATTTTGCCTCCAATGGAGCACATTACTGTATTTATACATAACAGATTACCAAAACAGTTAAAAGATGTTAGAGAAGTTCATCTTTTGTTTTTGTTTTGTTTTTATGTGTTTAAAAGATATTTTTTTTTTTCCTGTTAGTAAGCCAAGCACATAAGGAAACCACAGAAACCTCATGACCAGAGCCTTCATGTTACCGACCAGCGCCTGGCTCTGTTTACCCAGTAAGAAAGGCTAGTCCAGCCCCAAATACATTGTTGTTGCAATGCCCCAGTGTAAAGTAGGCAATGCTGAGGGAGATATCTAATTCTAACTCTACAAGAAAAGCCATGAAGCTTTCTTCCCAAACACCTCAGAAAATGTGGAGGAATGTATTTCCCTGATATTCTACTTTCTTCTCTCTTGTGAGATTTCCTTCCTTCCTTTTATCCTGAAAAGGGGGGAAAAAAAAATCTGCCTTCAACTGGCTTTATTAAACAATTATGAGGCAACATGAGGTGGCTACACTTTTAATGCAAGCACTCAGGAGGTAGAGGCAGGCAGATCTCTGTGAGTTTGAAGCCGGCCAGGCCTACAGAATGAGTTACAGGACAGCCAGGGCTGGCCACACAGAGAAATCCTGTTTCAAAAACTAAAAACAAAACAAAGACTTGTGAGAGGAAACTTTATTATAACCCTAAAATAGTCCAAAGGCACCCAAGCCAAATAAAACAAGAAAGAGCCCATTCCAACTCCCCTGCTGCCTCCCAGCTCAACAACCACCCTCCTGCCACAGGGACTGTCAAGAAAGAAAGCACAGGGGAGAACTTTAATCCAGCATCACATTTAGGCTGACCCCACTTCTTAATTACCATACTAGTACCCTTTATAGTTCCACGTAAGAAAAGGGGATTGGCTTAAATCAGAGAAAACTTGTGCACACAGATAAGCGCTGGAAAAGCCAGAGAAAGTTAAACACACAACTGATCTCAACACGGGGAGAAGATATTTAGCTGTTTTTCCTGGAATGCTGGGGAAAATGTAGTTTATAACCTGGTAATGCTTTGCTGCCTGATGGGCCAGGATCTGCCCTTATCCCCCAAAATACTGTGTTTGTTTATCCCAGACTTTTCCCCCTAAAACCTTGAGCTTTACTTCTAGGCCATGAGACTCATCCTTGTGAGAGATGTCACCTGTACTTTACAACAGCCTAAGTGACGTCTGTGATATCTCAGGGCCAGGCCAACAGGCATTAAGTTTACCTCAGTTCTTATCCTGAGCAATGTTTCTAAGACAAGAAACCATCTTACAGATGAAACCATATACTTAGTACTTTACTAAGAACTTCAATGTGAACATGTCTTAAGCTTTGCCATAGTCATGGGGCTGAGTTAATTCTTATATGAATACTTTTTTCCAAAATCGTGCTGTGCTTAAATATAGCTAAAGTAAAATGATCTGGGTCAGACTCCAAGAAGTTTTGGCTCAGCACTGGTGGTTACCAAAATCTGGCTGAGCTGAGTTTCATTTTTCTCTGACCATGACCATTTTCCCCTCCTGCTGTAGAGCCTACAGAGACCCTCCCACTAAAATGAGCCACTAAATCTGTGTTGGCTTGAAGTTGGCTAAAGAACAGGAAAGGGCATCAGTGTGATTTCCCATGAAGAAGGACTCTTTGTTTCCTTCCTCTCTTCATACAATCACAACCGACCTGCAGAAGGGCACCTTGAATCTAAGCTCAAGCAACTCCTGGGTTCTTTATGACTTGGAACTTTAGACTAAGAAAACAGCCACAGACACCAAACTGAACCTGCATAACCAGTGCTCATGGCTGAGTTAACCTCTGTGAGCCTGATTCTCCTAAGGTAAAAAATATATGATTCTGGGAACTGGAGAGGTGGCTTAGTAGTTAAGAGCACTGGCTGCTTTTCCAGAGGACTCAGGTTCAATTCCCAGCACCCACATAGCAGCTCACAACTGTCTGTGACTCCAGTTCCAGGGGACCTGGCACCCTCAGACAGACAGACACACACACACACACACACACCACACACACACACACACACACACACATATGCAAAACACTAATGCACATGAAATAAAAATAAATAAATCTTAAAAATATATGATTCTAAATAATGACATTTCTACAAGGTAGACACAAATAAGAGGCTCCATGCTTCTGAAGTAGAACTGACCTGAACGAGAGCGTAGAAGATTTTCAGAATCTGTTTCTGCAGCAACACAGAGTAATGGGAGGCATCAGGAAGTAACTGCAGGATTTGCTGCTGAATTCGCGGCAGAAATATCTGCATGGCTGCCAGGAGAGGCTCTCTTTCCTCTGCTTTCTTGTATCTACATAAGCAAAGACAGAGAATAAAGAAGGTGATGGCGTTTCTCCTTTCCCAATGGCTAGGAACAATGATTAACCACATAAAGTCAGAAACATGCAAAATCAGGCTTAAATGTTCTATGTAGCTGCTGTAGTAACGTTGGAAGGAACTTTGAGAGAATAAAGCCTTGGTTCAGGCACACACAACACCTTTCTTAGAAGGTTGGGACTAGTTTAAGGGTCCAAAACTGAAGACCTCCAATCCCAGATCTTGGGAGATAAGTCAGAAAGAACATGATTTCAAGGCCAGCCTGAACCTGTCTCAAAATGCCAAGGGCTGGAAATGTGGCTCACGTAAAAGGCCCTGGATTGGTTTGCTATGCATCAATGAAGGAGGGAGGGAGGGAGGGAGGGAGGAAGAAAGATAGAAAAGTCCAAGACTAATAATTTTATATGGGAAGTTTTCTATTATTTAAGTTAACTCTTATCAAACCATAATTCATTCTATAAAATGAAAGCTGATCCACTAGCTTAAACATCATATTGTACAGCAAATAACAGAGAAATTTTTCTCATATCATCCTACATTGAGAGTGGATGTACCTTGTAAGCCTGGGTGCTCTCCATTCACTTCTACTGTGGCCAATCTAAAGTATTTTCTAAATAGAAATTCCATAAAACTGTCTCAACTATCATCTTAAAGAAAGAAAATTACCTGGGCTGTAATCTCAGCATTCAGCAGGCTGAGGCAGGAGGATAGCTATGAGTTCAAGGCCAGCTTGAGCTACCAAGTTAATACCCTGTCTCAAGACAAAGAGAAACTAAAGGATTGCACATAAAAAAGCAGCGCTATCTTAAAACCCAAAAATTATCATTAACTGTCATCAGAGTCTCAACCCTCACCAGAAACTTCCATGGAAATGCCCTGAGGAAGCTCATCATTTTCTACCTTTTCTCACCAGGAAAGTATCCGATTTCTGTAAGTGAGGTATATCTACAGCAGCAGCTAAAGAAAGCATGTTACACTGCACAGTATGTCACTCATCACCTCAGAAATCATCGGTGTGCACCAGAAAATATGAGTGCCGCTGAGCGACTGCATCAAGTGAAAGCATCAACCTTGTTTGATTCGGCATTTTCCACAGTGACCGGACCCCACAGCAGACCGCTCTATGGGCCCGACTCCACAGGACACTGGCTCTCTCTGGCCAGTAGAAATGAACTTACTCATAGGTCTTCACCAGCTGATACAGGCATAGCAAACTGCCAAGCCAGCTCCCACTGTTTGGTGACTGCAAGTAGTAGTCTATCTTGTCGACCACTGCAGGCCAGTGGCCAGGAAAATCATGTCTGATGATGACTCGGAGACACATTGTTAACTGGACTCTGCAAGGCAAGAAGAAAATGCAAACAGTTAAAGAGTATTATCCACAAAAGAACTACGGATAGTCTTATAACGTTCTCTAACTCCCTTTACACCTACAGTCAGGCACCACTAAGCATGGATAACATTGAGAAACATGTGAACACCAGATCATCTAGTTGCATCTAAGGGGATGTATTCACATGGGACACCACTGTATATATTGTTAACCTCTGCAGCAAAGGACTGTATATATGAACGGTGTGAAGAAAAGTGATCGTGTTAAAAAAACCTTCTCAGTGACTCAATCTACTGAAAATAAACAGAATGGGGGAAAGTCCTCACATATATAAAAACCTTCACCTTATCCAAAAAAAAAAAAAAATTGGGGGGGGGGCCGGGGGGGGGCAGTGTTCAAGACAGAGTTTCTCTTGTAACAGCCCTAGCTGTTCTGGATCTAGCTCTGTGGCCTTGAACTCCTGAGTGCATGCACCACCACCACCTGGCATCCACAGCTAAACACTGAGCAGGAACTCCTGGAATCCAGTTGCAGAGAGGGAGGAGTGATAAGCAAAGGGGTCAAGACCAGGGTACAGAAACCCACAAAGACAGCTGATCTGAACAAGGGGAGCTCATAGACTTCAGACTGATAGCTGGGAAACCAGCATTGGACCAACCAGACCCCCCTGAATGTGGATCTCAGTTAGAAGGCATGGGCAGTCTTCAGGACCTTTCACAGTGGAACCAGGATGTATCCCTGGTGCATGACAAATGACTTGACAGATTTTGATGATCCCTCCTGGAAGGCCTCACCCTCCCTGTGGAGTGGGTGGGGAATGGGATTGGGAGGGGGGTTGGAGGACATGGGAGGATGGGAGGGAGAGGGAACTGGGATCAATATGTACAATAAGAAAAAATAATTTTAAAAAGTAAAAAAAAAAAGAAAAAAGAAGAAAGAAAGAAAATTAACCTGACAAAATCAGGACCCAAATTATAGTTTTTGTTTGGCTGTTTACTTGTGAGAAGGTTTTATGCATCCCAGACTGATCTCCAATGCAATATGTAGCGGAAGATTATCTTAAACTTCTGATCCTCCTGCTCCTACATCCCAAGTCCTGGGATCCACACGCGGACCACTACACCACACTAAACGACACTGTATGCAGTGCTGGGAATAACCCAAGCTCTCAAGCTAGGAAAGTCCTGTACCAACTGAGCTACATCCTCAGTCACAAGATTCCAAATTGTAAAAAAAAATAAACTAGTATTCAGTTGAATATCCAGTAACTCAGATCCACAAAAACTGGAAAGACTTAAGCAGCATATTGTATCTTCCTTATGGTACCAAATCAATTTCCTCTGCAATACTTTTAGACAAAGCATCTTCGGGTGGCTTTAGGACTTGGGGAGAGAAAAGCCACAGAGGGCTGTCTCAGAATAAACAGGGATCCTCTGTCTACTGCCAGCAGCTGTTTCTTTAAACAACACTGGCATAAAGTATAGTCAAAACTTCATTTTTTTAAGATTTCATCTTGAGATGGTCCTCATGGTCCATTTCTCACTCCAAGCCAAGAGCAAGACTCCCATGTTGCTTAGAACCACTGGGAGATGAGGAGACCAGGAAGAAGCGTCTTCACAGATGAGCATGCAATGGTTCTGAGAGGCTCCAGAACACGTGGGCAACCCTTGAGAATAAGGATGCTGCTCTTCAGTGAGCATGCCTGTGCTCTCCCAGCTACGAAAATTAACCACACACCAATTCAACGCTTGTTCTTCCTGTTGCCAGCCTCAAATCTCCTTTCTTTTCCTCTATTTTCATCATAATTGCACCTGACTAAACAGTCTCGCCCACCAACACTGCTTCATCTGTTGCCCTTCCCCTTCCACTTGCAAAGAAACCTTCATTCCTAGATCATATGTTGAATCAAAGGTGTTTCTGTTTTAAGATTGCAAAATGCATGGCTCCACAGCTATGCTGTCCAACTCATGGAACTAGAAACTTATTTCCTAGGCTGGAGACATAGCTCAGCTGGTAAAAAGAATGCATGAGGTCCTGGGTTTAAGTTCCAACTCTACACAGAGCCATCATGGTGGCATGTATACTCCTGTAATCCCAGAACTTGAAAATGAAGACAGGAGGACTAGAAGTCCAAGGCCATCACTGGGTCACATAGTACACTTGAGACCAGCCTGACATACACACCTGTCTCAGAAAAAAGTAAAAGCTACACACACACACACACACAGCTGAAGGTCAGTGCCAGTCAAGGCCAGCTGCCTCCTCAGATCACATAGACAGGCACGGCCTACCTCACCAGATCAGGGGACCGAATAATCCCCTCCACAATGCTGTCCCGTATTTGCTGTCGGTCATTCTCGTGGATATTGAATGGAAATATCGCTTCTCCTGGTGGAGGCTCCCTGTCCGGCCAGTACTGTGTCACCATGTTCTTCAGGTAGATGGCAGCTGATTTTAAGAGGAAAACAGATGGGATGGAATCAGGAAGACCACTTCAACTCAATCTCACATCTCATGGAACACAAAAGCTGGACAGCCTTCCATGTGGGGTGCAATGCCCAGCAGAGATGGAAAACCTCACAGGTACAAAGGGCCAGCTTGGGAAGGGGAAATGGGAATATCTCAAGAATGTCTCGTGGGAGTCAAAGCAGGAGCATTGCACCAGGCTGGAGGACACCCTAAGTGACACAGAATGACCTGGAAACCACATACATGTTTTCAAACTGAGCACAAACACAGGGACGTTGGAAAACTGTTGGGGAAAAATTTTACTGTGCACTGTGAAAATGTGTCACTCTGATTGGTTTAATAAAAAGCTGAATGGCAATAGCTAGGCAAGACTCCCAGGCACAGAGGATGCTGGGAGAAAGAAAGGCGGAGTTGGGAAGAGACACCAGGGACACAGAGCAAGCAGCATATCATTAAAGGTAGCCAAGTCACATAAAAGAACATAGATTAAAAGATATGGGTTAATTTAAAGTTGTAGAAACGAGCCCAAGCTATCGGTCGAGCTTTCATAACTAGTAATGAGTCTCCATGTCATTAATGGGGAGCTGACAGTCCCTGATGACAAAATCCGACTATGGATACCTCCATCACCTCCCTTCAACTCCCCCAGTGACTGAGAGGACATTTCCCTCCCATCTTCATTTCCTCTCTATTTTCTGCTGCTATTACTAATCGCCCTGAGTCACATCAGTGATGCCCTATGAACATGGGTGTATGGCCATCCACTGAGGCATGGACTGATGGGAGATGCCATTATGTATATATGTTTCTCATACTGGTTAATAATAAAGCACTGTTGGCCAATAGGAAAGGAAGATAGGAGGAACTAGGAGACAAGGAGGAAATAGGAAGTAGTAAGAAGGAGTCAAGATGGAGAGTCTGGAGAGAGCTGGACGCCAGCCGCCTCCCCAGTAAGAGAAGGCCATGTGAAAATACATAGATCAGCAGAAATGGGTTAATAATTTAAGGCAGAGCTAGCCGATAAGAAACAAGTAACCGGGCCAACAGCATTGTATCAAATACAGAGTCTCTGTGTATTATTTGGGGCTGGCGCGGCGGCAGGACAAGACCAGCAGTGGCCGGGAGGAAAAACCCATACTTCTTACAATAGACAACTTATCAGCAGCCACACATCCCCAAAAGACAGTGACTCTCTCCTCCAGCAGCCATCAACTGCCAGCAACCCTGCCCACAGAGGTGGGGCTTTAGGGGTCATTCCTGGGATCTATGCTGGAATTTTAACTGTCATGATCTTGTACAAGTCATTTTTTTTAAGTTTTTTTATTATTATTTTTTTTCATTGAAAAGGTTTAGTACAGCACATTATAACTATTTAGATTTAAAGTAGAACTCTCATTAACTTGAAAAGACGACTTACCTGCCTGACGAACTGGGAACTCCACATGGTCGGAGACTATGATCTGAAGCAAGCTGGGGGCAAAATTAATAATCTTGTAGGACTGAAATTACAAAGAAATGCTTTGTAAAAACAGGGCATTCTGAAAACCTACTAGCACCATTACAGAATACATTCATTACTGTCCAAATAAAAGAAAAACCATAAACAATTAAAGAAATTCTGAGGTAAAATGAAGATTATGAAAATACTTTTAAGAGTAAAAAATTCTTATAACTAATGAATAAAAAATATGTATGAGTACTTTTATGATGTTTGACATATATTACCAAAATGCTCCCCTCAAAGTAGTAGGTAGCTCTTCCACAAGAACCTTTAAAACTTCAAAATCTTATTACTATTTTAAATGATACTTCCTGTTACTCAAGATCCTTTTTGTTGGCCATTCATTTCTTCTACGAATTTCTTATACCCTTTTTCCTTTGAGAGGGGAATATTTCATTTTTTATTAATCAACTCTAAGAGCTACTAATGGATTTACAATCTCTACCTTTTATTTGACCTTTGTGGTAGCCAATATTGATTGTCACAGTGACAGATCTATATTCACCTCTGAAACAAGCCTCTGGACATATCTGAAGGAAGTCTGTAGTAGAGTTAATTGAGATGGGAAGACACTCTTTACATGTGGGCTGAATCAACCCATGGGCCAAGGTCCTGCACTTAAGGAAAAGAAGCAAGCCAGCTGACACCAGCATTTAGCTCTCTCTGCTTCCTCACTGCGGACTGCAGTGTAAGTAACTGTTTCAAGCTCTTAATGCCTTCCCTACCATGATGGACTACACCCTCAATAACAAACCCTTCCTCCCTCAAACTGCTTTTATCAGGTATTTGTTACTAGAAGAAGAAAAGCAACTAACATAACCCACTCACCACAAATGTTTCCTCCCAGATTATCTGGGCTTTAGTTTTCTCGATATGTATTTTTTGACAAACAGAAAACAAAATGTCATCTTCAGAAAACAGAAGTCCAAACATTGGGGTGGGGGAGATAGAACATGATTTTTTTAAATTCCATGTGCTATAGAGAGGATGGTCCTGAGTGGGACAGTGCAGCATGGAGCACAGAGGATGGACACTGCTAGGCACATTCTCAACATCATGATGCCCAAGAGTCCATGCTAATAACTTTCTGTTCAACCTGCTGCCTGGACCACTGCATGCATAGGCTGTTTACTCTGATCTGCTCCTGAGTCTGGCCATGGGCACAAACAACACAGAACCCATTCCTTCTGACCATATTTACACAGATGTCTAGTATTGAACATCCCACAGCCCTGCACATCCCTGGAGCTCTGCTTAACCTGCCTACTAGCATTCTCAGAAGTCCCAAAAGTTCTCAAGGACAGAAACCAGACCTTGAACACCTCGTAGGATCCATTCAGCTTGTCTTCTAAAGCCTATATGGGCAATGTCACTGTTTGAGACACAGCTAAGTTAGTAAGCCACTCAATTTTTCCATAGATATAGATATATATAGAGAGAGGGGGGGGAGGGAGGTGGGTCACTCGTGTGTGTGTGTGTGTGTGTGTGTGTGTGTGTGTGTGTGTGTGTGTGTGTGTGTACCCATACCCATGTGGAAGTCAGCAGACAACTTATGGAGTCTATTCTCTCCTTCCATCTTTATTGTGTTCTAGGGATGAAGCTCTGGTCATAGGTTAGGAAAGCCAAGCACTTTTACCCACTAAGTCATCTTGCTAACCCACTCAATTTTTCAATCTATTTTTATGTGTATGAGTGCTTTGTTTGCATGTGTGTCTGTCTGTGCACCACATATGTGTCTGGTCTCCACAGAAGTCAGAAGAGCAATCAGATTCCCTGGAACTGGAGTTACAGATGGTTGTGGACCACCATGAGGGTGCTTGGAATTGAACTCAGGTTCATTTTTAACAAAGTTATCATTCAATTTTAACAATAAAGACTCAGGAGCCAGATGTTGGGGTGAAAGTCTGATAGCTCATAGAAAGCACCCAGCTGACCTTCCTCCTCAGCTGATGTCCTAGAAACCTCTTCCTTCTCCTACAGCATCTCAAAATAACTCTTTAAAATGAAGGACCCTGCCTTCTACTTCCTGTGTGTCCATCTGTCCTCCTGACTCCCTCTTGCCCTATAGTTTTTTTCTTAATAAAACTATGTTCACTTCCTGTCAACTGGTTGCTTGCTCCTCTTGACCTACGGTTGATTTTATTTAATGCTGTTTACAACATTCAAGCAGAAAGCTCTAGGATTAAAGGTGTGTGCTAGGGCTGAGCCACATCACAGCTAGAAACAGGTTTTTCCAGTAATTAATGCAATCTCAGTGTTCACAGTGTGATCAAATATCCTGCAGCGCCTCTTAATTGCTAATCTCTCTCTCTCCACACAATTTTTTAAAACAACTTCTCCAACTGGGTGTGGTGATACACACTTTAATCCCAGCACTCATGAGGCAGAGGCAGGTGGATCTCTGTGAGTTCAAGGCTAGCCTGGAATAGAAACAAGTTCCAGGCCAGGGAGGACTACTCTATCTCACAAATAAGTTAAAAAAAAAAAAAAAATTAAAAAAAGGTAAATTCCTTTTTATCCATAATTTAAACTACAAAACTTTTTAAAGTAGCTTTTTTAACAGCAGGTGTGGGAAACGGGAGAGATGGCACAGTGTCATTAAGAGCACCAGCTGCTCTAAGGACCCAAGCTCGGTCACCAATACCCACATCAGGTGGCTCACAAACACCCCTAACCCCAACTCCGGGGTATCCAATACCCTCTCCTGGCCGCCTCAGGCACGCTCGAGCACTGGCGTGTACACACACACACACACACACACAAATAAAAATGAATATGTTTAAAACTACATGAAATCCTGTCTCAAAATAAACAGACATGAGGACTGGAGAGATGGCTCAGCCATTAAGAGTGCTTGCTGCCCTTGCAAAGCACCTGAGTTCAGTTCCCAGCCACCCACATTAGGTGGTTCATAACTGTCCGTCACTCAAGCTCCAGGAGATCTGATAACTCTGGCCTCTGCAGCCTGCATTTTATGTGTACATACCCACACACATTATTAATATATATGTATTCTTACATTAGATAGACAGACAGACAGACAGATAATTAAGAATAAATCTTTTTGCTGGGCAAGGCAGCACATGCCTTTAATCCCAGCACTTGGAGGCAGAAGCAAGTGGATCTCTTTAAGACCAATGTGGTTTATATAGCAAGTTCCAGACCAGCCAGAACTACACAGCGAGACCTGGTTTAAAAAAAAGAAAGAAAGAAAGAAAAAACGACTTAACAGCAGTTTGTTTGCTTTTTGGTTTTTTTTTTTTTTTTTTTTGGGTTTTTTTTTTTTTTTTTGTTGTTGTTGTTGTTGTTTTGTTTCCAAGACAGGGTTTCTCTGTGTAGCCCTGTCTATCCTGGAACTCATTCTGTAGACCAGGCTGGTCTCAACCTCACAGAGATCAGCCTGCCTCTGCCTCCTGAGTGCTGGGATTAAGGGCATGTGCTACCACGCCCAGTTTAATGGCAGTTTTTTTTAAATGAGGGAAATATTAATATTGCTTTAGCTCAGTCTTCTACAACTTCAACATATATATTTTAAAAATAATTTGGATTTGTAGCTTTTCGGATAGTGAAAGATCTTATAAATAAAAATCAAACATCTACAGTTTATTACAATCATAAAAACTGACTTCAGTTCTTTAAAACTCTTACATAGACACAAAATAACCTATTCACCTGGACTAATGAATGCTACTTACTAAAATTGTTGCCATTGAACACATTTCAGAACTGCTGTTTTGCAATTTGTTTGGCCATTTTAAGGAACTGTTGAAACCTTGACTTCTTTGGTGATTTGGCCTATGTTAACTTGGCAAGCTTAAACATTTAAGGGCAAATGCAAATGCATTCCCAGGCCACTTCCTTCACAATAATACCCCATCATTGTTCCTCTTTGGGCTTCAAGTGTCTAACAAAAAGATGACTCATTCCTCAAAGACTTCGTGGGTACATTTGTTTTGTGTCTGTGAAGCTTTCTGAAAATAAACTGTTGTGTTTCTAACTTAAATTCTACGTTTTATGAAAACTCATACAATGCCAAGACTTGAGGTTCCTGGTCTCTGACCCACTAATCCCTCTAGTCCCCAGCTGATGGGCTGGATGAACCTTTTCTCAACTTGCTGTTCCCTTTGCTCCTGCCCTGTGCTTGGCCTGTCTTTCTTGTTTCAACATCCAGGTCTCCTCAGAAAATGACCACCCCATCTATTTATTCCAATACACTTGTAGGCTGCTCTCTGCAGAACTCCTAACCTGTCTCTCCCAACTAGCATGTGGTCACACCAATGCCTAGAACACAAATCAGCAAGTAACTCATCATTCCTAACAGCAAACTCCCTTAAAGGGCAAAGAAAATAATGGACGATTAAGGATGTGGCTTGGTGCATGCCTCACACGTGTGATACTAGACCCAATAAGCACCACCACAAAAAGATAAAACATAAAACAGGGATTCCAGAACTTGGTAATGAAAGCAAATGCTTTTAGGCTGAGAATAAGAGTCCAATGGTAAACTGTTAACCTAGCATGAGCAAAGCTCCAGGCTCAATCCCCTGTACCACCGAAAGAAATAAAAAGCCAGGCAAGGCAGCATACACCTATAATCCCAGCACACAGGAGGCCGAGGCAGGAGGAATAGGCTCCATAACAAGACACTATCTCAAAGAGATGAGGGATGAGAGGAGGGGCAAGAACAGGAGTAAATACACACAGAGTCCCAAGCTACAGAGTGAGCACCACACCAACCACACTTAGGGGTCTCAGGAGGTAGAGACAGGAGGATTCTCAGCTACACAGTAAGGTCAGGCAGCCTGGGCTATATGAGACCCTTCCAGGGGGGAAACGTAAAAGAGCTAAGCTCTAACCCCTTACAGTAGATGCTTATTTACTCATGCATCAAGACAGGTGCTACGGGACAAATATGCAAAACCCATACCAAAGTCACACCTTATTAATGATAAAATAACATCGTATCTAATTTTTCTACTCCAAGCACAAAAACATATTGAAAGCATAATACAATCCAAAACAAGACACGGAAATGTTACCCTGTTGTTTTGGGTTGGTTTCTGTGGTGCTAGGCATGAGCCTAGGGCCTCACACTTTAAAACGTTAAGTAACAAAGAAGATGGTCTCCGGCGAGATGAACAGATAGGGAGCAGGGAAGAGTAAAGACAGAATTTGGATTAAAGCACTATGAAGAGGGCATGGAATTGAGCCTCTCCCGGTCCTGCAGGCTTCAAGCCTTTTCTGATTCCAAATATAAACTGCACTTATGTGATGATGAATGAGAAGAAAGCAAGGTTTGGTTATGGGCAGAAAGTATAACATGGCATCCAAGTTCCATTCCCTGTTATCACTATCAAAGGGACATCTTGCAACACGGTGAGAGAGGTGTCAAACAAAAGCCTCCCCTGCGCACACCAGCAGGTTCTAAGTCCAGCCCGCAGGGCAGTCTTACGAACTAAATCCTAATGACTGTTACTAGAGGCAGGCAGGACTCTACAAAGTCCAAGACTGGCACCGACTTTGTCTCTTACTCTAGGGTGACAGTCTTTTCCTTTTTGAAACATCAAAGCATTTCATTTTTGGCCTTTCATTCAATACAACTTTGTGTGTATTAGGATTACAGGCTTGAGCAGGGCTGGAAATCAAATAGGATCTCAAGAATTCTTGGTTAAACACTCTACAGCAGAGCCAAGTAGACAGCAACAGGATCTCAACTCTCCTTCTTATCTCTTAGGGACCCTGGATTCACATACACCTCAAACTCCACACAGATTTTTCAGTTAATATCTCTTTAAAAGATTCAAAACCCACGTGCTTTTTAAAACTCAACTAGGACAGACATCCTGGCCAAGGTGTATCCTTATACTTTAGGAGGCACAGAATTGCCTCGGGGAGCCAGTTAACATACAAACTTGCTCCCACTACCAGCTTTTCAGAATTAATCAGGGATGTAGCCCCATAATCCCCATGCCCAATAGTTCCAGAGAAGCAGAGGCTGGCCCTGGAAACTCCTTAAGATCCACTAATTAAGTAATAGCCCTTCACACTTGTAGCAACTTCAAACATCTGTCAAGCCATGCAGGGGGATTTTAATTTGTTCTTTTTAGTAAGGGGCCCGTGATCCCTCTTACAAGTGCAGAAGCAGAGCTTATGATTATTACAGTCTTGAAATGTTGGGCTAGATGTGGTGGCACACACTTTTAATCCTAGAAGTCTAGAAGCAGAGAGGCAGAAGCAGCAGGAGGATCTGAGTTCCAAGCCAGCCTGTTTTAACACGCTGAGTTCCAGGCCAGTCACAGATGCATAGAGAGACCCTGTCTCAGAAAAGAAAGAAAAAGACAAAAAGAAAGAAGAAAGGAGAGAGGAGTAGGGACAAAAGGAGAAGGAGGAGGAGAAGAAGGAGGAGGAGGAGGAGAAGGAGAAGGAGGAGAAGGAGGAGAAGTTGATGATGATGATGATATTGGGAGTAACACTGGAACAATGCCAAGACTGTTTAGCAGAATGGAGAGTGGTTAAGGGAAAGTCTCACACATTTCAGCATTGGGAAGAAATGCCTCAGATGGGTATTATTGGACCAGTCTTTGACAAGATACATGATACATAGGAACCGTATTATTGGACCGGTCTTTGGAAAGATACATGATACATAGAAACCGCGTGCTCTTCCTAGAACCCTCTCTGACAGCACTGCCCAGCGCTCCAGCAAAACTCTGCTATGATCCACACAGCCAGAAGCAGGCGAGAGGCAGGGTTTCCAACAGCAACACCTGAAAAGGGCGGGTCCGGAGAAAAGCTAGCTCAGCTTTGCTGAATTTTCCCACCGCGTCCCCGCGTAAGCGCGCTTCGGAAAAGAAATCACACCCAAAGCACACTGGCAAAGGCTTCGCAGCCTCTTTGTACTGTCCAAGTGGGCTGGGCAAGTGCACCAAGAAAGGACCGGATGGCCAACAGGTGCTCCAGCTGCTCCGCAGGGGTCCGAGTCTCAGGCTGGGGTGGGAGGAGGGAGAGAGGGAAGGGAGAGGAGCAGGAGGACGAGGAGGCCCGCTGCTCACCTGGTTAAGCTCAGTCTCGGCCGCAATCCTCAGCTTCGGATCTATGGTGCCCTTCAGCGCCTGGATGATCCGGTTGAGGTCCATGTCCCCGGGCGGGGACTCCGGCCCCAGGGCCAGCAGGCCGGGTGGCAGCCGGGGTGTCTCTTGGCCCCCTCGGGCCGCGTCCGCCACAGGGAACCACCTCACCCCCAACCCCTGCCGCCCACACCGCCGCCTGCCGCTACTTGCTGCGCCACTCTGACTCCGCGCCCCCTGTCCTCCCTCCTTCCCCCCCACAACTCTCTCTCCATTCACCCTTTACGACAGCCGGTGGGAGGCGGGAGAAGAGGAAGAGGCGACTGCTTTACGACAGCTTCTTCCCCTGGCGCGCGTAGCGCAGATTCCTGTGGGGGACGCCATGATGCTGTACGGAAAACGCTCCGGACTTACAACCGGCCTTGCAGCGCCGTCCTCCTGCAGGAAGTTATGGTTTTGTGGGAAAGGCGCTCTGATTTGTTCCACCCCTAAACGCCCGCAGGCGGCCGCCATGATGCTGTACGGAAACCCGAGCCTGCCCACCCACCGTTGAAAGCCAATTTAGTTGGCCTGGCATCTACTTACAGTTGCTGCAAATTAGGCGCATCTAAACCGAGTGATACCTTTTGTTCAAGACCTCTGGGAATAACATTTGAGCTTTTTCAAGACAAACTTTCTGGGACCTTGAAATCATGTAGCCTACAGACGAGGATTCCTTCAGTGTATAAGAGCCACGCTTTATCTTGCCATTCATTCATGGAACGTTTTAAAAATGTGTTTAGATATCATATTATGACAATATGAAAGGGCTCCGTTAATAAAAAGGCAATCGAGTATACGTATATGTTCTTGGAGTGTAAAAACACAGGGGTAAAAAAAGCTATATGACTGGGAGTGCCAAAAATGTCCAGATTTTCATCATGAAAGGCAAGAAGGGTTTACACTATTTCCATCCACAACTGCAACACATAGAAATACCAGCAAAATTTTCCTGTGCTGAACCCAAAAGAAGGTTCTAAGCACACACAGTAGAAATGACTGTGGGCAAATGCTGCTGAGGGGTTGTGATCTTCCCAGGGGCATATACTCAAGATATACTGGTTCAGTTAACTGGGTTTTAAGAAGATAGAAAGAAAAAAAAGTCGATGGTGGTGGCACACTCCTTTAATCCCAGCAATCGGGAGGCAGAGGCAGGTGGATCTCGGTGAGTTCCAGGTCAGCCTGGTCTACAGAGTAAGTTCCAGAACAGCCAAGGCTTCACAAAAAAATCCTGTCTTGAAAAAACAAAAACAGTTACAAAATGAGACAGAATGTCACGGGTTGACTCCAGCATTGCCCATTTCAGTTCTTTATGCACGAAGCCATCAGAGTAAAAATAAAGAAAACAACGCATTTTCTGACTCCCCCCCCCCCACACCAATTTCCTTTACTTGTGAAATCTTAACTCTAAGGGACTTTCCTCCCTGTGTTTTGATACAAGATCTCTCTTTTACGGCCTCGGCTGATCTCAAAATTGTGGCTTTGGTCTTCCCAATGCAGATACTCCAGCCATGAGCCTCACTTCAGCGTACTCCTTTCTACCCATTCTGTCTTCCCCTTAACAATTCTACACCTGTTCTCCAACTCACTTATTCCTTAGCAACTGAACAATTTTTCCAGACTATACATCCTTTTCTGCTTTTTGTCTCCCAATTCAACTACTCAAACCTACGTTTGACCTACTACTGTGCTCAGGGACACCATGATCTCTCTGAAGAAAAGAGCACCTGTTTGTAATGCTGCTTTTTCTTCACATCTACTAATCAGTACCAGTAGCTGTTCTGGACCATAACAATGTTCGAGGGTACCCCATTCCATCTTACAGAGACCCACAAAAATGAGCAAAGCCCCTGTCAGCAGTATTCACACATCCCCAATTCAGCTCTGTGTACCTCTGCACCTCATTCCTACATCCTGAACAGAACAGACCCTGTCTCTATTCAGCATAATGTTTCATTAAATAAATGGGAGAGGGGATAGAGATGACTCGGCAGTTAGGAGTACTTGCTTATGGAGACGACCAAGAATTGATTCTCGGCTCCCACAAATTGGCTCACAACCATCCATGACACAGGTTCCAGAGAATCCAATTCTGCCCTCTTCTGACCTCTTCAGGAACAAGGCTTGCACATGGTACAGTTATACATGCAAGCCAAACACTAAGGTGTGTAAAATAAGTCTAAAAGAAATTCTAACACAAATAAAATAAATCTGGGGTATCTATTACATGTTCTTTGCTGACAATTAGCAAGATTTTTTTTCCTAGATGCCCAGCCTTGTTCTCCCCACTTCAGCCTAAAACAGTCTTTCCAGCTGGGTAGAAAACTGGGGCGAAAGGATCACCAGCCTGGACAACATAGCGCACGCCTTTAGTCCCAGCATTCAGGAGGCAGAGACAGGCTGACCTCTGTGAGTTTGAGGCCAGCCTTGTCTACAAAGTAAGTTCCAGGACAGCCAGGGCTGTTACACAGAGAAACCTATCTCAATACAAAAACAAAACAAAACCCAAAAAATCATCTTTGGTCTGGAGAGATGGTTCAGCGGTTAGGAGCATTAGCTGCTCTTCCAGAGGTCCTGAGTTCAATTCCCAGCAACCACATTGTAGTGAGAAATCTACCCCGCCTATACCTGTTGCACTGAAAACACTGACAATGTCATTTGGTTGTAGCCACAGGTTCGGACATGACTGGGTAGGCTAGGTCTGAGGTCCAGGACCCCAGCTCACACATCTGTGATGTGATCTGGCGCCCTCTTCTGGACTGCAGGCAGACACACATTCAGGCAGAACACTGTAGACATAATAAATAAATAAATAAATAAATAAATAAATAAATAAAATCTTTAAAAGAAAAAAAAAACTTTTAAAGGAAAAATTTATAAACATTAAGTACTGCTGATTCTAAATTCTTTTTCGGGTTTTGTTGTAAAGAATGTTCTTCATTTGCTACTTCTCCTTTCTTTCCATTCATGATTCAAGCAGGTGTCCTCAAGCTTTCTAGCCTAATGCTTCTCTTGAAACTGACAAAGTTCAGCACTGGTCCCTTTAGAGATCAAATGCAGTAGACTCTTTTTTTTTTTAATTACTCATATTAAATTGTCTCTCTCTGGTTGGAGCTGTCTTTTATTCTGTTTATTAATTCTTTTGTTATTTCACATGTGTGTTTTGCCTGGATGTATGTCTGTGTACACAATGCCCAGAGAAGCAAGAAGAAAACATCAGTTCCTCTGTGTGGCAGGATATTTGATCACACTGTAAACCTAAAGATTGCATTGTTTACTGGGGGGAAAAACTGTGTAGATGGATTTTTCTTTGCACTGCCAGCTCAGAAACAGAAACATTATTAATTATGAAAGTTTGGCCTATAGCTTAAGCTTGTCCCACTAGCTTTTATAACTTAAGCCCAGCTAGTTCAGATAGTACAGCATAAGACTCTTATTCTCAGGGTCAAGGGTTCAAGTCCCACTTTAGGCACCATTTGTAGTTAAGACTTTTTCATCAGGCTCATAGGCTCTCCAGTAATGACACTGAGACTTATTGTTAGTTATGAAGACTTGGCCTATAACTTAAGCTTGTTTGTAACTATCTCTTATAACTGAAATTAATCTACTTTTAATCTACTTTCTTTTAAGTGGCCCACACTAATTCCTCTGTGTCTGCTGGCATCTCTGCCCTTCTTCCCAGTGTCCTCTGTCCCTGGAAATCCTGCCTAACTACTGGCCATTCACCAGTCAGCGTGGCATAGCTTCACGGTGCACAAAAAGATTATTATACCACAACAAACCTGTTTTCTAGTTGTGGTGTGGTTCAGCCTCAGCATAAACCTTTAATCCAAGAGCTTTCTGCTTATTGTAAACAGGATAAAATAAAGTCAACCATAAGTCAAGAGGTGAAGCAAGCAACCAGTAGACAGTAAGTGAACAAGAAAAACAATAGAGAGTAAGAGGGAGTCTGGAGGATTGGTAGAGAGATTCACAGGAGGTAGAAGGGACAGACATTAACTTTGAGTTTTTTTTTTTTTTTTTTTTTCTTATTTGAGATGGTGGAGTGTAACCAGGTCTTTCATTAGGGACCATCAACTCAATAATAACAGAGAGACTTATTATTGATCATGAAAATTTGGCCAATAGTTTAGGAGTGTTTCTAAATAGCTCTTATAACTTAAATTAACCCATTTCTATTAATTCACTTTCTGCCTTGTGCCTTTATTACCTCATCTCCAAAGCACTTATCCTTTCCAGCGTGCTCTGTGTTCCTAGTGCCTCTGCCTTCTTCTTCTTCAAAGTGTCCCCTCTTCCCCAAAAATTCTGCCTAGCTATTGGCTGTTGAGCTTTTTATTAAACCAATCAGAATGATGCAACTTCACAGTATACAAAAAAATTATTCCACAACAGCAGAGCAGTGAAGGAGTTTTTTCATGAATATCAATTGAGAAGAAAGGTCAGCTGGATGCTTTCTCTGCCTCTCTGTCCCAGAAGGCTTTCACCCCAGCATCTGGCTCCCCAGTCTTTATTAGTAAAATAAGACAACTGCAATTATTAAAAGACAACATTTAACACTCCAAACACATGGCATGACCACACAGATTGAGAAATCACACCAGTTGCAGACAACTTGAAAAGCCATCGGATTTGGTAAGACACCTAGAAAGTCCTCAAGGAGAGGGTTCAGTGATATTACAAGAAGAAAACCTTCCCCGTGTTTAAGATGGGAATTATCATAATACAGGGAGTTAGGACTATCGCTACTTTAGATGGCTTGAAAATAGAAGCAGAAAGCAGAAAGCTAAGTGACTTAACTGAGATTGGCATGTCAATTGTTATTTTAAAATGGTGAGAAGGAACACCACAGAAGAGAACAGTCAGGTGGGAGATTTATTAAAGGAGGAAGAGGAGAATTGGAAGAAAGGTGCAAAGGCCTGCCTGCCTCTCAGAGAAGCGGTGGGAAAGAGAGAGGGGAGGTAGGCGGAGCTTGTCTCTTAAAGGGAGGCGTGGCTCATGTCCACAGAGAATGTGTAGTGTTTGACATTGTCAGGATCCTCAGCGGGGCAGCATAACTGGCTGAGTTCCAACCAGCACGCGTGCACAGGGATGACATAGCCTGCCAGGTCCCCAGGGACAGGCTAGTGCAGGTGCCTGAATGCTAACAATTAGAATTACCATCACTCAGGTAATTCATATTTTATCCTTAATAACCACAGTGGTGTTTTTGTGCCAAATATGAAAAGTGATTGATAACATACAAGCCATAGAAAGGCTTATAAATGAAAATAAGAAAGTTACTCAGACACAGACAGAGGAATTTAGACAAGTATAAAGGGAGAATTTCTCCATCTCAGTCCCACTGGACTGGTTTCTCTCCACCCACCAGGTACCCACAGCTGCTTAGGAAATAACTACTCAGGGACTTAATATATATTTATAAATGTTTGGCCAATGACTTAGGCTTTTTATTGGCTAGCTCTCTCTTAATTATTAAGCCATTTCTATTAATCTGTGTATCACCACGGGGCTGTGGTTTACCCAGGCGATGTCATAAGATCCTGCCTCCTTGGTGGCTACATGGCATCTGCTCTCTGTCGTCCTTCTCCCTGATTCTTTGTTCAGGTACCCACCTAGCTAAATACTGCCTCTCAACTGGCCAAAACAAATTTATTCATCAACCAAAAAGAGAAACATATAGTCACAGCACACAGAAAGACATCCCCCATCATACAAGAACCTACTGTGCCAGTGCATAATGAAACTAAAGAGGGATGGGCCAAGATTCCAAGGAAACCAACATTAGTTTATCAGGTTATTATTCAAGAACTACCAGCAGATGGTAGGCACCCGCAAGGTTATCGAGAAGTTAAATGAAGCCAGGTGGTGGTGGCACACACCTTTATTCCTAGCACTCAGGAGGCAGAGGTAGGTGGAAAATGGGAGTTCAAAGCCAGCCTGCTCTACAGAGTGAGTTCCAGGACAGCCAAGGCTACACAGAGAAACCCTGCCAAAAAATAAAAGTTAATTTCACGTGGTATGCATTTATCCTATATGAAGCAAATATTAAATGCATGGGCAACTAAGAACAAAATTATGCCTGAAGACTGGAAGATTTGGCAATAGCAATATTGGAAGCTGATCCTCAGTTACAATGGTGAATATGGTAGAAAGAGGAAGCTAGGGTCATAAAACAGTGAAATAAGGCCTGAGGTATTGATATTTCCCAGTATAAACTTCTAGCTGAAGGTTACAAAAGCAGCTAGAATTTGATGACCAGACCTTGGCACTATGTTGTTTTAGAAACTTTAAATGCTGGGGATAAGATTAAAGAATCAGGAAAGAGGTCTGAGTCATTTACTAAAATTATACAAAGTCCAAAAGAATCCTTTACTGATTTTTTTTTTTTTTTTTACAAAGTCCAACTTCGGTTGTAAATAGTTTCAGATCCAGAAGTCAAACAAATATTAATAGAATCTTTGGCTGTTGGGCTGTGGAACAATCTTCTGAAACACTGTGAAGATGTGTTCTTCCATTGGTTTAATAAAGAGCTGAATGGCCAATAGCTAGGCAGGAGGAGGTTAGGCGGGACTTGCAGACAATGAGAGAGCTTGCTCGGGAGAACAAAGGTATAATCACCAGCTAGACACAGAGAGGAATGGAAGGTTCATGATGAAAAGAAGGTAATGCCACATGGCAGAATATAGATTAATATAAACTGGTTAATTTACATTATAAGATCTAGTTGAGACAAGCCTGAGCTAACAGACAAGCCCTCATACTTAATATAAGTCTCCATGTCGTTATTTGGGAGCTGGCGGCATAATGAGAGAAGACTCGTTATAAATGCAAATACACTACACATTGTAAACGTAATTATTACCTGATAATTGTTCTTTGTTTATAGCTTTATTATGTTAGCATTAAAACCTTTCCTTTTTATTTAGACAAAAAGGGGAAAATGTTGTAGAACAATATTTTTGTACACTGTGAAGATTGGTTTAATAAAAATCTGACCCAGGAAGTGATGCCATTCACTTTTAGTTCCAGCACCTGGGAGGCAGAAGCAGGTGGATCTCTGTGGGTTCAAGGCCAGCCTGGTCTACAGTTAAGTTTCTGGACAGCTAGGGCTGTTACACAGAGAAACCCTATCTTGAAAAAAACCTTTTAAAAAAATCTGAACAGCCAATAGGTAGATAGGATTTTCAGGGTAGAGAGGATGCTGGGAAGAAGGGCAGAGTCACAAGGAGACACAGAGGAAGTATGACATGTAAGATGAGGTAACAAGCCATGTGGCACATGGCAGCATTAAAATTAACATAAATGGGTTAATTTAAGTTGTAGGAACTAGTTAGTAACAACCCTAAGCTATTGGCCGATACTTTATAAGTTTAAAAAAAAAAAAAAACAAAAAGGTTTAGAACACAGAATCAAACAAAGCTTCCTGGCAATTGCCTTCTCTTGGGTATGGTTGGTGTCAGTGGCAAACACAGACACAGCTCTTCAAAGAGGCCCTGCTACTGAGCAGCGGGCAGCATGATACTTAATGGCATGAGACTAGGTAGAAATGCCTAAGAGCGGCATGGACCCAGAAACTTCCCAGAGCTGTGGTGGTAAATGTGGCTCCTGCTGGTTCCTTTGCCATGAGGCTAGGCTCTCAGGGAACCAAGCAGGTGGAACCAGCCACCAGCATGCCTTAGCTAAGCTGCACAGTGGTTTTGGTTTTGCCCAAGCAGACAAAAAGGTTACAGATATGCCATAAAACAGATTCAGATTAAAAAAAAAAAAAAACCTCTAAACAGGTTGCAGTGTTAAAATGTGTATAGACTTAAGGAGAAAAAAGGGTATAGACAGTCATTTTTTAAAAGTTTAAAAATAATAAAATCTTTATAAAGGAAAAAAGCCATGTAAAGATGGAAAATACAGGGGGAGTCTGGATGCTGTATGAACAACATTGTCTTTTAATATTTTGATTCTGGATGAAGAAGCAAGAGCTCCTGAGAAACACTGGATTTGGTGGCTTGCTGGATTAAACCAACCTTTATGCTTTAAAAGTGTGTTGACTTGAAAATGGAAGTCAAAAGCTGTGTTATGCTTTTATTCCCACATTAAACAAAAGGCTGTGGATTCCTTCAAGGTTAAAGAGGATCAGGTTTGACTGGGGAAGACCCCCTGAAAATCCTGGCTACACACATAAAGAAATAAACATAGAAAAACCACAAGACATGTGACATATATTTTATTTGCTCAAACATAAAACAAAAAATCTTTGGCTCACTTGTATACAACTCATAGTTTATACTTGTATTAATGAAGATATGCCGCTTACCTTTAAAAGTTTATGTGTTTTCAGAGCAAGAGAACCAGATACCAATAAAAACCGGTGGCCCAAATGACCAGCCTTTCAGAATGTCTCTTGAGTTGCAGTTTCAGAGTTCCGCATCCAGAACAGCTTCATGGCTGCTGGCTGAGATGATCCAGCCTCACAGCCTACTCCAGCCAAGAGTTGACCATTGTCCTGATTTTATCAGGGTCCACCAAATATACCAACAACCCCAGACAACAGGAAGAAATCTAGAGACCACAATGCTCACATTCCCAAGAGGTGGGGTGGGTGGTTTTTGGTTATTTAATGGGTTATGGATATCTGTAATCATTTAGAGGGGTTGGTTACAAGTTGTATTGGAAAAGGTCAGGAAAAAAATAAACAAAGGAGATTTGATTCAGGGATCTCTTTCTGAAGGGAAAAGGGGGCATAGAAGGCTGGGCAGTGCTTTAATCCCAGCACTCAGGAGACAAAAAGCAGGTGGAGATCTGTGAGTTCAAGGCCAGCCTGGTCTGCAGAGTGAGTTCCAGGCAGCCAGGACTGTTTCACAGCGAATCCCTGTCTAAAAAACTGAAAAAAAAAAAAAAAAAAAAAAAAAAAAGAAAGAAAGAAAGGAAGGAAGAAGGAAGAAGGGAGGGAGGAAAGAAAGAAAAAGAAATGGCAGAATAAAAGGGTTGATTATTGAATCCACTTTAAAACTAAAAAAAGCAACTATTAACTACTAGTCTTAAATATTTTACATTGGTAAGAATTTTTGTATACTGATACAAATTTATTTTGTTATACTTTATATGTCTCTACTATTGTTTAAGCTATTTTTGTGTATTGACACAAATTTAAGGTTCTTTTTGTAGGAGCATACTATGCACGTGTTTCTACTCTTGTTTAAGGTATTGTATATGTAGCTCATTTAACAATATAATGTAAATTTCTAGTCCTTGAAAGTTACCATTATAAACTATTTAGTATAATATAGAAATGCAGGTTAGTATTAGCAATCTGGAACAGCCAAACTTATAGTCATGTTATGTATGTTTTTGAGGTCAAGCAGAGATATATTTTAGATACTTGGTCTTCAAACACTTCAGAAATCTACAGAGTATGGCACTTAAAATGTTTTAATAACAAGCTTTTTCATGACTATGAGACACATCCTCTCCTGGCAGTAACAATCTATTTCAGATGAGATGATGGGCATCGAAGTACTCCATATGGAGTTTGTAGCAAAAGTTAGCCATTTGGAAAAGAAACTGCACTTGCCTCAACTACTGACAATACGCTGTCCAAACTGAACAAGCAGGACACAAAAGAAAGCAATTGCCAAATTTTGCCAAGACAAGGAAGGACAGTACTTCAAAATTCCTGCTTTACATAAAAGTCCTGTAGATGTTCTAGTCCCATAGGCCAAAGATGGATGCACCAACATTGCAAAGAAATTTTGGGTGACTGTCAGGCATCCAGATGTCCCTGTGGGTAGGTAATATTACATCTTTCAGGGGTCTTGGATGGAGTAAAAGACTGAACAGTTAAACTTATAGCTTTCCTTAGTTATGATAAAAATGTAAATTATGTATAAAACTTTAGACTCAGAGATAAGATAGATAATACAATATTTTCTCTAGATCTGCCAAATACAAATGGACTAGATATTGTAATTGTAAATTTTACTTGATAACTATTTTATTGTATATAGTTTTACTAGTTTAAAACCTTCCTATTTAATTTGACAAAAGGGGAAATGCTGTGAAACAATATTTTTGTACAATGTGAAGATGTGTTGTTCTCATTGATTTTATAAAAAGCTAAGTGACCAATAACTAGTCAGAAAGAGGTTAGGTGGTACTTGTGGACAGGGAGAGCCCTTGCTGGGATGAAGAAGGGTTGAGTTGCCAACCAGACACAGAGGAAGCAGGACATGTACAAGATGAAGTACCAACCATAAGCCATGTGACAGAAAGTAAATTAATAGAAATGGGTTAATTTAAGTTATAAGAGCTAGTTAGAAACAAATCTAAGCTATCAGCTGACTATTCATAATTAATAATGAGATAGTGTGGCTATTTGGGAGCTGGCTGGTAGAACAGAATATTCCACCTACACTTTTGAAATGCTGATTCAGAATTCAAATTGGTGATTAAGCCTTTAAAGGTAAGATCAGCAGAAATGGATGAATTAGAAATAGGGCTAATATTAGATCTCACACTTAGGATGCTGTGATAGAAGTAATTTCTAAGAGAAAAATCAAAATGTCAGATGCTTTAATTGTGGTAAGCAAGGTCATTTGAAAAGGGATTATAGGCAAGGCCTTCTTAGAAACAATGTTTGTTCTAGAGATAATACAAAGAGAAGGCCGAGGCCTTCTGGAGTACGCAGAAGGTGTGGCAAAGACCAGCAATGGAATAATGAATGCAGATCAATGAGGGACAGGCGAGATAACCCTTTGCCATTGGGAAAGAACCTGAGGTGCCTCATACAGGCCCTGATAACAAATTTGATTCAATAATCCCGTCAGAAACTCATCCACAGAGCAATTAAAATTTTAATGCCTGTTGGTAAAAACAACACCACTGTGGGATGATCTCTTTAAACACTGTGCAGTGAAGATGTGTCTCTGTTTGACCTCATCTGCCTTAGGCACCTTCTGATTGGTTTTATAAAGAACAGAACAGCCAATAGCTAGGCAGGAGAGGATGGACATGGCTTCCAGGAAAAAAATGGAAAGTCTGGGAAGGAATTGCAGAGGTGGAGGATTTGCCAGCCAGATGTGGAGAACTACATGATACTATAATTTAAACAGGGGTTAGTATAAACTTTAAGAGCTAACTGGGAACAACCCTAAGCTAAGGCCAAGTTTTCATAATTAATAAGAAATCTTTATGTCATTATTTGGGAGGTGGCGCTCCAAAGAAAGTCCTGCTGTACAACACTGCTCTGGGTGTAACAAAGGACAGAACAGCTTCAGGAGATTAAAAACAAGTATTTTGACAAACTGCTATAAATGATCAGAGACCAAAGGTAAAAATTTATATAAATGATATTAAAAGTAAGGGTTTTGTAGACACAGGGAAAGATTTAACAATAATTTCACTAAAATCTTGGCATCCAGATTGGGTCTTCAGGTTATTTATTCAGTTTCTAGGGACTGGAACTTTATCTCACACACAACAAAGTTTGGGATGTGTCAAATGTAAGGACAAATAGAAAAACTAAAGCCATATGTGGCTAATATAACTATGAAATTATGGGGATGTGATTTGTTACAGCAATGGAAAACACATATTAGCATTCCTTCAATCCCAGAAACAAAATGTAAAATAAAGAATGTTTCTGAGAAAAATTTTAAAAGGTATTATCACAAATAGTCAAAGACCATTCAGGTTTTACGTAAACAGGACGCGACAGCTGTTGGTCTTTCAAACCTTTAAAACAGTTGACTGACAAACCTATATGAGTGGAAAACTGGCTTTTGACATCAGAAAAATTACAGGAACTAGAACAGCTGGTACAGGACCAGTTGAATGCTCAACATATTGAAGAACTGACCAGTCCTTGGAATTCTCCTATATTTGTCATAAAAGGAAATCTGGAAAATGGAGAACTTTAACAGATTTAAGAGCCATAAATAAATAAGGTGATTCAGCCAATGGTTTCATTACAGCCTGGAATTCCCTTACCTTCTTTATATATAGTCTATTACAGTGATTTACTTAAAAGACTACTTTTTTACTATACCTTTACAAGAACAGGAGAGATGAAAATTTGCTTTCCCATTTCCTACTTGTAATAATGCTCAACCTGTTAAAAGGTACCAGTGGAAAGCATTTCCACAAGGAATGTTAAACAGCACCACCTTGTGTCAATATTTTGAACAACAACCACTAGAAATAATCCATTACCAGTTTCCTAGATCTAAAATTTATCATTATATGGATGATAGCTTACTGGCTGACACAGATGTAGATACCTTAGGGGGAAAAATGTTTGATAAAGAGAATTTTGCCTTGCTGGGGATTACAAATAGCTCCTGAAAAAAAATACAAAAAGGAGATTCTGTCAATTATCTAGGATATTATAGGCATACAGAAGATTGGAACACAGAAAATATAAATCAGGAGAGATCAATTACAAACTCTTAAGTGATTTTCAAAAATTGCTGGAGGATATTAACTGACTACAGCTACTCAATTGGATTGACAACTCAAGAGCTAAGTAATTTATTTCACACTTTACAAGGTGATAAGGATTTAAACAGTCCAATAAAAATACCAGCTGAGGCTGAAAGAGAGTTGGGTTTGGTAGAAAAGAAATTACAGGATGCATGTGTGGATCGCTTCAGTCCAGAGCTTAATTATATTTGTTATTTTACCTTCTACACATTCTCCCACAGAGATTTTAATGCAGAGAGAAGATAATATCTTAGAATGGAGCTTTATAGCACACAGAGTTAAAAATCTAAAGATCTGTGTAGAAAAGTTTTCTGAATTGATTCTGAAAGGAAAAATGAGACTTCATCAGTTAGGAGGGATAGACAACTGAGATATTTTCTCAATTCAGGAAGGCGCAGAACCCTTTGCTACCACATCCTGGTCACAAAGGAATTCAGATGGGTACCAGTTCCACAGTAATACAAAGATGTGTTGCATTCTTTTATGTTGCATTTGTTTAACTCTTTGAAGCTGTGTTACTTTGCCTGTCTAAAATATCAGATTGGTTTAATAAAAAGCTGAACAGTCGATATAGCTAGGCAGGAGAAAGGATAGGTGGGGCTGGCCAGTAGAAAGAATAAATAGGAGGAGAAATCTAGGAAGAGATGTGGGAGAAAAAGGAGGAGAGAAGGATATCAGGGGCCAGCCACTCAGCAAGCCACAGAGTAAAAAGTAAAGTATGTAGAATAGAAAAAGACAAAAGCCCAGAAGCAAAAGGTAGGCAGGATAATATAAGGTAAGAAAAATCTGGCCAGAAACAAGCCAAGCTAAGACCGGGCATTCATAAGAAAGAATAAATTAAGTAATGAGTGAAGAAAATGAATGCAAAGGTGATGGAGGTAGCAGGACAGCTACCACAGGACACCACTGAGAAAGGTATGCAACATCTCATGGGTAGAATCAAAGGAGTGTATTGTGGCAGGATTAATCAAAAACCAAGCAAGAGACATTGGGGTCCAAATTGAAGATCAGAGAAACAAAGCAGCCAGCCACTAGAGAGTTCTCACCTCTACCAATGCCCAGACCCAATCCCCTGAACCTCAGATTGCATCTTCAGACTGTACTGCTCTCCACCAAGCCTCAGAATCCTAGACTGCTCTCTGAGACTGCATTGAGCTCTTTATATACTCTCTAGTGCTGAGATCAAAGGCATGAGCTCTGTTAATCTATTAGACTGAATCACTCTCATGTAGCCATGGGTAGCCTTGAACTCAAGAGAGATCCATCTGTCTCTGTCTCCCGAGTGCTGGGATTAAAGGTGTGTGCCACCACTGCCCAGCTTCTATGGCTATCTAGCCATCCACCCCATCTGTAGACAGTAGCTCATCTACTAATCTATTAGTAGTTCATATGGTATAGACGAAATGAAAGCTAATAACCCAGACCTAAAAGCTACCTAGAGCCAGGCATGACAGTCTAAGTCTATAACCCCAGCACTGAAGTGGTAGAAACAGAAGGATCATGAGTGCAAAGCCAGCCTCAAGTACAGAACAAGTTTGAGACCAGCCTAGGATACGTGAGACCCTGTCTCAAAAGAAACAACAGTCTGTGGCCACAACATCCAGAATGTACTTGATCTCATCTGATCAAAAAACAACACATAAATCTTATCGGTTTAATAGAGCACACTTAAAACCGTGTTAAGTAATCTGTCGGTGAGTATTATTTAGCTTACACTTGAGCACCACCATTCTGAAAGAGCCTAGCTTGGCAGGACTCTGGATCATGGTGTCTAGTGATAAAATATGCATACAGTTTGTAAATTTAAGAATTTCAGTACTATATTAATAAATGTCAGTGATAATATCCCTTAAAATAGCACAAGTAACCAGAAGCCCTGAACAGCCTTTGCCAAAGGAATGTGTCAGACTTTTTGGCTAACGAAGGCATTTAATCCCTGATCTGGGCTGGAGAGAGGGCTCAATGGGTAAAGTGCTTGCTGCTCAGTCATGAGAACCTCAGTTCAAATCCCCAGTGCCAAGGGGAAACATAGCTGAACCAAATCACTGAAGCCCAGGTTTAGTGAGAAGCTGTCTCAAAAAAGGTGGGGGAGGGGTGAGGGGAGACTAGAGGGATTCTCAGTAGTTTTAAAAGCCCTTACTACTCTGGCAGTTCCCAGCACTAACATAGAGGCTCACAAACACCTGTAATTCAGTTTCAGGGGATCAAATGCTCTCTTCTGACCTGGGGCTCCAGCACACATGTCTCTCTCTCTTTCTCTCTTTCTCTCTCTCTCTCTCTCTCTCTCTCTCTCTCTCTCTCTCTCTCTCACACACACACACACACACACACACACACACACACACACACAGTACTTTTTAAAAGGTAGACAGTTGCCAGGCATGGTGGTGAACCCCTGTAATTCAAGTGCTTTGGAGGCAAAGTAGGCAGAGCTCTCTCTCTCTGTAACTTCCAGGCCAGCCTGGAAATTCAAGACAGCTAGGGGACAACCTAGTTAGCAAATCTATTGTTATAGGACTTAACCTGAGAGGAAAGAGTTGTCAACAATATTGTAAAGGTGTTGAATATGTGGCAATAATGGAGACTAAGCTACAGACTCAGAGGCTTGAAAAAGACCTCCCCCTCCCCCAGCCTGGTAACTAGATGCTTCTGAGCACTGTTCTGCCTTTAGTCATTTAATGGTATTAGTGTTTCTCAATGTACTTTGGTTCTGGACCCGAAAGTCAAGAATCAAAATAACTTTCTGCCTTGGCAGATAAATTACATCAGTTGATAGGTTAAAATGTCCTTCTTTAATCCTTCATATATTCCTGAATATTGTAACAAAGTGCTTTTGTAAATAACTCCTTAAAGTAACTGACAAATAAGATATTTAATAACAATAGATTTAAGTTTAAGCTATGAAATATGACAAAATTCTTAAATGAATGCTGAATGAATGGCTACTGAACTGTTTAAGACAGTGAACGCATACCCACAAAACCCTAGTTTTCAGAATGGTGGGGGAGTAAACTGGGCAATATTTATATGTCAGGCACTGTGTTACATGTTTAGATTATGTCTTTAGTAGAATTTCCCAACTATTCTATTTCATTGACCCAGTTATACATGGGAAGAGTCTTTAAAAAACAAGGAGGGAAGAAGGAATAAAAGAGAGATAAATCTAGAGGTAAAATAGTTAACCCAAGATTAATTAGGAGTAGCAGAGACAGAACATAAACACAAAGATTAAACTTTTTGATTACTCAGCACTTCATGTATGCAAATTAAACCCAGCATCTTACTAAGAGCAGAACACACATGTACATCTACTACTGTGCCTTGTTTTAATACCACAGCAGACACCAAAATGTAGCTAAATGAAGAAAGACCATATCCTATGACAAGGAAGTAAACACATGTTCAAAAAAAATGTGCAGTTTGGCCAGTGGAAAACACTCATCTTTTAATAAATGAGATAAGTATGTATCAGAGAAAAGCGACCCCCGAAAGACCTAGCACATGTAAGGTCTTCTTTTAAAATAACCCATGAGCCCATGAATAAACCATCATTCCAGAGTTGTGATTCTTCCCTCTCAATCAAACATTTATGCAAACAGACAACTGGAGGTGCAGTCTAAGTTTTGTTCTTTTGTTTTTTGTTTTTATTGAGGCACACAAGGCATTGTAACTTGTCTGAAGTCCAGGCAGTCAGTTCAGTAAGCGACCATTAACACAGTTGAGGGTTGAATGCAAACAGTACACATTCACTATGTGACTAGCAAAGCTACATCACAATTTATAAAGTGCCATATTAGTGCTAACTGTCATTCTGCTCCAAAGTTTTCACATAAAGAAAAAAAACAAAACAAAAAAAAAGAAATAAAGGAAATAAAAGAAATAAAGGAAATAAAAGAAAGAAAGAAAGAAAGAAAGAAAGAAAGAAAGAAAGAAAGAAAGGCCCTCTTTCTTCCTCTAGGAACAAAATGTTTCCCCCAACCAATCAATCACCAGGGCAAGGACTACTTTCCCTTAGATCCACTAGTGAGAATTTCATTCTTTTATTCTGAACTTAATTTCAATCTTGATAAAGAAGATAACCTGAAAATGTAGAATATTTCCAGCTACTTCCATAAATTGCTCCCCTGTGTAAGCGCAACCATATCTGGTCTCCCTGGAGCAGCTGGAGAATGGCATGGTTGCTAGCTGTCTCATGGTCTGGAGCACCATCATTGGCATAGGCTGACACCAAGACCTCCTCATTCTTCATGAGATTGACATACAGTGGTACATTCACAGCCAGCTTTAGCATGTGGAAAATGAAAACATACGTGCCATTCACTGGGCAATTGAATCTACCAAGCTGAAGATCAAAGGTCTCACCCAAATTGTTCAGGAGAAGATCAAACACAATAGGTTGATCTAAAGTTCCAGGAGCCAGATTGGATGTTCTGGCAGCTGAGAAGGCAACTCGCATTTGCTGAGGCAGGGGATAGACGTGTACTGGAAGGATGGCAGCTGTTGGGCTTGTCACTGGCACATCCACAGGGGTCATGCTCCGGGAGTCTCCTTGCCCAGAGTCTCCACTGTTAAAAATCTCGCTGTCTCTCTCTGGGCTGCTCACCTGAGAGGAGTCGCTCCACCCTGCTGTTCATTGATAACAGAATTTTTCAGTGAGGCTTTAGCTTTCACAGGTCACTTAACATCAGTCAGCTAGTGAAAACACAACATTCCAAAACAAAAGCAACACAACATAGCCAGAAGGTTCTAGGAGATCTTGAGTTGATTCTTTCTTTTGTAAAGGTCAAGAAAACGTGCCTTCTTCTCTAAATTGAGTAATTTACCAAAACTCATTAACAAAGACTAAAACCAGATTGGGGCTCAGGGGCTCAAGAAAATTTAAGATTAGCTAAAAGATATCAGCTTTTAGAAGTACCAACAACTAAGACATTCAGAGACAGGACTAATCCCCAAGGCAAATTCTTAGTTCTCATTTCCTAGTTAATGTTATTATGTTTTACAATTGTGTGTGTGTGTGTGAGAGAGAGAGAGAGAGAGAGAGAGAGACAGAGAGAGGACATGTAGGTGTAGGTACCCATGTACGTGTATAAGAAGTCGAGAGTCTGACATCAGATAGCTTTCTCAGTCCCTCTCCACCTCATTTTTTGAGACTGAGTCTCTCACTGACCCTGGAGCTCACCAAGAGCTAGACAGTATGGCCTGGCAAGCCTTGGACACCTGCCCACTACCACTAGGGTTACAGGTCACTGCCACATGAAAGCTGGGAATCTTAACTCAGGTCTTCATGCTTACATGATAAGCACTTTACCCAACACAGCCATCTCCCCAGACCTAAAATAACAATGTTTTCGGTGCTGTATGAAAAGCACTGCTCAATACGATCATTTTCTCAAAATAGGAAGACTGCTTTACTTTGAAAAATGTCTCTTTGCCAGGTGGTGGTGGTGCACGCCTTTAATCCCAGCACGTGGGAGGCAGAAGCATGCAAATCTCTATGAGTCTGAGGCCAGCCTGGTCAACAGAGTGAGTTCCAGGACAGCCAGAGCTACACAGTAAAACCCAGTCTCGAAAAATAAATGAAGAAAAAATAAATGTCTCTTTAGTAACTCTTTTTTCCTTTTTCTTTTTTTTTTTTTTTTTTTTGTTTTTGTTTTGCTTTTCTTCTTTTTTTTCTTTTTTTTTTTTTTTTTTTTTTTTTTTTTTAGTAACTCTTTTTCAATTACACTAAATCATTGAATGGTCTCTTCTCATTAACAAGTGTGATTAAGTACACTACTCTGTGTTTTAACGGCTGCTTATTCAAACCTGTCATTGCTCCATATATCAATGGTATAAATCATACCAATTATTTTTAAAGCCATCATTCAGTTCTCAGCACCCATGTGGTTGTTCACAACCATCTGCAAGTCCAGTTCTATGGTTCAGATTCCTTATTTGGACCTTCAAAGGCACCAAGCATGTACATGGTGAACAAATATGCATGCAGGCAAAACACACATACACACAAAAAATGAATACAACTAAAAAAAGAAAAAGCCAATTTTGGGACATCAGACTCAACCTAAAGTTAGCATGGGGAATTGTGTCAAAGGTTAAATTATGCTCACATAAACATTTTTTTTTTTTTTTTAGAAACACACACAATTATCCTGCTTGGTAGTCTACTGCCTCATTCAATACTTTAGAATTACAGTTAAACAAGTTCAACAAATAAATGCTGAAAGCAATGTGCTTTAAAGAGAAATTGACAGAAGACACAGTAAAATAAAAGCATGCTTTGGGTAAATCTATATGGGTAATTACCCTTACCTTTTGAATTGGCCTGAAGACCACTAGATGTTTTATAACATTGCTGGAAATTATCCTACAATGAATACATGAATATTTAACTTGGCACCAAAAACACATATTAATTGGCATTTAGGGAACACCATGTAAAAAGAACAGTGCTGAGTAATGATGAAAATTCAGAAGCCAAGATGGTCTCTGTCAATCATCTTAATATAAAAGGGCTCAGTAAAGCAGATAGAGCACATAAATTATTCAATATGACCCAGTTTGTAAATCAAATATAAAGACTGGAGTCAATGGCAAATCTTAATGGATAAGGCACTTGTCACCAAGCCAAACTGACCTGAGTTAAATATCTAGAACCCACATGATAGAGATAATCAACTCCTAAAATTATGCTCTGGCCTCTATACCTGTACCATGGTATACACACATACAAATAAATAGATAGATAAATAAATAAATAAAATAATAAAATTAAGTTTTAAAAGAAAAATACTAGTGTAACCCAAATATAACCATGACAGTAAGTCTATAAGATTTGCAAAAATAAAATGTCTAAACCAGTTTTGTCAGATATAAGGAAAATTTCTGAGTGATCAAATTAGAACAAACAAAACAGTTAAACTTGTAAAGATGAACTCTGCTATTAAATATAACAAGTAAGTTAAATTGAAGGTAATTTAGTGACACAAATTTTTTAAATTTATTTGCAATGTAATTTTTATCCCATTTACTTGCGGTGTGACCACAAACAAGGAATTTATACTCTGGACCTTTTCCTATAGAGTGGAAGAGTAAACGAGTTTATATGAACATGTACAGTACTTTATACCTTTTAAATTCCATCCTCCCTTGATGACAGGGAAAATGTTCACCAGTCTAATGTCTACAACTGTTTCACAGTTCAGTAGCAATAACTACTTACCCTCTGAATGTAAGGTGTTCCAGGATATTCTCTAGCTTGCAGCTGCAGCTGACTGTAATTCCCATTGGAAGCTGAAGGGGGTCCTCTGTAACTATCAAAACCTAATATATAAACAAACAGCATATATAAAATAATGGGAAATGAAGCTCACTAAATTCTTTGGCTCTAAAAGTTAAACTATAGGGAAAGATACTACAGATACTACAATGTCATCATTAGATGCATGTCTTCTTTTTTTGTTTTTATAGAATATGAAATTTTATTACCATGTTCCACTGTCAAGATTTATGTACTTGGTTGGCCTTTCCTTCTTGCCTTTAGAGAAACACTGGCTACTTTAACAACCTTAAGGCTGACTCCAAGAATAGCTCCTAAAGCATAACTGTTTTTGGCAAGTATTTTGTTGCTGCCAAGGGTAGTTTGATTTTTGGTTTCATTTTGTTTTTTGAGGTTTTTTTTGTTTTTTGTTTGCTTTGGTTTTAGTTTTGGAATTTTTTATTTGGTTGTTTTTTTTGGGGGGGTGGATTTTCAAGAGAAGGTTTCTCTGTGTAGCCCTGGCTGTTTTGAAATTTGCTTTGTAGACTAGGCTGTCCTTGAACTCACAGAGATCTGTCTCTGCCTCCCGAGCATGTGCCAACAGCACCACCCAGCCAGCATGACCTTTTTGACCAAATACAGCAACCAGAACTTCATTTTCCTTAATGAAGTTCAAGCAACAATTACTGAGCACAAATGCTATGATAGTCTTGTCATTTTTGATAAGCCATACTCGGACACACTTCCTGGTAGAAGAATTTGGCTGTTTGACTTCATCCCTAATTTTTCCAACACAATTCCCTTTACATAAGAAGCACCTCCAAAAGGATCAGCCTCTAGGGCTATGCCCAAGTGGGCTTTCTTATATTATTCGTCATACCACTTCTGGTCCTGTCAGAGACTGGTGTAAAGAGATCACAATTTTTTCCCACCTTGTTGGGGCCATGGACAAGAGTGAAAGAGATCTATGTCTTTAAGTAAAAGTGTACTAAAATATTTCTACAGCAAAATACCATAATTCTGCTGGCAATTTACTTATTTTCTTTTTGGGTCTTTTGTTTTTTGTTTTTGAGGGTGTTTGTTTGTTTGTTTGTTTGTTTGTTTGAGACAGAGTTTCCCTGTATAGCCCTGGCTGTCATAGAACTCCCTCTGTAGACCAGGCTGACCTCAAACTAAGAAATCCACCTGCCTCTGCCTCCCAAGTGCTGGGATTTAAAGCATTTTCTGATGACTTCTAATGCTGTTGAAATACACAAGCCGGACTTTGGGTGAAGATGATGCTAATGTAATTAGGTACTTAAAACCTCACCATCAAGTCCTTTTGCTAGTATCAAGCTGCCATCACGATACTTGAAACCATAACTAAATCTTAGAGTCCACTATGTGAAATCAAATTCTCTTGTTCTTATCTGCAAAGTACTTTGGAAGTAAACTGAAAATGAGCCTTGTCTAATTATGACACATTTTAAAGGATACATCAGTAAAAGATGCCATTCAAATATAAAAATAAAAATCCCCCTTGAAAACCAAGCTGATCAACCCCCTACTTCAGTAAAACCCTAGTATCAATCTGCTTTGCAGACAGCAAGTAAGGTCTGTTGCAGAAAACAGGTATATTAGAAATATTGGGGGACTGAAGAGATAACGCAGTGCTTAAGAACACTGGTTACTCTTGCAGAGGAACAGGGTTAAGACCCCAGCACCAAATGGCAGCTCACAACTGTCTACAACTCCAGTACCAGGAGATCTGAGAACCTCTTCTGGCATCTGCAGACACTGCACTTACATTCAGGGAAAACACTCATGAGTAAAAAATGTTTTGACATACTCTACTACCTAGTAGATAATTATAAATGGAAATGACAGAAAAAGTCAAAATTGAGTCCAGTATGAATCAGGAAAATATATACATTAAAATATTTCAGTACACTAGATTCAAACATACCTTTGTAGCCACCAGGAGACCGATATGGATTCATTAGTAACCTCCCTCCGCGTGTACATCCTCTTACAGACCCCCGACCACTGATGAGCGGCTGAGCAGGTCTGGGAAACATACTTGTGGGTGCTGGGTGAAAGGCAAGGTTACCATTGCTTACTTGGACAGTTCCATCAGGATGGTAACCTGCAGCTTCAGAGAAAACGATTTAAAGTCCAGGAATTAAATGGTAATAAAGTCCCCATATTATCAACATATATTAAAATACATACTGATACATATGGAACATACACACATATATAATATAACCTATATTTTCTCCCTTTAAAAACATATATAAGAAACAGAATATTACTCGGTTTATAAAGGAAGGAAATCTGGCACATGTCACAGTATGAATGAGCCTTGTAGGTATTATAGTAAACAACAAGAACAAAGCATATGATGCAAACTCACATGAGGTAGCCAGGGTAGTTAAATTCATACAGTAGAATGGTTGATTCCAGGTGCCAGTGGGAAATTAAAAGGAGTTAGCAATAAACAGATAGAGTTACAGCCAGTGAGTGATGGGATGATGGCTACTCAGCACCTTAGATGTAGTATCATAGAATTCTATGTGAAAAATATTTAAAATGACACCAGGTATGGTGATATATGCCTTTAAATCAGCACCTGGAAACAGAAGCAGGTGAATCTCTCTGGGTGTGAGATCATACTGGTCTATACAACAAGTTCCTGATCCACTAGAGCTACCTAATGAGACATCTCAAAAAAAAAGTTAAAATGATTACTTTTACTTTATATACAGTTTACTACAAATAAAAATATTAAGCTAAATAGCCTAGATCAAGGAGTAAGAGAAAATTAATCCTAAATTTGTTTTGGAAGGGAGGACAGGGTCTCATGTAGCCCAAACTGGTCTTGAGTTGTTATGTAGACAAGGATAACCATGAACTTCTTCTAATCTTGCTGTCTCCAACTCCCAAGTGCCAGGATTACAGGCATCTTCCATTATGCCTGGTTTACAAAAGTGCTAAAGATGAAATCTAGATCCACTTGTATGTTTGAGCTACATCCCCAGGCTATGAATCTTACTAGAAGTCAAAATTGAGAAGGCCTATAACCAAAGTATCTGTTATATAAAGTGCCCTATATTTCAGCAATATAGTAACAACAGAATGAGTCCCTCCACATCAAGATCTAGGATCTCTACTTAATACTCTTCATCACGGAAGAAGAAAGCACCCAGAGCCTTAGTTTATTTGCTCAGCACATTAAGGGCTGCAATACCAACACTACAAACCTATCAGTGCTTCTGTATTAAGAAGGAAGGTAAAAAATAAAGGAAATTTAAAGTTTTTTAAAAAGAAAGGTCATCTATGCTTTCATCACTCAAAACAGCTTCAAAAGATCAAAACTGTCCCCATTCTCTGAGCTAACGATACAATAACATTCAACATTATTTCCTCATATTGTTTTTATTTTCTGTAAGAGCCATCACCTGTACTTACATGGTAACACAATGTATACAAGTAGCTTAAAAATCTTCACCAGAGCAGCTGGAGTGCCCCCATCTATCTCAATCAGACTTCAAAATAAGAACCAAGAAATATAAAGCAGTCACTGAAGCTATACCTCTCCACAGTTCAAATCAGGGGGCAGGAGAGATGCTTCAACAGTTAAGAGCATTGCTGTTCTTTCAGAGGACTCCAGGACCAACATCAAGCAGCTCACAACTGCCTGGAATTTCAGCTCAAGGAGATCCTGTGCTCTCTTGCCATACACATGTGGTATACACACATACACATATAAATAAAACTAAATCTTTTAAAATAATAATTCAAGATACTGGAGAAATAACTGAACAGTTACGAGCACTAGTATCTCTCACAGAGACTCTGGGTCCCATTCCCAGCATTCATGTGACAGCTCACAATCATCCATTAACTCCAGTTCCAGAGACTCTGATGCCTTTTCTGACTTCTGAAAGTATCAGGACATGCAAGCAAAACATTCATAAACTTAAAAAAAATAAACCTTAAAAAGGGAGTTCTTTTGTTTTCTTTGTTAAAGTTCTAGGGTCAGGTGAGATGGCCACAGAGGGTAACTCCAGTAAAGTGTTGAGTTAGTATGCTCAACTTATACAGAATATTCAGAGGTCTTACCAGTCTCTGGAGGTTGGGCTGTCTGTTCTATGTGTATAGCTGGGAGCTGGCATTGGGTTATAGTCTGTGTACTTGTTGAAGTAAAATTTTGATTGTAGCCAGGTGAATAAGGAGATTCTTTTATTTCTTGTTCTTTCAGTGGAGGGAGAGGTGCATTAACATTAAACACCTTAAAAAAAAGAGAGAGAGAGAGAGCACACAAAACCACTGGGTATGGTTCAAAGGAAATGCCTCAATAATATCTGTACAACTCTTCCAGATTCTAAGGCACTGGATGGGCAGAGGATTTGAACAGACATTTCTACAAAGACAACAAACAACTAATAAGCACATGAAAGCCTGATCATCATTATTCATCAGGAAAATGCAACCAAAACCACTATGAGATACCACTTCATCCACCACTGACAAAATATAAAAAACAAGACTAAGCAAGGAGAAGAAACTGGAACCTCATTGCTGGGGGCGGGGGGTGGTAAAAATAGTACAAGCACTGAGGAAAACAGATGACAGCTCCTTATAAAGGTAAATACAAACCCGCCAGTTTCATGTCGAGGTATCCACCCAAAAGAAGTGGAAGGCTTGAGCAAATATGATAGGACCTTAGTAACATTATTCCTAACAATAAAATGTAAAAGAACCGGAGTAAAATGAGACACAAACTTTAAATATCATTCAGCCATAAAAAAGAATGAAAAGTGTACCACATATCCAAAAACATTATGGTTAAGTGAAACAAACTGGAAGGAGAGAGCCAACTCCATAAATTGTCCTCTGACCCCCACACGCATGCAGATGTGCACCCGCCCTGCACACGCTAATAAAGAAAACTGTTCTTTAAAAGAAACAGGTGGTTTCATTTCTACCCAAAATAAGTAACTCCGTAGAGGCACAACTGGAATAGAGGTTCAGAAAGGGGGAAAATACTGGGAATCACGATCTAATGAGTGTTATAGCTTGCTTTCTGCTACCATGGTAATACCCTGACCAATGTTTTATTTATAAAGGATTATATGGCTTACACTTCCAAGTTACTTGACAGCAGCCTGCTTGCTATTCCATCTTTCCCCAAGGAACTCAATCCACAGACAAGAAATATGGTAGAAACCATAGAGGAACGCTGTTGATGGCTCATTCTAGGCTCTTGCTAACCTAGTTTTCTTATACAGCTTAAGACCACCTGCCTAAGGAACACAGCACACACAGACACACAGACACACAGACACTCACAGACACACACACACACACACACACACACACACACACATGGAAGGAAGACAAACACAAGTCCACAGGCCATTTTGATTTAGATAATGCCTCGTCTGAGGTTCCCTCCTCCCTGGTGACTCTGAGTTGCGTCAAGGTAACAATAAACTAACCAGGCTGGGCATGGTATTGCATGCCTTTGACCTCAGAACTTGGGAGGTAGAGACATGTGCATCTCCACAACAAAACAAAAACCCTGTCTCAAAACAAGCAAAACATAGTGCCTAGCTGAATCTCTGTGAGTTCAAGATCAACCTAGTCTACATAGTGAGTTCCAGAACAGCCAGGATTACATAGTGAGCCCTTGTCTCCAAAACAAAACAAAACAAAACAAAACCTGGTATGTGCCTTAAAAAGAGCTTGAGAGAAGACTCAGCTTTAGGAGATGCTACTGTTCTTGTAGAGGTCTACAGTTACAGGGTGATCTAATGCCTTTGGCCTCTGAAGGCATCTGCACTCCTATGCACATACCCACATACAGATACATATATGACAAAAATAAAACTTTAAAAATAAACAGGGCCTTACCTCCTGCTAAATAAAATGAGTGAGAACCTGTTTGAACTGGGCAGGCTTCAAAGAGGCAGAACAGACAAAGAAAACCATCAACAAAGAGGCACTCTGACAGAATAACACAAGCCAAGCCCAGTAGACTAGTCTGACAGGTGAGGCAAGACTTCAATAGTTCAGATGAAGGATTCTATATCATCATGTGATAAACCACTATCTGCTTTTAATTAGGAAAAGAAAAACTAAATTTGAGAGGTAATATGAGGCTGCCAGGGAAAGAAGAAAAGCAAGGAGAAAAAGACCCTCAAACCATAGTCAGAATAGGAGGGTCCATGAATTCATGCTCCTGAGTTCAGCAGCCCTGCTCTGGGCCTGCTCTACACTGCTCACCCACTACCACTATCTCCATGGTCCAAGCATGAAACACCAACAGGAAAGGCACTTTCCGTTATATTGAATGGCTTTCTCCCTCTGAAAAATACACAAATCTAACTTTATATTATCTTTTTCTTTCTTTTTTTGAAGACTCTTTTTGTGTGAATGTGTGTGGCTGCTACCCACAAAGGCCAGAAGAGGATGTGGGATCCCCTGGAAGAGGAATTACAAACAGCTGTAAGCTACAATATGAGTCCCCTATAAGAGCAGCAAGTGCTCTTAACCATTGAGCCACCTCTGCAGGCTCTGCAATACTATCTTTTTTAAAAGTTTCCACTACAATTTGTAAAGGAATACACATTGAGAACACACACACACACACACACACACACACACACACACACACACACCTGAAACAAACCTAAACCTCTATGAACCAGAATGAGACTAAAACAAAATTAAACGAATGTTTCAAACAATGATAGAACCAACTCATATATGCATCCTCTTCAGGTTACTGAAGCTAGGACCCTCAATAATGCAGAATCAGTAATGATTTATATTGGTCATTACCAAAACAATACATTTACCACACACATATTCCTTTTGTGGGGAGGGAGTACTGGGGATCAACCACACACATTTTTACATGGGTCCTAAGTTTTGTCTATTAATTTTCAGAAAGGCAAGGCTCTGATAAAAAGTATTCCTTGAACAAATCACTCTTAAGGGTAGGCCCCATGCCCAGCAGTAGATGGCCAACATAAAACAAACTCAACAGCATCTTTGGAGGATCTCTGTCTCATGTTGTCATTTTTTTTTTTTTCTATCTTATGGGTCCTTTGCATATATACTAGGGCTTCTGGTTTGGGAGATTTTATGGGATACCTGTGTGTTCCAGCATGTGTGTCTCTGCATCTGTTATGTGTTTAGTGTGCTTTTTCTTTGGCTCTTTTTCTTGTTTGGTGTTTTGTCATATTCTGATTTTTTTTATTATTATTATTCCTTAGATGCCTGTTTGTTTTCTAAAGATAGGAGGGGACCTAACTGGGAAAGGAAATGGAAACCATAATCAGAATATATGGTATAAAAAAGTCTATTTTCTTTTTTTATTTTATTATTTATTTGATGTTTATGGATACTTTGTCTAACATGTACATCTGCATACCAGAAGATGGCATCAAACAGGTGTGAATTGCTATGAATGCTGGGAATTGAACTCAGGACCTTTGGAAGAACAGTGAGTGCTCTTAACCACTGAGCCATCTCTCCAGCCTAGCCCATCTGTTTTCAATAAAAGGGGGGGGGGACTTTCTTGAAAACTCTGCAAGATTTAACACTGTCACAAATATCATTTATTCCAGTAGACAAATGAAATCAGCAACAACCCAAATAAGAGCAATATGAAGGCAAACTTCATCCATTACCAAAGATAGGCGTGGGAGAAACCATGGCTCTTCTTCAAAAGCCCTTACATACTCACTGTCTGCATGGCTTGAAAGGGTACTGTGCTAATGGCTGCTGAAATTCCACCTGCAGGAGGTAACTGGAAGCCCTTTGACAAGGGGGGATCTGGAGGAGAAAGTGCAGGCGCTGGCTTGCTGGGGGAAACCGCCATCTGTGGAGGAGAAATGCAGCATCAGCCACACTTGCCATATGACAAGAGGTTAACTTACACTAAGCCCCAAGCTGGCAGAAGTCAGCAAGTTCTTTAGGATGACATGGGAACACAGGAATGCCCAGAGCAGCGTTTGCTTACAATTTTTAAATCTCGGCTGCTGAGGATGCACACTGGCATTTGCTTTTTGATTGTGTGCTGACAAAGTGAGTATCATACAAGGGGCTCACAACTTCCTACCAGCACCAAGCTCTCTGCAATCCCTGAATTGCTATTTCCCAACTAATAATCTACTGTTGCTCTGAATATAAGCAAAGATTGAGTTTAAGGAAAACTTGGGGCTAGTTAGTTCCTTAGTGTTAGTTCTCTATTTAAAAGATTAATAGATATCTAAGTCCACTGCCTAAAAAATAAAAGAACTCTGATATAATTTAATTAATCCTTACCTATACAGCCAAATTAATATGACATTAAACCCAATCCCAACAAGATTATAAAGAAGATCACTACAGGTCACTTAGTAAAAATCACTTTTTCCTTGTCATAAAGAAGCCACCTATCTTAATTTAGACCAAATGAGCACTATAACAACTAATCATCTATGCTTTCTTTACAGTCTGTAATGAATTCTCCTTTATTAATTCACCTCAAAACTCTAACCTAACAGTTATTGAACTGCCCCAAAGTTTATCCCATCCATGTCTATCTAGCTCAAGGATTTGCTCAAACATAATAGTTTCTCCCTGTAACCCTTGATGTTGTGGAACTCCCTTCCTAGACCAGGCTGGCTTCAAACTCAAGAGTTCGGCCTGCCTCCTGAGTGCTGGGATTAAAGGCATGGTCACCACTGCTGGCTTGTCAAAATGTTTTTGATAAGATGAGTCAGTGAGACTGTAACTCATTCCAACTCAGTGCTAATAACACTATAAAAAACAAATCTTCAGTTACATGAATATTTTTTCCTAATCCTACCTAAAGCTCCTCTCTCTCTCTCTTGCTCTCTCTCTCTCTCTCTGTTTTTGCTTTTCTCTTTTTTATATTAAAAATGTTATAAGAAAACCTAATACTTTGTTATTTTAAATATCTACTTTGTTTTTAAGTGTGTGTGTGTGTGTGTGTGTGTGTGTGTGTGTGTGTGTGTGTGTGACTATACCGGTGTTTGTGCATGTGAGTATAAGTGCCTATGGAAGCCAAATGCCTCAGATTCTCTATGGCTGGAGTCAGACGTAGTAGTGAGCTTCCTGATGTGAGTGCAGGGACTCAAGACTCAGGTCCTCTCCAAAATCAGTACATGTTCTTCCTTTTTCTTTTTTAATAATATAACTTTATTTTATGTGCACTGGTGTGAAGGTGTCAGGTCCCCTGGAACTCGAGCTACAGATGGCTGTGAGCTGCCGTCTGTGGAAAAGCAGTCAGTGTTCTTAACCACTGAGCCATCTCTCCAGCCCCTCAGTACATGTTCTTAATCAGTGAACCAACCACTCCCCCAGTCCTGTATGCTACTTATTAAAATAAATTAATAAAGTAACTAAGCTGAGCCATACTTTCTTGTAATCCCAACGCTTGAAAAGAGGAAGCAAAAGGATCAGGAATTCAAAATCAGCCTGAGCTACAGATCTTCTCAAAAAATAGTAATTGTGAGGCTGCAGAGATGGCTTGACATTGCTGCTCTTTGCAGAGGACCGGGTTCAATTCCTAGCACCTACATGGCAGTTCACAACCATCTTTAACTCCAGTTACAGGGATTTAATGTCCTCTTCTGGCTTCTCCGGGCACCAAGCACCATGTGGTGCACATATATACATACATAAAACAAAATTAATAAATCTTTAAAAACTTAAAAATAGTAATTCTAAAAATACATTTACTACATTAGTTAAGATGAACACTTTTAAATCTACATACATGGCAAAGCTAAAACAGTGACCTGTGTATGTTCTAGGACCACAACATCTACAGAATTAATATACATTAATAAATACAAACATCGTAATTCCAATCATGCCAGTAATTCATAAGCTCATTCTGCCATTCTTTGAGACAGCAAAGAAATTAAGACTGTGGGTCTCATTACCTCAGAAGTCTCTGAGGTCATAAATTCTGTTTCGGTTTCCAAAGAAGCGTGATCAGTAGTAACCAAGCAAGCATTTGAGCTACAAGTAACTGTGGAAGTCACCTAGACACAGAAAGAGAAAAAGCATTGTCAACACACGCTGAGTTCACTTCATATTTCCTGGATCCTGAACTCCCTGATATCCTTTTACTAGCACTCAGTGGTGCCAGGCAGTGTGTAAATGCATTACATAAATAGTAATTCACTTAATCCTAACAAACCTGTACAGTAAGCACAACTTTCCTCATTTTAGTGGTATCAAGAAGAAGCAAAAAACAGTTGGGCAGTGGTGATGCATGCCTTTAATCCCAGCACTCAGGAAGTAGCAGACTGATCTCTGGATCTGAGTTTGAGGCCAGCCTGGTCTACAGATTGAGTTCCAGGACAGCCAGAGCTACCCAAAGAAACCCTATCTTGAAAATAACAAAAAAGAAAAAGAAAAAGAAAAAAAGCAGAAAAGAAAGGTAAAGTAATCTGCCCAAGATTAGAATTCAGTTCAATAGTAGGACACTTGGATTTACAGGACTGTTCCAGTTACACTCCAGCCTGGATGACCAAGATTCCTGGCCCTGAAAATCTGGTGCCAGAACTGCAATGTGGCTGACATTTCACAGTGCAGCTGGCAAGCCAAGCGCACAGGGTTAATCACACTTCCGGTCTGAAGACTTTTCATGCCTCACGGAAACAGGCAGAAGCATAAAAACAATGAACAAGCTCTACAAGGATCAAAACAATATCAAAGTTCTAAGAGAAAATTAAGAGTTAGAAGCAGGTATTAAATAAACACTAGAAATAAGCACAGAAGGAACAATGGCTGTGACAAATTAACAATGAAACACCAAGAGCAGTTTGGAAGGAAACTACAGTACCAAAAGGTATTAGAATGCAAGAGAAACCTACGTAAAACAGTCTAGCAGTAGTGATGGCTAAGTGCTTGTGCATCAATCCTGCATCCCAATACTTCCTCGTGGTTCTCAGAAACTCCAGTAACATCACAGGTAAACCAGAAATCAATGAGTGTTAACTGAACATCAGAGTGGTAGAGTCAGGAGGATCAAGAGTTCAAAGTCATCCTCCTCAACTACACTATGAACTCCAAGTCAGCCTGAGTGCTGTTACACAGGACTTCGTCCCAAAAAAATAGACACAGGAGTGTGCACGTGCACAACCGCTCGCGCACAGACACACACAGACACACACAGACACACACACACACACACACACACACACACACACACACACACGACGAACACTTTCACACCAGAAAGAGTTTGATAGGTCAACCTGGTCTACCAGGCCAACCAGGACTACATAGTCATACCCTGTCTGTCTCACCACCACCCCCAAAGTGAGAGTTTAGGGGAATTTTTTTAATACTTTTAGAACATTTTATATACTGAACACACGATTTAGATCTAACCAAAATATTAGGTTTATGAGCTTGTTCTAAAACTATGCTTTTTTTCAGTACTTTGAATTAAAATAATAAGCCAACCCATCATAAGTGGGACTAGCTGTTGTTGAGCTGTACCTGTGTACAAGGGGATAAAAAAAACACAGATACTAAGCTAGTCTTCCTTTGTCCATTTAATAGTTAAGCTAAAAAGACATTGAAAGCCAGTGTCATGGAATATAACTATTACCTCAGGGATAGAAAATGAGACAGGAAGATCACAAGTTCAGGACCACCCTGGACTACAAAGCAAAACCCTGGCTCAAAACACAAACAAAATGTCAAATTTTATTTAAAGCTTCACTTAATGGTGTAGCAGAAGTAGCTCAGCGGCAGAGCATCTGCGTAGCACAGAAGCTAGATTCATTCAATGTCTAGCACCACATTGGGCAAATGTAGTTTTACTTAACAACAAAATTTTTACTATTAGTATTCATTTATAAGGTGCAATCACTCTTGCCTCTAAATTATCAGTTTCAGTAGAGAGTAGCCAGAAGTAGCTTTACATACTGGGGAGTAAACATGGTGTTTGAGACCAGTAGTTCTAAGCATAGGTACTCAGACTTACCTAGAGAGATTATTAAAAGCACAAATGATACTAGCATGCTAGCACAGTACAACATTCCAGTACTCCTAAGGCAGGAGGATTACACGTATATGCTACAGAGTGAGTTCAAGGCCAACATGGGCTATATTAAGAGAATTTGTCTCCAATAATAATAGTAATTCTCTCTCTCTCCTCTCTCTGTTCCTCTCTCTCTCTCTCTTCTAGTAGGTCTAAGATAAACCTACAAAATTTTTTTCAATTATTCTTGAAAAAAGTAAGAAGTCTTCCCCTTGAAGCAAATTAATCTAGAGGTTACCTGTAATGTCTCTTGAAGAAAATCACTTTGATTGGACAAATTTTGTTCTGCAGATACTGGAGAAACTAAATCAAACAAGGGGAGAGAAAAGTTAACGCATATCAACTTGACAGGACAAAGTTTACTCTTTGCAAAGTATCAGCAGGAAAAACAGGTTCTACTGCAACTTTGAAGAGAGTAGACTGGACACTAGTTAGAAACACTAATTCCATCTGTAGTGTATGGTGATGTAGTTTTTCATTCTTGTTTTTGTTTTTAACATTTTTATTATTACTTATTTATATGTACATGTGTGTATGTCTGTATATGGACATGTACCTGAAGTTAGGGCCATCCCCTGGAGCTGGAGTTACTAGCAGTTGTAAGCTGCCTGATGTGGGTGCTGGGAATTGAACTCGGGTCCTCTGCAAGAACAATACATGTTCTTAACCACTGAGCCATCTCTTCAGCCCCCATGGTGATGTTTTAAGGTTATATGGGTAAAAGCATTAAAGCTTCTAAAGTGAAAGAACTATGACTTTCAAAAAATTACTGAGGATAATTATCTGGAAGACAAAGACTAAGCCATTAGGAGTTGTCACCAACTGATAAATATAATATATAATCTTAATAGTAAGTCTTAGCTGGTCATCTGTTTGTTTAGATCTTCCCCCTGTGGTTATACATATTAATATACTTTTTACAATTACATAGTTTATGGTTTGGTTTCTCCCATTAATCAGTCAGTTCTGCTAACTGTTCTGTTTGTTCCACCCAGCACTACAGCATCAGTCTTTAGCTGGCGTTCAATGTTTATCACAGTTGGACTATATCTTGATCATGTCTTTCCTTACCTGAGAAAAATTAGCAGGGAGCCAGAGGCCTCACCTTTGAGGCATCACACCAGTTTTTGATTCAGGCTCCATCATTAGTTACCATGGTATTCACTGTTCTAAATATCAGGACCCAAAAGCCTCCACACTAGATTTATAGTTCAAAGGTCAAGCAGGTCCCAGTTAGAAATTACTCCAGAAAGGACATGGAAAATTGATAAAAGCAGCTATTAAGCATTTCTACTTGCCCATCAGAGGACTTTTCTCTGACAAATGTAAACACGTTACTGAAGTGTACTTATGTCCTAATGATAATTTATCCCAATACAACTCCACTGACTGATGGGTATAATTAGAATAAATTAGCAAACACTTAAGCTATATGGAGTGAATGATTCGTAAGAGAAATAGCTGTTAGCTATAAAGCTGTTTGTTTTAAGTCTTTAGAGTTATTATTCTCCTACGAGGTTACCTGGAGAAGCTGAAGGCAACTGTGATGATGGAATTGCACTTGAGGGTTTGTCAAAATCTAGAACAGATTCCTAAAGATAAGATTTTAAATAGTGAGAAGAAACACAGATTATTCATTTAAAGTGACTAAGTAGCTCACTGTATTAATCACAACTCTTACTACAGGTACAGACATTTAACTAATTCCTACCTTGTGGTTTTTGGTTTTTTGTTTGTTTTCATTTTTTTGAGACAGGGTTTTTCCATGTAACAGTCCTGGCTGTCCTGGAACTCTCTCTGTAGACCAAGCTGAACTCAAACTCATAGAGATCCACCTGTCTCTGCCTCCAGCATTCTGGGATTAGAGGCATGTGCCACCATTTCATGGCTTTTCTTTATGATGTTAACAAAATTATCTTAAACAAGAAATTAGCTGGGCAGTGGTGGAGCATGCCTTTAATCCCAGCATTTGGGAGGCTGAGGCAGGTGGATATCTGTGAGTTTGAGACCAGCCTGATCTACAAGAGCTAGTTCCAGGATAGGCTCCAAAGCTACAGAGAAACCCTGCCTCAAAGAAACAAAACAAAACAAAAGAAAAAATTAAAGAGTCAAAACTAAACCCCAAGGTTACTGTCAAACCTCATCATTGGGCCAAGAATTAAAACTAGAACATGATTCTAACATCCAACTTAGATATGCACTCCTGATATGAGTCGTATGCATAAAATGTTGGCCTTAGTCTAGTCTAGTTTGAAATTGAATTTTTATTATACCTAACAAATGAAAGGTCTATTTATTTTTATCTCAACCACATACTGGTTCATGCTGATAAAAATTCCCTTCTCATATCTGTGTATCAGGGTTCTCTCAAGAAAACCTCCCAGACTGTACTTAAGGAAAAACTTGCAGGAAACATCCTAGCTCTTAAATAGTTTATCTTCAAATTATCTTTCACTTTGCAGACTAGGGCTGGAAATTAAAGAAACTCACTGGAGTTATGCAGCTGGCAAGAAATAGGACTGGTATTTACACCCAGGCTGAATCCAAAGCTCAAGACCTATCTCCTTTATTTACATTTACTTTACTTGATTCATCAGGCCTCTGTAATAGGATGCTGTTCTGATATTCTCTAAGAGTCTATGCCACACTGTTTAACTGAACAGTCTTTCATAATGGATTGGTGACACAGGACTTTAATCTCAGCACCTGAGAGGCAGAGGCAAACTGATCTCTATGAATTCAATGTCAGCCTGTCTACATTGTGAGTACCAGGCTAGCAAGGCTACACAGTCAGACCCCATTTTAAAGTGAAAAAAGTCTTTTACACAATTATCATTTAACTGTTGATTTAACACAAGTTTCCAATCTTCTATAGCTTTGAAGGCAGATGATGAGTGTCTCATAATGTTTTAGTGGGACCTGAAAGACCAAGCAGCAAACAGATTCTCAGTCTTAGGGCAACTACCAATGGCACAGCAGCCCTAATACCTAAACTCATGACACTGTTTTGTTTTGTTCTTTGAGGCAGGGTTTCTCTGTGTAACAGCTCTGGCTGTCCTGGAATTCACTCTGTAGATCAGGCTGGCCTCAAACTCACTGAGATTTGCCTACCCCCGCCTCCCAAGTGCTGGGATTAAAGGGGCACACCACCACCACCTGGCTTAGTACTACTTGGTCAGAGAGAAGCCTTTTGCAGTGGGCAGAAGTCAATACAGAGACTCACAACTGGTCAAAGTGTTAAGAGTAACTGTTAAATGCTCAGCTCTAAATGGGGCACACATATCAACTCCTTCAAAGCTCAAGGAATAAATATCCCATAGGCAAGCACAGAAAGAATTTAAGACCCAGAAGAGTGGGAGGAGCGGTGTGAAGCACTGTGTTCTGGACATGAAAAAGCTCTTGCATTCATGAACTCACGGAAACTATGGTGACCTATAGGAATCCAAGCTAGTCAATATCCCAGGGAGGAGGAGATAAGGGATTTATGAGGATCTACACCTAGCTGAAGATCTATCAGCAGCTTAGGTGCTGGGGTGGAGGGAGGTTCATCATTTTTCTTGTGGCTGCTAGATTGCTTTTTGTCTGATAAACAGGTAAATGGTCCCACACTCACACACATGCTGGCAGTACTAACTACATGCTGTGGTTTATTTTCAAAAAGAGGATGAGAATATGAGGGTGGGACTGGGAAGTATTGGGAGCTACAAAAGACAACAGGAAGGGGGAATTTGAACTGGACAAGATTAAGATACAATATACATGTAAGAAACTGTCAAGGAAAATCCTAAAATCAAAATAAAACAAAACATCTCATACTTGCATAAAGTTACAAGTTCCTTGAATCTGGGTCATGAGGTCCTGCAGTTTTTCTTTCCTCAACAGAGGATCCTTTGGAAAGGCAGAGGAAGAGTCTATAGGCTGAGTCATGGACTTAGGCACCTAAAAGACAAACCCACAATGTGTGAGTGAGTCTCAGTCACACAGTTTACATCACTGTTACATCCTCAGAAATCAACAGAAATACTATTTTTCAGGTTTATCACAGTAAAATTTTTATATAAATCCATTTCCCGATTAATTTGTTTTCCCCTTTCAAAACAACTTTAATGAAAATCTTTTTTAAAAATTGAAGAATTTCTTTCTAAAAGGACACAGAATTAAGAGCCTTTCTTCAAAGTGTTTTATTGCCAGGAAATGGTGACCCATGCCTTTAATCACAGCACTTGAGAGGCAGAGGCAGGAGGATCTCTGTGAGTTAGAGGCAAGTCTGGTCTACAGAGTGTGTGCCAGGACAGCCAGGACTTTTCACAGAGAAACCCTGTCTCAAAAAACCAGAAAAAAAAAATAATAAAAATAAAAGTGTTTCATTATATAGTTATTAGTATTTGTTCTCGGTGATATGAAGCCACTGACTATGACACACACCAGTGTTTCTCATCAAGGTAAAATTTACTATTATCACATTAAATATGCATCCCATTTTTAAGATATGTGATTTCAGAATCATTAAAATATTTATAAACAATATATATCCATATGCAATACACACACATACACACAATAGTATTGAGGAAATACTTTATTGTATTTAATTTAAAAGAAAACTCTTGGAGGCTGCTGCTGTTTAGAAGCTCTCATGATAAATTAATTGATACACATTTTTAATTTACTATAACATTTACAGTTCTTGCTTTTTTTTTCTATTTTATCTTTATGTGTATGGGTGTTTTATCTCCGTGTGTGTGTGTGTGTGTGTGTGTGTGTGTGTGTGTGTGTGTGTACCATGTGTGTGCTTGGTACCTGCAGAGCTAAACAGCATCAGATAGGCAGAACTGGAATTACAGGTGTAGCTGTCATAAGGGTGCTAGGAATAAAACCATAGTCTCCTCTGGAAGAAGAGCTCTTAACCACTGAGCTATCTCTCCAGCCTTTAGGCATATTTTTATAGCTGAGATAAGCTGTTCATAGAGATGTAAGTGTTCTCTTAGTTACTGAAAGAGCCTAAAACTTCAACATAATGCTGCCTGTGCCATAAAAGCGAATTCAACATCCCTGGTTTTCAATATCATTTAACAAATAGCATGAGATCAATATTCTAGTATGGTAAAGGTTCAAATACCTAGTGGATTTGAAAATTAGGGGGAATTTGTGGGCTTTTTTGGATTTCTGGGGTTTTTGTTTGTTTGTTTTTTTAAGACAGACTCTCTATGTAGCACTAACTGGCATGAAACTTGCTATATGTAGATCAGGATGGCCTCAAATTCTCAAATTAAAGTTCTGTTGTCTCTTAGTACTTTATTGGGATATTAAAATGGGGTTTTTAATATGCATATCAAAAACAGCATCCATACAATTACTAGTATTTGTGTTATAAATTAATGAAGTATGGCTGTCAATCTTCTACAAGGGCAGGAATAAGATAAAACTATCAGTACTTGAAGAAAAGGAGAGAAAAAAAATATTAGCACTTGAAGAGAGAAAAACAAGGAAAAGAAAAAGAAAAAAGCCAGGAGTGGTGGCCCATGCCTCCAATTCCAGCACTTGGGAGGCAGAAGGAGGTGGATCTCTATAACTTTTAAAGTCAGACTGGTCTACATAATGAGTTCCAAGCCAGCCAGAGATGCATATTGAGATCTTGTCTCACAAGCAAAATTCAGGTGTGTTAGCGCACACCTTTGATCCCAATGTTCTGGAGGCAGGTGGATCTCTGTAAGTTTGAGGCCAGCGAGGTCTACAAAGCAAGTTCTAGAACAGCCAGGGCTGTTACACAGAGAAACCCTGTCTCAAAAAAGAAAAACAGAAAGAAAATTGTAAAAAAGGGAAATAACTCTAAAATTCTCTTTCTGGAAGGCAGCATTGAGAGGTAGTTTGTTTACTTATAAAATGCAACATTTTGCCCTCTCAAAAAAATTATTCTTCACACTATTAGATGACCAAAAACTTGATCAGAAAGTTCCTGGCTAAAAAAAGCAGGTAGCTAAAGGAGAACTACTAAGTTGGGGTGGAGAGCCTTAGAAGTTAAGTCTTTAGCAAGGTGGTGACATGTTTGCTTTACAAGCAATATTAAGTAATTTATAATTTAAGAACAAGCAATACTAGCCAAGATTACCCAAGGATCATATCACTCCTTACAAACCTCACATCCTGAGAGAAAGATTTATCATCAACAGGATGAGGCAGACATAGAAATCTACTCACATCTTTGGATTCTACATTTAACTTCCTGGACAGGAGCTGGTCATTTGGTAACAGGTCTGCTGAAGCTGCTCCCCAGGGCTTTAAAGAAATCTGTGACTGTGGTGCTAAAGAGTGTTTCGGGTTCTCAGCATTGTTTTCCCAGGACACTGGAGTCCCAGGCTCCATCGAATCCTGTTCTCCGCACAGAGCGGTCCAGGACCTGCTGCTGCTCTGGTCACTTTGCACAGAGACTGTCCAGGATCCAGGCGGTAGCTTCTTTGGGTTTTGTTCTTTCTGTGACTTAACTACCCATGGCTTTGGTGTCTCCTGTGTGTTCAGCACTTCTTGAGGGCTGCCCACTTTGGGTTTAGGGGTTTCTGGCTTCCACTGACTGACAGGTGTCACAGAAATCTGCTGCTTCTGCTCTTCCTGCAGTGTTGGCCTGAGATAGCCCTGATCTAAGGAAACCACAGGCTTTGATACCTCCTGAGACTTGACACAAGACTCCAAGGACTCCTGTTTCTTCTCTTGACCATCTGGTTCAGGATGCATATTCCAGCATTTGAGGAGATTTGGTTTTCTAGCATAATCTGCTTCCCAAGATCGTTCCTCTCTTTCTTGTTTTCTCGAGTAATTTACTTCTGTCATATAGCGTCTGTTAAGAAACTAAGCCAGAGAAATACACAATGTGCTTCAGGCTTAAAACACAGGGACTTTCGATGTAATGTTCAACTCTATTAATATTCCTATGTCTGTCTGTCTGACATGAAACTCTTATCCTCACCCTATTTGAAGAAACTGGATGATTTCTATATTTACTCTTCTCAATTAACAGGAATGTAAACTTTGACATTTCAAAAGTAGAAATCTATGACCCATTTAAGACTAGAAGAAACTACATACACATTATAGTACTACAATCACTTCGAATAGTCCCTTTGCCAAAGCAAGTTTGTCTTTGCCAGACTGAGGGTCCTTCCACACACCTGTCACTGTCCTTTAAGTCACAGCTAGGATAGTTCAATTACTGAAAGTTATACTGTTTAGTTAAATGTCTCCTCAGTTCCCAGGTTTTTCTCTATTTCTCTCACATATCTATTATATTGTGAATCTGTTTCTACAATTCTTTTCAGGTTCCACAAATATCAATGCCACTTAAAAAGAGTAAACACTCTCTTCTGCTACCAATGTAAATCTGGTAACAAATCCTACACATCCTTAAAGTCAAATGTAAGGGTTTAAAACAGCAATAGCTAATGCTAAAGAAGTTACTGTGCATCAGAATAGCCCCTTTGGCCCTCACAGTAACACCAGATATGATGATCCCAGGCTTCACTACATAGATGAGAACAAGGATCCAGCCAGGTACTAAACCAATAAGCTGCAAGGCTTATTCTGTCTGCCCCAGCCTGGGACTCTAAATCCACAGTAACAGATGAAAACTTAAACAACTTCAGCAAAGGACCTGATCACTTCTCACCTCCTGTGGTTGTATCTCAGGCTGCACAAATTGCACAGGAGACTCTGAGAAGATAAAAAGAATTATAAATAAATACAAACTCTAAGTTTTTAGCCTGTTATAACTATAATGCACGCTAGCAATGAATGTCAAAGGACTCAGAATAATTAATACAATTAAATATATTCAAAGCAGGACTATTCCAGCTATTGTCTATTGGTCAGGAGCACGTGGGAGGCCTGGGGCTTGTAGCTCAGCAGTTGCATAGCATGCACAGGGCCTGAGGTTTGATCCCTAGCACAAAAAGGAAAGGAAAAAAGAGAACGGGCCCTAAGGATAATCATAATTGAAGCTGGTAGGTATTTCAAGGTTCTTTTTGGTTTATCTGCCTCCTGAGTGCTAGAATTAAAGGTGTATACCAACACAACTTGGTTTTAAGATTTTATTCCTAAGTAAAATAAAATTATCTCCTTCTACCCACAAATAGGTTTTCTAAACCTACGCTTACCTTATAACAAATAAAAATATCCATTCATATAGAATCCAACAAACTAAGTCATTTCAAAACGATGGTCATACAATGCCGTAAGAATGCAACCTCTATAACGGAATTCATGTCATGAAAGCAGAAGGTCACCACCAAGAGGGAGTGCAAGTGTTATTAGGAACAAAGTACTGTATGTTTGGATATGAAAATGTCATAGTATAACCCACTTTTTTTCATGCTAAGCAAAAATTTAAAAACAAACAAAGCAGGAGTCCTGGTACAAACCTATTAATTTCATCACTCGGAAGGTAGAGGAAGGACAATCATCCAAATTCAAGACCAGCCTACTGTACACAGTAAGTCCAGCCAACAGGCTACATAGTTTATGCCCTGTCTCAAAATAAAATAAAAAGTAGCAAGCTAAAGAACTTCAAAGATGGCTGGGTGGCAGAGGCCTACGCCTTTAATCCCATCACTAGGGAGGCAGAGGCAAGTGGACATCTGTGAGTTCAAGGCCAGTCTGGTCTACAATGGGAGATCCAGGAGAGACTCCAAAGGTCTGGGGGGGGGGGGAACAGAACTTCAAAGATCACAACAAACCTGACTCTTTGATAGATTCAGTCTTCAGTAATTGTTTCTTCTTTCCTGATTGCATGAGCATTTCTTCCTCTTTTTCCTTAGAGTTTTTGAGAACTGAGACATTTTCAAAATAACCTGAGTTCAGCAGCTTAGACAGCAGATCTTTCACATGTTTGTCTAAGAAAGAGTGATTAAGACTTAGCATATAACCTGAGTCCATTGACAATTATGGAGAATAAGAACCTCAGTGCTACCCTGTCAACCATCACAAGAGTGGATGGGGGGATGCCACACATGCAATTGTCTGTGCCAGGAAAACAAGACTAATTCATCTTTACACACTTCATACTGAGTCAATACAAACAGTAAAGATGAGACTAGATATTTAACAAATTACTTAAGCTTCTTTGGTTCTCTATTTTTACCATTTAAAAAATGACTAAAAAATCACAGAACCTAATCAAAGAGTATGGCAAGGCACATATTCCATCTGCCTCCAAGATATTACAACCAATAGGAAACCTTATCTTGGACATTGTTCCCTTTGGTTGGCTATATGGTAACCAGGTCTCACTAAATGTCAGCCCAGACAGTCTAAAACTGGTTATTCTCCTGCCTTAGACAACCCAATCCCCTAGGGGCTGGGATTACAGGCTTGAGCCACCAGAACTGGCTTAGGTTTTTTTGTTGTTGTTGGGGTTTTTGTTGTTTTGTTTATTTTTGGGTTTTTGTTTTAAGTTTGTTTTTTTTTTGTTGTTGTTGTTGTTGTTGTTGTTTGGTTTTTGTTTGGTTGGTTTTTTGGGTTTTTTTGGGTTTTTTTTGTTTTTGTTTTTGTTTTTTTGACACAGGGTTTCTCTGTAGTTTTGGAGGCTGCCCTGGAACTCACTCTGTAGATCAGGCTAGCCTCGAACTCACAGAGATCCTCCAGCTTCTGTGTGCTTAGATTAAATGTGTGCTCCACAACCACCTGGTGGGATTCTCTTTTTAATCAGCCTCTTTTTTTTTTCTTTTAAATAACATCTCACTTTATAGCCCAAGCTAGCCTGGATTCACAGCAATTCTCCTGCCTCGGTCTCCTGAATTCTCAGACTACAGGTATGTACCACCATGGCTATATTTTAGTCGTCTTCTTTGAGTTATTACTTATAAACAAAAATTTTCTTCTCCTACAAATAGCTTTAACAGATACAAAACCATGCTACCACCAACAGAACCACAATTTTAAAGCATTTTTAGCACCCACCAAATCCATCAAGGACTTTGAATTGGTCCCCTCCCCTGGCAACTTAGTGACCTTTTCTCGAATTGTACATGAATGAAGTCACACAATATATATTTTCATGCATTGTCTGACTTCTTTTATGAAGCACAATTACTTTGAGATTCATCCATGCTCTTAGATGTATTAATCGGGTTTTTTTGTTGTTGTTGTTGCTGTTTGTTTGGGTTTTTGGTTTGTTTGTTTTTTTCTCTAAAATAAGCTCTCACTATACGCTCTATCTAGCTTAGAACTTGCTGTGTAGAGCAGTCTGTCCTCAAACTGGTAATGATCCTGCTGTGTCTGCCTCCTAAGAGATTACAGGCATGAACCACTAGACCCAGCCTTACCTAATTGCTAAAATTCTACTCAATGAAAATATCCTATTTTGTATATCAATTTACTTACTTCTGTACATCTACACTGACTCTAACTCTGCTATGAATAGAGAATAAACACTGTATACAGGAACTTATGTGAGCACTTGTTTTCATTTCTGTTTGGTTCTATTTGGCTACACAATAAGTATACACTTAATTTTATGAGGAAGTGCCAAACTCTTTTCCAAACCACTTCTTCCTTTGTCTTTTGTTGCTGTTGTTGTTTTCAAGACAGGATTTGCCATGCTGTTTAGGCTGGCCTTGAATTCTTGTGCTCAAACTCCCTTCTGACCTCACCTCCTGACTGACTGGGACCAGCGTGCATTCTACCATGCCTGAATGAAATTTATAAATGGCTTACTTTTCTGAAGGTATATGTGCTTGTGTGTGGTTGCCATGTGCACATGCCTGTGGAGGCTATTGGTCAGTATCAGGAGTCTTCAAGCGTGCATTCTCTCTGTCTCTCTCTTCCTCTCTCTCCCTTTCTCTCTCTGTCTCTCTCTTCCTCTCTCTCCCTTTCTCTCTCTCTCTCTCTCTCTCTCTTTCCCCCCCTTCTCTCGTTTGCTAATTCAGCTAGACTAGCTGGCAACAAGCCCCAGGGATCCTCCTTTCTTCCCCTCCCCAGTGATGGGATTTCAGCCATTGCATGCCCATTTGTTTTTTGTTTTTGTTTTTTAACATAGATACGAGGGGATCAAACTCAGTTTTCATGATTACACAGAAAGCACTTTCCTAAGCCATATCCCAGGCCCCAAACTTGGATATTTTCTAAAGAGAAAGAAATTAACTATGATGAAAATATTTGTTAGCTTGTAGGAATTTTCATAGTCCTAAGCTCTGTACTGTATATTTCATGTCTGGCAATTTGAATGTGGTCATTTGATTGTCCAACAGACTAGCAAAACACTTGTCATTTCTTACAATCACCTACTAAATAAGCCTTATATTAACAATGCTGGGATTTAAAATTCTCAAACAGAACGCGTACCACTATTCAGAATAGGAAACTGAATTCCAAAATGTTTAAGCTAGTTGTCACTTAAAATTTTTGTTAGTTTCCTTTCAGTAAATAGGAATATTCAATAGCTTCCTTTAATATAAATAAAAAGGATCATTCTTCTAATGAATACACCATTGTCATACATACAAATTCTCATGGACTGACACAGTTTAGACCCTCAACATCATACTAAACTTCTAGACCAAAAGTTTATTATTTACTACCTAAGTCCAGAGTAGAGAAAACTCACATGTGGTTCCTACCACTGCTTTCTCGCTACCTTCCAAAAGGTCCCAAAAGTACAAGGATGACTGGTCCATCTGGTCTTCAACACTGACAAGGAAAAGCAGCAGCAGAACACAGTGGCTTTAGACATACATATATACATGAAGAGAAGTACAATGTACATACAAAATATAACCCATCAATAGTCAAGCTGTGCAAATATGCTAATTTTACCCTTTCGCTGTTTGGAATCGACATATTGAATTTTATATATGTTTATCAAAAGTAAATGTCTTCCTTAAAATGAATAAAAATGATTTTTACCAAATACAACTATCAAGAAATAGACCAAGAAGAGTTTAAGCTGCAGGGCAGTATCATTAGTTATCAAATGTGCCCAAGAAATGGAAGTGAGGGTAGCTTACTTTTCAACATGAGAAAGCTCCATTCCCTGAACCAACTCAAGTGGGAAGGCAGCGACCAACAAGCAACAAACAAATGAGAATGGAACAGAGCATCAGCATGGAGTAAGGCACGCAGCTTTCCAGAGTAAGCTGAGTTTTACCTAGCTTCTTCCCTACACCGAACTCTTCTTAGCTCTGCTCTCACAAAGCAAAAGCATGAAGACCTGTCTGTTAGTTGATATATCCAATACAAAAAAAAAAAAAAAAAAATACAAAAATAGTAGCTAACTGGGGAAGAAAATATTAGGTAACATCAATTTTGAAGTTTTAAATGATCAGTTCATCTATAACTTGTATCACAGTGAATATCAAGCTGCCTTGTTTTGTTTGAGAGAAGGTCTCACATCTGGCCAAACATTATTTTTTAAATCAGTGCTATACTAAAGACAATGTTAATGAGACCATTCAAACTTACTGAATTCCTGAATGATCTCTCAAGCATATCTAAGTTTCCCGTATTGAATAAAATTAACATTTTCTTAGTTAATTCTTAACTGCATACAATAGAAAAGCTAAAAGTGCTACAAGTTCTATATCAGGAAAATCGCTTCAACTGACTTACCTCAGACTCTCATTTCTTTCGGGGCAGGTCAGTTTCGAAAATTTAATGAGGTAGTCAAGTTCTTCTGAAGGCAAATGCATTGCACCATTCAAGCCCCCTTTTAAATCTTTCTGCACATGTTCTTGTGCCAAGTTCTGTAACACATACTGAACTTGAAGTATAGTTCGAAGTTTTTTCTTCTCGGCCTCAAGTTTTAGCATGTGCTCTCTTCTCTGGGCCTTTTTCTGCGCTTTCAGTAACTGTTAAAACAAATGCAGGTTCACATATCTCAACCACCCATGTTAGCTGGGGTTAGATAAAACATTTTGCATCTGAAAAACTGAACAGAGGCTGGGTGTGGCCGTGCACACCTTTTATTGCAGTTGGGAGGCATAGACTGGTAGATCTCTGCAAGTTTGAGGTCAACCTGGTCTACAAAATGAGTTTCAGCACAGCCAGTGCTATCCAGAGGGACCCTGTCTAAAAAAAAAAAACCCAAAATACATAAAACAAAAAAGCCAAAATCTGAAATTGAGTACCAATGTGAAAATACAAGTGGAAAATTCCACATCTAACTCCATATGATGGGGTCACAGTCAAAAATGTAGGCACACTGGGTAAAGGAGAGGCTCAGTGGTTAAAGCCACTGAGAGCATTTACTGATCTTCTGGATGACCTGAGCTCAGTTCCCAGCTCCCATGCGGAGTGGCTCGCACCTGCCTGTAACTGCAACTCCAGGGGATCCAATGTCTCTGGCCTCCATGGGAACTTGCATTCATGTCCACATGACCAAAAACCAAACATTTCTAACCACAGGGATTTGGAACAAAAAACTCAACATTTTCTTTAAAATGCCCACAGCAAATGTATTTGAATTAGGATTTTTTTTCAATTTTTATCTTTTGAAAATTCCATTCATAACATGAACCTTAGTCATATCCACTCCTTAATCCCACCCACCCTCAACATACCAACCTTCCCAACTTTTTTTTAACCTTTTTTTTTTTTTTTTTTTTGGAGACAGAGTTTCTCTGTATAGCTCTGGCTGCCCTGGAACTCACTCTGTAGACCAGGCTGGCCTCAAACTCAGAGATTCACCTGACTCTGCCTCCTGAGTGCTGGGATCTGTCCAGCTCATAATTATACCTTGAAGCATAACATGTTATGTAAGCAATGTGACATACCATTTAAATAAAACATATACTGCTAGGCATAGTGACACATGCCTTGAATCCCAGCACCCAGGAGGCACAGGGAAGACACTTTTGTGCGTCCAACACCAGCCTGGTATCCACAGGAAGCTCAGGACAACCTGGGCTACATAGTGAGACCCTATCTCAAATTTAATAATTGGAGGCTGGGGAGACGGCTCAGTGGTTAAGAGCACTTGTTCTTCCGGAGGACTCAGGTTCAGTGCCAACACTACATGGGGCAGTCATAACTTCCTGATGCTCCAGTTTGAAATTTAACACCCTCTTGTGAACTCCTTGAGCACCAGGCACACACATGGTACACATAAATACACTCAAGTAAAGCACTCACATACATAAAAATAAGTCTAAATGTTTTAAATAATAATGTACCTGTTTCCACAAGAAAATATAGTTTTCCCACATAGCTTTCATGATTATGTTTCTATAATACTGGTTATTTGTTTTTTTAAAACAAAACAGCAAAGAAAGAAAAAGACTCAAGATTTCTTTCCAATAAATGGGTTATTGATGCAAGTATCAATATCTTAAAGTCTATAAAAGATATACCCAACCAGGCATGGTGATGCATGCCTAAGATTTCACAAATTTGAACATAGCCAACTGCACAATGAGTTCCAAACAAGCCTTGTCTACACAGCAAGACAAAGGAAAAGGAAAAAAGAGGAAAATAAGGGGAAAGTGTAAAGAAAGGAAACAAAACAAAAAGAAATTTTAAAAAGATGCTGTGGTTTCAAAGAAAATGGGCCCTAAAGGGAGTGTCACTATCAGGAGATGTGGCCTTGCTGGAAGAAGTGTGTCACTGTTGGGGCAGGCTTTGAGATTCCTTTTATGCAAGCTTCCCTCAGGGTGACAGTCGGTCAACTTCTTGTTGCCTCTGAATAAAATGTAAGGACTGTCAGCTCAGCACTGCGTCTGCCTGCACGCTGCCATGCTCCCTGACAGGATGATAATAGACTGAGCTTCTGAAACTGTAAGTGAGCCACCCCAATTAAAAGTTTCCTTTGTAAGAGTTGCTGTGGTTTGTAGCACAAGTTCTCTTAGGTTTTAATAATAAAAACTCAGAGTCAGGGCCAGGAGGTGGTGGTGCACACCTTAAATCCCAGCACCTGGGAGGCAGAGGCAAGAGGATCTCAGGGAGTTTAAGGCCAGTCTGGTCTACAAAGCAAGTTGCAGGACAGCCAAGACTGTTACACCAAGAAACCCTACCTCAAAAAGAAAAAAGCCCTCCAAGTCCGATACTCAGGTTAATGCTAAAGATCAGAGAAATAAATTGGCCAGCCACTAGAGAGTTCTTGCCTGTACCAATGCTCAGACCTTTCAAAGAGGCAATCCTATCCTCAGACTGTCTCACACTGCACTGAGCGCCTGTCTCCTCCCACCTTATATTCCTCTCTCCAACCAGCAATAAATGCCGTCCTGTCTCCACCTCCTTAGTCCTTTGTGTGTGAACTCTTTCTCTTTTTGACAGATTCCATCTCATGTAGCCCAGGGGAAATTTGTCTGCCTCTGTCTCCTGAGTCTGGGATTATAGGTGTGTGCCACCACTGCCTGAACTCTATGGCTAACTACTGTGGCTAGCTTTGCAATCTAATCTTCAGACAAGCTTTATTTGTTAGATCATGAACAAAATATTATCACAGTGGTCATGTGTCTCTTCACAGCAACAAAAACACTAACTAAAACAGATGTTCATAAATCCTGACAAACTGAGATTAGAGGATTAAAAACAAAAACAAAAAATATTCAGTTCATTCCTTCCTAAGGGTATGGAAGCAACTTATTAAATTTACTTACTAGTAGAGAAAAGAGACAACAGGAAGGGGTTATGTAACTAATTAGGGCTGTGTTGTAAAGATGCCAAAGGCCCAATAAGTCTTTTTCTGAGACCTGGGTATTGACTGTACCAGTCACACTTCACAAAACTACAGGTTCTGAGTTCTGCCCAAGGGAAGAAAGATAGAGGTGCTACTTCTAACTCTCCAAGACAGTTCATCTTAGTTTATACAAGAAAGACAAATAATTACCCTGAAATGTCTTCATGACCACATATACCACATCATAGAGCTGAGGAGATGGTTTAGTGGATAAGGTGCTTGCCCAAGCACAAGTATGAGGATTAGAACTCAGATCATCCCCAGGATCCACTTACAAGCCAGGCAGGCACGGTGGCTGCCTGTAACACAAGCACTCAGGAGGCAGATGTGGGCTCCCTGATGAAACTGGTTACTAGACTAGCTGATAGGCAACCCCTGGATTCAATTGAGACACTATCTCAATTAAGTAGGGAATAATCAAGGAAGAAAACCAAAGCGTACACTGGATCTCCACAAACATGCATGGACACGTGCACATATACTCATGAACACATACACACAACACACCGAAATAAATACACACATACCACATCATAGCTTCATATTTCTCTTTAGCCTATTTATGCCAACCTGAAAGTCCTCCAGCAAAGTCTCTGTCACATCAAATAGTCATAAGTGTAATTCACTTATCTATGTATTACTTTTTGGCAGTGCTGAGAATGAATCCCAGGGCCACGCACACGCTAAGCTAGTGTTTTGCCACCACTGAGCTACACCTCCAGTCCCCAGTTTTCTCTTTCATTTTTTCTGCATTCATAATGACAGAGACACATATTTTGGTTATTCATCCACACATCACGGCCTAGAGACTGGTACAAAACAGGAACTGAAATATCTGTTAAATCAAATCAACTACACTATCTCCTTCATGATCAGAGCTCATGAAAAGCCACTAACAGCTTTCTTTTCCTTATCTATGTACAAACTAAGAAAACCTTGGACTTTTTTCTTCTTTGTTGATCAGTTTGAAAAGGACAACACATAATAAACAACAATCAGCAATACTGAATGAAAGTTTACTTTCTAAACCATTACTTAGTATAGTGGATTTTGCCTAAGGACAGAAATCTTCAAGAAACTAAGGAGAATATAGTTAGACTGAGCAGAACAAGATGTTCCACAATCTACAGAAATGACAAAAACAAAATTTTAACAGCAGCCCAAAAGCTACCAGAAAAAGGAAGAGGAAGGTAAAATGACAAACAACTTGAGGGCTTGACTCAAGAAGGCAAGCTCAGGGCTGGAGAGATGGACAACCTCCTCAGGCACCAGGCATGCACATGGTACACATACACATAGCCCGAACACCCATGTAAAATAATCTAAAAATACTTAAAATGGGATGAGATGGGGTTATAGCAAGTTCTAGACTACTGACACATCGCAAGTTCTAGACTACTGACACATTACAAGGGGAAAGAAATCTGAAACAGTGGCCAGGCAGGCAGATCTCTGAGTTCCAGGCCAGCCTGGTCTACATAATGAGTTCCAGACCAACCAGTGCTAAATAGTAAGACCCTGTCTCAAGGATGAGGGAGGAAGGAAAGGAGGGAAGGAGGGAGGGAAGGAGGGAGGGAAGGAAGGAAAGGTAGGAAAGGCATAAAGTATGGACAGCAAGTGAAAATGCTTTCATGGGGGCTGGTGGATACATGGCTCAGCAGTTAAGAGCATTGAATGCTCTTCTAGAGGACCCTAATTCAATTCTCAGCATCTACATAGCAGCTCACGACTGTCTATAACTCCAATTCCAGGGGCATCTGACACCCTCACACAGATATACATGCAAGCAAAACACCAATGACCATTAAAAAAATTAATTACTTAAAAAAAAAAGCACCAATAAAAAAGAAAATGCTTTCATGAAACCAGCATTGTTGTGGGGTATTTTTTTACACTGTATGAAGATGTGTCACTGTGATTGGTTTAATAAAAAGCTGACTAGCCAACAGTTAGGTAGGAGAGGTTGGCGGGACTTCCAAGCAGAGAAAGGAACTTAGAGGGTTAGAACCTAGGTGCACAGGAGATGCCAGTGAAACACTGAGAAAATCAGAAATACTTAATGGAAGAGAGGTAAAAAGCCACATGATAAAACATAGCTTGATTAAAAACTGGTTAATTTAAGTTATAAGAACTAGTTAGGGATAAGCCTAAGCTAAAGCCTAAGGTCAAGCTTTCATAATTAATAATTCTCAATGTCATTGTTTTTAGACTATCGGCCCAAAAGGAAAGTCAGACTATACAGCATAGCTTGCCAAAGTAGGTGCCATCTCTAGAGCACCATGGTGGAGGATCATATATGAGTGCCCTAAGAAAAAGAACATGCAGGGCAGTGGTAGCATGCACCTTTAATCCCAGCACTCGGAGATCTCTGTGAGTTCAGGGCCAACCTAGGAGAAAGTTCCAGGACAGCCTCCAAAGCTTCAGAGAAACCAAGTGTCAAAAAACAAACAAAAGTCTCTTCGTAGTCAAGAATACCAAACCTAAATTAATTTAGCAAAAAATTAAAAACAGCCTAGAGCCTGGCACAGTGGTATACATTTATAATCCCAGATACTCAGGTGGCTGAGGCAGGAGAATCACAAATTCCAGGCTTGACTGGGCTATATATAGTGAGTTCAAGGACCTCCTAGGCAACTTAGAGACTTCCTATCTGCATAGTATCAGATGACTGATAAGCAAACACCATTTTTAGGTAGAGGTATATTCTTCAATGTCAATGGCTAAAGTGGTTCTTTAAAAAGCAACAAAAACATACTCACATCTTGGCTCAATGCAGAAAAGGTTTTCTGAAGCTCCTTGGCAAATTCCAAATTATGTAGTACTTCTTCATACTTTTCCACTGCTTCCTACCAGACAGATTTAAGAAACAGCAAATCAGTGGTAACCTCAGACTAAATAAGTGTTCCTTAGATTGCCAAAGGGCTGGAGAAATGGCTTAGTGGTTAAGAACACATGCTGCTCTTCCAGCAGACCTGAGTTCCCAGGAACCACATCAGGCAGTCACCCATAACTCCAGCATTAACAGATCTGACATCCTCTTCTCGTCTCCATGGACACAGCATACACATTCCCATACACAGACAGACATATACAAATAAATATAAATCATTTTTAATTGATAAAGGAGATAGGACTTTATAAGTGAGAAAAGCACTTAGTGAAAGAAAAGATCTACAAGTTATATGAAGATATGTAAAAAGGTCTATTTTAATGCTAGAACTTTTGTTTGTTTGAAGACAGGCTCTCACTGGATCTCAGGTTGGCATAAAACTTGTATGTATCCTAGACTAGACTCAAACTTGTGATTCTCCATATCTTTAGATATGCTACCATGCTCAACCCTAATTTTTATATTAGAAATCAGAGCTCTGGGTCATTGAGATGGTTCACTGGGTAAAGAAAGGTTCTTGCTGCCAAACCTGAAGATTTGAATTCAATCCCTAGGACCCACATGGTAGGAGAGAACCAACTTCAGCAAGTGGCCATCTGGCCCACACACACATACACACATGTAACAAAATAAAATAAAGATATCAGAACCCCGATTCTACACTATCTATAACATTTAAGTTAGAGATCTCTAACTTAAGCCACTAAGATACCTCAGTCAACATCATTTCACCACTCAAACATACTATAGGAATAATACATATCACGCAGGAGAACAGCAACTGTGAAACATCTAAAATATGGTGAAAATGTGTAATTATGTGTAACAGACATCATAAATATTATAAAAAGCACTATCCTTCTGAAATTAAAGAAGTAATTTTTTTTCTTTTAAGATTTCATACCATGCCAGGCTGTGATGACACCCATCTTTATTCCCAGCACCCAGGAGGCAGAAGCAGGTAGATCTCTATGAGTTTGAGGCCAACCTGGTCTACAGAGTGAGTTCAGACAGCAAAGGCTACACAAAGAAACCCTGTCCCGAAAAATAAAACAAACAAACAAAGATTATATACTAGAGGGGCTGGAAAAATGCCTTAGGGTAAGGGGCACTTGCTGCTCTTGCAAAGGACCTGGGTTTGGTTCACAGCACCCATGTCATGGCTCACACCATTTATAGCTCCCGGCCCAGGAGATCCAACACTTCCTTCTGACCTCCATAGTCACCAAGCACACATGATGGACATAAACATATGCAGGCAAAATGCTCATACACATAAAGTGGCTAAAAGATAAATAAATAAAGTACTTCATACTCAACTGGTAATCAGAGAAGAGATTGTGTTGCCAATTTAACTCTTTGTGGAGAAAAACGAAAGTCAGTTTGGGGTCAGAATATAAGATGGCTCAGTGGGTAAAGGTACTTGCTGGCAAACCTGCCTACCAACTCTGGTCCCCAGGAATTACAAGGTGGAAGAAAAGAACTGACTCCCACAAGCTATCCTCTGACTTCCCCCACCACACTCATACCAATAAATAAATGTAATTTTGGCTTTTCTGTTTTGTTGTTTGTTTTCTTTTGGTTTTTGTTGTTTTTGTTTGGGGTTTTTTTAATTTAGGTTTGTGTGTGTGTGTGTTTGTTTTCTTTTGTTGTTGTTGTTGTTTTGTAGAAAGAGGAACTGCTAAATACCCACTAATATAAGTGAATACAACGATTCTTAAAAATCGGACATTTTTTTCAACAAAATTACCTATAGATGAACTCTATACACTAGTGGTCCTCAACCTGTGGGTCCCTTTAGGATAGTATATCACATATTTACATTATGATTCATAACAGTAGCAAAATTACTGTTACGAAGTAGCAGCAAATAATTTCATGGTTGAGGACCACCACAACATAAGGAACTGTATTAAAGGGTTGCAGCGCTAGGAAGGGTGAGGACCACTGCTATAGACCCATGATTAATGTGTTCCCTGAAATAAAGTTTTTCACCTACCAAAATATGTAAAGGTGATGAAAGCTGAACTGTTTGAACTGTCAAAAACAAAAGCAACTTAAGCATCCATCTGTTCATACACAGTGAGCAAAAATATAGCTACTTAACATTAATAAATTGAGTGAATAGTTCTAAATAGAATGAAGACAAACTGTAAAATATACAGCAAATTATTGATCATAAGGAACAAAAAAAAAAGCAGTTCTAAGAAATTTAATAGGAATAAACAGGTTTTGTTAAAAACAAAAGCAGGGGCAGGGCTGGAGTGATGGCTCAGTGGTCAAGATCATTTGTTGCTCTTGCAGAGGGCCCTAGTTCAATTCCTAGCACCCACATGGTGGCTCACAACCACCCAGAAAGGACTCCAGATCCAAAGGATCCAATATCCTCTTCTGCTGTTTTTCTGATGGCACAGTGGCAGCATCTGAATCTGCTGCTATTTCAGCCAGTAATTTCGGCTCTGAAGGTACAGGCCGGCTTCTCAGGCACTTCTTCCTGCCACTGCCACCAAATGTAGTTTTTAAATAAATATTGTTCTGTTATGAAATAATCTTCTGTACTCTGTGAAGATGTGCCTTTGTGTCAAAGGGCCTTCTGATTGATTTAATAAAAGAGCTGACTGGTTGGTAACTAGGCAGGAGGTATGGGTGGGACAGGCAGACACAGAGGACACTGGGAGGAAGAAGGGCAGAGTCTCAGGGGTCACAAGAGATACAGAGAGAAGATAAACGTGCCATGTTGAAAGAAGGTACTGCCACATGGATGGATAAGAAATACGCATTAATTTAAACGGTAAGAGTTAGCTAGTACCAAGCCTGAGCTATGGACTGAACATTTATAATTAATATTAAGTCTGTTTATTAGAGAGCCTGCAGTCCCGACAAAAAATTCCACCTCCAGTTCTATTTATCAATAAGTCTTGGGATACAGAGGCTGGGGTGAAAACCTGCTACCTCAGAGGTTGAGGAACAACTAGCTGACCTTTCCTCTTCATCAGCATCTCAGAAAGGTGTCCTTCTGCTCCACCAAACCAAAAAAAGACCACCATACTCAAAGTCCCTCCCTACTAACCCCTGTGTGTCTCTATCCATCTTCCAGACTCTGACTCTCTGATTACTTTCTGTCAACTGGTTGCTGGCTCTACCAGCAAAGTTGATTTTATTTAATTAACACAAACACAAACTCAGGGGTCACAGTGTGATCAAATATCCTGCAACATTCTTCTGACTTCCAAAGGCACCGAGCACACATGTGGCACACATACACATGCATGTGAAATACACAAAATAAAATGAACAAATGTAATTCTTTCAAATAAGTATAAGAAAGGGAAGGGAGGGATTTAAAGAGCACAGTTGGAAGAAAGAGTATTGCCAGGAAGGAGCATCAGTGGCATTTGTATGTATCACTTGAGTCAAGATGAGCACTTATGCTTGCTTTACTATCCTCTACGACTTACAAGCAACATTTTGTCAGAACCACAGATTTCATAAAAGAGAAGACAAAGGAACTCTCCAGCTATATGGGCTGAAAATGTAATAACAGCACATAATCCTCAGAGGGCTATACAACTAGAAGGAATACCATTCCACACCCTCCCTCAAGAGGCAGCCATGATTAGCCAGGTACTATCTCAACTTACCAATGTGTACCACTCTTCCCTCTCTCCACCCTGTGATGAAGGATTTTCTATCAGGGTCCTAGACCAAATTCAATTCTGCCTTAAAAGGAATCCTTATTCTCATGTAAGTACATATATATGGAAGCCAAAGAGAAACCTCAGATATAATTCTTCAAGCAGGGTCCACACTGGTGCTTTTTGAGGTTGTTTTGTTTTGATTTGAGACAAGGTTTCCCTGTGCAGCCTGGCTTTCTGGAACTTACCGTGCAGGCCAGGCTGTCCTCAAACTCAGAGACTTGCCTGCCTCTGTCTCCACAGCACTGGAAATAAGAGTGTGCACTACAAAGTCTAGCCTATTGGTGTTTTCTAGGATTTTTTTTTTAATTTAATGTGGATGGGTGTTTTGTGTGTGTGTGTGTGTGTGTGTGTGTGTGTGTGTGTGTGTGCGTGCGTGTGTGTGTGTGTATGTGTGTGTGTACCACTTGTGTACCTGGTGGACTCTGAGGCCAGAACATGGCATCAGATACCCTAGAACCAGAGTTACAGATGGTTGTGAGCCACCATGTGAGTGATATGAATTAAACCTGGTTCTCTAGGAAAGCAGTAAGTGCTCTGAACTCCTGAGCCATCCCTCCAGCCCCTAACATTCATGTGTGTATGTATTGGTATGTGCATGAATATTGGTAACCAAGGATGCAAAGGTATCCCCTGAAGCTGGAGTAATAGACAGTTGTGAGCTTAGTGACATGAGTGTTGAAAACTGAACTAGGTTCTCTGGAAGAGTAGTAAGAGTTCCTAAGCACTAAGCTATCTCTACAGTTCTCCATTGTTTTGTTTCCATTTTGTTGGTTTGTCTTGTTTGTTTGTTTTTTTTTTGTTTGTTTGTCGTCTTGTTTTTTGGAACAAGTCTTACATGCAGGGATACATGCAGGCAGAATGCTGTATAAATAATAAGTAAATAAATAAATCTTAAAAGAGTGTACCACCACACCCAACTTTTTACATGGACTCCAGGACTGAACTCAGGGTCTCATGCTTATGCAGCAAGCACTTTACCTGAGTTCACATCAAAAACCCCTCAGTGATATCACTCTAACAGAACTTCTAGACTTCTTACAAACAGAGAAGCTTCCACATTTTAAGTTAGTGGATAGAGTATGAAAACAAAACCAAGGAAATAAACGCGGGCTGATTAGTCAAGTCCCTTCACCAGCTAGAGGGTATACCATGCTCAGAGCTCACACAATTCAAAGCTAAGTCTTAACAGAATCATAATTACTATACCACAGAACTTCTAGGTCATAGCGGGGTCATGTTAACAGGCTCATGTGCCAGATTAAATAACTTCAGGGACGGAGGGGCTATTCAGCAGTTAAGAAGCACTTGCTGTTCTTCCCAGAGGATGTGAATTTGATTTCTATCATCCACACTGAACATCTCAGAACTGCCTGTAACTACAGCTACATGGGATCCAATACCTCTTCTGGCCTCCAAAGGAACCTGCACTAACATGCACAGACATACATGCATACACATATATTTTAAAAAATAAATCTTAAATAACTTCAAGCACATTTTGTCCCTTTTTAAAAGGCAGGAAATGTGATCAGACCAAAACATCAAATAACAATAAAGGATTTTTTTAGTACAAATTGTAAACGTTCTCCTTCACAAATTATTTCGAATTACCAGGTATACCATGAACAGGACAAACTTGGAAAAAAAAGTTGTAGCTTGGCATGGTGTCCCTTATGGCCTATAATGCCAGAATTTCATAGGGCGGTGTAGGAGTACCACTATGAGTTCAAAATAAGAAAAATTATAGTCAATATTTATAGTGGAGTTAATCTTTAAAAGGCTGGGTACATAGCTCAAGTATGAAAGTAAAAGAGAGCAAGTCACAATCATGAAACAAAGCTACAAAAACAAATTTTAGAATAGAAAGATGTCAAGTTTATATTAAACCAGGGAAGAGTTCAAAACTTGAGTATATTCAGTCTTCCTAGAATAAATTAAGTTCAATGTATATGGTAACTCATCTAATCTAATTTGTTCTGTTTAACCCATATCAAGCCAATATCATCTAATAGTGCATACAGGCAGGGCAGATCTCTGTAAGTTCAAGACCAGCCTGGTCTATACAGTGAGTTCCAGGGCAGCAAGGGTTATACAGAAAAACCTTGTCTCCAAAAAGTAAAAAAAAAAAAAAAAAAAAAAAAAAAAAAGGAAAAGAAAAAAGAAAGAAAAGACAATATATCTAACAATCTAACAAATGATCTCAAGCTACTTACCAACTGGTCTGGGTTAAGCTGCTCTCCATTTTTTAGGCGATCTTTATAATCTTCCAGTTTGAGCTACAAAAAAAAAAATTTATTTTATGGCATAATTTGATAGAAAAAAAAACTGAAGCAAAGATTGTTGAAATATGCTAGTATGCCAGACTACAATTTCATACAGGCAGACAGCAACTGTATTTTGACTGAGTTCCAAGTCAGTCGTTAAAAAAAAAAAAACCACAGAACAGTACCAGTCGGCTGCTCTGTCCCATGTATTCAGCCCCGCAGATTCCAGCTAAACTCACCACAACTTAGTATCTATTCCTGGCACTTGAAAAAAGAACTTCCACCCAGCCAGGGTTTGCCTTGTGCTCCAAGAATCTGTTTGCATCTTGAAAATGCAGCTGAGGCTGCTCTAGGAACAGCTGAACACTATAGGCACAAGACACTGTAGCTGGGATGCACTGATGTTAAGAATGTAAGCGCCTAGCTAGGCAGTGGTGATGCACACCTTTAATCCCAGCACTCTGATGGCAGAGGTAGATTTCTGTGGGTTCCAGGCCAGCCTGGTCTACAAAGTGAGTTCCAAGACACTCAGAGCTACACAGAGAAACCCAATCTCAATAAATAAATAAATAAATAAATAAATAAATAAATAAATATGTAAGCTTCTCACTGTATTTAAAAGCATTGTTGAACCTGAAGTTTCCCAAAATGAAGTATAAAAGCAGTCATGTATTTGGGTGTATTAATGTGTGTGGTATAAGATGTAAAGGGGGTTATTTAAAGGATTACATTGGCGTTACCTAATTAGAATATGAAAATATCAGCACTAATGAAATTTTATATAGGAAAAGTATATGGCAAACCAACAAGATACACAGAGCTGTCAGTGTTCTAGGATAAGTTCATTACTATGAACTAGTATAAAAGTTTAGTGATTGAATTTTCCTTTTCTTTTTTTGAAACAGGAGCCCTCTGTGTAGCCCTGGAACTTGCTTTGTAGACCAGGATGGCCTTGAACTCAGAGATCTGCCTGCCTCTGACTCAGGAGTGATGGGATTAAAGGCATGAGCCACCAACCCAACTTGTTTTAATTATGTGTATCTGTGCAAGGGTATAAGCAAGTGCAGGTGCCCAAGGAGGCCAGAGTCAACAGAGGACATTACTCCTCCACCATCACTGCCACCAGACAGCGTTACAGGTGGTTTGTAAAATGTCTTATGTGGGAGCTGGAATCAAGCCAAAGTGCTCTAGAAGAACTGTAAGTTCTCTCTGTTGTTGTTTTTGAGACAGAGTCTTCCTACATAGCCCTGGCTGGCCATGAACTCAGAGATGTGCCTGCCTACCCCTGTTTCTACATTCAGGGATTAAAGGCATTAGCCACCATGCCCAGCTTTCTGCACATACTCTTAACCTTTGAACCATCTCTCCAGTCCCGAATCTTAAGATATTTGAGATTATCACAATTTGCAGAGTCTGGCGGAGGGAAACAGTGCTTCTGGCATCTTTTAGGCAGATGCCAAGATTACTGATAAATATCCCACTACACTCAGGACAGCCTCTCACAAGGAAATATCTAGCACAGTGGTTTTCAACTTGTGGGTCACAACCTCTTTGGCGATCACATTTCAGATATTACAATCCATAACCATAGCAAAATTACAGTTGTGAAGTAGCAACAAAATCATTTTATGGCTGGGGATCACCACAAGATGAGCTGTATTAAAGGGTCACAGCAATAGGAGGGGTGAGAACCACTGCTCTAGCACAAAGCATCAGTAGCATCATGGCTGACTAGTTCTGCAAACTGTAGTTCATACTTCTACTACTAATTTTACCTGTTGCACTGTATGGCATTTTCATAATAGTTAATTTTCTAACAGAAGTACCAAGCAAGATATTATGCTATCTTTCATACTAAATGTGCTATTTAAGAAAATACATAAAAACTAAGTTGCATCCATTAGCCCCATAATCATGACATAAGCATTTTTCAAGCTCCTCCTACATTGGTTTTAGGTCCTAAAATGCTTTCCTAGAAGCTAGAAACAAAGGTGCTAGCAGACAGACATCCAGTATTATGGTTTAGCTGAGTAATACAGGAAAACACATATTTAACTTCTCCTATAGGAAGGTTATTAATGAATCTCCACTACAGACCCTGCATTAGCTGGTTCTCGGTGATAAGGAACCTGTGCTGGCCCAGGCACAATCACTTTGTCACACTAGTAATTAAATGTATGCATCCAAATGATGCATGGAAAAGATAAGGGCCACTGGCCTTTCTGTACTGCCTTCCAACACAAGGGAAGATACAGTCAGCAAAACTCAAAACTCTTTTCATATCCCTCTACAAAAAAAAAAAACTAAAAACTTTCCTAATCTTTCTGCACAAATTTTAAGAGAAAGTAGGTCCAGATACTTACTCTGCCTTAACCTGTCAAAAGCAAATGAGAACCATCCCAAGGGACTGTTTCACAGGCTAAATGACTCAGGAAGTGAGAAATGATCTGAATCTTTACCATACCACTTACTGTAATGTTAAGGCTGGTAAGAATCCAAGTCCCTTTACAAAGCTATCTACAATACTTTCACGAACCAATCTTCACCCATTATCTAGCAGTGGGAGAAATAAGGTTAAAGCATTTCCTGGCTCAGGACAAAATGCTTCCAGTGATCGCAGCAGCTGTACTGACACATCACTCGATGCAGTCACAAGGAGAATGAACTAAAATATCAAGGATAAGAAACAATATGTACCTCAAAAAATTTAATCAGACCTAAAACAGCAGACTTTTCAAATATTTCGAAAGCAGTATGTGTAACAACTTTACTGTTATGAATATTGTATTCGGCTATTTTGGCAAATGAAGCAAGCATTTAGCCTGGATGCTTAGTTATTCCCAGGCAACTAAATCTCAAGGTCACTTAAATTCTTTGTAAGACCTATGTTCTCTGATGATAAAGAATTATGCCAACTCCTTAACCCTGGCTTAAGGTCATGCACATTCAGGGGCTTGGAGGGGGTTAAAAAGTTACCTTCTTTTTCTCGATGTTCCTAATTTTGTGTTTAAGGCATATGAGTCCATTATCGATATAGGTTTCATACACCTGGGAAGCAGATGCAGCAGACTGCACAGGGCCCAGGGCCTGCTGGCTTTCCCCATGCTGACTGTGGTTCACATGGGGCTTGGCTGACTTCATATTTCCCACTCTTCCCTCCTCTGAATGGCCTGAAGGTGACTGGTAACCGAAAAGTAATGAAGAGAGAGTGAGGAGAGCTGCACCACTGAAACAGATGACTCTGAAGGATTGGGGCGGGGAGGAGGGGCAGACAAGTGCAAATGTAACATCTCCGGAAAACCTTTCTTTAAAATGTTCTTCCACAGAAATGAACTCAAAACACAATGTTGCTCCATTCAGCGTACTTGCAATAAAGGCAGCCTATAGGCAGGCAAAATTTGCACTATAGGAATGTTTCCAGAAGTTCTATCTCCCGCACGGAGAAATAATGCCAAGCAAGCAAAGGGCTTCTGACTTCTCATTCTGAACAATTTCCATGGTCATCACCCAAGGAGGGGTTGGATTGGGGGGGGGGTGATCTGGAGGGGGTATGACCACTTCCCACGTTAGCACCTCTTTACCTGAGCCTTTACTTCAGCCCCCAACTTCAATCTACCTCAACGTCTAAATGATGCAAGTTTCTTGAACAAGTACGTTAACGTGCATCACCCCTGGTCAGAGTAGCCAACCAAGTCTTCTCACGGACTGCATGCCGAGGTGGCTTCCGGTTGCAAGAGAGCTAACTCAACACCGCCCACTCCCACACGAGCAAGCCTTCCACTGCCGGCACCCAAGGACCCAGGACACCAAGGTGTCGGGCACTTCACCTCCATCCGAGGAGCAAAGCCAGAGCCGGACAGCCCCTGCACGAGCGTTCAGGTGCCCTCAGCGGCCGAGCTGAGGCGCCTCAGCCGGGGTCACAAACCCAAGGGCCCACGCAGCCCCCGAGACGCGGAGCACAGGCTCTGCAGGGAGCCGAACCGCAGCAGGCTGAGGCACCGCGCCCGTGCACCGGGCGGCGGCCGCGCAGCCCCGCCCACCCCGCTTCGCCTCCCCGGCTGCCACGGAAAGCGCGCGGGACCCCACACTCCCTCCTCCCGCCTCAGCTTAGCCCGCGGCGACGGCCGACTGACAACCGGGGCCACCACGCCGCCGCCCGCGCCCAAGTTGGCGCAACCAGGCGCGCGCGCGCGGCTTATGTAGGCTCCGCACGGCGAGGCCACGCCCACGGACCGCCCATTTTCCTGCCCCCAGCCCCGCCCCCAAGCCCGCAACTCCCCTTAGGAGGCTTCGCCTTCCGGTGCCCCCGCCCCCTTCCGGTACCCGGGCCTGCGTGGGAGCGGTTCCTCCCCGGAGCTCTCCTCCGCCGTCCTCCGCTCCCTGCGCCTTCGCGCGCTGCTCCTGAGGCCCTGCACCTGGGCCTTTTGCAGATGATTCCAATCCCCGAGAAAGACGAGGCAGAAAGTCGTGTGCAGAATGACCGGATAAACCACTCTCCACGCTCTAGTGGTTTAGGTGGGCGCTTTTAAAATACAGGAGCATCTGTGCACCCCCGCCCCCGTGATTTTCTTTTTCATTGTGGAATGAGGAAGAGCACCATGGCCACTCGGGCGACTCGGCCTGTAAGAGCAGAATGCTCTTACCTGCAGCGGTTGTGATAGGAGGGTGTGCCGCAAGGCTACGAGTTGCTATGCACCAATTCATTTCATTGGCACTGAAACAGCTGGTAAGATTGTAAGTATTGAGTTGCATAAAGTCGGTGGAAAAGACGAAGTGAACCAGCTTCTGAAGGACTGGCAGTGTTTCCTGTATCAAATTAAGATTAGTGGCTTACTCACTAATCCTAGGGAGGCAGGGATAGGACTGAGCAAAACAAAACAACCAAAAAAATAAACCCGCAGCCTGCCTCAGAAACTAAATAAAATAATAGAACTAATAAATATAAAACAATGACTTACCCCTAAGTATTTTACCAAACAGAAGAGATTTTTAAGTCCTATCCATGAGGCAATGATAATTATTTAGAACAGGACAGTCAAAATAATAATAATCAAGTAAGCAAAGGCCCAGCCAGTTTAAAGTCCCGCCAATACCACAAATAAATAAAATAAAAAAGTCCCCTTGGTTTGGCATTTCTTGATTCTATATTCTGCCACTTACCAATTGGGTTCATCCTGGTGGTATTCGTACACCTAGTCTTGTTTTATTCTATTTTGTTATGCGTAGCGATGTTTTGCCTGCATATGTTTGTGTATCACGTGGTTGCCTGGTGCCAGAAAGGGGCACTGGGTCCTCTGCAACTGGAGTTACAGACAGATATAACTGAAAAGCAGCCAGTGCTCTTAACCATTGAGCCATCTCTCCTCCCTCTTCTGTTAATCTTGTGTTCTAGCTTGAATTTCTGAACCCCAGTGTGTAACTTGAACATTAGACAAGCATTAAGTTGTCTCTTCCCTCCTTGTTTATAACCAGACAAAGAACATGCTGCTGAACTGAGGAGGAAAGCTAATAAATACACTCTTGGCTTGACCACACAGAATGGACATGAAGCCTGTGATGAGCATGTCTTGGGAAAACTTAACTGACACATTATATTTGCAAAGTATGCCTTTGTTAGCCTATGCTAATAATGAACCTAACAATAATATTTCCAACAAGGGATGGTAGCACATACCTTTACAAACACACACCTCCCAGAACTCAAGAGGCGAGGAAGAAGATGCCAAGTTTGAGTACAGCCTGAACTACAGAGAGAGACTGATCGCCCCCCTCCAAAAAAAAATTATCATTTGGGCCATTATATCCAGCTATAACTCTTAACTACTCAGAAGAATTATTAATAAATCTATTAATAAGACACTAATTACCTTAATCAATTAATATGAGGACTTGTCTGGTCTAGAACTTGCTATGTAGACCAGGCTGGTCTGGAACCCACAGAGGTCCATCTCGAATTCTGGGGCTAAAGGCATGTGCCATTACACCCAGGTAAGATTAATGCCTGAGGGGCTTATATTTTCTATCACATTTCAGTGGCTTTATTTATGCTGTTTGTGGGACAGTAGTGAATACATTCAGCCCCCTTGAAGTCCCTCAGGAGAACAGTGAGTAGTCACTGGCTGCCACTTTCCTTGTTCCCTTTCTGGTCTCACCTTTCACCTGCCCACTCTGAAGTTCTTTGAGTTCTTTTTGTGATTATTAACAAGCAGCTGGTTGTGGCACAGGCCTCTAATCCCAGCATTCAGGAAACTGGGTAGGAAAATCTTTGCAAGTTGGAGGCCAACCTGGTCTACAAAGTAAGAACCTCTATCATAAAAACAACCTAGGAAAATGGCTCAGCCAATAAGTGCTTGCCAAAAAAAGGCATGAAGTGCTTGGAACCCTAGAACTCACATGAAAAACAAAATATAGTGTGTGTCTGCAAACTAAGCAATCGAGAGGCAGAGACAGCAGCTTTGGGGTTTGCAGGTCAGCCACTCTAGCTGAAGAGGTGAGGAGTTCCAGTTTCAACAAGAGACTCTGTCTCAAAAAATATGGCAGAGGACAACTGAGGGTAGCAAGTCTCTCTGTCCTGCCAGCCAGCTCCCAAACCACAACACAGAGACTTGTCACTAATTATAAAAGCTCAGCCTATAGCTTAGGCTTGTTTCTAACTAGTTCTTATAACTTAAATTCACTCATTCCCATTCATCTATGTCCTGCCTTGTGGCTCATGGCTGTTGCCTCTCCTCCTGCACATCCTGCTTCCTCTGTGTCTGGCTGGCAACTCAGCCCTTCTTCCCAGCATTCTCTATGCCCCCAAAATCATGCCTAGCTATTGTTTTGGTTTGGTTTGGTTTTTGGAGACAAGAGTTTCTTTGTGTAGCTTTGGATCCTGTTCTGGCACTCACTCTGTTGACTAGGCTGGCCTTGAACTCACAGAGATCTGCCTGCTTCTGTCACCCCACCCCCACCCCACCGAGTGCTGGGATAAAAGGCATGCACCTCCACCGCCGCCACCACCACCACACAGCACCTTTCAGCTTTTTATTAAACCAATCTGAGTACATATCATCACAGTATACAAAATGATTATTTCACAACATGAGGGAGACACCCAGCATGTCTCTGGCTTACACACACATACATACACACACACGTATGTACACAAAGGAATATGTACACATACACATCACAATGAAAACATTAACTAGATGAAGATGCGAAAGCAAGTTCTATATCCTCTGTGGCAAGTGAGCTTTTTGACTCTTTGATATAAATGGCTCTTCATTTGCGTCATCCATCACAATTTTATTCTCAAAGCTTTTGGAAATTAGCCTCTTGTAAATCATGCCACACTCATTAAAGCCTTAAAGTGAATGTCGCTATCTGAATAAATTCAGTGAATTAGTTGAATAATGTTTCCTGTAATCTCAGTAGGAATCCTGAGAGAATTATATTCTTCCTACAGGTCAGTAACCTTCAGGAAAATAAAAGGAAACTAACATGCTGATTTTCGTACAAAACAGAAAAAATACACAACCCATAAAAAGTTCTTGAAGACAGCCAAAGGAAGGACATGGGTCCCTAAGTAGGAGTTCATAGAACAAGATCTCCCCTGTGGTGATTTGAATGAGAATGGCCCCCATAGGCTCATTTATTTGAATGTTTGATTCCCAGTTGGTGGACTGTTTAGGAAGGATTAGGAATTATGGCTTTATTGGAAGGACTGTGTCACTGGGGGTGGAGGTTTCAAAAGCCCATGCCAGGCCTACCTAGTCTCTATTTCCCTGCCTGCTTCCTGTGAATGAAATGTAAACCAGGTGGTATCTACATAAATGAGTTCTAGGACAGCCACAGCTGTGTAACAAGCCCCTCCCCCTCAAAAAAAAAAAAAAAAAGGTAGGATCAGGCAGGCCTTGCTTCCCACAGTAATGGTAACTTGTCTTGGTCATGATGTCTCTTCATAGCAATAGAAAAGTAATTAAGACAGCCCCCATCTTAGAAGGGTACAGATCTTCATCCACATGCTCCATGCTGCTGGAGATGCCCAGGCTTCTGTACACACGTCCAAGGACACACTGCTACAATGACTCCTGATAGCCATACCTTCTAAACTGACTTTTAAGTCGCTATGACAAAATGCCTGATTATCAGTACAGAAGGATTGAATGAATATTTGTTTTGGCTCCCAATTTGAGAGGTTCCCTTTCACAGACCTTGACTCTGTTGCTGTGTCTTCTCCACCTGTGGGAATTGCAGGGCAGGGGGCTTCTTACCTCATGGCAGCCAGGAAATCCATCCTGAGAGAGGACAAGGACAAGGATAAGCTCCAACCATGAAAGCCAGTGAGCTGGCATGCACCTATCATCTCAGCACTCCAGAGACAGAAGCAAAAGGGTCCCAGATGTCAGAGGCATGGAGGTGCTTGGGCTCACAGATAAGCATTAGGGGAACCTGGAATGTTAAACATACAGGGTTGTTCCTACACAGAAAGTCATACATAACCTGTTGTCTACCCAGAAGGTAGCCTGGGAGCTTTGTGTTATCCCACCATGCCAGATCCTCTTTCTCCCAGCCTCTTATCGTGAGCTTGTTTTTATTAGTCAATCCATTGAATCCATCTTTATGAAAAGTGCCATGTGTAGTCAATCTATACGCCTCATCTTTATGGAAGATGTCACCTGTACTGTTTAAAGACTCTTGATGCAGTCACATGCAATCTTTAGTTTGTACTTTATTGTACACATGGGACTGAGTTAATTATCCCCAGCAAAGTTGTTACCAACTTGTGCTGTGCTTAAATGTGACTAAAATAAACTACTTGGGGTCAGACCCCAGACGTCTGAACCAACACCAGCTACTTAGTCCTGTTGAACCAAACTGCCTTCTTACATCCCTTGGTTTGTTACTCTGATGGCATTAATGGTAACATCAGAAGTTTGAGGCTACTTATGTTTATACAGTTATTACCAGACCATGAGGCTGTGCTGTATAGAGAGACCTCCAGGACCTGCTTCTTCAACCAGTCCCTAACTCCTAATAGCCCACCCAGCTGTAAAAGCATCCATTAACCCATCAAGTTAGCAGCCCCTAATCAAATCACTTCTCAGGAGTGCCACCAGCTGAGGGCCAAACATGCAACATGAGCCCTTGGGGACATTTTCTACCAAAACTATAAAGTTCTCAGATCCCAAAGTACCTTTTCACAGAGGCCTGTGTGGTGTTTGTTTGATGTTTAAATAAAATTTAGAGGTGAGAGGGCCAGCGAGGTAACTCAAAGGGTTTTTTAGGACAGCTGAGGAATATTCCTTTACACGGTGTGAATACATATTGCTGAGATTCAGCTAATAAAGAAGCTGTCTGGCCAATAGCTGTACAGGGTAAGGTAAGGTGGGAGAGCCAGACTAAAGACAACTGGAGGAAGAAGAAGAGGAAGGCAGAGTGAGGAAGTCGTCAGTGAGACACAAAAAGGAAACAGGAAGTGTAAGACGAAAGAGAGGTAACATCACACGGCAGGATGTAGACTAAAATAAGTGGGTTAATTTTTTGTAAGAGTTAGCTAGTAACAAGCCTGAACTATAGGCTGACCATTTATTGGTAAAATGGAATGATTGAGCTTTAGTAAAAACAACACTGGGCGGCAGAGACAAGTGGATCTCTGTGATTTCTAGGTGAGCCTGGCCTATAAAGTGAGTTCCAGGACTATAGAGAGAAACCCTGTCTCAAAAAAAAAAAAAAAAAAAAAAAAAAATCAAAACGAAACAAACAAAACACACAAAGGTCTGTGGCAGAGCCAGTGTGGATCAAGGGATCTGTCTACTGGCTTACTTGACAAACCTCCAAGTTCATCTTGGTGTTCAGCAAATCCAATGTTTCATAGGCTCGAGTACCCAGAAATACACTAAGAGCTCGTACATGCCTTTAATCCCAGTGCTTGGGAGGCTGAGGAAGAAGGACTGCCACAAATTTGAGGCAAGCCCAGCCAGAGCTATACAGAGAAACCCTATCACGGAAGCAAGGGAGAGAGAAAAAGCAACCTCAGCCTCTAATACAGTCCTTAGGAAGTTGAGCCTGAGTCACAAAGTAAGGGTTTCAAGGCTACTAAGGCTGGTCAGCTGGACTCATTTAGACGCACAGAGCATTTTCAGAATTCAAATGTGAACTCTCTTGTATGTCTAATTCTTTAAATTTAATTCCTGATATTAATGTTCATTAGAGGATAACCGTTTTGGTATCTTAGATACATAAAAATGAGCACGTTTGTAAAGAAAGGTCTTAACAATCCTAATAGACAAATAAGGCGGCTCTGGCATAGCCACATAAATCATCAGAGTTACCATAGCTACAACATGAAAACTTACACTGGCCTAATAAATGGAGGAATCAACAACGTGTCAAATTTATCCCCTAGAAATCGGTTGTCCTAGCCAGGCGGTGGTAACACAAACCTTTAGTCCCAGCACTCTGGAAGCAGAAGCAGGCGGATCTCTGTGAGTTCAAGGCCAGCAGGATCTAGTGCCAGGAATGGCTCCAAAGCTACAAAGAAACCCTGTCTAACAGGATTGGTAGCTTGTATGTTTATCAAAACTAAGCAAGGTACAAGCCTGTGAGCCTACCCTTCAGGCAACTGAAGCAGAAATATTGCTACAAGTTTAAGGCCAGCATGTGCTACATTGTAAGTTCTAGGTAACCTGGGCTATGAAGCAAGATGCTTTTCAAAGGACAAAAATGAATAGATTTTCTCAGGTGATAAGACTTCCTGAACATTCTCCATATGCTGTTGCTGCTTTGTTTGTTTTTAAGATATTTTAATTTTTAAACTATTACTTCTGTGTATGCATGTTTTGCCCTTATGTATGTCTGTGTACCATGTGCGTGCCTGGTGTCCTCAGAGCTCAGAAAATGGGGGGCTGGAGGGATAGCTCAACCATTATAGGCTAGGCTGACAACCAAAATATATAAGAATTCAGAAAATGGTGTCTGAACCCCTGGAACTGGAATCACAGTTAGTTGTGAGTTGCCATGTGTACACTTGGAATCAATCCGGGTCCTCTGGAAGAGCAGCTAATGCCGTTTTCACCATCTCCCCGGTCTTGTTTTGATTTTTTGTTTGTCTGTCTGTCTGCTTGATTTTTGTTTTGGGAGACAAGGTTTCTCTGTGTAGTCCTGGCTGTCCTGGAACTCACTCTGTAGACCAGGCTGCCTCTGCCTCCAGAGTGCTGGGACTAAAGGCATGCACCAACTTGTTTTTGTTTTTTTAAGGGGTATGTACCCCTACCCAGCCTGGAAATAAATATGTAGTCCATGCTAGCCTTGAACATGTGGAGATCCTCCAACCTCTGCCTCCTGGGTATTAGATTCACAGATGTCTATATGTAGGTTCTTACAACCTGCTTCTCTTCATTGTTATTTAGTAAATACTGAATGCAGAACAACATTGTTCTTCTACTTTAGGTATTTTGTTAAACAGAAACCAGGCTCCCTTTCATTTATATTCCCCAACTATAAATTAAAAACAGATAACATAAGTGATTTCATCTTTTCTTTTGTCTTCTCTGTGCTTTACATCTGACTTCTTACCAATTAACTCCTGAATTATGCCCACTCTACTTACTAAAATGAACTATCAAGCTTTGGCTTATTGTAGACAAATGAAAAAATAGTTTAACTTTGGTTTTAGCTCATGGTTCATTTGGAGAAGTTTGTTATTGAATAGTTTGTAGAATAGTATTTAATGTGATATCTCTGAAATTAAATCACAATGAGTTATTAGTGAAACAAACGGAAGAACACAGCAAATCTATTGATAAAATAGAAAACAGAATTTTGTCATACTACACTTGATTACAGAAAAAGCAACAGTAATAGAAAAAGGAGCTTAACTGCAAACACGGTGAAAGTATTTTCAACGTTGTATGTTAAGTGGAGGAGATGCGTTGATTGCTAAGAAGATAACAGAGAAAGCCAAAGTAGTAAGCCTGGTTAAAAATCTGTGCAAACAATTTACAAATTGCTTATGTTCTAATATCACAGCACGCCATAGTGGTACATTTAATAGTGAGATGATTCAAGTTTTAGTAAATGACAGTTAAGTGAATGATCTGAAGACGTTATTCAAAATTTTCAATTTATATTTCATCTTTAAAGCCAGAGTTGATGGGAGATGCCATTCTGTATATGTTTCTCATACTGGTTAATAATAAAGCACTGTTGGCCAATAGGAAAGGAAGATAGGAGGGACTAGGAGACAAGGAGGAAATAGGAAGAAAGAAGGGAGTCAAGATGGAGAGTCTGAAGAAAGCAGTATGCTGCCGGCTCCCCGGTAAGAGAAAAACATAGATCAGCAGAAATGGGTTAATACTTAAGACAGAGCTAGCCGAAAAGAAAGTAGTAACTGGCCAACAGTATAATATCTAATACAGAGTCTCTGTGTATTATTTGGGGCTGGCTTGGTGGCGGGACAAGACCAGGCGGTGGGGGAAAAACCCGTACTCGTTACACAGAGTACTATAAATACAGTGCTCAGAATAGTACTCTTCCAGCAATTCAGCAACTCCTTGACAGTAAGTAAAGTATTTGAGTCTTTGGGGTGTGTGTGTGGGGGGGTGTATTTTGAGACAGAGTATTACTACATAGCTCAAGCCAACCTCAGACCTGTGATCCTCCTGCCTCTCTTTCCCAAAGGCTGGTGTGCATCACCATATCTGTCTTAATATTTACACAAGGAAAAGTGGCTATCCCTGGCACCAGGAACTACCTAAGAGTTAACTTAGACTCTTATGTCGATGCTAGCAAACCAGCTTACACTTACTTCACATTCCAGCCAACTCACTGAGAATGCAGATGTTGAGCCAGATGTGGTGGCATACCCCAGGCACCCGAGCACTCAGGAGGCTGAAACAGGATTGCAAGTTCAAGTTCCTGTGGTAGGCACCCATGGTCTCTTGATTCTTCATTCAGACCCGTGTGACGCCTTCCCCTTAAGTGTGAGCAAAATGACTTCCTTTTGAAATATGGAATATAACAAAAGTGATGTTGGATTTTTTTATATCCATAAAATCTGGACTGGTAAAAATATTACATCTCTCTATGTCTGTGAAGGTGTTTCCAGAAAAGATTAGCGTTTGAACACATGGACTCAGTGAAGGAAAGTACACTCACCAATGTAGTGGGCATCACCCAAGCCACTAAGAACAGAGTCAGAACAAAGAATATGATTTACTCTGCTGGAGCTAGGATAGTTACTTTCATCAGTTTTGCTCACTGTCATGTACTTCCTGGTCCTTCCTCGGGCCTTTCTTTAGCTAGAAGGAAACTCTATCAATGGTCTTCCTAGGTCATCAGCTTGCAAACTGATACTGCTTCCTTCCCACCCACCCCCTTTCTCCTTCTCCCTCTAGTACTGTGAATTGCTTTTAGGAGAGTCTAGTGTGATAAGAAGCTGAGCCAAGCCTTTAGCTACCAGACTATGAGAAAATGAAGTCTCAATAGAACAACTTGCAATGCATCTCACCCACTTAACAACCCAAGTGAGTAGGCAGCTGATCCTTCCTGGTGCAGTTTTAACTGCCTCTAAAAACCTAGCCAAGCTACAAACAGATCCCTGATCCACAGAAATTTAACTAACAAAAGCTGTGTTAAGCCAGCCATGATGGTGTATGCTTTTGATCCCAGCACTCAGGAGGCAGGTGGATCTATATAAGTGAAACACTGTCTTAAAAAAAAAAAAAAATAAGATTGTATTAAGCCACTAAATACTAAATCTAGGGGTAATTTCTTATGCAGCATAGGCAATCAGCACCAAGCACCCTATAAAGGTCAGTTAGTGACCAATTTTTAAGTTCCTTCCTCTTCCCCCAATACTCACACCCTGGTGAACGGAACCACCATCCAAGCTGACCAAACCAAAAGGAAGAAAAATATTTAATTCTCTTTTTCAACCCTTCTTATAAACAAAACAGGCTTCATGTGTACCTCAGAAAGAACACTTAGAGGAGTAGATGGAGTTAAGCTTGAGTTATTTTGAGAGAGAGAGAGAGAGAGAGAGAGAGAGAGAGAGAGAGAGAGAGAGAAAGAACCTGTGTGTGGAGCTTCAAGCCAGAAGGAAAATAATAAAACTTAGAACACAGAGGGAGGCCAAGGTCATTCAGGGTCTTGAGGGTGATGGAAGAGGCTTGGGTTTTTATTCAAAGTGTGATGGGAAATGAAGAAAGAACATTAAACAGCATCATTAGATGACCTCATTCATGTTTTAATCTGAGTCTTAGTTCTTGTATAGGACCCTTCGGCTGCAGTGTGGAATAAAAATTATAAGTCAAGGGTGAAGCAGAGACAAGCAAGGGAAATGCTTAGCATTCTACACAAGCAGCGATCGTACTTCAGATTAATTACACTGGCCATAAAGAAATGTTGGTACATAGGGATGGATTAAAGAACAACAGCACAGTTTCTGAAGTATGGTTGATAACACTGGCTGAAAAATGGTGTGAGAACCCAGAGCATGAGTTTAGTTTGACTATAGGAAAAGATGGGGAGGGACATATACCTAAGAGTAAAAATCAATGGTGTGGTAGCATATACCCTCTAATACCAGCACTAGAGAAGCTGAGACAAGAGGAGCTCTATAAATTGAGGCCAATTTGGCCTAAATGATGAGTTCTAGGACAGCCTGGGCTACAAAACGATATCCAGTCTAAAAACAAATCTACCTCAGGTGTGAAGACTTGGCCTCACTGAGCCCTAGGGGCTGATGGTGGATCTATGCCTCCTGACCAATCCCATCCTGACTTCTATGACCATGGCCAGCTGTTTCTGGCTGTTCGTCTAAAGCTGCCCCCACAAGCTCAATCCTGCTCTTGACAGCCTCTGGTATTCCAGGAGCCACATACCCAGTACTATGATACTACATCCCATCAATATCTACATTTACCCAACCCTTGCCCCCTTCTCACCAGGGTGTGAGTGTGTATAACATCCTCTGAGTCTCCCTTTCCACATGAGTGATGGAGGGTTTTATAGCCCGTATAATGTGAGGCACTTGAGATCAAACCAAGGAGCATCTCACATGCTAATCAAGCACTCTACACTCCTACCTTCCTAGCCCTTTTCCCTTTCTTCTCTTTTTCTTGCGCTTTTATTTTGAAGCAGGGTCTTACTATATTACCTAGGCTGGTCTTAAAGTCACTCTATGACCCAAATAGGTCTTCAACTCATGGTCCTCCCACCTCAACCTCTCCAGTAACTGTGGGCCAAGCACAACCCTAACACATGCATTTTGTCATAGTCGTTCCCTGGGCATTCCACGTTTCTTTCACTATTTGCTACAGCAGAGCTTCCATAGGATCAGTACTTGTAAGACACAACTTAACAGTGTATTAGCGCCATCTCCTGGACACCTAGCCAGGGCACCATCCCTTTCCCTGGGATCCAGTCCTACAATAAACCCCAGTTCCTGAGGATACAGATTAGCCAAGGCCTACAACTACTTCAGGGTACAGGCTTTCTCTCCCTCCAAAGCAGACCGCATGCCTCTGCATTTGATGATGGATCCTAAGCCAGGGCTACATAGAGAAACCACCTCCAAAAAACAAGATAAAAAAGAAAAACAAGCAAAAACCTGACTCCTTCCAGGCAGTGGTGGGGCATGCCTTCAATCCCAGCACTCAGGAGGCAGAGGGAGATGGCTCTCTGTGAGTTCAGGGCCAGCCTGGTCTACAAAGCTAGTTCAAGAACAGCCAGAGCTGTTACAGAGAAAGCCCTGTCTCAAAACAAAAACAAAAAACAAAACCTGACTCCCTGGCAGTTTTTTGACCCCCACATGTGTGTGACCACACAAACAGAAAATAACTGTTTAAAAATAATTTTTTACAGATATGTAATTAAACACAAAAATTAAAAATCTCTTTAAAAATAATTTGAAGTATATCACTGTGATTGCAGATTGCACCAAGCGAACATGCCTACCTTATAAATAAATAAGTATAACAATGTTTTAAGAAAAGGGGGGCTGGAGAGATGGCTCAGTAGTTAGGAACATTGGCTGTTCTTCCAGAGGACCTGAGTTCAGTTCCCAGCACCCACATGGCAGCTAACAATCCTTTGTAGCTACAGTTCCAGGGGGGTCTAATACCCTCTTCCAGCTTCTAAAGGTACCAGGAATGCATGCAGTACACAAACATACAGGCAAAACACTCGTACACATTCAAATAAATTAAAAATAATTAAAGAGGTAATGGTTGAGGTTCTGAGTTTACTATGATCACACAGCCTCTGCTTCTCAAGTTCAGGGATTATAGGCATTAGCCATAACTGTCACTGTCTTAGTTCATAGTAAAAACCTCAATTACCCTGGCCAAACAAATGTAAACACATTGTAAGCTGAGTGTGGTGGTTTACGCTGCAATCTTAACAGTCAAGCGGCTAGGACATGCAGGATTCCCTGAGTTTGCCTTAAGTTTGGGGCCAGCCTGGCCTATAGAGTGAGGTCCTATTAAGGCTAGAGGGGAGGGTGGGGCTGGAGAGTTCATTCAGCAGTTTAGGAAAGCGGCCTCTTCTTCCAAGGGACCCAGATTCTACTCTCAGGACCCACATGGCAGCTGACAACTGTAACTCCAGCTCCAGGGGGTCCAAGACATACATGCATGCAGGAGAAACACCCATATATAAAAACAAAATAAAAAGGAAACAAATTCATTTTTAAAGCTTACATTTGAGCTGAAATAACAACAGATTGCCTCATTTTTGTCATAAACTATGAGGGTAACCATTCAGTGAGTTTATCTAAAATGAGGGTGTTAAGAAAATGTCTTCTTAATTGCCCCCACCCCCTCCTCTCTCTCTCTGGTTTTTCCAGACAGGGTTTCTCTGTGTAAAATCTCTGGCTGTCCTAGAACTTGACTGCCTGCCTCTACCTCCTGAACGCTGGGATTAAAAGCATGCACCACTAACCTGGCTGACACCCTGTCCTTTTTTTGGGGGGGGGGTGTTGGAGGGAAGGAAGGGGGAAATGATGTAATTATATGCCGATTAAAATAAAAATGATTTATTATCAAAACGTTATATTGGCCTGAAATGTCATTTGTCCTTATCAAAAAGGAGTCTTGAAGGTAGGCATTATTTATTTCTTAAAGGTATGTAAGCATTCTGTGGCAAAATACCTTGAAAAGTGTCAATTTATCAAAAGGCGAGAAGCCCAGGCATTGTGGCAGAATTGCAGGGGGCTTGAGGCTCTTCAACACAGGAGCTAGGGAGAAGGAAAAATGGGAAGATGATTTTTCGGGACCCCAGTATCTCCTTCTAGGCAGCTCCTCCAGTGACCGACCTTCCTCCTGATTGGTTCTGCCTCCTAAAGGTTCCCTCATCTTCCAAGTTTCACATTCTGGGGACAGAGACCTGATTTTAAAAAGGATGCCTACGTCCTCATCGGGGTTTTTTGGTTTTGGTTTTCGACTAGCGCCACCTGGTGGGCATTCGTATCGTACGGCACGAGAAGAAAATCCGCTGAGTTTATGGACAGCAGCAGCAGGCTCTTCTGGCAGGCGGTTCCCCAAAAGCTTTTCAGTAAGTAATTCAGCCCTCTTGCAGTCTATGACATGGTTTGGTACTGAACTTGGGGGTGCCCCGAGCCACGTTTGTGAGTGTGATGCCAGGTGAACTCTGCTCTAATTAAAGCTGAGTTTGTAACTTGGTGTTAAAGCCCAGGGGCCCTAAGAGGTCACCTGCAGAGAGGCTGCGCAATTGTAAGGGATTTGCCATTTCCCATAGCAAAAGTCAGCAGGGACCTTGAGTGGTGGGGGACAGTCAACAGGGAGTTTGTGGAAGCAGCTCAGCACCAAGAAAATACTCCTTACTTAAACAACAGCACCACGATCCCTTTTCTAACACACCTGTTAAACAACTTGAGACGGCTGAGCCATCGAGACTGAAACATAAACACAAGCATACACCCCATCTCTTCTAGCTGAACCGTCCCACGCCTGCACTTAAGTTCCAGTAAGCTATGTGAGTCCAGACATTCAAAAACAGAAGCATCATCTCCCCCTTTTCAGACTTGGGAACAAAACGACAGCTCCCATTTTAGTCACTCTACACCAATGAATGGTCTTGTCCAAGACCCCCAGACTCAACATACTACAATAATAAGTAGCCTTTACACGGGGTGTAGGGAACATGATATCAACTATAAGTAACAAAACTCCAGAGCTAGAAAACTGACTAACAGGACCCTCTGGAACTTTTCTTTTACAAATGAGCCTGTGACATTACCTACCTTTGATCCAACTCGGCTGTCTCCTCCCCTTTCCAGCCTCAGTTCATCCAACACCACAAAAACCTACTGCCAGACACCAGGATGCAGGCTCTGCAACACTAAGAAACCTTTCTGGGTCACTGTACTAAGAGGGTACCTGGAGAGCTCTACATCATGAGGCTGGCCACTGTGAGCTTCATGTATCTCAGGTGGTCGTGAATTAATTGTGATCTGCCTTTCTCCACCTCCAAGTGCTGTGATTACAGGTGTGTACCACCAGGGAAGCTTTACAAATACATTTTTCAAGACCAGCATTTAAAAAAACGAAACAAGGGCCAGGCTGTGGCGGCATATACCTTTAATCCCAGCAGAGGTAGATTTCTGTGAGTCTGAGGCCAGCCTGGTCTACAGAGCACCAGGACAGGGTCCAAAGCTACAAAAAGAAATCCTGTTTCAAAAAAGAAAAAGAAAAAAAAAAAAAAAAATGAAAACAAAAAACCCCGGAAGAATCTAGGGTTCTGGCTCAGCCGGCAGATTGTCAGTCACATGAGGCCTAGGGTTTAGATCTCTAATATCCACATACAGTCCCCAGTCACAGCGGGGCACAGCTATAATCCCAGTGCTGGGAAGTGGAGGCAGGAGGGACCCTGGGGTTTCTAGTTATACATAAATCATTTAAAAAGAGAGAGCAAATGCTGCTGGGCAGGGTTTAATCCAAGCACTGGGGAGGCAGAGCTGGGTAGGTCTGAGTTTGAAACGAGCCAGCCTGATCTACAGAGTTCCAGGAGTAACTTAACTACCAGAGCTACAAAGAAACCATTTAAGGAAAAAAAAAGAAGCAAATACAATCAGAAAAACAGGGTACACTTTTCTTTACACTCAGCTGCAAGGTGTGCGCCACCAACACCGGCCCAGCCCTGTGTTGTTTTAAGTTAATTTTTGTGGTGACTTGAAGAATGGTCCCCACAGGCTCATGTATTTGAATGCTTGTGCTGCAGCAGATGGGAGTGTGGGATTAGGTGTGGTCTTGGTTGGAGGTGTCACTCAAGCTGGGCTTTGAGGCTTCAGAAACACCACATCCTTTCTCCTCCTCTCAGTTAAGTCTCTTTATTCCACTTCATGGTTGTCTCAACACGTAAGATCTCAGCTACCTGCTGGCATGCTCCCCACCACAATGGGCATGGACTCAACCTTCCCAAACTGTAAACAAGGCCCCAACTAAATGCTTTCCAGTTGCCCTGGTCACGTATCACTTCACAACAGAAAGGTAACTAAGACAACTTCGCAGGATGTTTTACCAATGTTAAAACCACTGGGCTCATAGTGTTTCCATAACAGAGAAACCCTGTCTGGAAAGAACAAAACAATAATAATGATAGGATGATTTAGGTATGGTAGATCCCAATTTCTCCTAGTTGGTTTGTCAATTTCACAGACCTACAACTATCTGGGAAACAAACCATATTGCCTCTGTGGTAGTTTAAATAAAAATGGTCCCATAGGTTCTTACATTTGAATGCTTGGTTCCCAGTTTGGCTAACTGTTGGGAAGGGTCAGCAGATGTGGTAGCTTGATTGGAGATGGTGGGTCTTGAAGTTTCAAAACCCCAGGCTGGCTAGGCTGTGTCTCTTTCTGCCCACTGTCTCTCAGCTACTTAGGAAGCCCCCACCTGCTTCTGTGGCACCGTTGACAAGCTATAAGCAAGTTTTCTTTTGGCACAGCTGCCTTGTCTCTTCACAGCAACAGACAGTACCTAAGGCAGCCTTAAGAGTGCCTAGTAGACAAGTCAGGGGGACATTTCACTGATTAGTGATTGCTGTTGGAGGGTGCAGCCTGAGGACAGTGCCACTCCTGAGCAGGTGGTACCAGGTTGTACAGCAAACCACGAAAAGCAAACAGTAAATAGTCTCCCTCCATGGAGCCTTATTCCTGCCTTCTTCGGGTTTCTATGCTGATATTCTGTCCCCTAACACACTAAGAAGTGAACGGTCTACGCAAGCTTTCCAGCTTAAGGGGACGGGAATGTGCAGTTTCTTAGGATGTAGCATAGTCCAAGAAGCACATTCTGTACATAAAGACACTCTGACCCTTGACACACTAAGGGCAGAGAGAAAGGATCTGAGTGTGACAGAGCACGTATGCACAAGCCAGAGGAAATTTGTGGGAGTTAGGTGTTCCTGTCTGCCTCTCACTGTGCACCGTGTGCCAGACTGCATCAGAGCCCCTGGAACTACACCTACAGATGTTTTCCAGCTGTCACACAGGTGCTAGGAACCCAACATGGGTCTTCTGCAAGAGCAGTTGGTGCTCTTAACGACTGAGATCCCTCCAGGTCCAGAAAAAAACATTCCCACCAGAGACCTTAAAAAACAAAAATCACAAAACAGCGCCTTTTATTTTCTAATAAGACTAAATTTATTCAATACCCTAGAGTAAAAGTTTTGATTATAAGTATCCAACAGTATAAAAGTACAAAACAGATCTGTAGATTTCTAATATATTAATACAAAGTGCATGACTACATACAGTACATCCTACAGGCAGAGAGTGGAGGGGGGGAGAAGACTGTGGTTGAGGTCTAGTAATAAATAAATAAATACAGAAGTAGAGATGATCCATCAAAAGTATATTCTACCACCAATACTGCAGCCAAAATGTACAAAATAAATCCCATGTCAAAAGCAACGCAGAATGGTAATGGCTGGACTCTGTACTACACCAAGGCTGTGAAGAACAAAACCCACTCATTGGGCAGTCTGTGCATGTGGTGGCTTGTACTAGGTAGGTTTTCCCCAAAAGGAAGAGACACACAATGTAAAACTTCACAACTATAGGATGCCACAAACTATGGCCCTCCCTGTTGTGAAACACTAACAGACTTTAAAAATCCAGTTTTCAAAATAATCATGAGTGAAGAATACTAAGGCAGCCACATAACCCCTCCCTCTACGAGGTCTGAAATGGCACTATTGTTTTTCCTGAACTTTGAGAAGAGGCCATCAGACAACTTCCACAGGGCTCTACTGAGAAGCCCTCACTGAGATCTCGGCATGAGGTGCTCCATTCAGCCATCTTGATGTTCAGAAGCCCAACTCCAAAAAGCCAACCCAACCAAACAACTCAGCCTCAACACATAACTCTTTTCTTCTAATCAGCTTTAAATAGTGGGAGAAAAACAATAAGACAACAAAACCCCAAACCCTAATAAAGTTATGACAAGGCAAAGAAAGAGCTACTCTATAGATAAAACCTCCACAAAGGTCAACTGAGGTAATCCAGAGCTAGAACTGAATCGTATGGATTTCAGTGAATCCCAGACAGCTGTGTAACACCAATGTCAATTATTTACACACTGCAAGCCCTCTAAGAAATGTGCCCCAAGCAGCATCAACTGTGCCCCATGCATCCCCAGGACTCACACATTCTGTTAAGTAGTTTACAACCACGCGCGCATTTCTCTGCCGTACGGTGATGCTTTGGTACTATCTCTATAGGACCTTGCCCATCCTACAGGCTTGCCTTCCCCAGAAGGAGCCCCAGTCCTGTTTTTATAAGATTCACATAATGACGTTTATCAAATATTACCATGAAGGGAAGCAACACAGCTCTTGTGTGTTCAGAAATTGCCTCCTCCTTCAAGCTATTTGCAGAATTCTCGGTCTGTCCTGCTTAATAATCAGTAGTACAGGTCTGAATCATCAGAACCTTGGCAACGCCTTAGCATTTAAAAAATTTTAACTACCTCTAGGGGCAGGTCATGCTACTGAGTTATGACATATTATCATGAGGGAAAACAAGTGTAGCCAGTCATCTTAAAATGCCCCAACCACTGCTTCTCCACAGAAAGACTAAACTACATATGGTTTATCACACAACAAATCCCATCTCTGTCCCCTGAAACCCCCCCTAATCTCATTCATTAGAGGGGATTAAAAAAAAAAAAAAAGACTTAAAGAGCACTTTACAGCAGCATTCAGCCTTCCTATGAAATACTCAGCATATTAAATAGTATGTACACTCTTTTCTTGCAGTATGCTAGAACTGGCTTCAGAGTTTGTTGGATGTGGGGATGGGTAACCCATTAAAAACTATCCTAAAAAATGTCTTTTGGCAGAATAGCAGGTATCCAAGTTAAAAATAGGAGGGTCAGTCTGTTGCTTTGTGGTTTTTTCCAAAGTTTAAATCGCTCTTTGTTCCCTTCTACATAGACCTCAGTCACCACTCCTGAGTAGAGATGGGCAGAGGCGCCGGTCCCTGCTCCTCGGGCTTCTCCGCAGCAGCTTTCTTACTGCTGCAGCAAGGCTTGAAGAGATGCGTGTCGATGAGGACTTCCCCAAAGCGGCCCTTGTAGATGATCCCACAACATATTTTCTGTCTAAAATAAAAGAGGAGAAGATATATTAAAAGCACGAACTTTTGGAAGTTGTCAAGTTTGGCAGGAGCCACCTTTATCCATGGAACCATCTTTCCAGCCCAACAGCTTCTATTTTCTTGACACTTTTTGGTCAGATCTTCAAGCAAATCCTACTCTTCTCTGATTCTCTGCCTATTTCTTTTTGATTCCCTTCATTTGTATGCTTACCTTTATGATTACACACTTTATTGGTCTTACTCAGATTATTTATAAAGTAACCCTGCTTAATCTATCTCTGTATCCTAAAAGCAGCAATCACTCACCCATACATTGTGTGTGTGTGTGTACACATACATTCATGTGTTATTTTTGTGGAAACTAGAACTCAACATGGGATATCTTCCTCAGATGCTTCTCACCTTATCTTTGAGGCCAGAATAGCTGACTAGCCCTGGGATCCTGTCTCTGACTCCCTAATGCTGAAACCAAAGATCAACCTCAAGCTCACGGAGTTACATTCCTTTGTATGTTGCAGATTCTATTATACTTTCATTTCCATTTATATGGGTTGGTTTCTATTATCTTCCTGTCTCTTATGTTGACCTCAGAAATTCTCCTGCCTCTGTAGCACAAGGGCTGGGGTTAAAGGGACCCAAACCAGGATCAGAGTTAGTACCTCCTAGCCAACTGAAGACATCAATATACTGGTTTCTGGCTTGTTTTATGCATGTTTCAAAGAATTCATCTTTGCATTTTGGTTATTCCTGTGAAAGCAGTATTTTCTCTGTACAGTTAGTCAGATACTGTCCTTCCTATTTTATAGCTCTAGATATGTCTACAAAGTAAAATATCTTATCTGTTTTCTATGTCCTAGGGATACTACTTTTTCTTTGAAAATATTTTCTCTTTTCTAATTATTGTCTTTTGGGTTTCTAGCCACATATGTACATTTTACCTGGCCTGAGTGTACCCTATCCCCATGACAGTTTTAACTGGCTCACTGTAGAATTGAACTGAGAAATCTTGGGTGTCACTGATCCTAGGCTGTGTAAGAGTGGAGAATGCTGGCTGAGCACGACACAGTGATGTGGTGTAGCCAGTCCTCAAGCTTCAAATACTGTGACTGCCCCCACAGTGACAGTCACTGTAACCTGGGGCTGTGAGCTTAAAACAAACCGTTTAACCGATGTGCTTTATCATAGCAAGCGGAAACTAAACCAAGACACCTGCTAATGGCACAAGAAAACTTGAACCATTTGCCTCTTTTTAGAGGTAACTGTCAGAATAGCTAGTCTTACTCCAACATAAATTTAAGTTCCTTGATGTATGTCTTACATTCAGTCTGATTCCCACTAATCCCAACTCCCTATTTGCGTCACCACTTATCTGTCAAATAATTTCAGCCGCTATTCAGACAGAAAGCTGCAGCCAGTGGGTGAGATGGATGGGTGAGTCTAAACAGTTTTGACTTCTATTTTTACCTTTTCCAGTAGGTAAGATCTAAGAAGGAAAAAACTGGAGTTCTATTAGAACTGGAAGCCATCTCTGTATCTGAGCCATCATCTGACTGGTTACTGTAGCAGGGAGACTGGGCTGGAGAGGCACTTGAGGTGGTGCTGTGAGCATCCGAGTCTGCATTAAACAAACACAGAAGACATTTCCAGTTTCATCACGTGCTAAGCCCAGGAGCTGCTCCACTTCTCTACAAGGGGAAATAACTCGGGGAATTGAGGTAATTTACTAACTAGCCTAGAGCTACACCGGCGTATTTCCACGATGTGCATTGAGAAACCAGGAAATAAAGTGGAGTACAGCATATCTCTGTGGGTTCAGTGTCTCTGAGTCAGGGGATAGCCTGGTCAACACTGATTTCCAGGATGGCCAGAGAGAATGAGAAAGAAATAAAAGCCAGAAAAATAAACCTTTTTGGTTGATGGTCATTGTGTACTGAGAAGATCACAACCACCATTTAAAGTTCCCATCTACCCAGGAAATGGAGAGAACAGTCCTCTAAGTCAGAGAAACAATTATTAGAGATTTATTAAACACCAAAAGCTTCAGTCTAAATAAAGCGTGTGTGTGTGTGTGTGTGTGTGTGTGTGTGTGTGTGTGTGTGTGTGTGTGTGTGTGTGTGTGTACAACCTCAGAGACCAGAGGTTATCTAATGCCCTGGAGCTGGAGTCAGTAGCTATGAGCTACCAGATAAGGGTGCTTGATGGGCACCAAGCTCTTTTGCAAGAGCAGTAACATGCTGAGCCATCACTCCAACCTCACTAAAACATTTTTTCTGGAGTGCTTACAAGGGCAGGGGGTGCAGCTGAGTAGTGAAGTGCGTTCCTGGCACAAAGCCTTGTGTTTGAGCTCTGCCATTACAAGGAAAATAAGCACATACATACAAGGTCCTCACAAGTTCCTCTTAAAACATGCTTACATAGATAATATAAAATTAAACATATAAAGTATGAGTTACAAAGTATCATGTGGTATTAGTATGCTAATTCACCTTAAAATGAATGGTATTCAACTTCCTAAAAAGAAAAAAATTTCAAGAGAATCATACCTGAAAGGAGTAATCTAGCAGGATATTTAAACCTCACAATTACATCAACAGACAATTTCTATGTGAGGGAGGCTCACTGTAAATGCTCAGGTTTTTTGAACTATTTGAAATTTCAGTGTGTACCATTTTTTTTACATTTAAAAGCTGCAGTATCCTTAGCTTTAGTCTAAGACTTTGGGACACCAAGATACATAACAACTGCATGCAGTGAAAAACTGAAATTGTTAGCCTTAATCGGTAAGGATGAGTTAGGCATGAACAAGAGAGCACAAGGCAGATGAACAATAAGCAAAGCTCTCTGAATCAGAACCTCCAAACACTTGCCATTCTATCTAAATTCTTATTATGAAATACTAGTGTGTTTAATCTAGCAGTTTTTGCCTCAGGTCCTGAGGGTTAAACAGACAGGTATTATACAGTAACAAGAGGGGGCTTCCCTTTCAAAGTCTGATGTCTAAGCTGAATATATATTCTAGATAACCACAACCCACACTAACAGTCTATGAAGCCAGTATGAATTTAACACTCACGCTCCACTCAAGATAACACACATGTCTTACACTGCAAGGTCAGACGCTATCTTGGCTCCATGTGAGTGATGATTTCTAAACTTTTATAGCATGAATTCTAATTGTTGTTTTTTTCTGGTTTTTCAAGACAAGTGTTTCTCTGTGTAACAGGCCTGGTTGTCCTGGAACTCACTCTGTAGACCAGGTTGGTCTCTAACTTATATAGAGATCTGCCAGCCTCTATCTCCCAAGTGCTAGGATTAAAGGAATGTCACTCCAAGTGCTGGGATCACCTTTATGTGAGCTGTTTCTCTTTTAGACTGAAATCAATTTTGTGTAGCTCAGGTTAGCCTTGAACTAACAGAGACCCATCTGCCTCCATCTCCCAAGTTTCAGAATTAAAGCGTGTGTCACCACTGCCTGGCCTCTATGGCTAACTGGTGTGACACTCTGATGTTCAAGCAAGCTTTATTTGTTAGATTAAAAAACAAAATATCACCACAAAGTTTCCATAAATCTGGGCTTTGGTTGAATGCTGTCTAAACTAATCTGCTATTTTTCTGCACATCTCCAGGACTTAATCTGTTTATGTATAAAACCCAAGTAAACAAGATAGCAGCACAGTCTAGAAAACTAAAACGCCAATAAAGACACATTGTATTGGCATACTTTGAAAAAGTAACTACCTATTTTAAGTTGTTTGTGTGTGTGATAGAATGTTGTTTTTTATCTGTGTACATATTCATGAGAGAGAGAGAGAGAGATTGTTGCTTTTGTCTGTGTACATACTCACAAAGCCAGACTGGTGTCTTTACTGAGGCAAAGTCTCTCTATGAACCCAGTGTTTACTCACTGTCAGACACCTTGTCCCAGGGATCCCTTATCACTGCATCTTGAATGCTATGATCACAGGCAAACATGTCTGCCCAGCTTTGTGTTGAAACATTTGTTTGTATGTTACAGGCATACACATGTCACAGAGCACACGTAGAAGTCAGAGGACAACTTTTGGCACCTGGTTCTCTCCTAACTCATTGGTCCTGGAGTCAGGCCTGGGCAGCAACCCCACCTTTCCAGATGATCTAGCTCCCTTGCATGCTCCACTCAGCTTTTATATGTGCTGCTAGGGTCTAACTCAAGTCCTCATGTTTATGCAGCAAGCTATTTACCCACTCCAGGATCTCCCGAGCCCCTTTAGTCACTTTGAGATATCAAAATCAGAGTCATATTCCACAGAAATAAGAATATATTCACAAAGTCAATAAATAGTGCCTCCCAAAGGCTAAGATCCCAGAACAGGAAGGGGACCACCTCAGTACTCAGGAGACAGTAAGCAAGAAATGGACTCAACACACTGTAAACCAGCCCCAGTCAAAAATAAAACACTAAAACTCAGCAATAGTGCTCAAAAGCAAACTCACTGTGGCGTTTAAATTCCTTCTGCAGTTTGCTGATCTGGTTGCTTTTCATCCTGTTTCCAGACAGAGTTTTCACTTTCTTTGGTTTCAGGGTTGTCTTTAGACTAGGTCCTGCCCTTGCATCTACCACCTGGAAGAAAATACTGAATATTTAATACCATTTAGGCCCATGCTCACTTAAGGAGCGTCTGAGGGTTCTTGTGTGCCTTTAACTGTTGCATGACACACAGAAGGATAAGCACTACTTATGACAGGTCTGCATGCTAATCCCTGAATACCACCACAGCGGCATTTCCTCTCCCTTGTCTAGCACGGCACGGTTCTGCTTCCTAGGCCTTCAACAGGAATGGTTGCCATCACCTTCAAATATCACAATCATGAGTGATTTCCTCAGACAAGCTATTAAAGAAAAGCGTACTTACATATTAAGGTAATAGGTCCATAAGAAACCTACTGCAATAAATTAACACCGTCAAAGGACGGCACTGTGTTGTGTAAAGAAAAAAATGCCCATTTAATCAAAATATTTTATGTAATGTAGATTTCATAAATCTTGGCCAGAGATGGTGGCTCACACCTGCAACCCTGGTACCTGAGAGGCAGGGTAATCCAATCAGAAGGTCAAAGATGTCTTCTACTGTACTTCTACTGTACTTCTACTGTACCCCCCCCCAAACAAAACAGGGTTTCTCTGTATTGTTTTGGAGCCTGTCCTAGAACTCATTCTGTAGACCAGGCTGCCTCAACCTCCCAAATGCTGGGATTAAATGTGTGCACCACCAACGTCCAGCCTGAAACAAATCATTTTTTGTTTGTTTATCTGTGTTTCTATTTTATGTACATTGGTGTTTTCTCACGGGTGCCCAGTCCCCTGGAACTGGGGTTATAGACAGTAGTGAGCTGCCATGTGGAACTGAACCCAGGTCCTCTGGAAGAGCAGTCAGTACTCTTAACCACTAAGCCATTCCTCTAGTCTTAACAAAGCAAAAAAAAAAAAAAAAAAAAAAAAAAAAAACAAAAAAAAACCAAAAAACCCCAATACATCTGAAAAGTTAGTTAATATTATTGAGGAATTTAACAAAACTCTACCCTAGGGGATACTGAGTAGCACATTTAATCTAGCAAGTGGGGGCTGGAGAAATGGCACAGCAGTTAAAAGCACTTGCTACTCGCACAGAAAGTGGGTTTAGGTCACAGCACTCTGTAACTCCAGTACCAGGGGATCTAATGTTCTCTTTTTGGCCTCTGCAGGCACCAGGAGGCACACATACATAAATGCAGACAAAACACAGATTAAATGAAGGAGCTGCTTTTCCAGAACCCACACCAGCACAGCTCACAGCTGCCTGCAACTTCAGCTCCAAAGGATCCAACAGCCCCCGCCTCTGGTATGCTCACAAATAGAGCTAAATACACATTACATAATTCTGGTGATGTTAACACTGCTGACCTAATCACAGCTTATACAGAACAGCATCCATCTAGCATTTTATTTCATGGTCATCTCGTTCAGGTCCCACAGTAGCTCTATGGGCAACTGACAGCTTTGCAGCCTGTCAGGAGTCTATAAGTAACTAGTGAACACAAAACACAAACAAAACCTATGCCTAGGAAATACTACACTAGGCTAGTGTTTTTTGCTAATCTAGTGATATACAATTTTCTAAATTGGGGTTTGCTGATGTTAGTGTTATTTTAACAGAGATAGAAAGATGAACTTACATGATTCCAGTTTTTTTTTGATCCTGCTGGCAACTTCTTCCATCTTTTCACAAGCAGCACACAGGCATTGCAGATGTCTCCTGAGCGAGTCTCATGCAACCTGACAGGAAAACAGAATGTTAGGTGCCATGCTTTTCACTCATGAGGATCCCTGCGTGGATACTTCTCTTGGGGAAATACATCCATTTATGATTCGTCGATGTGACTTCCGATCTGTTCCACTGTTTCTTTAGTGCATTTCAGATATGAAAGTAACGGGCCAGTAGGTGGTCCTGCGTCCACAAATACACAGGCAAAGCTAAGTGGTATTTTAGAAGAAATTCTTTTGTTTACATTTTTATTGGTTTTAGACAGGGTCTCACTCTTCTCCCCTGGCCATCCTAGAACTCAATTTGTAGATTAGTTTGACCTCAAACTCACAGAGACCTGTCTATCTCTGCCTCTAAAGTGTTAGGATTAAAGGTATGTACTACCACCATGCCTGGCCCCTCAGTGGGTTCTTAAAAAAAAAAAAAAAGCCTATGCAGTTGAAGTTGGAAGAGAAATGATTGGATGATAGGGGAATGTTAGGGAGGAATGAGAAGGGTAGATCTGATCAGAACACACATACACACAAAGCTTTCAACTAAAAAAATTATTAGTTCTAGAGACCCATCAATCATGCGAATACATTCCATTTAAAAGTCTTTTTTAAAGCCACATGTAGTGGTTCACGCCTTTAAGCCCAGCACCTGTGATGCCAGGGCAGGTGGATCTCTTTGAGTTCAAAGCCCGCCTGGTATGTAGACGTAGTGAGTTCCATCCAGGACAAGCAAAGCTACACAGTGAGAACCCACCTTAAAAAAAAAAAAAAAAAAAAAAATCACGTATGTGTGTCTGTGTTTGTGTGTCTGGTGCTAGAGATCAGAAGGAAATCTTCTCAACCTGGAATTACAGACAAGTTGAGTCACCATGTGGATGCTAAAAACTGAACCAGGGTGCCCTAGAAGAACAGCAAGTTTTCTTAACTGCTGAGCCATTTCTCCAGCCCCAATGTACAAAGTAAGAGCTGTGGCGATGCATTCCTACAATCTTACCATTCAGGGGGTAGAGGCAGGAGGGCCACTATGGGCTAAAACGATATTCCTTAAAAGCAGAGTAGCCCAGGCATGATAACACACACACCTTTAAGTCAAGAAGCAAGTCTGGTCTACCTACATGGCAATTTCCAGGCCATCCGGGGATACATAGGGCTACTCTGTCCCCCCACCCAAAAAAAAAACCACCAACCAAAAAGAGTAAGAGAAAGTCTAGAATTAACAATGAGCAATCAAAAAATGCTTTAAGCAGAAGTAGTGTGTGGTTTGGGGTGATGGCTCAGGGGGTAAAGCATTTGCTGAACAAACACCAGAAGCATCTGAGTTCAAACACGCAGAACTTACACAAAACCAGGTATGCAGGTGTGCAATGCAAAAGCAAATATGGTCATGGGCATCTGTAATTCCAGTTCTCATCTATAAAAGTTGAGGTGGAAACAGGAAAATCTCTAGGGGTTCACAGGCCAGCTAGCCCGGCCCAAGAAGGAGGAAATAAACAGAATGACTACCTCTAAGGCCAGGACCAACACCTAAGGTTGCCTGACCCCAGCATGAACGACACAGCACATACAAGCACTCAATGTTGACATGCCAGTCAGTGGTGGCACACACCTCTAATCCCAGCACTCAGGAGGCAGACTATGAGTTGAGGTCAGCGTGGTCTACAAAGCAAGTTCCAGGACAGTCAGGGCTACATAGAAAAACCCTGTCTCAAAAAACAAAGTGCACATTCATTCAAAATCAACATCACAAAAATGCATGCATGCTCTCTCATACTATAGGAAACGGTTCAACATTAAATATTTTATTTCCAGGTGTCTGCTGAAAAGTTAACACACCCTGGTAAGTTCCAGGGTAGATCCTCCGCAAGTTAAAATGTAACTCTATTATTTACAAACACAATTCAGAGACAACACTGGAGGACCACTACAGGTAAGAGAATAGGATACATTTTGAAAATCCACTTATACATCTTACAGTTAAGAACAAAGTGAGTTGCCCAAACTGGAACCATAAAGGGCTTCACAACTAATTAAGCAGAGTAAGCTGTCAGTACTGACTCATTTTAAGAACACGAATCTTCACTAACCCAGATACTAGAAAACTAGTGATTTTAAATGTTAGCACATTCCCTTTGATTTGCATGGAAACATTTCCACATAATCTTGACTATCTTTCCCTCTAAGAATGGAACACAGGTGGGTAGCGGTGGTACACGGCACTCAGGAGGCAGAGACAGGTGGATCTCTGTGCATTTGAGGCCAACCTGGTCTACAGAGTGAGTTACAGGACAGGCTTCAAAGCTACAGAGAAACCCTGTCTTGGTGGGTGTGAGTGGAACATAACCAATCTTACCCAAAACAGCTCTGGAAGTCTTTTTCGTAGCGTTTACTGTCTGTGAACCGAGAGCTGGAGGACTTGGCTCTGCAGATACAGCAGCCCTCTATACTCCGGTACATCTTTGGCTTGTGAAAACCAAACATCTTTTCTTCTGGGCAATAGCTGTAAAGACAAAGGGATTGACACAACTTTGTTAAGAAACCACGCAAGGACTTTTCTCTGCTCCGCCCTACCTCCAGCACGCATAATTTTATAGCCAAGTCAAACAAACTAGAAGAGTTCCCCTCATCTACTACTCCATAGGCCAGTATATATAGAACATGCACAAGTGTCTGGAGCTAGGAGGCATCCATAACTCCTGCTTCTCCCTGAACTTTTCTTACATTACACCCTATATGAATTAACTGTACCACACTCCTCTAGGAACAGAACCCTTACAGAACCCTGACCATGTATGCCCAGTTTGATAGCCATTGTTAATCTGCTTTCTCCCTCTGCTCTGGACTCTTCCAGATGATTCTGGCTGTTCTCGTATCCACAATAAAAGCCCTAATCCCATCATGGGGCAGTCAGTCATGTGGACACTTTCTTTACTGTGGCCCCTGCATACACACATGCCAGTAAGAATGTGCCTAAAACTTATAACTAACGACCTTGGTATTGTGTGCCTCTCTATTATCAATGAACTCCCTGCTAGCAAAGTAGTGTACATTCACCATGACCACCCTGTTCCCCAGACATGTCTAAGAAGCGCCACACATCAACCATGCTCTACGAAGTGGGGGATGTGCTCTATACAGCACCATTAGCTGAAGGGAAGGTATGAAAATCAGATATCTAACCTTAGAGTTTAGGAATGATGTCCATGTACTAACTCCTCTGGTCAAAATCCCAATACTAAGGAAGGTAAAAACTACCTTTAGGTTGGAGGCCACTGAGACTACACATCTAAGGTCAACTTCACTAGATCTGGATTAGGGGACATAAAAGACAATGAATGCTGATTATGGTGACACTTGTATGTAATCCCAGCACTAGGGAAACTGAGGCAGGACTGCTGTGAGTTCAAGGTCAGTCTGGTCTGGAAACAGAGGGAAGATAAACATGGAAACCTAAACCCCAATGGACCAATCACAGGATTCGTACAGCCAACAAACTACCAATTACCAGAAAAATATCAGACAAAGAAAGAAAAAAGTACAATTCCCTTTGCACATATAGTACTGGAATTATAGTCATAGAACCGTCCTTATGTTATTTTAGAAGTAAATATATGCAAAGAAACTTCCTATATGCCACTTGTCATCTTTTGCCTGAGCCCATTTCGGTTCAGTGGACCACAGCAAAGACCAAAAAAGGTTCACATATAACCAAAAATATTCAGAGGCATGTGTATCTTTAATTTTAATTGTAATTATTTCTGGGGGGCAGGGTTTCTCTGTGTAGCCCTGGTTGTCCTGGAACTCACTTTTCTTTTTAACCTGAACTCAGAGGAAAATTTAAAGAAAATGCCCTCCCAAGCAAATGGTCATGTCATTTTAGCTTAAACAGTATCAAATGACAGACTCAAGATAGCAGACATGTATATTCCTGTTTCTTCTCTTAAAGCACCCTGGCCATCAAGGTCAAAAGGACACAGTTCCTCTTACAATCATCAATAGCACTGGGAAACTTCAGCCTCTTCATGAACAAGGACAAAGGAAGTATACGCAACAATGCTCCATGCCAGCTGTCTGTCTATAAACACTACCCTCACAGTGCCCTCCCCCCCCCCAGGAAAACACCATGCCACAACTATAGGGCACCCAGACTGTCTCTAGCTGTGAGGCTGACTGCGTCAGAAGTCAGTTTGGCCCATTTAACACACTTGCAAGCTGTGGTGAAATGCTCAACAGTGAAGATAGACACAAACATGACTCTGTAACAGTCCACTACATTCCTGTGGACTAGCTTTTACTTGAACAAGGGTGGGGTGGGAACAGAAACCCAGGGTCCATACTCTTCTAGACATTGCTGTGAGAAATGAAACAGGATCCTAACCCTCAAAGGGCACCCAGGTCACCTCTGACTGCATGATCACTTAACTAACTCTACTAAAGTCCCTTCTGAGCTCTTCTATGTCCTTACGGGGCACCTGGGAATCTGCAGCAAATACACGGGGGTATTCATTCCAAGCTTTGTTCACAGCAGCCCCTTTAAGTGGTGGTTTGTATTTAACCACTCTGAGGTTTGGGGAGCCCTGAGAATTAACTGAAATTATTTTCATAAAACCTATATTGAGTCACTTAATGTTCAAAACCAAAAACATCCCCCCAGTCTCTGTAGTGAAGTCGAGACCCAGCCCCCAAATCCGCTAATATCTGAAATGGTGGTAGGTGGGTCTGGCATAGTTTAGTTGTGATTTTTGAGATTTCTGGTATTTCAAACAACCTGGTGACTGTTCTTTACTTCTTTCCAAGTCCCCCATTTGTGAAGCAGTAAGTGGTTCATCTGGGAACTATCTCACTTGCTCAGACAGCTTGGCATCTTGTCTGTCTGTCTGTCCGTCTGTCTGTCCTGGCGAGCATCCTCACCACACCATTCTGCATCACTGGCAGTCACCTGCTTCCTGACTGAGGCAGGTCTGCTGCAGCACACAGCAGAACAAACAACCCATGATCTCACCTCTAAGTGTGTGTCTGAGGGACAGGAGAAAATTAAACTTAGAAAAAGTTATACACTGGGAGTGGTGACAAACTGGGTATCTATAAAACCCACAGAACTATAGGCATAACAATAAATGTTATGACATACAAATTATATCCGAAAGTCATAAATGCATACAGGCCAGAAACCACAAGCTATAATTTCTCAACTAATTCCACAATAAACAGTTAATATGTAATAATGTATCCATCCAGTATACGCTCCTTCCTACAACCTTCTTGTATAAATATCCTCTTAACACATTTGTTGCAAAGTAAACAGCTGGTAAAATTATAAGATGAGTGGCTATAAATATTATGCTCAATAAATTAAAAAATCAAACAACAACAAAAAAAAAAAGTGAGTTAATCTCCCCTATGAAAGATAAGGGCTGAACGGGAGTGATGGTTCAGGATCTCTTGCTCTCGGCACTCAAGAGGGTGGGCTCACAACTGGTAACTTTTGCTCCAGGGGATCCAAAACTCTTCTGGCCTCCACTAGTCATGTGCACAGCACATCCACACATACATAATTTAAGGCCAAGTGGAACACCCCTGTAACCCAGCATTTAGAATGGGAGGCATAATGGTGGCTGTAGCTCAAGATCGGTGTTACCGTACACAGGAAGTTTCAGGATAGCCTGGGCTACATGAGATCCCATACGAAATAAGAAAAGAGGGAGATGCCATTCTGTAAATGTTTCTCTTATTGGAAAGCAAGATAAGCGGGACGAGGAGACAAGGGAGTTTCGGGAAGGCGTAAGAAGAGACTCAACATGTAGGACGGAGCGAGCAGAACTCCAGCCCTTCTCTCCGGTAAGATAAGACCATGTGGAAAACTTAGATTAATAGAAATGGGGGGAAAAAAAACAAATGGGTTAATATTTACAGCAGAGCTGTAACATGCCAATGCTAGTAACAGGCCAATAGCTTCGTACCACATCTCTGTCTTATTTGGGGCAGGTGCAGCAATTGGACCGGGCTGATGGGAAAACTGCTCGAAACAAGGGACTAGAGATGGCTGAGCAGTTAAGCACATTTGCTGCTCTTCTAGGAGACCCAGGTTCAATTCCTGGCACATACGTGGTGGCTCACATTTAACTCCAGTTCCAGGCAATCAAACACCCTTCTCTTGGCCTCTTTAGGCACCAGGCACATATGTAGTGCACAGACACACATGAAGGCAGCATGTACACGAGTATAGACACCTACACACATAAAACATAACAAAAACAAGAAAACACATCTTTTATGTTCTCCTTCATTGTTGTCTCAAATAGTAAAGCAGAGGATCATGGTCTAGGGAGAGGGATACAGGCATCACGTCCAATCACAAAGATGGCAAGAAGCAGCCCCTGAACCAGGCAAAGCTCTCAAGCAGAAACAAAGAAGGAAGAGCTAAGGTCAAGGCCTCAGGCTAGTAACCCGCAGCCCCTCCAGCCATAGGGGTAAAATTAAGAAACACGGCAAAAAGTAAGCTGTTCCTTGCACCTGACATGGCAAACCAGTATTTAAATATATGGATTATCTGTCTATAGCTCCAATAAAGTGTTATGCTGGAGCCTGTTGTACATCAATACCCCTGTTTTTAAACAAGGTTTTTACCCTATGTTTTTGAATGTCGTAAAAATAAGTAAATAATAAATTATGGCAGCGGTGGCACACGCCTTTAATCCCAGCACTGTTGAGGCAGAGGCAGGCTGATCTCTGTGAGTTCACCGAGGCCAGCCTAGTCTACAGAGCGAGTTCTAGGACAGGCTCCAAAACCCTGTCTCGAAAAACAAAAACAGAACAAAACAAAAAAAGAACAAAAAACAAGACAAACAACAACCCAAAAAAGCAAAGACCTCAAGTAAATTTCTTAAAAGCAAAACAGATGGAGTCAGACTGGTGGCAAATGACTTTAACCTCAGCACTGGGAAGGCAGATGCAGAAGGATCCTCAGTTTCAAAGCCAGCCAGCCTCTCTCCAAGAGTTCCAGGACAGCCAGAGCCGAGCAGAGAAACCCTGTCTTGAAAAATTGAGAAAAAAAAAAAAAAAGCAAACACAGATGTAAAGGCACTGACCTGTTAGACAATCCACTCCACTGCAGATACTACAGAACCCACAACAGACTAACCCTTGTAAAGCAGCGAAGGAAACAGCTATGGACAAAACAAACGAAACCAAGAAAAACCCGAAGATGGGAAGGTCAACGTGGAAATCCACTGGTGACCACAGGGCATGGGGATCCCCAAGTTGCTGCAATTGGTAACGCTGCCATTTTAATCAACTGTGCTCACAAAGAACCTAGCAAACAGTGTAACTGGAGCAACACTCTTCACAAAGGGTCAACAGAAGAAGCGTTTCGTTTCCTCCACTGCTGGCCACTTGGCTGCATGCAGAACTCTCCAACAATGGAACACTGCATCAGAACCTAGGAAAAGCAGGAGAGCAAGAGTATTCCCTCCCCCCTTCTAGATACCTGCATTAGCTCCCAGATTTACCTCAACACTTTCAAAGTGATGGATTTTAATTTCCCCAGAAGCTGAGTATAAGGCTGTAGACCCCCACTTGTTTGCAAAGAGCTCCAAACACGTATACTCTTATCTCTGAGAAGCCATATGCCTAAGCATTTTTAACTGTGGTTGCATTTGGCAGAGCCTAAAACTCACTTTAAAAGAATGGGGTCCAAACTCATAAACAAGTCTTCCACTAGGACAGCACAGGTTAAAAATTAAGTCACAACCTGGGCCTCTGGAATTTAGATGGTATTAAAAAAAAAAAAAAAGTAGGTCTGCCCATTTGCTCGACATAAAGGGAAATATAACTGTCCCTGCCAATTCTAGATTAAGAGCGATGTGGGAAGGGTTGGAGAATTTGTAAGCTTTTAAGAGGCAATTATTAGTTACAGAATGTAACCACACAGTAAATGGTGAAAAGGTATCTCCTACTTTTTCACCATTAAGAAACTGCTTTTAGGGGAGCTGGAGAAATGTCTCAGTTGTCAGGAGTACTTGCTGCTCTCCCAGGGGAAGACGTCCTCAGGTATTTGCACTCATGGGCAGGTATCCAAATGCATAAACATACTTAGACATAAGTCTTCTTGGAAGGAAAAACTTGCTTCTAGCTGAGCATGGCGGTGCACAGCTTTAATCTCAACACTGGGAAGGCAGAGGCAAGCAGATCTGAGTTCGTTTAAGGCCAGCCTGGGCTACACAGAGAAACCCCGCCTCAAAAAAAAAAAGAAAAGAAAGAAAGAAATGTTTCTAATTCTACTGGCCATTTGGAAAGTAGAAAACTCACTTCTTGCTACATATATGAAAATACCAGGGTACATTTTCTTTTCTTGACTTTGGTAAGATCTGCGCATTACTGAAACAAACTTTTCCAGCCCCAGAATACATCCAAGGGGTCCAACTGAGTGTTTTCTGCAGGAAACGTGAAACTTAAACTTGGGGAGTGGAGGGTGTCAGAAGGAAAATCGTTAAGTAATCCACTCTCACAAAATGTTAAGTAGGGATGACAAACACACCTACCTGACTCAGACTTTACAAACATGACTAAACTTTGATGTCATCTTAAAACGAGGCTAAACGCCAACTCTTGAATATTACACACCAACATGTAGGACCCGAATTTGGCACTGCTTTTTGTGGTACTCAGGATGGAACCAGGACTGCATCCAGTAAGTGACATCCCTGACAGTTGTGGTTTAAATACCAGCTCTTCTCTCTTCTTCCAAGCATCAACATTAGTTTTGGATTAGTGCACTCTAGAAATTCCCCAACATCCCAACCTGATCCAATTTCTTCCTTTTGCCAGTGACTACCAAACCATTCTGACCTTTAATGCCCCACAATGAAGATAATATTGCCCCTCCAAATCTGCTGGCCAGTGTCAGCTTCCATGGTTGTGACCCACAGCCAGACAAAAATCTGAAAATCAGCTGATCTCTTCCTCTCCATGGTCTTCCCATCTAACTTCATAAAGGCCCTTATGATGCTTTCCTTACCTCTCTGTCCCAGACTTCGTTGGGACTAACTTCTCAAACACGGTTATCTCCCTACAGCTCAAATATTAATCATCCTTCCAGGGTACCAGCTCTGGCTGCAGGCTAAGCTCTGAACTCCTTGGCAAGGAATTCAAAGCTTTTCGGGATCTAGCCCTGCCTACCAGCTGCCGACAACTTGTAATACTGGTATTCCAGGAGGGCCAAATCAAGCTTTGATAACCGAGCCACTCCAAGGCTCAGGCTGGTGTTAATGTCTGAGATGGTATCCTTTCCATTCCTCATTCAGGTTATTTTATTTACAAAACTTTCCCATGTCTTTATTCTTTTAAAGTTTATTTTATTTATATTTATACGTATCTACATGTATGCACACATTATTCATGTATGGGGACCAGTGGAGGCCAGATGGGATCCCCTTGGAGAAGCTGGAGTTACAGGCAGATGTAGCATGTACACTGGGATCTGAACTCAGGTCCTCTGAAATCTCAAATGCACTTAACTTTTGAGCCACCTCTCCAGGCCCTCACTTCAATACTGCTTTGGTTTTAAGACAGGGTTTCTCTGTGGAGTCCTGGCTGGCCTTGAACTCAGGAGATTCACCTGCACCTGCACCTGCCTCCTGAGTGCTGGGATTAAAGGTGTGTGCTACCACTGTTTTGAAGTAGTTAAGTGCCTAGGATGAACTCAATGTATAACTGAAGATGACTTCAAACTCTTGATTCTCCTGCTTATATCTCCCAGGTGCTGAGATTACTGGCCTGAGCCACAATATCCAGCTCTCAGGACAAGGAAGTTGTGCATTATACCCAAGAAGTAACTCTACACTTGGGCATCTGCTTACTACCAAAAAAAGTAGGATAGCAAAGATGAACATAAAAGGCAGACACTGAAAAATGGCCACTATATAAAATAAATAATAATAAAAATAATATAATAATAATAATAATAATAATAATAATACTGCAGACACGGCTCAGTGCTTCTGAGCACTGGCTGCTCCTCCAGGACCCTGGTTCAAATCCTAACACCCACATGCAAGCTCACAACCATCTATTAACTCCAGGTCTAGGAACTCTGACACTCTTCTGGCCTCTGCGGACACCAGGCACATATATGCATGCAAACCATTCAGACATGTAAGTGAACAATTTTTCTTTAATTTTCAAAAGCAGCTTTTCCTGAATATTTAAATCTTTTAAAGATTTCTAGAAAATGTAAACCAAATGAATTGCTAAGGGTAATGGTAAACAATTTTCATAACAAATGGCAGAAAAATATTTCATTACTGTATCAAGAGTCGAGCAACTAGGAGAAATGAGTCTTACAACTAGAACTGCTTCAATCAATCAAATTTGTAATAGACTGAAACAAAATACACAACTAGAAAATGAATTATTTTAGCTCAGGTTTCAGCTTTTATACAAAACATCTGTAATAGCAAGTATCTGTGACCTTTGTATTCCTTGGTGAAGAAAGCCTTCTCATCTTGAAAGCGAATGCCTTTCTTTTTAACTAGATTTTTAGATTATTCCTACAACACCAGAATTCTTAGTTACAGGAACAATTTAAAAGAAATTTGAAAATCAAAAGTAAGTATTTCCAATTTAAATCTGTAAAGAGTCACACTGTAGAGAAATCAGGAACAAAGTTGTGACATTTACTAGGTAATCACCGGACTTTTTTTGGTGTAAAATGGTTGAATCAGATCTGGAATGACAAACAGAAGTTGAGGGCAGTGTCTTCCCAGAACTGGTTTCTGATGGTGGGGGAAGGGACCCAAACTTTTACCCCCTCTTTCCATTCAGCATTTACTGCTATTTCTCTGGGCAAAGCAACTGACCTAAGCCTCAGTGTTATCATCTGTGAGACATCTACTACCCAACCCTGAGGACAACAGAAGCCACTATACATACTGCCCACACTTAGGTCATTTTCAACCCTGTGAAGTAGATGTGACTGCCATTTTATCACAGAGGAAAAAAACTGGACAAACCTTATCCAAGGACTGCAGCCTTCCATTGTAGGCATTCCTCTTTTTTGTTTGTTTGAGACAGGCTCTCTCTGGAACTGGATAGATAGACCAGGCTGGCCTCAAGCTCAGATATCATGCCTGCTTGCCTCTGCCTAGGTGCTGGGATTGAAGACCTAAAGGTGCCACAGCATTTGGCCCCACACTAAGGCAAATGTGCTACCTTTCTTCCCAGTTAATTAGTCTTACCATCTGGGGGGGTGGGGGTGGTTAGGGGGCGATGATAACTTTTTAAAGAATTGTTTTGGGGAACTGGCTTAAACCTTTATAAGATTTGTTATTAATTATGTGTATATGTCAAAATGGGGTGTGTGCACTAGTGTGAGGGTGCCCAGAGAGGCTGCCAGCAGAGAAGCTTGAGTTACACCGGTGACTGCGCCAGTCCACCTGGCATGGGTGCTGGGATCCCAATTCAGGCAAGGCCTTCAGTTAGAGAGGCAAGCAAACCAACTAAGGCCCAGAGTACTTATTTCCAAAGCAACAGCTACAGGCTTGGCATGTCAAGTTAATTGTTCTCAAAGAAGCCTTAGGAAGTTGGCTTAAGATTTTTCCAGGGGCTGGACAGGTGGCTCAGCAGTTAACGAAAGGCCAGGGTTCAATTCCCAGCACCCACATCAAAGGTCACAGTGGTCTGCAATTCCAGCTCCAGAGGATCAGGCATATAGGAGAAATAAATGCACATAAAAATAAGGTTTTGGTTTTTTTTTAATTTCCATTAAAAGTTTATGTTAGTTGGGTGGTGGTGGTACATGCCTTTAATCCTAGCACTCAGGAGGCAGGGACAGGCAGATCTGACTTCAAGGCCAAAATAGTCTACAGACTTCCAGAACAGCAAGGGCTACACAGAGAAACTCGGGGGGGGGGGGGTGCTATTTTATAGTTGTGGAGGCAGCACAGTGCTACAATACTTACCTAACCTAACAGGTGCCTATACCTGGGGTTCAAAACACAGGCAGAGCAAGTTTGGGGGAGGGGGAAGGCTGTCTTTAAAACAGGCTAGCAAATGACTCAGCCAATAAGCCTTACCACCTACCTGAACTAATGTGGTAGAGATACCCAACTCCTCCAAGTAGTCCTAGGGCTTCATGTATGCAGATGCAAATACACAAATGCTCTTTTAAAAAGAAGTGAGGACATTGCCTTCATTTTCCTCTTAACTAATTAAAGTCTCCTTTACAAACATCATTTGATTATAAGAACAGAAACATTCAGTTCTACATGGAGTAGAACTTTCCTGGGATATTCAAGTGTTACAGTAAGTGGTCTATGAAACATTAAAAAAAAAAAAATCACTGTTTGCAAAGTACCCCATGCTCTTAGGAATCCTCCAAAGGAAGGCCAAGGTTATATAACATCCAAGGTTTTTTATTTTAACATGCTTTCTTTCTCTACTCACTTCAAAAAGATGCATCCCAAACTTTCAGTGTTATTAATTTGGTAAACCAAACTGTGAATGTGTTTCTCTAATAACAAAATAAACAGGGGGGAAAAAAAAAACCCGATTCCAACTTATGTGATGCATGAGGGCAAAGCATCTGGCATTATTTCCCAGTCCATGCTGCACCTAGATGCTAACAAACTAACTTGACACAGGAGAAATCGGGAAAGAAGCAACAGATACCGTGTTGCTGGTTATATGTCTAGACTGCAGACAAACCCCAAATACCAAAGAAGCAACCATGTGTCAAACCAGCATAATTTTTGAGCTATGCCTCCAGCCACATACCAAAAAAAAAAAAAGGAAAAAAACACTTAGCTTGAAAAAAGTCTAAGAAGGGTAACTCGAAGGTCAACCCAGTTCCCATGAATTGTGAAGCTAGCAAGGACTCCCCCAGCAGCGTCATACTCTAGCAACTTCTCCTCCCAGCGTGCTTTTACTATCTCTGGAAGGCCCTACTTCCAAATTCAAGAATCCTCAAGGTCATCCCTAAGATTTCACCTGTGCCCTGCATCTCCGAAACCGTCCTCTGAATATTTACAGGCTTTTAGGCTTTTCCCCGAGTCAAAAGCGAACCCCAGACCTTCATTTAGAGTGGGCAGCTTAAAACCTGTTCCGTTCTGCAGTACCGATCACTTAAAAATTAATTTCCGAGTCTGGCAAACTTCAGTTCAAAAGCAGGTGCTTTCAGCACACTGCTAATAACAAGTTTCACGATCCTCTCTTACTAAAAGGAGGAAAAAAGTTGCCCGAGTCTTCTTTAGAAGACCCTACTAGGAACGAACTCCTAACATGGGGGTGGGGGGTCATGAGCGTCTGTCGTGGTAGTCATTCTTCACCTGCAGTAATGAAAGGTGAGAAGAAAATAAACACGGGAGGCGGGCTGGGGTGCTGGTCACCGAGCTCCAGAGCCGCCCCGCCAATCCTGCCCTGCGCTTCCCCGCTCGCCCCACGTGTAAACACACAAAGGCGGCCCCGCACGCACCCCCGGGTTCCTCGGTCTCCACTTCCCGGAGCCCCGAAACTTCCGCGCGTGTGGTCGGGCCGGAGGTCCAGGGTGGGGCGCGGAGGAGCTGCACGCACTGCCCGGAGGAGCGCGGCGCTCGGGGCTCGGGGCCCCCACACGCCACCCGCCGCCCTCACCTGAGCCGAACAACGGCCCCGCGCCCCGCCGGCGCCGCCCGAAGGCCGCGCCTCCGCTCCCGGGCCGCTCCGCTCCGCACGCCCGGCCTGACGTAATTCAAACATGGCAACAGTTCCACTTCAAAGGCGGATGCACGGACCTCCCAGACGCGGCCTCCGTGCCGCGGGGCTCGGGCCACGCGCGCCCCCCCCCCCGCCGCCGCCGCCGCCGCCGGGCGCAGCTCCGCTCCGCCGCGCCGCACGGGTGACCCGCGGGCCCGGCCCCGCCGCGCGGCTGCCGAAGTTTCCGAGAGGACCTGAGGGACAAAAGCCGCCCCGCGCCGCGCCCCGCCCGGCCCGGCCCGCGCCGCTCGGGCACACGCGGCCCTTTGTTGTCCGGCGGCGTCGGGGCGACGGGCAACCCGCGCGCGGGGGACCCGGGAGAGCTCGGGTGTCCTCGGCCGCCGGCCCTCCGGAACCGAACTTTTGCCGAGTCCCCGATCAGAAACGCCCGGAGGTCCCCGCCGCGCGTAGGCTGCGAGTTGGCGACTTTGGCTGTGCTTTGGAAACTGGCAAGGCGCCATCACCAGGAAATCACATTGTCCTGCTCCCCGACAGCCCCGACGGCGACCGCAGCCCGCGCCTCACTCGGAGCCGGACACTCGGACGCGCATCGGTCGCGGCCCTGAGCACGTGGCTTGTCAGGTGGAGCACACACAAAAAGACGAGGAAAAAAAAAAAAAAACAGGGAAGGGGAAGAAAAAAATAAAAGAGTTGGGTGCCTCCTGCAGCGGACTGCGCCGCCGCCTCCGCTCCGCACGAGCCACTTGGCTCCGCCGGCCACGGCCACCCCTCGCGTGACGCCCGCACCCACGCTACAGGTGACCGGACCGACCCGCGGCGAACTTCGGGCTGCGGAGACCGCTCGGCGCCGGCCGAGCGCAGAGACCGCGTGCTGCGCGCTCATTGTCGCAGACGCGTCCCTGCGGGAGGACTTCGCCAACAACGCCGCCACGCCGCGTGCGCCGCGCAGCCCCGGCGCCGGCCCTCACCGGCTGTCGTTAGCCCGTGTGGCCGCCCGCCGGCTCCAGGCAGTAGCAAGTGAAGTTTGCGAGCTCCGGCTTTGTTGTGCACCCGCGTGCAAACCACCGGGGAGCGCCGCGGGAAGTGCAACACGCGGGTGTGCTCGCGGCGCACGAGACCACGGCCGGAGCCCACAGGGGCCCCCGCGACCGGGACTCAGCTCCCTGGGTCGGTGGGGGAGCGCTACGACTGAGAAAAGTCATTGTCACCTCCGGCGTGGATGCAACTCCGCCGCTGCCCGTTCGTTTCCACGCTGCGCTCACTTTCCCCACGCCCTGACTTTCGGTTTACCTCAAATACCCTCCCCAATTAAGAAGCGCACACCCAGCACCTCTGTACAAAGGAATCTGGAGCCCGCGGAGCACGAGGACAGCGCTCCCCGCAATGCCATCTCCAAGACAAAACTTCCTGTGTGTTTGTGTATGGGAAGGACGGAGGAGGCGGGGGAGGCACGGGGAGGAAAGGAGGAAAAAAAAAAAAAGCCGCAGAAAGCGGAGCCTCGGAGACACTTTCGCGCCAGGGTCCCCACTGCAATCACTCACCGTCCACGCGCAGCAGCGTCCCCACGGTGCGGACTGCACCAGGCCAAGCCCCTTGCAAGCACTGCCTCCGCCAGAAAGATTGTCTCCTGCAGTTCTTCAGTAGCTGCCGCGGACCGAGGTGTAGATTCCGCTTTCCCTCTGCGCACGCGCGGCTCCCGGGACCAAATTCTCTTGAATCGAGCTGATTTGCATACGGGCGCGTGCGCGCGGCGGGCTGGGCGGGGAGAGGGCCGGGCGCCCGCGCGCGCCCCCGCGGCCTCTATTGTCCTTTTAAGGGGAGAAGCGGCGCGGCGCGGGAAACGCGGCGGCCCGCGGGGCCGGGGGCGGGGCCTGGCTACTACGCAAAGTCACGTAAACAAACGCCCCGGGGAGGGAGGCGACGCGGGGGGCGTGGCAGGGCGCGAAAGGCGTAAAGGTGAGCGGTTCTTCTCCGCCAGCCGCACCCTTCCTCCTAGGACCCCGCTGGGCGCAGAAAGTTCTGGAAGGTGCTTTTGCAGCATTCGTGCACCTATGCAGTTTTCAAGCTGGAGGTGCGGGAGAGGTTGTCTTGGGAGCACCCACCTCGTTTATACCTGTCCTCGCCGTCCCTAAATTCTGTTCGAAGGTGGCCTTTCTTTCCATTTTGTCTCTACCGAGGACTTCGAAGAACACCTGGAGGCCAGAACCGACTTCGGCAAATTGACTTCCACATGCGCGCACACACAAAATAAAACGTCAGGTTCTCCAGCGAAGGTTTCCTTCCTGTAGTTTTAGTGAGTCGTTTAATAGAGTCCCATCTTGACCCTGTCCATTGCCCTTCTCAAACATGATCCAACCCGCAGCTGGGTTGTTTTGCTTTGCTCGCCTGGACCTACGTTTCCCAGCCTCTGCGAGCTGCATGCTGGTAATTACTGTGGGAATGGTGCCACTTTCTGAAAACACACAAGTCTCCCCAGAAATGCCACTTGGGAAGACAGAAAGTGGAAGCAAAAATACACGCGGTTCCATGTGGAATATATGTGATGATCTAAATGTTTCTGAAGAAAATGAAAAGGGAGACAATCCTAGAAGGACGAAATCTAGAGGAAACAAAAACGGGGTTCCAGAGAATGAAGTTCCAGAGAATGATCCTGAAGTATTAAATGGTGGAATGATAGGGGTACTATTCCTTTAGCCCAGCAACCATAACACCTGGTTGAATCATTCTGGGAGCATGATGGGGAGAAAGGAGAAAAGGATGTTTTGTTTTGTTTTTCAGCAACTTGATATTGCTCCCTTGCTGCAAAGTGTGAAAATCGCTGTAAAACGTCATCATTGCTGGCGACTTTCACTGCTTTTGCTGTAGGGCCAACAATACAGATCCAAAGAAATACTTATGAAGTGCTTCTTTAATTCGATAGCCAAGTCCTAGGACACAGTTGAAACCTACTGGTGAAGACCTCAGCTTTTAAAAAAAGTTCTGTAATCCTCTTCCTGTAAGGAGGGGAGAAATGACACCTCTCACTAAAACACAGTTCCTTAAAGAAAAGGTTTTCTCTTATGCGTGTATCCCGGTGCCTAAAACAATGCCTGTCACATAATCAATGCATTTTTGTTTGTTTGTTTGGTTGGTTGGTAGTGGTTGTTGTTGAGACAGGGTTTCTTTTTCTGTGTAGCCTTGGCAGTCCTGGAGTCAGACTCTGAGTTTCTCCTGAATGCTGGGATTGAAGCCCTGTGCCACCACAGCCTGGCTATATAATGGATTTTTTATAACTGCTTGTAAAATATGCTTGAATTTAGCCCAGCGGTAGTGGCAGAGGCAGGCAAATTTCTGAGTTCAGGCCAGCCTGGTCTACAGAGCAAGTTCCAGGACAGGCTCCAAAGCTGCACTGAGAAACCCTGTGTACAAAAAAAAAAAAAAAAAAAAAAAAAAAAAAAAAAGACGTTTATTATAGGTTTATTTCAACTTAAAATACCTTACACTTTTTGCACTTGACCTAAAATGAGTTTGGAGGGTTATAGGGAAACCTTGTCATGTTTGTCTTTGTCCTTAGGTAATAAAGAGCTGTTTCTAGTCTTCCATTGGTGGCAAATAGCACAAAGTATAAATTTGTTTTCTTCTTTTACATTTCTTTCACTCTGTGTGTGCATATGTCTGTGTGTCTATGTGTGTGTGTGTGTGTGAGCCTGTGTGTGTGTTTATGTGTGCATATGTCTGTGTTTTGTGTGTCTGTGTGCATGGTATGTATCTGTGTGTGTGTGTGTGTGTGTGTGTGCACATGGGTCTGTGTGTATGTTTGGATATGGAGGTCAAAGAACAGCTCAGTTCTCTCCATTGACCATGCACACCATGTGGTCCTAGGGTTGACCACAGATTGCTAGACTTGGCCATAGACACCTTTATGCACTGACTCACTTGTCTTGGAGAAATGTTAGAACTTATTATGAATTGTGTCAAATGTTTACTTAGTTTATGAATGAGAGTCCAAAACTAGTTTCAAATTATCAAATGCCTTGAAAGTATAAAAAATTGCAAGTGTCAGGAGCTAGAGATGGCTTAGTAGTTAAGAACACTTGCTGCTCTTCCTGAGGATCCAAGTTCAATTCCCAGCACTCACATGGTAGTCACAACTGTCTGTAACTCCACTTCCATAAAATAAAATAAAAAAATCTTTAAAAATTCCAAGTATCTTGTTTTTAAGACTTCTGTTACTTAAGAGAAAAGCAACTGCCTGGTGTGGTGGTGCAGGCCTTTAATATCAGCACATAATTCAGGGGGATCTCTGAATCCCAGGCTAGGCAAATTAATGAAAAACGAACTTGGAAGTCCCAGAACTTCCTCTACTCTCAAAGTAGAGGTCGAGATGTAATTGGAATAGTTTTCACAGGAAGGGTAGCAACAAAATCCTTAAGAGAACTCCTTAGATACCTTTTTTGTTGTTTTTGAGACAGGGTTTCTCTGTGTAATAAATAGCTCTGGCTTTCCTGAAACTCACTGTAGACCAGGCTGGCCTCTTCCAACTCAGAGGTCTGTATGCCTCTGCCTCCTAAGTGCTTGGATTAAAGGCCTGTGCCACCACCACCCAGCTATAAAACAGTTCTTAGATACAGTTTAATGACCACCTGCTAGTTTTCTGAACATCCAGGTACATTCCAAAGGTACTTTCTTCATTTTTTGCCTGAACGTGTTATAACTGGCCCTATCCAAGGCTAATAGTTCATTTATGAGCTTCCTTTAAAAAACTATTACCTAAACACCCTAAGTGGATTTTTAATCATGAAGAAAGAAAGAAATGATTCATGATTATATATAAATTTGGATAAGTGATTGAATTGTGCAATGCCAGGGAAATGCCTAAGTATTTTTAATGGCTATAGTGCCATGTTGAACTACTAACGAGTTCTCAAAAAAATTTTTTTTGCTTAACTAGATAGTATGTTTAAAGCAGTTACTTTGATTATAATGTACTGTTCTTGCTATGAAATAGCCTTAAACATGTAAGTATTTGTGTTCATTTAGCCAACATTTAATGAACATAATTATATATATGCCAGATAATTAAATAATTTCACAACTACATGTCTCAGGCTCCTTCAACCCTTTTAATCTGTTTCTATATAGTTCTGTTGGTTTTTCTTTTATTGAATTTAATTATTCTCTTATTTATATTTGTCAATTACTTTGAATTTTTAATATTCTTGAAGTTAATGTTATATAAAAAGTTGAAAAGGTCAATATTTTTCTGGATGTGAAGGATATTATTTGCAACCTATAGTGTCTATAATGACAATTATATGACATATCTATAATGACAAAAATCAATTATTGCTTTCTTCTTTTTTTTTTTTTTTTTTTTTTTTTTGAGACTGGGTGTCTCTGTAGCTTTGGGGCCTGTCCTGGAACTGGTTCTGTAGACCAGGCTGGCCTCGAACTCACAGAGCAATAATTGCTTCCTAATAGCTTTCATTTGAATTTCATTCATTTATCCAGCAAATGTTTCTTAAAGCACCTGCTGCTTGAAGGCAAACACTTGGAAGAGGCTCTAGCAATACAACATAAAAGAAGACATTTAAGCTGGGAGGTGGTGGTGCACACCTTTAGCCCCAGCACTGGGGAGGCAGAGGCAGGCAGATCTCTGTGAGTTTGAGGCCAGCCTGGTCTACAGAGTAAGTTACACAACAGGCTTCAAAGCTACACAGAAAAACTCTGTCTCAAAAAACCAAAGTAAATAAACAAACAAATAAATAAATAAATCTGCCATGTTGTCCATTGATAGTTGAATTCGTTGTGTGTTACATTCTTGTGTGCATGAGTGTGCACAGGTGTCCTTGTCCATATGAACATCAGCAGGTCTTACCTCAGCTGCTCCTTCACCTTGTGTATTTAAGAGACAAGGCCATCACTGAACTTAAACCTCACTGCCACCATTCACTTGCCTAGCCAGTGAGGCCCCAGGATCCTCCCATTTGAACCCTTCTGCAATAGGGGAACTGATGTGCACCGATTAGTACAACTTTTACGTGAGTACTAGGATCTGAACTCAGGTCTTAAATGCTGAATAATCATCTTCCCCAACACACTAATTCAACACTTACATGATGGAATAAGTGAATTTTAAAGTAAATTTGAATAAATGAATATATGTAAATGAAAGAATAAATTAGTAATCAAGCCTCAAGTATTAAGTCATTGTAACAAAACAGACTAAGGAGCCGGTGTGGTGATACATATCTGTGACCTAGCTGCTCTGGAGTTTGAGGCAAGAAGATAACAAGTTTGAGGCCACTTTGGGCAATTTAGCAAGACTCAGTCTCAAAATTAAAAAGGGCTGAGTGAGCTGGGTGGTGGTGTCGAACACTTTTAATCCCAGCACTCAGGTGGCAGAGGCAGGTGGATGCCTGTAAGTTCAGGGCCAGCTTGGTTTGGTCTACAGAGTGTCCCAGAACAAGCTCCAAAGCTGCACAGATAAACCCTGTCTCTAAAATCCAAGGAGGGGGGGAAAAAGTGGGGGAGGGAAGCTGAGTTTTGGTGAGTGAGGGTGAGCATTAGTAGAAGAGAGCTTGCACAGTCTGCATAAATGCAATCTCCCCTACTGAAAAAAAAGAAAGAAAAAGCAGGATCAATTAAAACTGCTCATCAGTGAGTATAAGACGTTTTTAAACCTTACACAAAACAAGTATGGTATTTTGTTACTTATTTAAGTGCCTTGGATAGACCAGAGCAAATCAAATAATTTTACACTAGGAGGTACAGCATTTGTTACATCATGTGAAATGCCTGGGTTCTCCTCAAGCCATGGACTACTTGGCATAAAGGTACACATTTGTGGCTCAGGCACTCAGGAGGTTGAAGCAGGTAGATAATCTGGTCTATAAAGCAAGTCCTAGGACAGCCAACCAAAACTACATAGTGAGATCCTGTCTCAAAATAAGACAAAAATATGTACAAAAATAGATATATTTAATTATGCATTAGGTATATATGACTTAGTAGTCTGAGTGTAAAGATTTGGGAGGCTGAGGCAAAAAGATCAGAAGTAAAGAATAAAGAGTCTTAGCAACACAGAGTTATCAAGGACAGCCCTGCAAGTAAGAGACCCTGCCTTAAAAAAATAAATAAATAACAATCACATCCATATAAAATCCATATAAAGGAACTTCTATGAATTTATTTAGAGAACTTTCAAGTCTGTTGTTGTAGGGTCTGTTTTGCCTTAAGACTGGGCCTCTCCCTACAGCCCAGGCTTGTCTTGAACTTCTGAACTCAGATCCATCTCAGCCACAGCTAGTCAGTAGGTGCTGGAAATGCAGGCAGGAGACACCACAGGAAGCTGAGATTTTAACTTTTATATATCTTAAAGTATTTTTAAACTCACAGGAGAGTGCCTCAAGGAAAGAGATTAACAATGGGAAGCATTCAAGGGAACTCTGCTACCCACAGGCCTGAAGAGCAAACCTACTTGTTTTATACTTGGAAACAAAATCACAAGAATGTTGCTAAACGTGAGAAAGAATGTCTAAGTACAAAAATATTTCAAAGATAGATGTAGATACTTCAGAAGGCAGTTACCCATCATGATATTCTCTGAACAAGTAAAACCAAGGTCATTCTTCAGGAATTCCACCAATAAACTGAATTATTCACCATGTGTATTTAGGGAGCCTTATTGAGATAAAATCTGTTATCTCTTTCTACCATGTGAGTTTCAGGGATCAAACTTAAATCGTCAGTCCCAGGGTGGTTGTTATTATCTGCACTCCACTGTTACCTTAAAGCACATCCTGAGCCTCCCAGCTAACTTCTGAGTGGTTCCTTGCCACATGGAGAGTATCTGGCTCCCTAGTGACTGGAGCAAGGTCGGGCAAAGGCAGAAATTCCACACATGTTGCTAAGTCAGGGGTCTACATCTTACAGGGTCTTTTCTTCAGCCTGTCATGGCTGACAAAACAGGGGGCTGGGTGAGGTCTGGTCCCTTCACACATAAGTGTTCTGTGTGAATGATAAAAAAAAAAAAAAAAAAAAAAAAAAAAAAAGTACCAAGAACCTAACTATGGACAGCAAGGGAAGCAGAAACGTGGCTTTTTCAAAATATGAAGCTCAGAAACAGGCGTGGTGATGCCCGCCTGTGACCTCAGCACTGGAGAAGCAGAGCTAGGATGAACAAAAGTTCAAGGCCAGCCTGGAATACAAAGTGAAATTGTGTCTCAAACAAAGTTTAAGAAAAACATTAAGTTGATTCAGTAGGAAGAGAATTATGTGGAGACTTGGCAAGAGGGAAAAAGTGCTGAGTCAGTCCAAATGCAAAAATGCAAGAGCAAAGTCCTAGAAACAACCAAGAACATTTAGTGGTAGAGAGAGAAAACAAGGTTAAAAAAAAAAAAACCATGTCACTGAGTGAAAGCCACACATTTCTGCACGGAGGCACACACCTTCAATCACAGCACTGCAATACACAGGCAGGCATTTCTTCGGAAGTTCTGGTACAGACTGGATTACACAGCAAGCTCCAGGCCAGACAGCACTGTAGTGAGAACCTGTCTCAACAAACAAATGCACTGAGAGGTGCCCTGAAGTTAAGAAAGAGCACCAGCAGCTGTTGCAGAGAGAGAGAGAGCCCAGGATCAATTCCCAGAACCCACATGGCACCTCACAACCACCTATAACTCCAGTTCCAGGGACTCTGACACTTTCTTTTGGCCTCCAAGTGCTCTATATGTATGTGGTACACAGAAATGCGTGTAAGCAAAGCACTCATACACATAAAATAAAATGTGTGCTTGTTTGTTTGGTCCTGACTTCACAGAGGTTCACCTGCCTCTGCCTCCTTAACACTGGGATTAAAGGTATGTACCACAACCTGCTTACATCTTTAAAAAAAAAAAAAAGTAAAAATAAACAAAAGTCATATACATTTTGTTTGTTTGTTTCAAGACAGGTTTTCTCTGTGTAACAGTTCTGGCTACCCTGGAAATAGCTTTATAGACAATGCTGGCCACAAACTCACAGAGACCCACCTGCCTCTGCCTCCCAATTACTGGGACTAAATGCATGCACCACGATAGCCCAACAGTCAATACATTTCTTTCTTTCTTTTTTTTTTTTTTAAGATTTATTTATTATGTATACAGTGTTCTGCCTGCAGGCCAGAAGAAGGCATCAAATCTCATTATAGATGGTTGTGAGCCACCATGTGGTTACTGGGAATTGAATTTAGGACTTCCAGAAGAGCAGCCAGTGCTCTTAACCATCTCTCCAGCCCCAGTCATTACATTTCTATTTAAGAGAAAAATTGTGCTCAAAGTTAGATACTGAAAAGAATCTGGAAGTAACCTGTGCCAGGCAGTGGTGGCACACACCTTTAACCCTAGCACTCAGGGTTAGGGTTATGGTTAAGGAGGCAAATCTCTGAGTTACAGCCAAGCCTGGTCTACAGAGTAAGTTCCAGGGCTAGACAGACAAACCCTGTCTCAAACAAAAAGAGGTAAGGGCAGAGGCAAAAATCTTATGTGTAGGTGTTTTTTTTTTTTAATCAAATGCAGCATAAACAAAAGTAACACACTTTTACACAGACAGTTACAGCAAGATTCTGCAGCATAAACGAGTGCAACACATCTTTGCCCAGTTAAAATAATATTCCACAACACAAAGAACCACACACATGCTAGTTTTCACAAAAGAAGATAAGTGATAATAAGCACATGAAAAGATTAGTTTTGTTCATAGTAATTGTATAAGATTGTTTATAAGCTATTTTCCTTATAATATGTTTTGTATAGATGTGCTCATTAATAAATTTACTCCATAATAACTAGGATTGATAGCCATATGGGAGAAGGGAAACTTTCACATTTTATTACTGGGAGTATGAACTATTGCTTTAGGACAGTTATTTAACATTTTGGAAATTTTAAACTAGCTCCCCATGTGAGAATATCCCCTGCAGTACACTACATAGAGGCATAGGTATTTATGAACATGACAGAAACCTCAGGTAATTTTCAAGAGGAGTAAAAAGTGGACACAACCCAAATCTCCGACAATAGGAACTGGTCCAAAGAAACAATGCAGTATACACAAAGTGTAGCTCTACATAAATCTGTCTCACATAAAGCTATATAAAAAGATACTAACAAAATATTAAACTCCCGGAAATCGATTACATATGCATGCGTATACGTATCCTGTATATGCGCATATAAAAAGTGATTGGGAGACAATCATGGTGGCACATTCCTGTTGCCACAGCACCTGAGTAGCTAAAGCTTTGCTAGAGAGTTCAGACATGACTGCTCCATGATACGGTGAGGGGAAAGGTTTTTGTTATAGGTAAACGAGAGAAACATCCAGAGGCATCTGGAAGAGCCCAGAGCAGAGAGAGAAGGAAGCAGACTGGACGTGGCCATTGCTAGGGAAGCGGGAGGAGAACTTTGCAGGTGGAAAGAGATGGAAAGGAATAGCGAGAGATCAAGAGAGACAGAAACAGTTTGGATATGGCCAGCAGACTGGATATGGCCAAGGCTATCCGTGAAAGAAGAGACAATAGCAGGGACAGGGGAAATCTCGCAGAAGGGCATCTGGAGGGAGAGAAGCCTGGAGGAGAAGGGACAGGGTGCCAGGGGAGTAGTTTCGAGATATATGGAGGGACTGAGGGGCCCTGGAGGCCAGGATGGGCTTGATATGCAGCCACAGATACACTTCAGTGGAGAGTCCTATGCCCATTCTTTTTGGGAGATGGGAACCAGTCTGACAAGTTCCTGAGGAATGCAGGCTTTTATCTAACCACTAGAAATCAATGTTGGGCTGAGTCAGTGGTGTGTCCTTTTTTTTTGGGGGGGGTGCGGTGACAAGTTTTATGTCAACTTGACATGAGCTAGAGTCATGTCAAGGATGGAACCTCAGTTGAGAAAATGTCTCCACAATACTGGTCTGTGGGCAAGCCTGTAGGGCATTTTTAAAACTAGCCCATTGTGGGTGGGGCCATCTCTGGGCTGGTGGTTCTGGAGGTCTATATAAGAAAGCAGGCTGAGCAAGCCATGGGGAACAAGCCAGTAAGCAGTGTCAGAGTTCAAAACCTTTCCTTCTTATTTAGACAAAAGGGTAAATGTTGTGAGATATTTGATTACACTGTGTAAAGATGTGTTCCTGTGACTGGTTTAATAAAAAGCTGAACAGCCAATAGCTGGACAGGATTTTTAGGGCACAGAATTCTGGGAAGAATAAGGGCAGAGAACCCAGACAGACACAGAATGAGTCGGATACACAAAATGGGGTAGAGGTAAAAGCCACACAGTAGAATATAGATGAATAAAAATATGGGTTAATTTAAGTTATAAGAGGTAGTTAAAAACAAGCCTAAGTTATTTGCTGAAGTTTTTTTTAAGGATGATGGACATCGAAGAACCTCCATATGGAGTTTTCTTTCTTTGTGGCAAAAGCTAGCCATTTGGGAAAGAAACTGTCCTTGCCTTGACTGCTGTCAGGATGCTGTCCAAATTGGACAGCAACACAAAAGACATCCACTGGTTAACTTTGCCAAGACAGGATAGGATGGTCCTTCAAAAATTCCTGCTTCACAGAAAAGGCTGTCAGATACTTTAGACCCATAGACTGAAGATGGATGTCCCAGTATTACAGTAGAACTTTGGGTGACTGTCCAGGAAACCAGATGTCTCTGTCATTTCTATATTTTTGGAAGTTGCTTGCAATGTACTTTGTTTATTCAGGTAATCTTATATCCTTCTGAGGTCTTTCATGGAGTTGAAGACTAGATAGTTATATTTTTTCTTAGTCATGACAGAAGTTAATTTGGTACAAAACACTGAACTCACTAAGAATAAATAATGGACTATTTTCTTTGAAATTGCCAAATACAAGTGAACTGGACATTATGAATATAATTTTTACATGATGACTGTTCTTATTGTATGTAGTTTTACTGTATACAAATGTAGTTTTTATTTAGATGAAAGAAGGAAATATTACAAGATATCTGATTACACTGTGTAAAGATATATCACTGTGATTGGTTTAATAAAAAGTTGAATGGCCAATAGCTAGGCAGGATTTTCAGGGCAGAGAGGAAAAGGGCTGAAGTCACCAGGAGACAGAGGGGGCAGGACACGCTGGAGGGCTGGTAAAGCCATGAGCCATGTGGCAACACACAGATTAATAGAAATGGGTTCATTTAAGGAGTAAGAGCTAGTTAGTAACAAGCCTGAGTTATGGCCAAGCTCTTATGATTAATAATAAGTCTCCATGTCATTACTGGGGAGCCAGCAGTCCTGAGGAAAAGGTCCAACTATAACGCCTCCAGGTTCTTGCTCTGCTTGAGTTCTTGTCCTGACTTTCTTCAGTGATAAAGAGTGATGTGGAATGGTGAGCTAAATAAACCCATTCCTCCCCCATGATGCTTTTGATCATGGTCTTTTTTTGTTTGTTTGTTTGTTTTTTTAATCACAGCAATAGAAACCCTAACAAAGACAGGGATGGAGGGTGGTTCCCTTTGGACATGACAGTCCACAAACATACATGTGGGCAAAACAGTCATAAGCATAAAAATTTTTTAAAAAATAAAAAAGAATGTAAGCTCATACAGCCACTATGGAAATAAGTAAAGCTGAAAATAGAGGTTGGCAAGATTGCTTAGCAAAGGCGCTTGCTGCCAAGCCTGACAATCTGGGTTTGACCCCCAGAATCCACAGGGTGGAAGGAGACAACTGATTTGTACAAGTTGTCCTCTGACCTCTACAGACACACCTTGACGTGCCTCTACCGTGTAGCAGTGTCTTGCTTGTGAACCCTTTGGGTGTGGTTTCAGGCCAACAGAAGCAGAAACTGGGAATCCTGAGGCCGTGGCTTCTCTTACGTGTGGTCTTTCTCTCGGGTCAGCCGATCTGGTAGGAAGGGCAAAGAAGCATCCCACGGTTCTTTATTATCTGTTCCCCATAGACAATTGTAATTTGAGAAAAAAAAAAAAACTTTTTTTTTTTTTTTTTTTTTGGTTTTCTCGAGACAGAGTTTCCCTGTAGCTTTGGAGGCTGTCCTGGAACTCATAGAGATCCACCTGCCTCTTGAGTGCTGGGATTAAAGCCATGAGCCACCACCGCCCAGCTTGAGAAAAAACTTAAAGCTGTTATAAAATTACTGTGTGACTTTCCTATTTCTGGATGTGTTCTCAACAGCGAGAAAAGGGAGCCAGCCTAGCTATTCCTCAGCAAATGAGCACATAAAGAAACTGTGGTCTGCACGCACAGTGGAATTTTTAAAGGTTCATTTAATTATGTATGTGTTATGTATGTGTGTGAGCTTGTGTGTGCCACTGCGTACCTGTGGAAGGAAGAGGGTAACTCGGGAGTTACTCTCTCCTTCTCTCAAGAGGGGTCCAGGGATCACACGTGACCCGTTAAACAAATACATGTAAGAAAAAAATTTTTTAATGTTTTTAATTGGTGTGGTGGTGTGTGTGTGTGTGATGGAACTAGATAAGGGGTCATGGGAGCAAAGGAAGAAATGTTTTGTGAGGAAAGATAAGGTAATAGGGCATACCTGATTAGAGGATAGTAAGGTAGATTATCTGGGGGCAAAGAAAGGGACCAGTTGGATCAGGGCATTGGTCCAGGGGTAAAATGTCATAATAAAACCCATCATTTTGTAAGCTAATCTAAGTTTTAAATTGAAAAAAAAAAAAATCCATAAACCCAAACGTGGAATAAAAACTGCCTTTCCTAAAAGGTATGCCCAAATAGTTGAGGGGCCACTGTGAGGATGGAGTGGGTAAAGTTACAAACAGCAAGCTGAACCACAGGTTAAAAGGGTGATGAAGGTGTGTACAAATACACCTGAAATGTTAGCATAAAAACCACCACAAAGAATGAAAACAGGCTCTCAGGCCATGCTTAGTCTAGAAGCCTCTTTTTCATAACAGTCTTTTTTTTTTTTTTTCCCCTTTGAAGAATACTTATTTTGCCCAGCTCTTATCTGTTTGAAAATGTTTATGACCATGGAAGAACATACAACTTCTGCAGCTCCCTAAACTCTTCCAAACTTGTAGGATAGCAAAAATACTAGATCATGCTGGCTGTACTTTGAAAAGCAATAGTTGATCTAGGCTGGAGAAGGGGATTAAAGAAAACAAGGCAGGAATGTGATTCAGAGAACTGATCATACATGCACTGTAAAGGCCTTTCTTACCTCAGGAACGGTTTTAGAGGAATTCACTGTTATAACAACAAAAACCCGTGTGTGTGTGTGTGTGTGTGTGTGTGTGTGTGTGTGTGTGTGTGTGTGTGTGAGAGAGAGAGAGAGAGAGAGAGAGACAGACAGACAGACAGAGACAGAGACAGAGAGAAACAGAGAGAGAGACAGAGAGCGAAAGAGGAGCTGACTCACTGCTTTCCCTCAAACAACCTTGTATATTAAACATCACTGGCTGGCAGAAGCAACTCTGTTGGAAGGCTGTTTGCCTAACAAGCAGGAAGCCTGACTGGTTCAGTCCTCAACTCTGCAAATACGGGGTGTAGTGTCAATGCCTATTAATTCCAGCGCTAAAAACCTGGAGGCAAGGAGGATCAGGAGTTCAAGGTTGGCCTTGGCTATATATTAAATAAGAAGCTAACTTAGTAGTACACGACGCCCTGTCTCAAAAGTAGCAACCACCACCATAGCCCGTAGCCCTTGTTACCGTTTGAGAGACAGAGACAGAGAGAGAGAGAGAGAGAGAGAGAGAGAGAGAGAGAGAGAGAGAGAGAGAGACTAAAGTTGATGTTGCTGACCTCAGCAAGCAAAATCCCTGACCTTCTGCCCTCCTTTCCACGTGCTCCTTCTCCTCTCACCCCCTCACCCCCACCCCACTCCGCAAGGCTTGTCTTAGAAATGCTTATCTCCTCCTTTGGCCCTTTGACCGACAGGGATTCTGAGACCAGCCTCACAGAGGGCCCTGCCCCAAGCAGAGGAGAAATACTGAAGGATCCCAACAGACAGGCCTTGCTGGGTTTCCTACCTGGCAGTCGTCCGTTAGTACTTGCTTATGATTATCTTCTTTTGGTCCAATCCCATTGCATTGTTGCTGCGCAAGGTTTGATCACGCCTACTCAGTGAAATTTCCATAAAGACCAATGGACATGGTTCAGAGAGCTTCATGTTGGCTGAGCACATGGCAGTTGGGACTGGGGCTTGTCTGCAAGAGCAGGGAAGCTCTAAACACTGTCACACACCGTGCCCTGTGCACTCATCTTGTGCATCCCCCACAATCTTACACGGCAAACATGTTTCTCTGAAGTCTGGGAGCCATGCAAGCAAATGAGTTTAAACTGGAAACACTGACTGGCGGAATAGTTGTTAAAACAATCTAACAATCTGGGGCAGGTGATTGTTATAATACGGTGCGAGGTAGGATTGCGGCAGACAAACACGCCATCAGGCAGAAGTTACACGGGAAGGAAGTTTTATTGGGAAAGGAGTTGGGGGAGAGGGAAAGGAAAGAGAGAGAAAGGGAGGGGGGAGACAGAACAGACAAGGATCTGTGTGCCTCCTCAGAGAGATGGCTGGAAAGAGAGAGGGTGGGCGGAGTTTCCTCTTAAAGGGCCAGGGTAAGTACTCCTGCCCGGAGCTGAGGGTTGAGAGGCGGGGCCAGGTTTGCCCGGATTACAACAGTGATGAACACTCTCCGTCGGGATTGACACGATCTCCAACAGATGGTTGCAGCCCTGCATAAATTTAGGGAAAGGAGTTGGACATGATGGTTCATGTCTGTAATCTCAGCACTCAGGTGGCTGACGCAGGAGCCTGGATCACAAGATCCAAGCCAGTCTGCTCCACAGCACAGTAACGATGAAGAGCGACGTTCAGGGTCATACTCAGCTTCTGTGAGACTTTAAAGACATCCTGGTTTACATACTGAGTCAGAGAGCAACCCGGGGCTACAAAGTGACACCCTGGTTCAAACAAAATAAAAGTTAGGGGACAGAATAGGCTGTAGCTCAGCAGTAGGGCACTTGCCTATTCTTGTGTGGGTTACCTAAAATCCAAAAAAAAAAAAAAAAAAAAAAAAATTAGTGCTCACCCAGCAAGGATCAAAGGATCAACTGCAGACCAGCTTGCTTTGTGTCTCAGGAAACCCCACACAGCTGGTATCAGAAGTGACCTAAATAGTGAGAGGAGAAACCAAGTCTGGGTTTGAGGTTTTGTTTTGTTTTTTTTTCCCTATTTCATCTACAAATAGGTCTTTCAAGGACATCCACCCCAAAACTACAGCTGATATCAATATTATTTTTTAAGTGCTGACATTTGAGATTCAACCATTGTAGGAAAAAAAGCCTTCTTGAGGGAAATGAAATTGCCTTATAGTCCTCTTCAGGACTGAAACTTGCCCGAGTGGCTCCTTTGGGGAGCTATAGACCACAAGAGATAAATCTGTGAGACAGACCTTGACAAATTATCACAAAAGTTCTTACCCCTGTTGTTCTGAAAACACACTAATCTTCCTCCAAGTAACCTACCTTTCATTCATCTTAGCATAGTAAGACTACATACAGACAATAGAAAAAAGGAATCCTGACTGCCCCTTGGAGTAACTCACCACTAGGTGCTTATTTCGTATGCCTGTTGGATATTAAATAAACTGGCGCTTCACCATCCCCATTAATTTGTTTTGTGTATGTGTAAATTTCATTCACAGATCTCAGCTAATGAATCTAAGAATGAGGAAATGTTTCTCTCTCCTATACCCAAACACTTGGGTGGGTAAGGTTTACCCACACACAATGTACTTAGAGTCAATTGATTGTGGATGTTAAGCAAGTCTACAAAATACCTCCCCAAGAACACCTTCTTCTATGAAAAAATGGTACTGGTGTTGGTGGCGAGTGCCTTTAATCCCAGCACTGGGAAGGCAGAGAGCCTGGTCTACAGAGTGAGTTCCAGGACAGGCTCCAAAACAATACAGAGAAACTCAGTTCCAAAAAACAAAAGCAAACAAACAAAAAATGGTACTAAAGCCTAGCTAAACTGATATATGAACTTACCGTTTGAGGAAAAGAGAGGATAGATGACCCTTTCCCAAAACATCACACACACACACATACACACAGTGTTTTAATGTCACTAGATAGATGTCTCAGTGGTTAAAAGCACTTCTCCTTCTCGCAGAGGACCAGTGCTCAGTTCCCAGCATTTACACGGTCCCAATGGCATCTTCTGATGCCAGAAGCAGAGAAAAACAAACAAACAAAAAAAGAATGTTCAAAGTTTTGAAGCTTGGAAGCAATGGTTTTCCAGCTATTCATTTTCTTTGTTGCTCAGTCTTGGCCTTGAAAACTGTGTGTGTGTGTCTAACACCTGGCTGCTCACGGATGCAGTGGGTGGCCGAGTGACAAAGCTCTACACGTTCACATGTTGATGAGTCCAGCCCCTGGGTGTCATGCTTCGGGTGCAGCCCTTTCCCCATGGACATGCTCCTGGCTGCTGTAGGAAGAGCACTATGCTACCGGAAGATGAATAGCATGCTGAAGGAGACAGTAGGCAATGAGGGAGGACATCCTCAGAACCATGAGCCTTGCCAGCTTCCTTTGGGCAGGCTGGCCAGTGGATACAGTAGTAACTGAAGTAGTGTTACCCAGAGCACAGGTTTACAAGTTTTCTCCTTTGGACATAAGATTTCTTTATGGGCAGGACAAGATGCTGGAGGGGTGGCTCAGAGGTTAAGAGCACTGTCTACTCTGCCAGAGATCTTGAGTTCAATTCCCAGCAACTACATGGTGACTCACAACCATCTGTAATGAGATCTAGTGCCCTCTGCTGGCCTGCAGACATACATGCAGGCAGAACACTGTATTTAAAAAAAAAAAAAAAAAAAAAGATTTAAAGATTTATTTATCTGGGCCGGTCTTTTCCTGAGTTTCATTCCTACTTTTAGGCTTGGGTTTTTTTTTTTTTTTCATAAATGGCATGTGGGTATGGCTTGTAAATGATAAGCTTGGCACTTTGGCAACTACAATAATGAAAGCCTGCAGCAGGAAGATTAAACCCCTACAAGACTGGGCTGTAAATTGAGTCTGGATATACTTCACTTACTCAGGAAGCCCGTAACATGTTGCCAACAGAAACTTAAAGAAACACTTTCTGCAATTAATACGCTAACTATCATTAATGGCTTTGTTTTCTGCAGACCAGCCAACAGCATCTTGGGCTTGATAAACAGGTTCTGAACACATGAGCTCAGGAAGAACAGGACCAGCAAGGATCCCACTGTGAAATGCTACCCAGGATGAATCAAAACCTGGAACCTAAGGACTTCATCTAATGTGTCGGGAACGGTCTCAAACAGCTCCTTGCACTCCTACTTCCGAATCACCCCTCTCCGAAGCTCTCAGGAACTGGCTTGGTGTGTGTGTGTGTGTGTGTGTGCCTTTATCCCAGTTCCTAGAACCTAGAGGCTAGGAGCTCAAGGCCAGGCCTGGCTACATGAAATCCGGTCTCTGAAAACACAAAGGCAAGAAGGCAGGGAGTGGGAAAAAGAAAAAAGAAAAAAAAACCAAACCCTTCTGACTTTCTCATACTTTCTTGTAGGTGTCTCAGATCCACAGCTGAGGCAGACCCAGGAAAGACAGATTGATGCTGCTTTGGGGCCCCGACAAACAAAACACAGGGCCAGTTAGCAACTTGATCTCTTTAGGGCACACCTTCCCTGGGTGCTAAGCATCTAATGTGTGCTCATTGCATTTTACCCCGTCACAAAATGGGCTCTCATGGCCAATGAGCACGGAATCAGTCTTGTTCACTGGTCTTCTAAATTGTTTTTAAGTGTGTGTGTGTGTGTGTGTGTGTGTGCGCGCGTGTGCATGCACAAACAGGGATCACAGAACAAGTTGCAGGAGTTGGTTCTCTCCTTCCACTATGTGGTCCCCAGTGACGGAATTCCTATCGACAGACTTGACAGCAAGTGCCTTTACCTACTAAGCACACTGAGACTGCCAGCATAACCTCACTGTGGTGGACACGCCCCCAAACATGGTTCCCTTGATAAGAGACAGAGTCGCCTTGGCCTTCTGAACTGTTCTAATGGCATCTGAAGGACACAAAGGAGAAGTCTTTTTTCTTTTGTTTTTCTCTTTTGTGGTGGTGTTGGGGTAGAGGGTGGGGGAACAGAATAGAGTCTCACAAACTCAGTCTGGCCTGTGATTCCCTACACTGGCAGGGCTGTCCTTGAATTCACAGAAACCCCTCCTATCTCAGTGGCCAACTACTGGAATTACAGGCATGCACCAGCACCACAGAGCGCCACCACAGAGCACCACCACAGAGCTCCTCCACATAGCTCCTCCTCCACAGAGCTCCTCCACATAGCTCCTCCTCCACAGAGCTCCTCCTCCACAGAGCTCCTCCTCCACAGAGCTCCTCCTCCACAGAGCACCACTGCACCTCCTCTTTCAGTCTCCCATCGGTGGTGAGAAAGACGGGGTCACACGGCTCTCTTATATCCATGATGTTTCCCAAATGTCAGACGCACCTCTCTGAACACAAAGGTAGGTAAAGCTCCACTGTACGGTGGGAAAGGATACCAAGTAACTGCTGCCCGCAAACACAAGAATGCAGAGCAACTGAGGAGGGAGCCAGAATGGCTCCTGATGCTGTGACTTCTAAGACAGAGGCTGAATTACAAGAAGCAAGGCTCACCTGGGAAAAAGCCCAGGACACTCACAGGCAATCACCTTTCCAAGCTGAACAGGGCTATCCTGCAATCCCAGCACTCGGCAAGCAGATTCAGGGTTGTCACAAATCAGAGGCTAGCCTGATATATACATACACAGGCAGATTCTGGAACAAGTAGGGCAACATAGTGGGACCCCCATCTCAAATGAGCACCCCTGTCTCTCTTTTCTTCCTCCCTTCTCCCCTTCCCAACCCTCCCTTTCCCCCCCCCCTTTCTTACCACTGAAGTACATCCAGTCCTCATTCTTGACTTTCACCTTGACACACAGTGTTATGAAGGCATCTAGGCTGGCTTTGAACTTTCTCTTCTGACTCAACCTCTGAAGTAGCTGGGACTACAAACCTGCTCCATGGAGCCCAGCAAATTTTTACATTTCTTTTTTCCCAGCTTCTCTTTTTAGAGACTCACGGCTGAGGGGTGGTGAAAGCACCTGTGATTACTTCAGAACATCAGCTTCAAGTGCCATGACTCCATGTGGAAAGATCCGCCAGGAGCCTTTCTCAACATTTGGGTTTCTGTTACCCAGAATCTGCCATTGCACTGACGCGTGACCTTACAAACTCTGAACATCCAGCTCATCTTCTGCATTTCTATACAGAAACAACAAGTATTGTATGACAGGAGGATCGATTTTCAATAAAAAAAGATTTATTTATACCTATGAATATGTACAAACACATATTTAAATAAAGAGATAACAAAACATACTTCACAGGATTACTGTGAAGATTAAATGAGGTAATAATACCTGTGGCATTAAGGTGCTCATTAAATATAACTCCTATACTTAAAGTTAATTATTATTAGCTCTCATTAAATGACACTTGAGGGAAGATAAATTTTACTAGGTTGTTGGAACACACCTGAGCAATTGTTTACAGAATACAGTCGTTCTGCTGAAGCAAGAGACTTCTCCCCAGTATATTATCACTAAAAAAATTGGAAATGGTCCTTAAAGAACTAAACTATAGCTCGTTATGGCAGTGTGTGCCTGGAGTCTCAGGAGGCTTAGGCAGGAGTATTGATGGAAGTCTGAGGCCAACCTGGGCTACATAGCAAGACTCAAAAATAAAAATAAAATAGGCCTCACTTATGTTTTCTCTTTACTTTCCTTCAAAATATTTACCACATATTTATAATATTAATATCATTTAATTTGTATGTACATTTACTTAAAATATTTCTCCCAAACTGGGTACATGCCTTTAATACCACTCTCAGGAGGCAGAGGCAGGAAGATCTCTGTGAGTTAGAGGCCAGCCTGGGCTACAAAGTGAGTTCCAGGACAACCAGGAGTGTTACACAGAGAAACCCTGTCTTGAAAAACTAAATATAGGGCTGGAGAGCTGATTCAGGGTTTAAGAGCATTGGCTGCTCTTCCAGAGGTCCCGAGTTCAATTCCCAGCAACCACATGGTGACTCACGACCATCTGTAATGAGATCTGGTGCCTTTTTCTGGCTTGCAGGCAGAACACCATATACATAACAAATAAATCTTTAAAAAAAAATAGAGGAAAAGAAAAACCACCCCCCTATAAACTAAACATTCAATGAGTAGAAATCAAGTATCTTTTGTTATCACTTTATACTACTCATCTTTCTAAGGCAGGCCTGATGGGAGATGCCATTATGTATATATGCTTCTCATACTGGTTAATGAATAAAGCACTGTTGGCCAATAGGAAAGGAAGATAGGAGGGACTAGGAGACAAGGAGGAAAGAGGAAGGTAAGGAGAGCCAAGATGGAGAGTCTGGAGAAGAACCGCCAGCTGCCTCTCCCTGGTAACACCAGGTGGAAATACATAGAAATGGGCTAATAATTACGACAGAGCTAGCAGATAAGAAACAAGTAACCGGACCAACAGAATTATATCTAATACATAGTCTCAGTGTATTATTTGGGGCTGGCGTGGCGGTGGGACAAGACCATGCGGCGGGAGGAAAAACCATACTCCTTACACAGGCCCTTAATGGTTGCTGAATGATGAACAGATCCATGTCCTCCTGGATTGTTAGTGCAGCGCCGTGTGGTAGAGTGCTTTACAGGCTCCAGATTCAACATCCAGTACTGGAAAGAAGAAAATTCATGTCCTTCTGGCAGGCATCTTCTGCGGAAACTGCCACCACTGCTGGACACCAGCCGATATCTAAAGGACACTGCGGGCTCACCAGAGAAGGTGGCTCCGTTGATTATGTGGGCCATGCCCTCCTGCCTTGAGGTGGATTGAGTTCTAGTTTTCTGAGGAACTGCCATATTGATTTCCACAGTGGTTGTACAAGTTTGCATTCCCACTTGTAATCTGACCTTTTCGTCAGGACCACCGGCTCCCCGATAACGACACTGGGATTATATTATTAATTATAAAAGAAGACTGGCCTAGAGCTTAGGCTTGTTACTAGCCAGCTGTTACAACTTAAAATTACCCCACACCGCCCCCCCCTTTTTTTTTTAAATCAGTCTACTTTTTGTCTTGTGGCTTTATTACCTTCACTCTACATTGATTATAAAAGACTGGCCTAGAGCTTAGGCTTGTTACTAGCCAGCTGTTACAACTTAAAATTACCCCCCCCCCTTTTTTTTTTTTAAATCAGTCTACTTTTTTCTTGTGGCTTTATTACCTTCACTCTGTACTATCCATTCTGTTTCCTTTACGTCTGGCTAGAGAATCTCCCCTTCTCCCCAGTGTCCTGAAAACCCTGCCTAGCTATTGGATGTTCATCTTTTTTATGAAAGCAATCAGAACGACACATCTTCACAGTGTACAAGGTTATCCCACAGCACCCACCAGCAATGGAGGAGTGTTCTCCTTGCTTAGCCTCCTCGCCAGTATGAACCGTCACTTGTTTTATTGACCTTGGCCATTTTGACAAGTGAGATAGGCTCTCAAAGTAGTTTTTATCTGCATTACTGATGGATAAGGATATTGAACGTTTCTTTAAGTGTCTCTCAGACATTTGAAATTCCTCTGTTGAGAATTCTCGGTAACACTTTTGATGTGGGATGTCCTTCTGTATGCTGTGAATAATATGATCCACCTGCCTCTGCCTCCTGAGTGCTGGGTTTAAAGGCCTATGCCACCATTGACTGACTTATTTTAAAAAAATGACTTTATTTACTTTATGTACATTATTAGTCTTTTGCCTGCATGTATGTCTGTGTGAGGGTGTCAGATCCCCTGGGACTGAAGTTACAGACAGTTGTTGCGTTTTCCTGTGGGTTTTGGGAATGGGACCTGGACCCTCTGGAAGAACAGCCAATGCACTTAACCAGGTATCCCAGACTAGCCTGGAACTTACTATGCAGCCCAGGATGACCTTCAGTTTTCGATCCTCCGGACTCTAGGTGTACTCTATCCAGTTTACTTTGTGTTACGTTATGGATTGTGCCCAGGGCCTCTTGTGTGAAAGACAAGCATCCTGCCAACTGATCCTCATTCACAGTCCCTCAGTGTAATGTGTTTGGATCATTTTGTGATTATGCTTAAGACTGGGCAGCTAAACACTGTCAGATGATAAACATGGCTGATCTGAAAAACAAAACAAAAAAACTGGAATCAATGTTTGAAGTTTCTTTCCAACCAGATCCTGCACCTACCAGTTCTAATCTGAATAATATAAAGACAATCAGATGCATTTAGCCTAGGAAGACAGGTTTGCTGACTTGAAAATGGAATGATGCCTGTTTGTCAGCTGAGTGTGACCCAAGAATCAGTACCTGCCGACCAAGACAGTAGGGACTTAGTACGTTACCATTATATTCCCTGTGCCTCTGGATCAGCCACGGCCACTTCCATCTGTGGCAGGACCATAGAGCAAAGGTGCCACCAGTGATCTGTCTACACATAGGAGAAGTGCCTCACCTCCTGAGAGTCGGGGCAGGTTCAGGCACATCTGTTCTCCTGGCATTAGAGCAGCTGGTTTACAGCAGTAACCTAAGATAGCAGGGCTGAGAGTCAGGCTGAAAAACCAACACAACAGGGCTATGGGCAGAGCACTCGCCTAACAGGAACAAGGGTTTGACCATCTGTACCAAAACAAACAAAAACTATCAGAAAAAATAAAAAAACAATAAAACAAAAGTTGTGAAATATGGTGACATGCTGTTAGCCTGATATCCACAAGGCTAAGGCAGGAGTGTGAGGCCCACCGGGCTCCACGAGGAATTTCAGGCCAGCCTAGACTATATAGCAAGACCCTGTCTCAGAAAATAAAACAACACCAGTTCCTCAATGGCATTACCTTCAACTTTTTCCCAGTACACCTTGTCAACTAGATAGCAGAATCTTTTAAAGGCTGGTAGTTTCACTCAGCAGTAAGTACTGGCCTGGCATTGGAAGGGTCCCAGCATTGTAAAACAAACAACAACGAACCCCAAAGCTTCTTTTGTTTCTAACAGGGTCAATGGAAAAAAAAATATTAGGATTGTTAAGCTCCTTTTAAAATACCCAAAAATTTTCATACCTTGCAATGTCATACCTGTGGTCTAATTTTGTTTTGGAACAACCTTGGGAAATTGCTTTCCAGCCTCCCCACAGAATGAAAGGTATAAGATGGTCAGGTCAGGTCATGTCCTAAGTGACAAAACTGGAATTCAGGTGAATTCTCTCCCTCCAACCCACTCCCTTTTGTAAAAATTCAGCCATGAGTGTGTAGCAGTCTACACATATGACCTCAGTGCCAGGAGTACCCAGGACACTTGGGTGCAAACAGTACAGTCAGATTGCTTTTCTGTAGTCTCTAGGACTCAGGGACCATTGCATTCCAGCCCAGCAGGACCCAGTGACAGACAGGCCAGGCCAAGCCTAGGGTGCCCCTGGGCTCTCAGTGTGTGTGGTAGGGTTGGGGGTGGCGGCCCTGCTATGCAAAGTTCCAGAAAGTTAAAGTTGCAAGAAGACACGAGGTTCCACTTTCCAGTTTCACTTTTGCAGGGACCACACGCACAGGGAGCTTGAGCGATCCTGAACCACCCTGGAAGGCGCCCTTCCCCCACTCCATTCAGAAAATTGGAGTGTGCCCCCAGTGCACCAAGTAAGTGACTGTTTGAGCGCCTGTTGACATTAAGTGGATCCATGTGTCCCAGGACAAGGATTAAGAGGCCTGGGGAGAATCGTGCCAACTTCCTCTCTCTGACTACAAGTGCCACAATCTGGAGGCTTGGGTATGGACTGGACACTGGTCACTTACAGGAAAGACCACGCACGGCTAGAGATGGAAGATGCAGACGTTGCCAGCTCTAGAACTCAGGATGGGGAATCAGGTGTGGAGGCAGGCAGGGGTTCTGTGCAAACACTGGATATCTATTACTGTGTGCTTGACTTCCCAAACACTAGTTTAAGACACCAGATTTGCTTGGTTGGGCTCTGCCTGGCTGATTTTTCTGGAAGTAACAGTGATGCTGCCTGCTGGGATGCCCCTTAGCAGAGAAAGACCCCGTTCCAGGCCCACTCACAGGAATAGTGCTGCAAGACTTCCTCCCCAGGCACAGGCAAAGGCTGTGTAGAGCAAGGGAGAGCAGAAAACAAAACCAAACCAAACCTACACTTCCCAGATAACCCACCCAGCCTTAGAATTCATACCCCATCACTATTTTGGTATTCTATTATTCAGAATTGCACTCAGAAACTGCCCTGGAGGGAAGGGGATTGTGCAGGAGCAGGAATGCCAGGAGGAATAACAGGGCCCACAGGACTCAGTTGGGAGGCTGAAGGTAGGGCAGTGAACACAGGCATAGTTCAGTATGGTTGCATGGAGAGGTTCCTAGAGGTAGAGACGTGTGTGTGTGTGTGTGTGTGTGTGTGTGTGTGTGTGTGTGTGTGTGTGCAGAGCTGACCCATACAGTGTCACCTTTTAAAGAAGGAGAACTTCATCCTGGTGTCTACATGGAAAAGATGGCTATTAAAATAATCCCAGCACAAAAACAACTGGACCATCAAAACAAAGACAAACAAAACAGAGATAGATAGATGATAGATAGATAGATAGATAGATAGATAGATAGATAGATAGAGAGGCAACCAGTAATCCTAAATCACGGTAGTGATAAGAGAGGCAGAGTGCAATAGGGATCAAATTCAGGGCTGCATGTGTGTTCAGGAAGCACTCTACCAACGCTCCAGCCCTGTTGTGAGACTGGGATTTGCTACCTTGGCCACACTTACACTCAAGGACTCCTCCTCTGACTCTTAAATGCTGGGATTGTGAGTACAGCATCCTGCCCAGATGAAGGAATTAAAGGCTTTCTGGTTTGAGTAGGCGAAGTCATTCTCTGAGATGAAGCCCATGGTCAAAGGTAGGATATATACGTTGAGAGGTAGATGAATGGGATGGAAGTCTGGACACCCCTCAGAGGAATGCGGAGAGATGCAGACTAGAGCATCAGAAGTGTCTGCCACTAGGCCTGGCTCTGTTTCCGTTTTCCGAACATAAGCCAGAATCCTAAGCTAACTGCCCTGACAGTCTGGGCATTCCTATCACCAGTGCAGCTTGGTAGGACTCAGGCATTATGCTGGCCTGCCCCCTGTCACCTGGCGGTACCCTGGCCATCCACAGGACCCTACTCTCACCGTTCCTTAGTTGACTCTAGTTCTGTGTAGAGCTGAAGCCTCATGGGCTTCATCCACTTTGGCATGTCCATTGTGCATCCTTGTTCAGCTCATGCCCTGGCAGTCATGTAGCTGGCACTTAAGGATGTAGCTTCTGGCACTACCGGGAGACACAATCTCATAGCAATTTCCCTGATCCTCTGGCTCTTACAATCTCCCTGCCCCTTCTTCTGCAGTGTTTCCCTAGCCTTTGAGGGAGGAGTGTTGTATGGTTTCATCAACAGGGATAGGACTGTACAACTGCATTGAGATTAGTGTAGTTTTCTGTAAAGGTCCTATTGCAAAGAGAAATTTCCTTGTTGAAAGGTAAGGGCTACACTTATCTGTGAGTAAAGCAAAAATGTTTAGATTGTAGTTAGGGATTATGTTGGTTTAGTAAGTGGTGGTTGTGGCATCTCCTCCAAGACTCAAGACTTCACTAGACCTGGACAGCTGGCTAGGTTTCCAGTACTGGGCAGTTTCCTTCTTGAGTCATAAATCCAATTAGAGAGCTGTTGGTTACTGCCAGGGTACACACGCCACTATTGCAACCTTAGGGGTATTGTGCCATGCTGGCCATTATTGTGGTTCATAGGCGTGATAGTCGGGCAGGACTACTGTCTACTTCTGTCCTCTGGAAGCTTGCATGGCACCTTCTGGTCCCACGAAAGCTAGTCTTCGGGGAGAAGGCTTTCACGTCAATTCAGGCTTAGGAAATTCTGGGCCCTGTGTTTGACGTGCATGGTGTATTCAGCAACAGAGACTTCCTTTCTACTCCTATGGAGCAACCAAGGGCAACAGCAATAGGCTGTATGTTTTGGGAGTCTCTTGGACAACCTTGATCAATAACTCAAAAGAAGGCTTGTCATATCTGGTTTTTATTAGGTAGTCTTTGGCTCTTGGGGGGAGCACTGTTGTCCCAGATGAGGAAAGTTCATCTAAGATATATATTTATACACAGAATTACATGTGTTATACATTTTTTTAGATAGTTATTAGTGATTCCTTTTGATATTTTCAAATATTCTTACTGCTATTTTGTCTCCTTCCTCCTCCTGTATTTTCCTGCCTCTCACCCACTCCTAGAGCCTCTTTCACCCTTTTCCCTGACCAGATCTCTTGTACTCAGCTATTCCCCAAGCACCCTACCCCAGCACTGATCCCTTTTTACTTTCCTAGTTTTTGTAGTTACCCCCCCAAACATCTGAACGTTTGGAGCTAGCAGCTTCAGATGAGAGAGGACATTTGACACCTGTCTTTCTGGGTCTGGTTATCTCACTCAATATGATCTTTTCTTGTTTCAATCATTTACCTGCAAATTTCATGATTTAATTTTTCTTTACAGCTGAATAGCATTCCTAGTGCACATGTAACATACTGTCATTATCCATTTGTTGGTAGAAGGACATTTAGATTGTTTTTACTTCCTAGCTGTCACGCACAGGGCAGCAATGGACATGGATGATCAAGTATCTGTGGAGTAGGTTGAATCCCTTGGGTTTGTACCAAAGAGTGTCTGTACTCTTCTTTGTCCTTGGTAGTTAAAAGCTCTTCCCAGCCAGGCTGTGGTGGCTCACGCCTTTAATCCCATCACTTGGGAGGCAGAGGCAGTTTGATGCCGTGAGTTTGATGCCAGTCTGATCTACTGAATGAGTTCTAGGACAGCCTCCAAAGCTAGAAGAGAAACACTGTATCGGAAAGCCAACAAAAACAAACAAACAAATAAATAAAATAAAAAATAAAAAAACTCTTCCCAGCTTCTTGGGTAGATTGTATAGACAAGTAAGATCCAAAAACAAACAGTAGGTTCTCTAGTCCCACTCAGAGCAGTAGGCCCCTTCAGTCTCGTGGGAACAACATTCACAATTCACCACTCATTTTACATTTTCCAAGATTGAGTTGAAGTTCTTTCTCTAGTTTGGCCCTTTCCTTGAAATCTTACAAGGTATTTATCCATTTTTTAAATGTCTTATATAAAATTCAATCTCCAGTAGGCCATGAAGACAAAGACCAGGAAGCCAGCACACCTCAGGTCCTAGTGGTTTATGCCTAGTGGCTGTGAGGCTCATCTTACACCAGTGGGCTCAGTCAAGGCCAATCACATAATGGAAGCCCTTTGGCTTCACCTTACTGGGCGGAGGGGTTTCATTGATCTCCAATTCCCTCAGGGTCTCTACAGGCAATTTAGGGTTTTTCTTCAAAACAAACTTAATCTCAATCTAATTAATCCTTAGAGAGATGCAAATAAAGTTTTTTTTTTTTAAAAAAAATATCTGGACAACATGAATGGACAAATGAATAGATAGATATTGAAGCCAACAACACTCTGGGAAAGTGACTCACTTTCCCAGAAAAGGGTTCTGAACCAAGTGCTCCAAGTCACTCTTCAACCTAGGTAATCCCACTTCTATGAAAATATCCTAGGGGTATAATCAAAAGGTGCAGCCAAGCATTTATGAACAGGGGTATTCACTGCAGGGGCATAACGGGGAAGGATTAAGTGTCACTCAAAAACCCTCCCACCCTCTATAATGGAACGGGGTGTGGCAAGGATTTAAGTGTCCACCCTGTGTTGGACACTTGGATGAACAAGACAGGTAAATCCCCAGGAAGATGAAGTCACTAAAATGCAAGGTCTGGTAGAGAAATCTAAGTTTGCTCCCATTATTTCTGGGGGACATATGACACATTGAATCAACCTCATCTTTCTGCCATGAACAGTTACCAAGTCAAAAGAATTTCCACTCAAAGGATCTCAATGTGACCTCTCCCTTGCTTTCCAAAGCCTACCTTAAGCCCCTGGAGTAACCTGACACCAGTTGGAAGACCAGGCCCCTGAGGAGTTTCTAGTCCAGGAAGTCACTTCACTACCTCTGGGCCTGTTTTTAATCAGATTCGTGAAAGAAGGGATCAGCCCAATTTTTGAGGTCTTTTTTAGTCTTGCAACTTGGGGTCTGTGTGATTAACTAGGTGTGAGTGGAGGAATATTAAACCTCAGTTCAAGAGAGGTAACTGAAACACTTCAGAATCTGGTCACAAACAGAAAAAGATCAGGAGGGGAGTCAAAGTGTGCGTGTGCGTGTGCGTGTGCGTGTGCGTGTGGTGGCCAGAGGCTGGTAGGAGTCTTCCTTGATCACTCTATATATTAAGGCAGGATTGAAAGGGAATGTCCTTCTGTATGCTGTGAATGTTTCTCTTATTGGTTGATGAATAAAGCTGTTTCGACCAATGGACAGGCAGGATGTAGCCAGGCAGGAAGTAGAGGCAAGGTTACCAGACTAGAATTCTTGGAAGAGGAACACAGAGGGTAAGTAGTGATAGAGATGCCAGCTTGCTCAGGGCTTCCCCTTATTTCTGCTGAGGGAGGGCTACCATGCCAACCTAACATGAGCACTGAGGGGCCAAAGCTTATCCTTTGGCCTGTGCAGCAGCAAAAGTTTTATCTTCCCAGCATAACCCTTCCCCCCCTCAGCTCCCCCCCCCCCCCACAGTGTATGGCTATGAGTCTGGCTATATATCCTTGGAGGGAATTCACTATGTAGTCCAGGCCAGCCTCAAAATCCCAGTAATTCACCAAATGATGGAATTACGGATCTCAACGACCACTCCTACGTATTCCCGTTCTTATTTATTTGTGTGGATGTGTAAGACCCTCGGAATGCGGAGTCTCCCAGTTTCGGTCGGTACCCCCAAGAACTACGGTGGCTCTCCTACCTGTACTCTGTACTGCTCATGCTACTTACTCCCTTGCTTCCGCTGGCTGGCAACTCTTGTGTGATATTTCGTTTGTATTCTGACAAATAAGCCTGCTTGGAGTCAGAGGGCAAAGATAGCCATAGTTAAGTATTGAGGTCTGGAGGACTGTGCAGAGAGGAAACAGGAAGTGATGGGGGGGGGCGCAGGGAGAGGATCTCAGCCCTTTTGGATGGAGGGAGAGGAGAGGTAGGAAGCAACTGTTGGCTGCTCCTGGTTCTCTGATCGTCCATGTTCTTATCCCATTATTTGACTCCCAGTTTTTTACTAAGATATACATGCACATACATGCGCGCACACACACACACACACACACACACCTTTTTGTAAGATGTCTCTGTGTGGTTATTTGGGAGCTGGCTTTTGAGATCTTTCTGTTATAGGAGAGATATGCCCTCTCACTTAAGAGTCACTCTTTACTAAAGTTCCTGGCCCACCAGGGCTGAGGCCCAAACAAGAGTTGGTGTTGAACAGAGGCTTTACTAACCTGTCTACACCATAGGCTCATGCATTCCACAAACACTGACATCCTAAATCTTTCTCGGGGCCTGGCCCCAGGTTACACTTCAAACACTTTAAACAGAGACAGGAGGTTGCAAGTCTGACTGCTTAGGAAGAGGGGGATTTGCACAGTGCAGGTATTGCTGGAATTAAGTATACCAGAGTTGTTCTTTTTAAATAGTTGTTACCTAGGGTCACCTTGCCCACCTGACAGAATTATATTTTTATGTATCAGAACTAGATACTACAGTAAACAAACAGCAAAGACGGGTCACCTTTCTCAGCCCTAACTTTCCATGGGAAGTCAAATAATAAGATGAGAGACTAATTTCAGACAGAGATAAATGATCAACTCTAGAGCCTTGGCTGGTGTGAGTAGCAGAGTCGAGTCTCAGTCAGAATAGTCCAGGAAGCTAGACATTCAACTGTGCCAGGATAAAGCAAAAGGGTGGGTAATGAGTGTAAGTAATTGGAGGGAGGGAGAGGACTGGAGAGATGATGGCTCAAGGTTAGGAGCACTTGTTGCTCGTGCAGAGGGACCTAGTTTCATTCCCAAAAACCACACAGCAGCTCACAACCATCTGTAACTCCATTTCCAGGGGACCCAATGACCCCTTCTGACCTCTTCAGAAACCAGGTACATACTTGGTGCACATCTGTACAGGCAAGAAAAACATTTATACATATAAGAATTTTAAAAGAGCACATAAGCAATTATTAACTAAACACTTGTGACAACAACAACAGATTGTCAGGAATCAGAGCACATACGTCTATTTCCAGCACTTTGGGAGATGGAGGCAGGAGGATCCAGACTTCAAGGTCACCTTCCAGAATGACATATCAAGTCTGTGGCCAACATGGGACTGCTTTGTTTTTAATGTCTTTTCAGTTATGTCTTAATTTGTTTTTTCCTGTTGCTGTGGTACCCTGAAAACAATTTAAAGGCTGAAAGGTCAATTCCAGATCACAGTTCAAGAGTACAGAAGAAATCAAGGCTTCTCGTCGGAAGCTGGAAACAGCTCAGGGATGAAAAGGGATGAATGCAGTCAGTTCCTCTTCTCCGTTTATACAGTTCGGGATCCCAGCTGTGGAATAACCGGAGGTGCTGTGGGGCCATCTTTCTGTACACTGTGAATATGTGTTACCCTCACTGGTTAATAACAATAAAAGCTGCTTGGCCAGGGTTAGGTGGAACTATCAAACCAAGAACTCAGATGAGAAAGGCAGAGACCGAAGAGACTCCAGCCAGCCACCCAAGAAGCAAGGTGATGGGAGATGTTGTTCTGTAAATATGTTTCTCTTATTGGTTAATGAATAAAGCACTGTTGGCCAATAGGAAAGCAAGATAGGTGGGACTAGGAGACAAGTTATTCTGGGAGAGGAGAGTCGTGATGTGATCTCAGGAGGAGAGGACTTGAGTCTGGTGTTCTCCGTAAGATAAAACTATGTAAAAATACATACATTAGTGATTATGGGTTAATATTTAAGACAGAGATAGCCAAAAAGAAGCTCTAGACACTGGCCAACAGCAATATATTAATACAGCATCTCTGTGTATTATTGGGGCTGACGTGGCTGTGGGACCAGGCTGGCGGGAAAGTAATACCAGAGAACCAGAACCAGTAAGGTCACTGCCATGTGGCAATAAATAGATTGAGATCTGGTGCCCTCTTCTGGTGTGCAGGCAGAACACTGTATACATAATAATAAAAAAATATTAAGGGGAGGGGAGGCTGGAGCGATGGCTCAGTGGTTAGAAGAATTGGCTTTTAGCACCTGGGTTCAATTCCCAGCACCAACATGGCAGCTCACAATGTCTGTAGCTCTGGTCCCGGGGATCCGGCATACAGACATGCACGGAAAATACCAATGCACATAAAATAAAAATAAATTAGCTAAAAAGAATTTAAAAAAAAAAAGTAGAAGGAAGTTAGCAATAAGCCTGAGCTGTTTGGCCAAGTATTTTGTAATTAATTAACATTAAGTCTCTATTATTTAAAAGTGGCTGCGGGACAGGGAGGGACAGAGAAACCTCTCTTTACACAGAAGGCTATTTCCAGGTGGTTCTAGTTGATTACTAATACTAATTATCGAAAACTATAAAAACAAGCATGCATTTTAAAAATAAGCTCTGGGATTAAAGGCATGTGTCGCCATATCCTGCTAAGGAAATCTTTGTTTTGTTTTGTTTTGGGGGGGGGGTGGAGGATAGGATTTCTCTGTGTAACAGCTCTCAGCTCTGGCGTCCTGGAACTTGCTCTGTAGGTCAGGCTAGCCTCGAAGTCACAGAGATCCACCTGCCTCTGCCTCCCAAGTGCTGGGATTGAAGGCGTGCGCCACCACTGCCTGGCAACCGTGGCAACTTTTCTCAAGGAAAACGTTGAATTGAGGCTGGTTTAGTTACAGAGGGTTAGTCCATTATCATTATGGTGGTGTACTGGCAGACAAGGTGCTAGAATGGTGGCTGAGAGTTCTATATCTTGATAGGAAGGCAACAGTAAGTGAACCGAGTGCCACGATGGGCACAGCCTGCGCATATGAGACCTTAAAGCCTGCCCTAATAGTGACACGCTTCCTCAAACAAGACTACACCTACACCCCCTAACAGTGCCAGTCCCTCCCGGCCAAACATTCAAACACACGTGTCTATGGGGGCCATATCTAGTCGAACCACCACATGGGATAATCACATGTTCAGCAGGGTTTTACTTCCTTTTCTATTTAATAATTTTAGTTTCATCTCTGCTTTTTTAAGTGTTTTATCTTGTGAAACTTTTAGTAAGATCCTCCAACAACGAAACAAAGTACCAACCCCAGTTTTATTTGTAAAGAACAAAGCATGAAAAGTCATATTTAAATGTACTCCAAAACCTGAAAAATCCATGTCAGTTTGTTCGATATGTTAAAGTGCTTAATATCACAATACTCTTCAGACTTCATATTATGTTCAGATGGGGGAGGGGAGAAAAATTCCAGTTCAGACATACGTTGTTAATAATACAAAGGAAAACAATATAATTTAAACAGGGAATTATTAATTAAAAGCAAACAAACAAACACAGGGTATCTTTACATGTGGTTCAAGTACAGCAGATTTTTTTTTTTTAATTCTGTTTTACATCCTCATTTGACCTTATTATTCCCTTCTGCATCAAAACTTGTTTAAAATACATATTGGATTCAATCCACAAATAAATGGACCAAGCACAGCTCCTTCCTACATAAGTAAGGATATGACAGAACACTTTGAAAGAGGGGGAAAGTTGATTTTTTTTCCCCAGTTGCATATAAATATAAATATCTCAATGTGCCTTTCAGAATTTTTACCTTATCCCTTAAAGAGAAATCAGATTTGGATTTAATGTTCTCTTTTGTTGGGGTACAGAGCCAGGGCCTTGCGTATGCTAAGCATATATATGACTGAGCTCCACTCCAGTCCTTCCTTGGCTTCTATCTGTCATACTGTAAAAGAGCAAACCTTTTCAAAGAGCTTAAAATTCAGTTTGATCCTGCAGACTTGTATATGTATTTTAATAGAAAAAAAGGACAGTTTTCTCTTTGTTATGCTAAATGATAATGCAATAAATAGTTACATAAGAAACAAGTATTTCTAAAAGCACAGATACTTGCCAAGTATGGTGGTGATGCCTTTGATTCCAGCACTCGGGAGGCAGAGGTAGGAGGATCTCTGTAAGTTCAAGGCCGACTTGGTCTATAGATTAAGTTCCAGGACAGCCAGGGCTGCTACACAGAGAAACCCTGTCTTGAAAAACAAAAACAGAACAAACACATAAAAACCAAAACCAAACCAAACCAACTAACCAGACAGGAAAGACAGAGGCCTGGAAATAGTACTTTCGCTATCAAACAATCAATAAAGGTGTGTTAATGCTGATATATGTGAGTAAAGTTCAGAGAACCCTTTCAACACATGAAAAGGGTAGACTAGCCTCTGTAGACCTCAGAGAAAATGTTCACAATTCCCTCACCAAAAAAAAAAAAAAAAAAAAGTCTATTGGAAAGCCATTATTCTTTGAAGATATTTCACATTACGAAGAGCTCTATTCCCAATGCCGTCAAATATTTTCCTGGGGATTTGATGTCCTTGTCTACTGCCTCATCTTTTAAAATATGCTACACATGAGGTGCTATATATATATAGTCTTAATCTACTTTTCATTACATTTACATATATGTGCTCACTGTCCAAAAAAGGAAGTAGAAGGAACTTAGTATTACTCATAGTGTTACAGAATTTCATTAATTTCTTAAAAAGTCATGTTAAATAAATCCCACAGAACTAGAGAAGCTATAGTAAGTACAAATATCTAAAATGAATTGTAGATGAAACTCAACCTTTGCAAGTTTTGGGTTCCCTCTATCAAGTTTTCATTCCCAGTGGGAAACAAGGTCAGGCTGGGAGGCTCAACTTGTTCTTGGCAGCCTACTTTTCCTACTCACATGGAGAATGTCAGTCATGCTAAGGCGCTCAGGACCCCCTTCCTCCCACAGCATAGAAAACTTTTCACATATAATATAGAAACCATTGTAAAGCCGCCATAAAGGTGACATGAAGATTGAGGTTAGAGGTTTTAGTATTCAAGAAAAATACTTGGCAAATAAGCATTTGAAGGAGCTAAGATTTTTTTGGCAATTTTATTTTTGACTGCTGAGGATAGAAACCCTGGTTTTGTACATAGTACACGAACACTCCACTGGACTACATCCCCAGCCATGGCATCTCAATAAAAAAAATTTTTTTTTGTATTTTATGAATGTTTTTATTTTATGAGTGTTTTGCTTACATGTATATATGTTCACCTTACTAGGTACCTAAAGAGGTCAGAAGAAGGCATGGATGTCCCGTAACTACAGTAACACATGTGGTTAAGTCACCATGCAGGTGGCTGGGCACTGAACCTGGGTCTTCTGTAAGAGTTGGCAGTGCTCTTAACTGCTTAGCTCTCACTTCAGCCTTGCAAATTTAACTTTAAAACAAATCACTTCCAAGTTATTATGTAGAATATTAATTATGGTCCCAGGTATTTGCTTTAAAGTGGTTTGGACAATCACACACACAGGAGCAGTTTTGACTTTCATTTACTTTGAGGTGATTCAAAAGCACAGTACTAGCTTAAACAAAAATGCACAGCAAGAAGGGTGCCTGTTGCGGGGTCCTTACAATGTCAGCTCAGATGGTTATCATTAGGATAAAGTTCCTGGGGATCTTGGATTCCATGGCAGGTGAGGTTGACCAAGGCAGGGGACAAACATGCCAGGCAGACAGAGCTTCTGTGAGAAGTTTATTAGAAAGGGGAGGGAAGGGAGAGGAAAGAGGTAAAGAGACACAGAGACAGAGAGAGGACAGAAGAGAAGGAGGAGACAGGAAAGAAAGTGTAAGTGGGCAGGGGTCTTTCTTTTAAAGGGGTCCTTTGCACCCGCGTGCAGACCATGCAACCCCAAAACCCTGGGCTGACCAGGGTACTGCCTGAGTGCATTCTGCCAGGTGACAGGGGCAGGCCAGCATAGCATCATGCCTGAGTCCTTACAGTTATGCACATTTGTTCTGATGAATTTGCTTCTGTGGTGATGTAAGTAAGTTTCATATTGATTCAGTTTGTTATAAGCCACATGGTAAGTTTTACTTCTTTATCATTTGTAATAGGGAACCCCAAACTCATTGGGAGCATTCTTCTTATTTACCACATCCTAAGGTCTTCATGGTGTCTCCACATATCATATGTATTCCATATGGCAAAGATTTACCACCAATGGGAAACACAAAGGAAATGGCTTACGGGCCAGTCAAGCAGCTCCCAAGAGGCCCAGTTCTGTAAGCAGGTGCCACATACACCAAGGAATAGGGCCAGCCTTTGAGAGGATGTATGGTAGTTTTAATCAGTCACTTCACTAGTTCATCCAAATGATACCACATGGTAACTGTTATAAGTAACTTTTTTTTGGGGGGGGGGTATTACTTTTTAAGTAACAGTTTTAAACACAAGAGGAAATGCAACTCTGCTCCGGATTTTTGCGACAGATGTAATGTCTGAAAAGATAAGGACAAGTATGACTTTAGCCCCAGCACTTGGGAGGCAGAGACAGGTGGATGTCCACGAGTTTGAGGCCAGCCTGGTGTACACAGTGAGTGCCAGGACAGACTCCAAAGCTGCACAGAGAAACCAAGTCTCGAGAAAACCAAACCAAACCAAACCAAACCAAATCAAACAAACAAACAACAAAAAAAAAAAGAGTTAAAGAACAGTTTGTTGGGCAGGGCACTCACTTGAATATTCCCTCATTCAGGAGGCAGAGGCATGTAGATCTCTGTGAGTTCCAGGTCAGCCTGGTCTACAAATGGAGCTACACAGAGAGTTCCTGCTTTACAAACAACAACAACACAATTTAACTTAAGTATCAGTCCTTACTAAGTGTTACAAAATATTGCTTCACATCTGTACAGGTGAGTGAAGATTCAACAGAAGAAATAACTATTAAGTAAGAATGCCTTGAAGGTTGGTTTCATGCAGTCTGATGTGGTTAAAAAAAAAAAAAAAAAAAAAAAAAAAGGCATAAACTCCAAATCCTGTGTTGTCAAGGGGTAAAGGGCAAGACTGTGAGCTCCTTGACTCTGTTTCCACCTGTAAAATGAAGCTGCGCTAGCTGACTCAGTTGTGGCATACTCACTTAAAATCTATCCAGTGCTCAGTGTCAGGGTGATGGCCCGATGGGAAAAGAGAACAATAAAACCCTGGAATGGACCATTTATAGCTTCTGGATGTTTGCCATAGCAGGGTTATGTCTCTAGAATAAGTCTCATACTACTTCAGACACACTTTTATTTTAGGTGAACACATTCCTGGCTTACCCAGGTCGTCTGGAGCCCTTTTCTATTCATATTCCCAAGAGCTGTTCCCTGGCTGGACAGTGAGTGTGATACAGGTAGTGAGGCCCCTGGTCTCTTAGTCTCCTCCTATAGTAAATAAGAAACCACGCTGGTGGCAGGAGCCCGGGGCCCTCCGATTGCACGAGGCTCCTCAGAGCCTGTAGCTCTCTCCGCTCTTCAGCAACAACTGGGAATAAACCTGGAGCTCTGCGGAGGCAATTTTGCTACTAACAGGGTGTCAGTGCCTAATTAAGAGTTCTACGGCTTTACTTACCAGAAGATAAAGACCTATGTAATTGCTAACATATTTATCTAGCTTAAAAACCAGACTATCACACTAGAAAGTTCTAACTTCCGGCCTTTCTAAATCTTTGTCTCAACTTCACTTCTCAGGCTGGCTCTTAACTTCTCTGTGCCTATTCAATCGCCTCACATTTCCCTGAAAAACCCTGAGAGGGTTCATTCTTTCTCTCTGCCCCTGTTATTTGCATTATCATGGTCAACAAATACTTTCACAAAAGCATTCCAATCACACAGAGACCTCCTTCTCCCACATTCCTTCCATTTCCTGAGGTGGGCGGGGGGGGGGGGCAGGCAGAGGGGATGGCTGGAAGCTAACAAAGACAGGGTTGGTAGTCTAGCTGGTTACAGAGTTTAGATGGCCAAGTGAAAAGTGCAGAGTCACACTGTCGTCGCCCCCCCCCCCCCCCCCCGCGACCAGTTATTATGACTATACGGCTAATACTGAAATTCATTATCTCCAAGGTATCCTCAAACAACAGTAACAAAAATTCCAAGAATGAAGCTACTTCAGGCTAATCTTTCCAAATTAAAGAAACGGTAATCTCACACTTGAACTCACTTCTCAGGGCTTCTTGTGTTTTCTTTCCAATTAGTCGGGCTCTTGGGATCCGGTCTGTGTGTGCCTGTGTCCCGAGACAGGGTTTTACTATGTAGCTCTGTCTGGCCTGCAACTCAGAGGAAAGATCCACCTGCCTCTGCCTCCCCAGTGCTGTGACTAAAGGTGTGAGCCCCCCAGGCCCTGCTGGGGTCTGGTATTTAAAATACCTCAATTATATCTTTTACTTGTACCAACTGGAAAAGTTTCACCAAGCTGGAGAAGTGACTCATAATGTAAACATATTAAAATGGTTTATGACTTAAAGGTACAAGGAAGGCTGTCCTACAGTATATAAAGTTGTGCACATTCACCACACACAGGACGGGACTCCAGGAACGATGGCTGCTCCAGAACAATACACTGCATTCCGGTTCCTTTGAGACACCTGGAGGGAAGAAGAAGCCCTACTGGGCGTGCGGTTTACACGTTTGCCGGCTCCCTGACTAGCACCACTTTCCCCACACCCAACTCTTTTTTTTTTTTTTTTTAAAGCTACTTATTTTAAGTCACAGGAATATTCAATCTAAGAAAAGTATCTTATTAGAGTAATATAATTTCTTAAAGATAGCATATTTACACACATCTAACACATGAAAATACTCTGTTTTATACTAAATCTCAGGTTCAAATGAACTACAATACAGCACTTTGCCTCGTGTGCAGAGTGGAGATTGTTCGACTGGGCTTCCGCTGCACTGACCAGGCAGGGCTCACTATTGTCAGATCAGTGCAAATAGGTCCCACAGGCAGGGGGTAGGTTCAGGAGCCAGGGGCAGGATGAAGAGTTTCTGTCAGCTGGTTTACACATCTACTCCTTTGATTAGAGACCCTTCCAAGACTATGGTGAAATCCTGAATGGTCTGCAGAATTCGGATAAGGGAGTTGACAGTCATGTGGTCTCGGAGGAGTGCGCTCTCTTCATACATTCGGGTGATGGCAGGACATTCTGCTAGCAATGGAATCCACTGTGGGAGCAGGTGATCCCTACAGACCCAAACAGAAACAGCATCTGAGCTCTGGGGGATACATTGTAACTGGCCCTCCCTTGTGTCTTTCCCTTCAATTATCAGCCTATTGAAACAATAATACTACAATAAATTAAGAGTTCTCCTAGGAGCAGCTGTGGTGGCACACACCGGTTTAGTCCAAGCAACTGGGAAGCAGATGCAGGCAGATCTCTAAGTCTGAGGTTAGCTTTGTTGATTATAATGAGTTCCCTGTCTCAAAGTAAAATAAAAGTTCCCCCAAGAACCTTCTCCTGGGAGAAGGCTGAAGTCTTGGGTGCAGTCAGAGGAAGAACTAGCCCACAACAAAAACAGACATGCCAGTGACCTTGTAGGAGAGACTAGGAGCTTAAACAGTAATGGGTGGATTCACACTGGTAGGACAACTTTGTAGTCATGATCCCTGGTCTCCTATTCAATCTGTTATGGTGGACGCTTCACCCCAGCCCCTGGCATCCATATACTCAAGAGTCTGGAATGTTATGTGAAGTTCCACCCAAGCCCCACTCCCCTATCTCCCTCCAAACCCTGCTGCATCTCTAAAGCCCACCAAACGATCACCCCTTCCCCCAGAGATGCTCAAGACCACTCCCACAGGGTATTTAAACTGCCCCCCAGAAAATAGACATTCCTTTTATGGGTCTTTCTTTTCTGTCTCCTCTCTGGGGGGGGGAGGCTGGACAGCCATCCAGGAGCCTTGTACCCATTAAACCTGGGCTTTTTCTAATTTGGTTTGATTTGGTCTGATTTGGAATGCTGCATCTGCAGAGAGGCATGCTTATCAGGGTGCAGAAACTTTCCACAACCCTTTTCCTCAAGTCGGGGCCCTATGTTTGACTTAGAGTCTGTCTCTGTCTCTCTTCTCAATGTGGCCACACTGAATAAATCTCCCCTTTTCGGCTTTTCTGTATTATTATTATTTTTTTAATGTATGTGTGCTTGTGTGCCTGGTGTGTACAAAGCCTACAGAGGCCAGAAGTGTTGGCCACACCCCCTAGAGTCAGGGGTTATTTGCTGCTTGATGTGGGTGCTGGGAATTGAACCAGGGTCCTCTAGAAGAGCAGTGAGTGATCTTAACTGCTGAGTCATCTCTCCAGCCCCTGCTTTCAGTATTAATTTATTCGTTTTACTTTGCTTAACCAGGATAGGTAGCTGAGCCTGGCTGGCTTGTGGCACAAGCTGTGACCCACAGGTCAGGCATGAACAATACACAATGTACAAACACTAGGGAGGGTAAAGAGGGATGGTGCTTAACCCAGCCAAATTCTGTGTTAATGTTAGCACACTCGGGGAGTTAGTTTACATAAAAGGGAGCATTGGTCACACATCCTGTGCCCTACCCTCCTGCCTGTCTGGGAATCAGAGGGTCTAGCTATAGGCTTGTAATGTAGAATCTTACCCATTTTCAGAAAGATGTAAGAATAGAACACATTTCCCTCATGTGGGTTCTGATTCCCCTCTTCAGAGACCCTGCCATGGTCTCTGCATATGCAAGGCCCTGAACTCTCCTAGTGGCCTCTTGTCTGTCCACTATGTAAATGTTAGGTTGCAACCCAGGATAAATCTCACTCAGCACACCCGTGGCCCCTGGCACTTCTCACCCAGCACCCTTACCCTAACCCTCTCCATCTCAGGAGCTTCCCTTGGCCTAGCCTGATCCCTCAAAACTAACCCTAACCCTTGCTCCAGACCACCTCTCTTGCTCTCTCTCCCCTTCTCTCCTCTCACGGTCCAGTTTAGTTGCAGGCCATGATCAGCCTGGATTCTTCGCTCTGCCTGCTTTCTCCCTTAGATCTAGAGTAAAAGTCTTCTCCACACTTTAGGAGTAGTCATGCCAACACCCTTTTTATTTCATTTCTTTGTTCAGGTAATGACTTTGCTAATTAACTAAGTATTCCTGGGTAATCAATCCATCTCAGTGTCCCTCTCGAATCCCCTCCTGAGTAAGTGCTGGCTAGGCACTTGAGAGGCAGAGGCAGGCAGATCTCTGTGAGTTCAAGACCAGCCAGGTCTACAAAGGAAGTTCCCATAGAGAAATCCTGTCTCAAAAAAACAAAAAGAAAAACAAACAAAAACCACTTGAATTAGTTTGATTTTCACTAAATGTCCCTTCCTCCCCTGCTCAGTGCTGCAGATTTAACCCAGGTCTTCCCCCCTAATCCTAATTCCCTAGTCTGGTCCTGAACTTGCTCTGTGGCCAAAGCAATACCCAAACTTGTGATTTGTCTGCCTTTGCTTCTGGAAGAGCTGGTATCACAGACCCTTGCCATGAGGAATGGCTATTTTCTTTTCTTACTATGTGGTTTTGGGATAGTTTGCTAATATCTTTAGGGCTATCTGATTCCTATTTTCTCACTTATAAAATAGATAGATGGGAGCTGGAGAGATGGCTCAGTGTTTACAGCACTTGTTGCTTATGCAGAGAATCTAGGTCCAATTTCCAGGACCCACATGGCACTCACACCTGACTGTAACTCCAGCCCCTCTTCTGGTTGCTGCAAGGCACCAGGCAATTAGCACATACATACATGCAGGAAGGCAAAAGAACATACATTTATTTATTTATTTTTGGCTTTTAGCAGCAGGATTTCTCTCTGTAGCCCTAGCTGTCCTGGGACTTGGTTTGTAGACCAGGCTGGCCTTGAACTCAAAGATCTTCAAGTCTGTTTCCTGAGTGCTAGGATTAATGGTGTGAGCCGCCACACTGAGCAAGGTGAACCACTGATACATAAAATAAAAACACAGAAATCTTTTTAAGAAATGGGTAGATCAGTTCCTACTGCAACAGAAAGGTACCCAGAAACAGCAGTCTCATGATAAGAGCTGGAAAGAAGAAACTCAAGAGATGGCCATAACCTGGTATAACTTTTCTAGACATGTGTTACCCACATAATGAAAACAAGGAAAGCATAACTTTGACTCTGTACCTTGTTCCAAGGCAAACTAGAATCTGGAATTTGCCGTCCTTCCCGATGCTCCTGGGTGCAGTATTAATAGCATTCACATAGTGGCAGAAGGTTTTGCAAGATGATTTCTGAGTGAGTACATCATCTTCATTGTCTAAAATCTGGTCCGTGGTTTCAAAATAAGCCACTGCTTTCTCTGAGGAAGACAGGCAGAATCACACTACACTACAGCAGTCATAGATAGAAATGTCATCCAATTTATTCTGGAAACTCTACTGGGGCTTGGAGTCACAGTCCCCTAATCCAATCATTACTTCATCACTGACTTCAGAATGAATTACATGCCACCACCACCTGGCAGTAATTTCTTTTCTTTTTTTCTCTTTTTTGGAGACAGGGTTTCCTTGTGTAAATACCCTTGGCTGTCATGGAACTCGATTTGTAGACCAGGTTGGCCTTGAACTCACTGAGATCCTCCTGCCTCTGTCTACAGAGTGCTGGGACTAAAGGCGTTAGCCACCACTGTCCAGATGACATTCCAGAGGTATGGAAGGTTTATTCTTTTTAAATATCTTCATGAAAAAGAAATTGGCATTAAAAAAAGGATTAAAAAGACAGACAGAGAGAAAAGGAACCACAAAATGAAAGGGATTATCTTTTAAGAGTAGACCCTTACAGGAATAACACAGTGACCATTTGACCATTAAGATGGTGCCCTCCTCTAGAACAGCTGCCTTCAGTACGATTGTTAAATGGACCTTAATGGGCCTTGTGGAGTACTGCCTAAATCTGAGAGACGTAGGCATTAGAGTCAAGAGCAGCAAAACTCTAAGCTTCCCAGAAAGGAGAGGGAATAAAATCACTCTTAGGTGCCTTGCCAATTTTCCTTTATTTGCTTGAAAGTCCTGAGTTCATGTAGGCCAAATTCATAAACACAAAATGGCTCACTGACCCTTTAAAGAAACTGGGAGTTCCAGAATTCTACATATCTAAAGGGGGAAAAAAACAATTGGAAGACTTAGGCACTTTTTTTTTTGACTTAGGACACTTTATTAAAAGACTTGTTTATGTTTATTTTACATGTATAGGAGTTTTGCCTGCCTGTATGCCTGTCTGTGTATGCCACGGGAGTACAGTACCTTCAGATGCCAGCAAAGGGCATCAGATCCCCTGGAATTACAGTTAAAGAGAGTTGTGCGCCATCGTGTGGTTGCTGAGAAACAATCCCAGTCCTCTGGAAGAGCAGCAAAAGCTCTTAACTGCTGAGCTCCATCCAGCCTCCTTTTATTTTAGTAAACACTTATTTTGTGTGTTTCTGTGTTGGGGCAACTTGTGGGAGTTAGTTCTCTTTTTCCATCCCACAGGTCCCTGGGATCAAACTCAGTGCCTCTGCTAGATGAGCCCTCATTACCCCCAAACAAACCAGTGTGTTACTACTTTTTATTCATTTAAAATTTTGGCTTTCTGAGTTTTTTTATTTATTCATTTTATATATAGTGTCCTGCCTGCATGTATCCCTGCAGGCCAGAAGAGGGCACCAGATCTCATTACAGATGGTTGTGAGCCACCATCTCTGCAGCCCCAGGTTTCTGAGCTTTTAAAGAAACACTTCAGTGGCTTTATAATAACATTCATCTACTTAATTTACCTACAAAGTCCCAGATGAAGACATTCTTGTGAAAGATGCGGGCAGATTTGAACCCATGATGGAAAACCTGTTCCAGTGCAGCAACCAGGCCATTTTCTCCACACAGCAGCACGGTGAGGCTTCCTCTCTGTAAACCACAATGTCAACACAGTAACCAGGGAATTCTGCTGCTTAAACAAAACAAAACAAAACAAAACAAAACAAAGACAACCAACACTAGCGGGGCCGTGGAGGTGGCTCAGTGGTAAAGAGCACTGGCTGCTCTTTCAGAGGACCTGGGTTCAGTTCCCAGCACCCACAAGATGGCTCACAGCCATCCTTAACTGTAGTTCCAGGGGAATCAATGCTCACTTCTAGCTTTCCAGGCACCAGGCACACATGTGGTACACAGACATGCATGCAAACAAAACACTTACACATATGAAATAAAGCAACCCCCCACCCCTCCCCCAAATAACAACCACACTAGAGAAATAAGAGCTGAGTGAGGGTAGTCAGGCGGGGATGATGCATGACTTTAATCCCAGCACTCATGAGGCAGGTAGATTCTGGGCCAGCTGGTCTATAGAACAAGTTCCAGGATAGCCAGGGCGACACAGAGAAACTCTGTCTCAACAAAAAACAAAAAACCAAAACAACAACAAAAAAAAAAACCTGCTCGTAACAAAGCCCAGCTATACATACAACTTTATCACCCCCAGAATACCTCCTTCTCAGGTTTATGAAAGTGCTTCACAATATTGTTCACAGCTTCTCCTATTCCTTCCTGGATCTGTCCAGCATTGGGTTCTGCAAAAATAATTAATAGCATCCACGTTCTTGTGAGAAATAAATGAACCAAAATACTATGGGATATTCAACTGTAAGTTTCTGCAGGAAAAACTTCATCCAAGCAAGCTAGCTTTTCCAGAGACCCCATGGAGTTTGCCACTGGACAAAATGGCTAAGTCAGAGGGCTTGTGATACACTGGAAAAGAATCCAAGAGACCTGAGACTCAAATCCCAGCCACACTACCCGCAAACCATAACCCAAGCTACGAGTCTAATTTCCTCTGGCTTTTCTCAACTGAAAATAATTGAAAAACAAAACCAAGGGCTGGAGAGATGGCTCAGGGATTAAGAGCACTGGCTGCTCTTCCAGAGGTCTTAAGTTCAATTCCCAGCAACCACATGATAGCTTACAACCATCCTTAATGAGATTTGGTGCCTTTTTCTGGCATCCAGGCACACATGCATGAAGAACACTGTATACATAAAAAAATAAATAAATCTTAACAAAAACAGAACAAAACCAAAACCAACAAGCACCCCTCCCTAAGAAAACAGAACAAGATATTCCATGCAATCACATGGCAGGGACCCTATCTTGAAGTGCAACAACTCTCCATATGTGAGGGGTGAAGTGAGGAAGATCCCCTTCCTCATTACTCAGGGGTTCCCAGAGGAGAATCTTGCAGGTATCTGCTAAGGCTTTGAGGCTCTCAGTGACCTATGTGAAATTCTGCTGTTGTGGTTTAAGGGAAGAGGCTAGAAAGCACGTGGTATACTGGCTGGAGGTCAGGCTTGCTTTCTTTCCTTCCTTTCCCTTCCCTCCCCTCCCCTTCCCTTCCTTGCTCCATCTATGGTAGCTTGGTGGGCTGCCTGAATGGGACCTGGATGGCAGCGGAGGTTTGAAAGGGAATTGCCCCCCACAGGCTCATACATTTGAATGCTTGGGACCCAGTTGGTGGGTGCTGGGAATGGAACTCAGGTCCTTATGCGTGGGAAGAAAGCACTGTACCTTCTGAGTCATTCCCCAGCCCATCTTTGTAAATCTCCTCACTGTGATTCATTAACACAACTGTTTTCTGGCCATGGAAGCCTGCAATAACTGAGGTACACTAGGAAACAACTCACTGGAGGTCTTTCCCGTTAGTGAAGTGATACTCAGTCTTCTGGTTGTCGTGGGAGATCTCTGCTGTGGTGGAGTCCGACACTGCTTTCCTAGGTCTTCATCTGAAGCTGATGTCATCAATTCTCCAATGAGAATTCTCTCTAGGCTTCCATCATCAATGCCTTTCCCCAGCCACCGCCCACACGGAAATCTGACAGGGTAGGAAATTTTTTTTTTTTTTTTTTTTTATTTAACATCTTTTGAATCAACTTTTGTTGTCATCGTGAACTTACTCTGGTCTCCAGAAATCCCATGAATCTACATTTTTAAAACTAGGATTATGTTTTGTTTTTTATTTTGAGATGGGTTCTTACTCTGTTGCTAAGGCTATCCTAGAATTTACTATGCGAAGGCTATCAGGCTCTAACTACAGGCAATCTTCTGCCTCAGTTTCTGGAGTGCGGGTATTACAGGCCTGCTGAGTGACATCACTGTTGGCTTCCACTGTTTTAACTGTTATAAAAACGGCATTGTAGGTAAAGTCCATGGTGCTAATATCTGAGGACTGTTCATTCCATCGTGAGAAATTTAAAAAATATAGAACAGCTAGGTGTGGTAATATATGCCTTTAATTCTAGCATTTGGGAGGCAGAGCTCTGTGAATTCCAAGACAGCTTGGTCTATATCAGTACTACATAGAGAAAGTATACAGACATACGAAATTAAAATTTTACTATTTTGTATTTATGAGTGTGTGTCTGCATGCGTGTCTGTGTGCACATGTATGCCTGAGCCTGAAGAGGCCAGAGTTTAAGTATGGGATCTCTGGGGTCGGAGCTACAGAGGACTGATCTGCCATGCAGGTGCTGGGAACTGAAAGGAATAAGCCCTCTTAACCGCCAAGCTGTTTCTCTAGCCTCCACAATCTGTTTCACCAAAGAACAAATATTTCTTGTTATTCATGTCTGTGTATGTGTGCATTTGTGTGTGCTGTGTACACACATGTGCAGATGCATGTGATACCCATGGAGGCCAGCAAAGGCACTGGATATCCTGGGGCTGGAGTTGCAGGTAGTTGTAAGCTACCTGAGGTGGGTACTGAGATCTGAACTTGGGTTACCTGGAAGAGGAGCAAGTGCTCTTATTGCTGAGCCCATCTCATCAGCCCCAATCTGTTTGTTTAAAAAGGATTTTTAGTAACTATATTATTATTACTATTATTATTATTATTATTATTATTATTATTATTATTAATGAATCCTCTCTATGTAGCCTTGGCTCTCCAGGGTAGCCTCAAACTTACAGAGATATACCTGTCTCTGCCTCCTGAGTGCTGGGATTTAAGGTGTATGTAATCACAGCTGGCCAATTTTATGTTCTATAAACATAGATATAGCAAATAATACATCCCCCCAAAAAACTAGTTCAGGAGGTAGTGGGAAGGCTTTAGGAAAATTTAAAACATTTTGTTACCTGAAGAGCCTTGAGACAAAGAATTCTGCTCCTCCTAAGTCCATTTACTCACCTATATGTATGTCCTGTGATTTCATTTCTGACCATGACACAATCCACTAGCCATTTGGCTAGCAATCCGGAGTTATCGTGGCCAATCTGAACCGTAGTGAGCTTTCCCAGGTTCTGGCACTGCAGAGACGGGACCACAAATTATTCTGTACTCAATTCCTTTCAGCTTTGGCGGTGGACTTTGGCTCCACCTAACACTTACAGAGACCTCCCCCTTGACAATGTGCTAAGTTTAACGGCATAGATAACGTCCATGTAGTCTTTGCTCTCAGGGACCATCGTACGACGAGACAGGAGATGGACACTGACTACCACATGGGGTGGAGTGCTTGGTGTGCTGGACCAGAAACATAAGCAAGCACTAGAGGAATGCTGGAGAAGTAACCTTTACTTCTATTTGAGGGATCTGGAAACAGAATCACTGATAATGATTCATGCCTTAACTGAAGGGTGAAAAGGATTTCAGTAAGTGGGGAATAGTCTTATTCAGACTGACTTACAGCAAACAGCCAATTTTTAAAAAATCACTCACTGATACGTTTTTATATTTTTTAAACAAGGGACTAGGCTACAGTTTAGTGGTAGAGTGCTTGTCGAGTATGTTCAAAGCTCTGATCTACTAGAGAAGTTTAAGAAGCTCTTTGCAAAAATCATCTGACCTACAAGTGATGTATTCTAAGACTCCCAGTACGTGCATGGAACTTTCCTAATACCAAATACACTGTATTTTTCCTATATGATGTTCCATGTTTTATGGTCTGGATCCTTCTCTGAAACATTACTCTTACACTGTGGGGCCACTAATAAGTGAAATAAAGGTTACATAGACACAAGCCACTGCCACACCTAGTTAATCTGATAACTGTAGAAAGTGAAGTTATGAATGAACTACAGTTATTATTGTCCTTTCTGGCCCTTTGTGGACAAGTACAAAACACAGCAATGGTAACAGGAATTCTTCCCCCCTCTGCCTCCCAAGTGCTGGGATTAAGAATGGGTGCCACCACCACCTAGCAGTTTTAAACTTTTACATACAAATAGATGTGAGTCTGCTACATACATAAAGCCAAACGGACTGTTGGGCTACGGATTAAGATTCTAAGTGAAAATGGCTATTCCTAGACTCTAAGGAACATGCCTGAAAACAAAACATCAGTTAGTCCTATTTCTCTCCTGAAATACAAGGAAGTTATTTTATTCCTCACATACCAGAACTAACCTGAATATGGGTTCAAACACATGGAAATAAATACTCTACTAGATGGGACCCAAAACTGATAATATAAAAAGTCACATTTACAGGAGCAGGGTGGTAGTGGCACACATCTTTAATCCTAGCACCTGGGAGCCAGAGGTGGGCAGATCTCTGAGTTCAAGGCCACCCAGATTTACAGAGTGAGTTCCAGGACAGCCAGGGCTATTACACAGAGAAACCCTGTCTTGAAAAACAAAACAAAAACCATTCTGTAAATGGCACTATGTGCTTCGAAAGCCATAAACTGGAAATTGGCTCTCCAGTCCTGAGGAGAAACCAGTTTAGGGAAAGCTTTTTATTTAACATTTTCTGTTTGTCTTGTTCTGTGTTAGGCGCTGGGAATTAAGGAACAGGACCTGGTAAAGCCTACTACAAGTAGAAAAATAGTGTCTAGCAATGAAAATGGAAAGCAAACTAGTGTAAGCTGCTTCAGACAACTAACAAGGATATAGTAACAAAACGATCCTGTTTTGTTTGCACGTTCTTTATTTCATTTGCTTCAAGCATGAAAAAGAAAAGCAGAGTTCTTCCATAGAACTAAACGGTATTAGTGAACCCACCTCAAAAGTCATCTCGAGCAGGTTTTTTGGAATCTGCATTACTCCTGTGTCTCCTAGCTCCCCCGAAACACAGATCCACGGGTTTGATGTGATGATCGCATTGCTCAGCTTTTTAATTGGAATGATCGCTGACCTATAAGGAATCACTGAAAGAAAACACAGAAGTGAATTATAAAAAAGCAAAATGAAACAAAACAACCCAACACAATTATCCAGAACTAGATGCTCTCAAGGTATATTTTGCTTATGTATTTATTTTGCTTCTTTTTATGTATATGGGTGTTTTGCCTGCATGTACGGATGCACACATCTGTGTCTAGTGTCCTCAGAGGTCAAAAGAATGGAATCAGATCCCCTGGAACTGGAGTTAGGGTTATTAGAATTATGAACCACCATGTGGGTGCTGGGAACTGATATTTGGCTTTTTATGATCAATTTTTGAGAAACACTCATGAGGGCTCGTGAGGTGGCTCAGTGGTTAAAGACACTTGTTGCCAAGCCTGACAACCTGAGTCTAACCCTGGAACCTCCTGGTGGATGGAAAGAACCAACACCTACAGAATGCTAGGATCAGGTTCCTGAAGTGGGCCACACGCACCAGGAATCTGGGAGAGCCAGATGTAAGCAGATCTCTATGAAGCCTTTTCAAAGGTCTCACCACTACAAGTCACCATCCTGTCATGGGCCTTGGCTAAATGTAAAAGCACAAGAAAATTTGGAATTTAAAGCAGAAACCACCTAAGAACGCTGCTGACTGTTGGCTCATTCTCAGGCTCACACTCAGCTAGCTTTCTTATACAGCTTAGCACCTGTGTAGGGAATGGTGCCACCCACAGTGAGCTGGGCCCGCCTATACCAACTTATAATCAAGGGAAAAAGATCCCTCACAGACACGCTTGCAGGCTAATATGAGCTTCTTGAGCTGTGTAAAGCTGACAGCTAAAGTTTACTAGGGTACTCACTGCTTGGTAGACAAGCCCAGTCCAGCATCCCTCTAAGGTTTCTTTCTGCTTTAAGAGCTTACCTGTTTTGAGTTTCTTGCCCTGATTTACTTCAGTGATAGACTGTAACCTCTAAGAAAAAACGTTTCTTTCCTCAGTTTGCTTTTGGTCATGGTATTTATCATGGCAAAGGGAGGGAACTAGGATACCTGAATATTTCTCTAATATATATTCCAATGCCTCAAGTTGAAAGTTTCTCAGAAAAAGAGAAACCTACAAATACAAGAATATTTTTAGAGGTCCTTATGCATCTTATCATTGTGTATGTGATAGGCCTATGTGAATTCTGGTACATGTGTGTCATGGCTCATTCAGAATTGGTTTTTTTCCCCCATCTTTCCATGGGTTCCAGGGATCAAATTCAGGTCTCTGGGATTGTGTGCAAAGTGCCTTTTTCTGCTGAGACATCTTGCTTGTCCTTTTGTTTGTTTGTTTTGAGATTTGATTTATGCATCCCACTCTGGCCTTGAAAATAGCTGAGAACAACCATGATTTTAGCCATCTTCAGTGACCTTTCTTCTTTAAAATCTTAAAAAAAAAAAAAAAAAAAAAGGCAACCAAAAACATTTGTGTGTGTGAGCATGTGTGAGAGTGTGTGGTGTGAACATATGTGAGTGTAAGAGTGTGTGTGTATATGCCTGTACTTGTCACTTTGGTGCACGTGTAGTGCTCAGAGGGCAACTTTTGGGAATTGGTTCCTTCTACTATGGGAGCTGAATCCAGGTTGTCAGGCTCTGTGGCAAACACCTACTGAGCTATCTTGCCGGATCTCCCTTTCTTCTGAGATAGGACTTTCCTGTGTAGGTGAGGCCAGCCGTGAAGTTTTGATCTTGCCACAGCAGGGGTTATAGGAGCTACACGCCCAGTCTTTAGACTTTTAGATGGGTTTTTTTCTGTGTAACCCTGACTGTCTTAGAACCTAGAGAGATCTGCCTGCTTCTGCCTCCCTAGTGCTGGGATTAAAGCTGTGAGCCACCACTGCCTGGTCTGAGTAGTTTTTCAGTGTGGCATTCGCATAGGCTGGCATTGGAGGGTTAGGGAGTCTCCCACGTTCCTAAATGGAAATTGAGAGGTTGTTGGTGTCCTCCATGCACCCACGGCAGATCTCACTTTTGAAAAGTGAATACTTTTATTCCAAGATTGATTTGAGAATCTCCCACCCCAAAGTCCACTTTTTTCTTTTTTCTTTTTCTTTTTCTTTTTTTTTTTTTTTGAGAAAGGGTCAGGATACGTAGCCCACACTCCCTGGTTCTGAACTGGCAATTTTCTTGTTTCAGCCTTCTGAGTGTCGGGATTGCAACTATTTGCAAACACGCCTGCTCACCTGGAAACTGTTCACTTAAAAGTCAACTGTCCACACTTACTAATAGTGGTGAACACACTGGTAAAGCAGAAATAGTCCACAGCGTTGAGGGAGAGCAGATGGAACAGAAACTGTTCCCTTTCTTCTTCACAACGCAGAAAAGCATACCGCTTATACAGCTTCCTGAGAGGGGTTAACACAAGCACAAAACAGTAGTTACAATTCTCACTCTTAAAAACCATGACTTAAAATTAATATCCCGTGAGTCAAGGCGCCGGTTCAGTGAGTAAAGGCACTTGCTGGGAGAAAACATAACATCCAAAACACCCACAGGTTGTCCTCTGATTTCCACACATTCATGCATTTGAGCAAACCCAAAAAACAAACAAAAACTAAAGATCGATCGATCAATCAATCGAATGAACAAACGAACAAACAAACAAACAAACAAACAAACAAAAAACCCCTCACCTGGGCTGGAGAGAGAGCCCAGTGGGTAAGAGTACTGGCTGTTTTCCCAGAAGACAGGCCACAGACACAGCATTTCATACCGTAATTCTAGTCTGAGGGGATTGAGCATTCTCTTATGTACACATGTAGGACACATACATGCACACAGATAAAACACCCATACGTGTAAAACAAACAAACAGCACACTTGCTTCATCATGTGGGCGCTAGGAATTGGAACTCAGCAGTGCTGGAAGAGCGCTCAGTACTCTGAGGCGCTGAGCGTCCCTCTGGCCCCTTCCATCTCATCTATTTACTCACTCATTAATTCATTTTTGAGAGTGTTTCTCATAAGACCTGGAGTTCACTGATTCAGCTAGAATGGTTGGTCAATGAAGCTAATACAAGTTCGGCCTGTCTTCTGGATGTTACTGTCAGCTTGTGTGGACTAGTAAGCATTTATTTTTCTGATTACAGAACAGCAATCTGGTCTTTGGCTGTTAAATCTGGTGTGCCCTCTCAGAAATGATCAAACATCTACAAAGGTCTTTCTTTTTTGAAGATTATGTATACACTGTTCTGCCGGCACACTGGAAGAGGGCACCAGATCCCCGTAGAGATGATTGTGAGCCTCCAATGTGGCTGCTGGGAACTGAATTCAGCCAATGCCTCTGAGCCACCTCAGCAGCCCCACAAAGGTATTTTCTGAAGCACACCTGTCATTCAAGAATGTACACGTTCATCAGAATTCATGAAGGTGCTAGTTCAGTCCGTCAGCTTATTTAATTTCCTTTGTAAGCACAAGTCACAGAAACAAAATGTCTTGAAAGGCAGAGTCTTACTTGGTCAGCAACTGGTTAGAAAGCAGCTGCTTGAGATGCTGTGACAAAAGCTTCTTTTCTAGAGATAATCTTATCCATGCCCGGGCTCGGCCAACATCAGTCTTGATCTCACTCATGTTCTGAATATGCCTAAAAGTCAGTACCAACAAGAAAGATTTTTTTTTTTTACATTTAAATATATCTTGGTTTTAGACAACTTATATGAATTTTTTTCTTAAAATAATACATCTGATTCATATAAATCACAGTCAAAATACAAGCTCAGAATGACATCAGTCCCCTTTGTCTTTTTTTTGGGGGGGGGATTGGTTTGATACAAGGTCTCTCTGTAGCCCTGGCTATCCTGGAACTCACTCTGTAAACCAGGCTGGCCTGTGAACTCAGAGATCCACCTGCCTCTACCTCCCAAATGAGGCATGTACCATCACCACCCAGCTTAGTCCCCTTTGTCTTAAGTAAGTCCTGGTGTTGCATGGATGGCAAGCAATAGCAAGTCATGGTGAAAAGCGACAGATCAAAATTAACTGACCAATTTGTTAACATTTTACCATTTCTAAATTACCCTTAGAGGCAGTCACATTTAGAATCACACCATCTTTGTAGCAGTCTAGGGGAGCATCTAGATTAATGTTTTCATAAAGAAAAAAACTGGTAACTATTGAAATCAGCAAGGATGTGCCTTAATTTTCTCTTTTAAAAATAAGTCAGAAAAGAACTAAAAAGTATTAACAATGTTGGGCCCAGAAAAGTTCTTTTATATTTAGATGAAGAAATGGGTAATATACATTTTTTGTTGTTTAATTATTGAGACAGGGCCTCACTATGTAGCCCTAGCTGGCCTGGAACTCATCATGCAGACCAAGCTGGCTTCAAACACACAGATCCATTTGCCTCTGCCTCCTAAAAGCAGGGATTAAATGCATATTCCACCATGCCTGGCTTGGGTAAATGTCTGTTTGTTTGTCTTGTTTTGTTTTGTCAAGACAGGGTTTCTCTGTGTTGTAGCCTTGCCTGTCTTGGAACTCTTTGTAGACCAGGCTGGCCTCTAACTCAGAGATCTGCCTGCCTTTGCCTCCTGAGTGCTGGGATTAGAGGCGTGAGCCACTACCTTGATATAACACACATTTTGAGGGCAGGCTAAAGCTTCAGAGATTTCACCTGAATCTGAGATTTAGTGGCACACCAGAACTAACATTTCACCAGGAATGGTGGTTCATGCCTATAAAACCAGCGTTCAGTAGGCAGAGGCAAGCAGATCTCTTAAGAGTTCCCGGTTAGCCAAGAAAAAAAAAGTAAAACAATTTGATAGTGAAGCTACATTTTGTTTGTTTTGAAGATTTAAATATGTGTGCATTTGGAAGTGGAGGGTATATATTTGTACATGAGTGCAGGTGTTCAAGGAGCTTAGAAGACAGTGTTAGATTACCTGGAGCTAGAGTCACAGGCATTATAAGCTGCCTTGGCACAGGTGCTAGGAACAAAATTCAGGTCCTCTGCAAGAACACTGACCACCCTCTCCCACACACACAGAGAGAACCCAGGTTCAATTCCCAGCATCCACATGGTGGCTCACAGCTGTCTGAAACTCCAGTTTCAGGGGACCTGAGACCCTCACCCAGACGTACATACAGGCAAAACAACAATGCACAAACAAAATAATATATATTTGGTTTATTTATTTAAAGAACGGTGTAGGCTTTTAACCACTGAGTCATTTCTCCAGGCCCACAAGTTCTTATTTGAAGTAACTGCTTTGGTTACTTTAAACAGTGTTAGAGGACATAAGCAGAACTATGCTGATTTACTTGTCGGTTTTTTTGGGGGGCAGGATCTGTTTATGTAGTTCTGGCTGTCTTAGAACTTGCTATGCAGACCAGACTAGACTAGAACTCACAGAAATCCACAAGCTGCTATGCCACCACACGTGGCAATGTGTTGAAAAGTCTTAAAACAAGGAAATTGTGTGACCAATCTCAAGTGAATGTTATATATGTGTATAAATGAGAGTTCTGTATGTAGGTCAATGCTGGATCCAGAATGAATTTATTTTCTTAAGCAATTTTCCTCCCAGCTGAGAAAGGAAAAATCAGAAAAAGAAGACAAGGTAAATAGTAAAAACCAACTCTAGTGAAAGGTCTTTGCTAGTGTGGCTCATCACAACACACACACACACACACACACACATGTGCTGTGGATTATGCTTATTATTAAATAAAAGCTGCTTAGCTGATAGCTGGGCAGGAAGATATTAAATGCAAGAGCCAGACTAGAATTTTGGGATAAGGAGGGGCAGAATCAGATTCGATGGCAAATGCAGAGAGACAAGATGAGAATTCTATATTGAGGAAAGGTACCAGGCCACATGGCTAAACTCTGATAAGAGTTATGGGTTAATTTAAGTGTAACAGTGAGTAATAAGCCTGAGTTATCAGCTGAGCATTTATAAGTAATATTAAGTCTCTCTGTGGTAATTTGAGAAGCAGCTGCTGGGTACTTGGGGCTGGTGGACAGGAGAGAAACATCTATTTACACACACACACACACACACACACACACACAGAGAGAGAGAGAGAGAGAGAGAGAGAGAGAGAGAGAGAGAGAGGTACTTGTAATCCTTGTGCTTGGGAGACAGAGACAGGAGAGGCTTTCTAGTTAGTCCACCTAGCCCAGTTGACAAAGTCTATGGCAATGAAATTGTATCTAAAACAAGAGTGGATACCACTCAAGAAAAGACACAAGAGGTTGCCCTTTGGCCTGCCTACACACACACACTCACTCACACACGCACAAATTATACTAACAAAGTACACCTTTAAGGGAAAGTTGTGAGTGGCTTTTTGTTTGTCTGTTTTGAGACGCGGTCTCTTTAATTTAGTTTTGGCTGTCCTGGAACTCATTATGTAGACCGGGCTGGTCTCAAACTCACAGAGATCCCCTGCTTCTTCTTCCACGTGCTGAGATCAAAGACACATACCACCACAAAAGTCACAAGTCCTTTCCACCTTATTTTCTTTTCAAATTTATTTTTATGTGCACTGGTGATGGGAGATGTTATTCTGTAAATATGTTTCTTGCACTGGTTAATGAATAAAGCACTGTTGGCCAATAGGAAAGCAAGATAGGCGGGACTAGGAGACAAGGAGGATTTGAGGAAGTAGTAGGGAGGAGTCAGCATGGAGAGACTGGAGAGAGCAGACACTGGCCCCACTCTCCCTTAAGATGAGACCACGTGGAAATACTTAGATTAACAGAAATGGGTTAATACTTAAGACAGAGCTAGCCAATAAGAAACTAGTACCTGGCCAACAGAATTATATCTAATACAGAGTCTCTGTGTGTTCTTTGGGGCTGGCGTGACGGTGGGTCCAGGCCAGGGGGAAAAAACTACTTGTAACACATTGGTGTTTTGCCTGCATGCATGTCTGTGTGAGGATAGCACACCCCATAGAACTGGAGTTATAGATAGTGGTGAGCTCCCATGTGAGTGATGGGAATTGAACCTGGGCTCAATTCTACAATAGCAGCCAAAGCTCTTGACCACTGAGCCATCTCCTAGCCCTGGAACAAAACATCATAAGTGTTACAGTTAATTTGTATTTTATATACACACACATTTTGAACTTTCATATCTTAAATGTTGACTAAATATTGTACTTAAAATGTTTATAAGAAAAAAAGCTTAACTTTTTCCACTCATTCTTATGTTGTTTGTTTTGTTTCAAGGCAGAGTTTCTCTGTGTTGTAATAGCCCTGATCGCCCCAGAACTTGCTTTGTAGACTAGGCTGGCCTTGAACTCACAGAGACCAGCCTGCCCAGTCTACCTCCCAATTGCCTCTGCTTCCCAGATGCTGGAATTCAAGGCATGTCTCACCATTCCCTGTCAAGAAATGCTATTTTTTTTTTTAAGATATAAGGAAATGCTATTTTTAATATTTGTAGTTTTAAAGCTGTATCTTGTTGGGTGGTAGTGGCACACTCCTTTAGTACTTCTTTAGTTGGAGGCAGAGGCAGGTGGATCTCTGTTGAGTTCGAGGCCAGTCTGGTCTACAGGGTAAGTTCCAGGACAGCCAGGGCTCCACAGACAAACCCTGTCTCGAAAAACAAACAGATATAAAAAGAAAAAAATGTATCTTTCTGAGACCAATTTTTCTGCTAAGCCAGCGGCTAAGCCACCTGCTTTCATCTATATTTTTTGTCTACCTATCTATAGATAACATGCATTTAAGAGATTTTTCAAAGAGAAATTACAGTTTATAGCTGTTTCATAGAAAGATCTTCCCAACTGTCTCTTCCCATTTTATTTAATGTAGAAAACAAAACAAAACAGCACAATAGTCAGCAATTAAAATTTAGGCTGGAGGGGATGGCTGTGCAGTTAAAGGCATTTATTGCTCTTCATTCAGGTTCAGTTCTCAGTACCCATATGGTGGCTCGCAACCATCCCTAACCCTGGTTTCAGGAGATCCAGTTCCCTCCTCTGAACTCTGGGCACCAGGCATGCATATATATGGTTTACATATGTGTAAATGCAGGCCCAACACTAATACTTATAAGACAAGCTAAAAGTAAAGAAACAAATGAAAAACCACACTTATAATTATGAAAATACTTTCTTCAGAATATGTAAACAAAAGGTATGGCCGTAATCACTCGAGCAACTCAGGTGAAAGCTACGCTTCACAGTTACCACCATTCCTTAACATGTGCAACAAATACCTCATGTCTTGAATAAGAGAGACCCTGAGTGTTGGTAACATAACTCCTGAGTCAGATTTTCTTCTTTCTGGTCCAAGGGCAACTATGTAGAAAAATATTAGCAAAGTGTTAGGAAAATAACAGTAAAAATTTACACTTTAATTAAAATATTTTTTTCAACACAGATCTGTCTGTGTAACCCTGGCTGGCCTTGAACTCACAGAGATCCACTTGCTTCTGCCTCCCAAATGTTGGGATTGAAAGGGTGTATCACCATGTTTGGCCTATTGACACATTTTTAAGATAATTTTTCAAGAGTTTGAGACTTCTGGGTAGTGGTGGCGCACGCCTTTAATCCCAGCACTTGGGAGGCAGAGACAGGAGGATCTCTGTGAGTTCGAGGCCAGCCTGGTCTACAGCATGAGTTTCAGGACAGACAATGCTACATACAGAGAGACCCTGTCTCAAAAAACCAAAACCAACCAAACAAAAACATTTCTGAGATTACAATATCGTTTGCCTCTTCCCTTCCCTCCGCCCCCTCCCCGAAACCCTCTCATATGTACCCTACATTCCTCACACCTTTGTTCTCATTCAGATTCATGGCCTCCTTTTCTTTGTTACTAGATATGTGTATGTTTATGTATTTCTAAATACATAAGCACAGCCTGCTCTGTCTGCACACTGTTACTTGTATGTATATTTTTAGGGCTGACCATTTAGCATCAATATGTTTATTATTAATACAGTAAACAGGTGTGTTCTTTCTAAACAAGCTGTGGCTATAAGTTTAAAACAAGTATTTTATGAAAGTACAACTAGAAAATAATGCAGTATATGTAAATTCTGGCCTCAAGGACCAGCCATTTAGCTATTTATTTGTTCTCATGGTGCTGGATAATTAATCACTCAAAGGCAATGTTGAGAAGTTAAGCTATTAAGTATGTGAGCCTTCATCTTTAGACTGGAAAACTATTTACGGCTTTTTGATTTTTTTGAGACAATGTCTCATGTAGCTAAGACTGTCTTCTAATCCCAAATGCTAGGATGACATGTATGTGACACTATGCCCTGTTCATGTGATTCTGAGGACTGAACATCCTTGGCCCAGAAAAACATCTAATGTTTAAACTTTAGAAAACTTTTTTTTTCTTTTCTTTCTTCTTCTTGTTTTTGAGATGAGGTTTCTCTGTGTAACAGCCCTGGCTATTCTGGAACTTGCTTCCTAGATGAGGCCTGCCTCTGCTTCTGAGGGTTAGGTTTAAAAGGGTATGCTACCACTCCCAGCTTTTCTCCTTTCTTTGCATTTTATTATTATTTTTTTATTTAATGTAACTGTTTTGGTTCTTTAGGTTGGTAAATTCCTCCTTCCAAGTTCAGAATCCTAACTACGATATGCATATCATACAAAGTGAGTATTTAAATTGACTTGTAAAAGTATACGGTATTATTAATGGTTTTCTTTCCTTTTCTTCTTTCTTCTTTTTAATTTTGAGACAGGATCATTCTCTGTAGTTGGCTATCCTAGAACTAACTATGTACTCTAGACTGGCTCAACTCACACAGACCTATCTCCCTTGGTCTCTCAAATGCTATGATTAAAGGTATGCATAATCATGCTTGGTAATTTTTTTTTAAATGAATTAAATGCTTAAATGCTACATTTATTTCACATTATTAAAACGTTTAAATGCCATGTGCATGTTTGGCATGTGTTTGGTCCGTGGATGCCAGAAGAGGGTATCAAATCCCCAGGGACTGAGAGCCATCACGTGAGCTCTGGAAATCAAATCCAGATCCCCTAGAAGAGCAACGACTGTTCTTAACCACCGAGCTTGCTTTCCAGTTCCACAGCTAGCATTTGCAAAAGGAGGAAAATAACTCTTAAAGCAAGCACAGAGCACACAGCCACGGGCTCACTTTTGATGAGATGCAAAGGAATTTTGTATCCCTTCTTCATTTCCATTTTCTCATCTGTAAATGGAAAACTAAACTTTAGCACCACTGAGGGAACTTAAAGTGTGGATTTTGCTTTATGTTATAGCCACCTTTTCTCAGTTTTTAGGTGCACTGATGTTGACAAGCCAGGATATAATACTGGAACAGATGCTTGCTTTTCTCCTGCCCATGCCACCGAGGGAGGGTCAGTGAAAATCTTAGTGTATTAGATCTTTATGGTTTTGGTGCTTGGTGGAAAAGCTGGACTCGTGTCTAATAGACATAAATGATCACTTATGGGACTGACAAGGAGGCTCTAGAGGGTGGTCAGGAGACAGGGTCTCTCTACATAGCCCTGGCCATCACAGAACTTACTATGTAGACCAGGCTGTCCTTGAACTCACAGAGACCCACCTGTTTATTCCTTCCAAGTGCTGGGATTAAATGGATGTGCCACAACATCTGGCTTAGGGAAGGTAATTTCCAACTGGCACTTTAAAGACAAATCTCTTTGACACACAGGGAAGTAATGCACATTGAGGAAATTGTCTTAGACACTTGCAGGGAATTTGACATCTTTATCTTCCCATTGAGTCCACCCTAGCTCACATGCGTTATTAGCGTGCATTATTCTCTGGGGGGTAGAAAGTCAAATGGCTCCAAGAATGACTCTTCATTCCACATGGCAACATAAAATACAGCCACACAAACAGTAAGAAATACGGTGGCACACACCTGTATGCCCAGCATTTGGAAGGTGAGGCAGCAGGATCAGCAGTTCAAGGTCATCTCTGGCAACAAGAAATCCTGTCTCAATAAACAGAACTGGACAAAATAACAAGCTCAAAACAAAATCCTGAGAAGTGGGAGAAGGTATGAACCAGAGGAAAAGACCTGAAACTATAATCAGCAAGTTGACTAGAAAGAGAAACAACGAGGAGCCAGAAAGCTTAAGAGATGCTCATAATAAATAGGCGTCCTACAGGTAAAGGGACTGTTAATTTGGACAGGGAATGTGCCCCCCAAAATTGTGTTTATGGCTTAGTTCCTAACACAGTGTTCACATGTGGCATAACATTTGGGAGGTGATTGAATCATCTGGACGCTAGCCTAATCAGTGGATCAAGTCACTGATGGACTACAGTCTGACGGCATTGGGAGGTGGCAGAAACTAGAAGGTGGGGCCTGCGTTGATCAAGCAGGTCACTGAAGAGTGTGCACCGGGACTGTGCATTTTGTCCATCTCTACTCCCTGGCAGCCCTGAAGTAGGCAGTGTTACTCTACCACCAATTTTTAAGTCTAAAACTTTTTTTGTTTGTTCTTATTTTTTAAGACAGGGTTTCTCTGTCTAACAGTTCCGGCTGTCCTGGAACTCGATTTGTAGACCAGGCTGACCCCAAACTCACTGAGATCTGCCTGCATCTGCCTCCCTTCTATTGAAACAATAGACAGACTTCAAGCATTATACGGCGCAGGGCTGGTGAGATGGCTCAGCTTTATCAGTATGCGTTGCTCTTGCAAAGGACTCCACATTTGGTTCCATCCCTCATGTTGGGTTGGGCAGCCCACAACTACCTGCAGCTATATCATGAGGGTACTGGAGGCCCTCTTCTGGCCTCTAGAGACATTTACACACTACAATCATATAATTAAAACATTTCAAGGTTACGCTGGGTAAGTGCTGATGCCTGCCTTCAATCCCAGCACTAGGGGAAGCAGAAGTTATCAGATCTCCATAAAGTTGAAGCCAGCCAGATCAGCCAGCCAGAGCCACATAGTGGGACTCTGTCTAAAAACAAGGGAAAAGTTACATGGTTGCCATTAACCTTACTGTGATCACTGAAGTACTGTTTACTCTGGTATCATTAGCCCTCATCGATTTGACAGGGCAGCAGACTATGTAACTGCATATGCCTTTGGAGTACTTTCGTTTGCCTTTCACTTTAGAGTTTGCTGGAGGTCACTGAAGATATTTAGGAGTCTGATTTCTAACTGAAACACTCAACACTTGGCCCGCGAAAACACAAGAGCTGTGAGTGTTTCCCAAAATCAGCTGAGCATTCTCACATGCCTTTTTGGGCATCAAGGTTGAATTTGTCTATCTCATCTTAACTGAACTTGGCTTTCCAACATTTTACCCCACAAACAGCTACTTCTTAGGAATTTATTTTCTTTTGAGACAGGGCCTAATACATACGCCAGGGATGGCCTCCGACTTTTGATCCTCTTGCTACCACACCTAAAGGGTTGGGATTTCCATTACGTTCAGCTCTGCCTTCTCTAACCACTTACTGGCCTTCTAGTTATGGTCAAGTGAAATTTAGCTTATATGGCTACGATTCCTGTTAGATACAGGACAGAGACCGATGTACTTTTATTTTCTATGTAGCAAACATGGAAGGAGAGGTGGGCATTAGAGATCTAAATCTAAATTGGTATAAATATATTTATGCTGAAGGTATCAGGGCACTGACAAGCTCTTGAGAGGAGTTTCAGGGCAATGTAGTATCAAATCCATACTCCCAGTTGCCTTAAAAGATATATTAAAAATGAAAAGATGGCTCAGAGGTAAAGAACATTGGCTGGCCTTGCAGAGGTCCGGAGTTCAATTCTTAGCAACCACATGGTAGTAATGAGATCTGGCGCCCTCTTCTGGCCTGCAGCCATACATGCAGGCAGAACACTGTATAATAAATAAATTTTAAACAAACTCTGTAGAGTGGTGCTACCTTGGGTAGGGATTGTGAAGGAAAAGGAATTGGGGATGAATACACGGGTATCTCTTTACTTCCCTTCTTTCATTTGTTTGTTCTTTTTTATTTTTATTTTCAGTACTGGGGATTGAACTTGGGGTCTCACACTTGCTAGGTGGGTACTCTTCCACTGAGCTACATCCTCAACTGGCTACGTTTTACTTCCTAAGTTAGCTTATGTGATTTTTAGATCACACACACACACACACACACCCATTCTATGGTCTCTAGGTGGTCAAAAGATAATTTTGTGGCATTCTCTCCAGGGATCAAACCCAGGTTTTCAGAGCTAGCAGAGGGAACTTTACTCCCTGAGCCGTACCACTGACTCTAACAGCTGAGTGTGGTGGTACATGCCCTTGATCTCAGCATTCTGAAGGCAGAGGCAGGGGGATCTCTGTGAGGTCAAGGCCAGCTTGGTCTACATGGTGAGTTCCAGGTCAGCCACAGCTACACAGTGAGACCATGTCTCAAAAAAAAAAAAAAAAAAAAAAAAAAACAAAACAAAACAAAACAAAAAAAACCCTTTTATTTCTGAATTTTTAAAAAGAATTTATAATTTAAAAAAATGGTTCCTAAATGGCTAATTCACTATAAAATCTTTTCCTACTCCATTTCAGGTTTTTTTTGGGATAAGGTCTCATCACATGGACTGGCTTAGAAAGGATGAGCCTCCTTCCTCAGTGTAAGTGCTGGGATTATAGCCACGTGCCACCAAATCCAGCCCAAACATTTAATTTCTACTAACTTCCTACTGTTAATTGTACGTTTTATGAAATAGATGATTACCTTACACAAAGCAAACCAAGCAATCTCTGGGCTGCAGATATGACTCAGTGGCTAATGCCCTGGATTTGACCACCAGCTCGGCCAAGAAAAAACAAACTCATTGTGGAAAAAAAAAAAGTAATAGTTGTATTATTTGACATAAGGAGAGAACCTTGTATAATTCTGATTAATGGGAGAATTATGGTACCAATACCATGAGATGCTGTCTATAGACTGAAGAATCTAAGTTGTGTGTGGTGATACAGGCAGGTAGTCCCAGCTACACAGAGCTAAGGTGGAACATACACCAAGTCTGAGGTCAGCCCGAGCATTGAAGTCAGAGCCCTATCTCAAAAAGAAGGAAACAAGCTAAGCAAAAGAACCTGACTCTTAAATAGTCTTGGAGATGAATATGGTATTTCTCCTGAGAGTTTATTTGTAAATACAAGGTCCAGGATTTGATCCTGACATCACTAAAAAAAAAATAAATAAATAAATAAATAAAATAAAATAAAATAAAATAAAAAGGGATAGTGAGATAGGGCAGTGAATAAAGGCATTTACCACCAAACAAGCAACCAAAGTTAAATTCTCAGTTCCCACCAAGCAGAAGACAACCCATTCGAGCTGTCCTCTAACTTCCACATATACTGGCCCACATTAAAAAAAAGAAAGAAAAAATTAAGTAAGATGTAACAGAAGACATTAAGATTATTGCAGGGTGGTAGTGGCACAGCCTTTAGTCCCAGCACTTGGGAAGAGGCTTGCGGATTTCTGAGTTTGAGGCCAGCCTGATCTACAGAGTGAGATCCAGGACAGCTAAGGATATACACAGAGACCCTGTCTGAAAAAAAAATTTTTTTTAAAATATTAGTGATGGTCACAAAACTTTTTCTTTTTCTTATTTTTTTCCAAGACAGGGTTTCTCTGTGTAGCTTTGGAGCCTGTCCTGGCACTGGTCCTGTAGACCAGGTTGAATTCTAACTCACAGATATCTACCTGCCTCTGCCTCCCAAGTGATGGGATTAAAGGTGTGTGCTATCTCTGCCCGTACAAACTTTAATAATAATAATAATAATAATAATAATAATAATAATAATAATAATAATAAACAACAGCATATACCTTACCACACTCTAGTACTGGGAGGATGTACCTGTATAATCCTTCACAATTAATTGTTTGTTTTTTTGTATCAACATGATCACTCTGGACAGCTACTATCCTTTTCTCTGCCTTACAATGAGAAAACAGAAGCTTGGAAGGGTCAAGTGAGTTTCCATTGATTAATGTCTTGTAATATGGCTCTTTCTGTTTTAACCTTATTGGCAACATGGGTAAATTTTAGACTGAGATGCACCCACCTAAACCGATTCTTCTCACTGCCTCAAACTGCCCAGTCTATCAACCAATCTATCTCAAGCTAGGTGTGTGGCCCATGCCTATCGTCCTAGCACTTGGGAGGTGAAGGCAGGAAGATGGAGAATGCAAGGTCACACCAGGATGCACCAGACTTGAAGCAATCTACCCTATCCCAACACCTTCTTACCTGGTGAATCTGTGAGGGGCTCTTGCTTCTCCTCTCTGTCCTGAAACTGAATTAAATGTGACCACAACGCAGACTTCCCCTGAAATCACAAGACACACAAAATGTTCACTTTAAAGAAACAATTCATCACCAAATAATTTCCCATCAAGACCATCTCTCTGTGCCTCCCAAGTGCTCAGATTAAACATAATTTTCAGGGGTATCTTTTCTCCTTCTATGAGGTGGGTTCCAGAGGTCAAACTGTCAGGCTTGGTGCCAAGCAGTCTTGTTAGCCTCCTTCCTTCCTTCCTTCCTTCCTTCCTTCCTTCCTTCCTTCCTTCCTTCCTTCCTTCTTTTTTTATTTTGAGACAAGGTCTCTGTAACCCTGGCTATCCTGGAGCCAACAGCTCTGTAGACCAGGCTGGCTTCAAACTCATGGAGATCCACCTGCCTTCCTTCCCGAATGCTGCCACCTTGAACAGCCCCTTGACACGAATAGGACCCTTAACGGGCCGTGCCACCAGCGCCTGAGGTAGTTACCTGCTTGACCTGTAAGCCATGGCTCCATATCCTCTCCAGTAGGTCACAGAGGCTGGCGATCAAGGTGTTCTCCTCCAAGCCGGTGATGCTGGCTTCTCCGTGGCCCAGTTCCACTGCTTCATGCCCCATCTTCTCTACCAACATGCGCTTTGTCTAAAAACATCACGGCCAGTCACAAGTTATCACAGTGGTGAAACTCAAAGCCAAGGAATCAATGACTTGTTCAGGAGACTTAGCTTCCCTTCATCACAATTCTGATTACAGACTTCAGGTACCATGGAGAAAATAGCTTAATCTGGTCATCAGCTAGCTGGTTGGAGTATTATCTTCTATATTTTACTATTATGTCAGAGAAATATCAGGACCACTAATGAAACAATACTATTTGTAAGGCATCAAAATGTTGGGAAAAAAAACACCACATATAATTTAAGATTATTGACTTCTATAACAGTAGAATTGTTCTAGAATTTCTGAAATTGAATTGCCTTGGATCTAAAATGCACCTTCTGACCCCAGAACCTCATCCTGTCACTACAAGCTGACCTTTACAGATGCCAGCATCTGGACAAACTAAAGGTTTCTATACTTAAGCTAAACTGCAACAGAAATGAGCAGCTCTACGTTTTTCTTTTCTTTTTGAGAACTTCCTAGTTTGTGAGTGAACTAGGGTTCTCCCCATCTCCCCATTTTCTCTCTCATTTGCTCACAAGGATGTATCAGAAAATGAAAACCATTTTCAGGAAAATCAATTCATATCAACTTTAGCTAGTCTTGCACAGGCAAAGCGAGAAAGCTACAGCTCATCTAGGTAGTACCTTGTCTAATTACCTGTATACACTGATACTGAAAACAGTACTTTATTGAATATGCTCACAAGTTACTTATAAAACTAAGGTTGTTTTTTTCCATTTATATGCCTACCTCATATAAAGGCAGCTCTGTGAGAGAAGAATTATATTTAATACTCACTGACCTATATCATAGTTAAGATCCTTTCCCTTGAGCACATGTGGTAACATGTATGAGCACAAGCAAGGCTTTACACAGGTATATACATTGCTTTTCACATAAGAGAGCAACATTCTTTCTATAACTTATGGACGGCTTCACATCGTACTGAAGAGGAAGACTACAGCTAAGGGCTAGGGAGATGGTTTGTGAGTAAAAGTGCTTGCTGTACAAGCCTGACCACCTGAGTTCAGACCCCGGGAACAATGATACACACACTCTCTCTCTCTCTCTCTCTCTCTCTCTCTCTCTCTCTCTCTCTCTCTCTCTCTCTCTCGATATATATATATATATCATGCAATAGTTTAAAAGATGTGAAAAACTATGCTCACATGCTCACATGTCACTGATGCTGTGGGCCATGGAGGTTCATGACTTCAGTGAAGAGCATTATCAGGTCTATGCTACAAAAAAGTTTCTTTTGAAGCCTGGAGAGGTGGCTCAGGGGTTAACGGCACTAGATGCTCTTGAAGAGGACCTGCGTTTAACTCCCAACACCCACATGGTAGCTCACAACCATCTGTACCGCCAATCCCAGAGGATCTGATGTCCTCTTCTGGCCTTCATGGACACTGCCCACATGTGGCACACAGACATGGATACATGGCAACACCCATACTCATAAAAAAAAAATAATAATAAATTCTCTTTTCAGAGAAGCTACAGGCACAAATGGAGATGACTTACCTCATCTTAGATCCATACTTGGTATAATCATGAATGCACACTGTCTGGCAGCAGAATACATACCTTCATTCTGCATTCTTTTAATAAGCCTTCTACAAATTTCCAGTTGGTTTGTGCAATTACAGCAGGTGAGAGATCTGACAGTTTTGGTTGTCTCATGTTTTTTCCTAAGCTTCGTGCCTCTTGCATGTATTTCTAAAAATCAGGAGTATTTTAAATATATAAACATCATATATTTTTTTTCTTCTACTTAAAACTTACATGAACAAATATAACAGGCAGGATGTACAAAAGGCCATATAAGTGTACGTGTGTAACAGCAATTAAGATTTTAGTGCTCTTGATAGAAGGCAAAGAACATGTGTACTCCTCCCGAAACCAGTTAACTCTGTGAAAAGGACAGTGACAGAAACATTAAGTTGAAATTCATTCAAAACCAGGAGTTTCAGTGAGTTTAGTCTTTTTAGTGGGACCACCAATCTTATGATTAGTAGGGATCCAGATAAGAGCAAAAACAATTAGGTATCTAGTCTGGTCTGAGGTTCCATAGAAATGGAGTGTTTCTTGGGTCACTGGCTTCCTCTGTTCCATCCCTCTCAACAGAGACTTAAATGCATCAATCATCTGGGGCACTGCTCTCCAGCCAAATCCTTGGCTCTAACTAACCTTCAATAGTACTAGAATCGTGTTGTGGCTAACTTTTATGACCTTGGTCATGTCAACGACATGTCTAATATTGCTGCATCTCACTGTGTGGTGTGTGCTACACAGTTCACACACACACACAAAAAAAGGCTAAAAATCATGATGAGCTTCAGGTGTGAGTGCTGAGATGTTCGCATAAAACCTTCCCTTGCAACAAAACGAAAAACAAAACAAACAAAAAACCCTTTCCTTGCCTTGTCCTATAATCCCTACTTTTTATGCCCAGAGTCTTCTCTTGACTTTGAGGACACACGCACGCACGCACGCACACACACGCGCGCACACACACACACACACACACACACACACACACACACACACACCATTCCAATGTTCCTGAACTTTGTTTGGTCATTTTTTTCCATAAACGTCAAAACCATGGGAGGGATTACAGCCCAGTTGGTAGCGAGCTTGCTTATGGTGCACAGGATGTGTAATCGATGCTGAGCACCACATACACACCATACCCGGGGGGTGCACACCTACACCCTGAACACCACATACACCATGTGTGCTGCTGTACATCTACACCCTGGGCACTGGGAAGGTGAAGGCAGGAGGGTCAAGAGTTCAAGGCCACCTACTTTTACATAGAAAGGCCGAGGCCAGGCTGGTTTACTCAAGACCACGTCTCCAAAAAGCCACCACACACCTCATTTGTGCAGAAGTATGTTCTCTGTGCTTGTACGCTGCCTGGAGAACCTCATCTAGACCTTCACACCAAGATCACAAGGCAGAGTCTCCAAAAGAGCCATCCTCTTAAGACCACATTTAGAAGAACCGCTCTAACCATAAACAGAACTAGCATTTTGTTGAGGGGCACTGCAAGTGGACTGACACATTCACAGGCATAGGTGCAGAATCTATTCTTATTATCTTCAGGGGAGAATTTGACGCTATAAAATAAGACGTGTAAAACCCTTTGCACTCTTTAAGTGTAAGAGAATCTGTTTCCCCTCAGGAAGGAAACGGACCTGCTACAGCTGCCCAAAGTTCCACTGATTACTTTCTCTCAATGTTCACGACAGAAGGTAACATTAACAAAACGATATGGCCTTTTCTCAGCCTAATAATTTTAGCAATGAATTTTCCACGCCGCAGTTACATGCGCGTTCCTGCTTTAGATAGTATTCACAGGAAAAACTGAGAATGAGAAAACAATTATCAGTAGGGACATTACATGTAGCAGTGGGCACAGAAACAAATCTTTCTTTCCTTTCTTCCTTTCTTTCTTCCTTCCTTCCTTCCTTCCTTCCTTCCTTCCTTCCTTCCTTTCTATTCTTTCCTTTTTTTGGTTTTTCAAGACAGGGTTTCTCTGTGTGGCTTTGGAGCCTGTCCTGGAACTCTCTGACAACAGGGTGGTCTAGAACTCACAGAGACCCACCTGCCTCTGCCCTCTGAGTGCTGGGTGGCGTGTGCCACCACTGCCCTTCTAAAGTTAATTTTCAAGGAAGTAAATTTAGGAAATAAAAGCAGTTTTAGAAAAATCAATCTGAGCTACAAGGCAGCATCGATATGGGAACTATATTTTCATTTTCTATTGCCATTTGGGTACAGAATTAAAAGCTAGATATAAAGATGGGTAAAAATAATTTTTTAAAGTAATTTATTTAACTTTATTGTATGTGTATTGGTGTGAAGTTATCAGATCCCCTGGAACTGGAATTACAGACAGTTGTGAGCTCCCATGTAGGTGCTGGGAATTGAACCTGGGTCCTCTAGAAGAGCAGCCAGTGCTCTTAACCCCCGAGCCACTTCTCCAGCCCCCAAAATAAATTTTTAACGTTTAAATAAAGAGCTTTCCCACTGGGTACAGCTCAATTGTAGAGTGCTTGACTAGCATATACAAAACCCTGGTGTGGTGGAGTTGGAGAAATGCTCAGTGGTGCTGAGTGTGTGCTGATTTTGCAGGGGACTTGAGTGAGTTCAGTTCCCAGCACCCGCATCAGGGAACTCAGTTAACCCTAGCTCTAGGAGTATGTGATGTCTCTGGCCTCCACCCGCACCTGTACTCAAGTACACACAGCTCCACACTCACGAACATAATTTAAAAAAATATAAAGATCAGGTGAGGTGTGGTACCATCACCACCATCACCACAATCATCATCATCATCAAACCAAACTGGGTATAGTGGTGCTGGTTTTATTCCCAGTATTCGGGGGTGGGAAAGAAGGACCAGAAGTCAAGATCAGCCTTAAATACATTCCAGTTTAGGTCAGGCTAGGATACATGGCCCCTGTCTCAAAAACAAAAGCAAACACCCACTGCATCCACTGAAGGCAGTTTACAAGCATCTGAAACTCCAGCTACAAGAGATCCAATGTACTCTGAGGGCACTATACTCATGTGGCATTCACATACTCAGACAGACACACACACACACACACACACAGCAAAACCAATAAAACAGTTGGGTTTGGTGGTGCACACCTTTAATCCCAGATCTTGGGAGGCAGAGGCATGCCGGATCTCTGTGAGTCTAGGCTAGCCAGAGTTAGCCTTCCCCACAATTTTGTAATAGATATTCTAACCTTCTAATTGGTGCTAACTCATTGGAAGAGAAGACTACTGTAAATGTAAACTAATAACATAACAAGAAAAAGTAATAAGCCAGAGTCTTAGACTATCTGTGTCCTTGGGTGAGCAGTGGTTAGAGCAGACTGGTATGCATGATTAGTGGGAAGACACTCCAGCCTGGACATTAGAATTCCTGTGCTACAGGCTCAGCTCTGCTGTGTATGTCCATTTAACTGTGGGCAAATCTCTTGTTGGTCAGCTAAAATGTCAGGCTAGTCAAGACAACCTCAAAGGTTCCTCTTAGCACTGATATTTTATGATGATGAGTGAGTTTTCTGAAACAAAATGTAGACCAGGAAAGTAAATTCAAGTAGTACAAAGACAAACATCTAGCAAAAGAAATATCCAGCTGCTTCTGCACTTGTGAAAAGAAATGCTTAAAAAAAAAAAAAAAAAAAAAAAAGAATTTACAGTACCCTTCTCTCCCTCTTAGAAGACAGGCAATTTGTTATCGAGGGTATATCCACACGCGCACACACACACACACACACACACACACACACACACACACACACGCACGCACGCACACACACACACACACACACACACACACACCTACATACATATCCTCAGTGACTCAGGACTTGAATGTCAGTTTTACTGTCAACAGCATAGAATTACTCGTGTGAGCACATTCCAGCACACACAGGCAGCAAACAGAAGATGAAGCAGAGAGCAAAACATGCTATATGCACTCATGGGTGTGGGCCATTCAAGAAACACCAACAGCAAGACTCAGGGACATCTTGTGAAGCACTTTCAAGGCCAAGGACATACCAGGCAGCACTCAGAGAAGGACTTTTTAGGAAGCCGTGCAGGAGGAGTTGGGCCCTGATCCCACTCCCAGAATGCCATGGAGTTCTGACAGACCAAAAGTTCCCCGGTAGGCTAAGATGATGGCGACGTTTCAATGAGGGGAAAGGAGAAAAGGGGGGAGGGGGGAGAAAGAGAAGCAAAACCTGCATGCACATGATAAGACCACAGCACGGGAAGGGGCATGAAGGAGAGGCAATGAACAAGGAAGACTTCCGTTTGGAACCGTGTTTTCCATTGTGTTCCTACACATCTGAGTTTACAAAACAGTTACCAAAATTTCAGTCCCAACTTTCCTTTTGGTCACAAGAAATATAATTACTTAAACAAAATTTGAATTTTACTTTCAATGAATACAAATAAAGCTTATAAAACAGCTCTGTTGCTTCTGAAAAATGGCTTCTAAAGCCAAAGAATGCATTACTATATCTTTACTTACTCAGCTTAAATTTATATTTGAAACTTAGATATGTGTATCTCAATGTTTCTCTCTTCAGGAGACCTACTGACCAAAAATTTACCCTAAATAAAGCTTCTATTGGATTTAATACACAGAAATAGAGCCCTACTTTAGGTGAACAAAAGGACAAAACTGGGAAAATGTCTTCTGCTACATTTTAGTATAAAAAATAGTATTTTAAAATGAGATGAACTGTTTTCAGGAGAACTTGAAAGATCATGTATAATGACACCTCCTGGGTGAGCTTTTTGATCTACGCATCCTGTCATCCCAGACAGTCGGACCACATACCTCCCGTAAGTCATTGTCCAGTCCAATGTGTTCAGAGTGCTGCCGAAGGCGTTCTTTCCGGCGCTGTGCTGTGGCACTTCGGCTCACCCAGCGGCTGGCAAATAAATATACCGAGATAATATGGATTAAGGAAACCAGCCAAGTAAAAAGACATGAACTTAATTTTCTTAGAAAGAACAGGCTGAGCAGTAATCCAGCACTTGTGATGCAGCACTTGTGAGGCAGAGGCAGGAGGATCTCCGAGTTGGAGACCAGCCTGGTCTACAGAGTGAGTTCTAGGACAGCCAGGACTATATAGAGAAACCCAATCACAAAAACAAAACAAAAACACCAACCTCTTCCAAAACAACAGCTACAAAAAGCAAAGCAAAACAAGGAACCAGGAAGGATGAACCATTCTGCACAAAAGGCTGGCAACAGCGTTCTCTCCTCTTCTTACCCCCCCTTTTTTGTTTTGTATTTGTTTGTTTTTTGTGTTTGTTTGTTTTTTGACAGTCTTGTGCGCTTCAGTGTGGCCTTGAAATCATGACTCTCCGGGTAAGTTTAAAGTTATAACTTTAGATGCCACTTGATTTGCCCATTCAAAGCACTCAATCTAATGGGTTTTGGATATTCACAACCATCCCCACAAGTACATCTTTTTAAAAGCTGAGGCGAGGGAATGGAGAGAGAGATCATCAATGAAGAGCCCTTGCTGCTCTTAAAGGACCTGAGTTTGGCTCCAGCACCCACAGTGGCTGGCTTGCAACCACCTGTGACTACCTTCCAAGGGCCTGATGCCCTCTTTCACCTCCATGGCCATCCACAGTCATATGGCATGTACTCACACTGATACAGAGGCACACAAACATCCTTAAAAAATAAAAAATAAAAAAATGAGATTTTTTTAAAAAGGGAGATACTAAATGCTAGGTACACGTACACACAATAGCAAGTCAGATTGTTTTTCTTTTTTAAAGACATGGTCTGTTTAGCTCTCGATGTCCTGGAACTATGTAGACCAGGCTAGCCTTGAACTCACAGACATTCTCCTGCCTCAGTCTCCCCATTGCTGGGAGTAAAAGTGCGCACTACCATATCTGGAATCAAGTCAGATCTGAAGTCGATCCTTGATTATAACAAATATATGCAAGTCTCCTTGATGTGTCCCAAGTAAATATTATAGGCAAATATTTTTAGCAAAAAGAATATTCTCAAAGTCCATAATTTATAATAACTTGATTGTAGTATCCTAAAAGAATAAAAGAAATTCCTGAATTTTCCACTTGAAAAAGATTTTAATTTTTAATTATGTAGGTTATATAAATGTGAGTGCAGGTGCCTCTGCATGTGCTAACACCTTCTGCAGCTGGAGTTACAGGTGGTTATGAGCCTAGCTGGGTCCTCTGCAAGAGCAGTGTACGCTTTTAATCACTAAACCATCTCTCCAGGTTTGACTGTTGAGTTTGTAAAGGGATATCTTTCTAAACTTAAGGCTCTTTTGTATCTGGGAGGTAGGATATGATTACTCTGGGCTCTAAAATTATATGACTGTGTTTCTATGAAATGGTAGCCTATAAGATGTTTTATGAAAACTTGTCCTTTTTGAAATTTTTATTTTATGTGCAACCCTGTTCTGCCTACATGTCTGTCTGCGTGTGAAGGTACTGGATCCTCTGGAAATGGAGTTACTGACAACTGTAAACTGCCGTGTGGATGCTGGGAATTAAACCCAGGACCTCTCGAAGAGCAGCCAGTACTCTTAATGGCTGAGTCATCTCTCTAGTTCTGAACCTCAGAAATCTGAAACACTTCCATCTAATGTGCTGATGCCTATCTCCTGTTACATTAGCTCTTCCATACCTTAATTCCCGTAACTTTTGTGCTGCTATTTCTTTCAGTTCTGGCCCAAGACCCAAGGAAATCATACAAAACACCCCAGAAGTAGTGCCCTTTCCTTTATAAGGATTCTCTCTCTCCTTTCCAACCTTGCTCAGCAGAGTCCAAATCCTGGGAAAACTGTCCTTGATACCCTGTTCTCATGCCACACCAGGATCTGCTTCCCTTCATGACATGAATGCCTTCATATGCCCTTTACCAACTCTCTTGCTCTCAACAAAGACTTTTCACTTTACTCTCAAGTGCTACCATTTAACTGCTGAATACAACACGGAATGTAATTTCTACAGCTTATTCTTATAAAAGCTACATGGCCTAAGTAGGTCACAATGGATAGAACTTAAATTAGCACAGAAAAATGTACAAAGACCCAGGTGTCTTTGGCACAAGAGGCCTTGAAAGTAGAGCTGTGGGAGAGGAAGCTTGCCTCCACGCCTGCTGCAGTGAGAGACCAACTCCCAAACATCGTCCTCTGGCTTCTGCACGTGCAGGACGACAGCATGTGTGTATTCCCCCAACACATGTAACTTTAAAAGGGAAAGAATTACTGTCATAAAGACAGTCGACACAAATTTCACAGGGACTGAACAGATTAGGGTTCATCTGAGCATGGTGGCACACGTTTATAACACCACCTCTTGGGAGGTAGAGACAAGGGGACCCTAAGTTCCTTGGTAAGACCTGGTGTTGATAAACCCCAAACTAAATCAACCAACCAACAAAAAGTCTGAAATCCTCACCCCAAAACAAATTAGGCAGGGTGGTACAAATAGACACTAATTACATGAGAAGATATATAAATATGCTCTGTGAGGCAACAAATATCCTATTTAGTTCTGTTTTCAAAGCAGGGAAATGAGACTGTTTAAGACAATCACCGGGGGTAGGAGAGTGTGGGGTCACAGTGCTGCTAGTACGCTTCTGGGGTGCTTGTGGGGTGGGGTGGGGTGGAGCAGTCTAGAGCTTATGTGGGCCTTGCCCCCAGCTCCAAACGCACTGCCCAGCTGTACAATCTCCTCGACTCCCGACAACTACCTGAGATGAGACTGACCAATACTCCAGTATCTATGGTGCTTCAGAAATCTTGAACCAGTCCAATGTAAGAGCATGTGGCCCTACAGCCAACAAAGGAGCATGTTGTTGCTGAGTAGGGCTGGTGTTTGGGCCTCTGGGAGGCTCAGGCCACCCACCTGCCCATCTTGCCTCAAAGCTGCATGCTAGGCTGGGCATGCCTGCAGCATGGAATGGCTGCTCACCTTGCTGCAGGGAGAGCACAGGGCCATAGCATCCACAGGCTGCAAACACAATGTGCATGCCCGGGGTAGCAGTGGGATGGCTGTTAACAAGGGCAGAGTGGTATATGGAAGGAAGTCTGCAGCTAGCACAGGTCTTGTCCCTGGTCATGCTGACAAACCTCACTATCACCCTGACTCTGAGCAACATGATATCCAAGATGAAGAATGGTTCACTTTTTGGATTAAGTCTCCCTGAAAGACTTCCATGGTCCATGCTGCCACTGGAGGCCATGTTGATGTCCATGATCTGAGCCATTGCCTTCCTCCACAAACAAACAAACAAACAAACAAACAAATTTGTGTTGCCTATATACTCATAGGAGCCTAGCCAAACTCCCAGTGGTCAGTCCCTTAAAGAAAACTGAGTCCTTCCCCACACGTCTACCACAAGCCATCAATTATGAAGAGCTGCACTTCAGACTCTTTACCACAATTTTAAAGATCTCTCTTCAATAGCTTCCTGTCTGGACTGTCTCTTTTTTTGGGTGTGTGTGTGTGTGGATGTGCTTCAGTGTCTCTCATTCTCTGTTATGAGTCAGTAATCATTGACACCACTGTAAAAGAAGCTGCCTTTGCCCACAGCAGATGCAACTGTGTGACACACTGAGTGTAGCTTGAGCATATGAGACCACAAAGCCCACCCCCACAGTAACATACTTCCTCTAACAAAGCCACGCCTACTCCAACAAGGCGACACCTCCTAATAGCGTCACTCCCTATGGGCCAAGCACTCAAACCCATGAGTCTATGAGGGCCATTCCTATTCAAACTAACAAAGTGCATGATCAGCATGGTAGGAAGCGCGGTGGTGTACCGGCAGACAGTGCCAGAGAAGGAGCCAAGAGTCCTACATCTGAGTTGGCAGGCAGCAGGGAGAGAGAGAGAGACCCTGGGCCTGGCTTGAGCTTCTGAAACCTCGAAGCCTGCTCTCTGTGACACACTTCCTCTAACAAAGGCCACACCTCCAATAGTGCCACTCCCTGAGTCTATCATTTCCATTTTCATTCAAACCATCACACCCCCCCCTTCTAAGAACTCCATATATTTCTTTCACTGTTTATATTATTTTATTATTTCTCTTATTTGAGAAAGGTCCTCAGTGGCCTCTGGCCTCATACTTGTTATATAACTCAGCCTGGTCTTGAAGTTGGGATCATCCTGTCTCACACGCCTTTGTGCTAGGCTTATAATTGTAGGCCATCTACCTTATTATAAATTATCCATACCTATATATTTGCTGCTTTATTTTCTTGTGCTTTAAAATGTTGTTTGTTTGTTGTTATGTTCATTTCATTGCTAAATTCTCCCCCCCCCCCGAAATAGTCTTTCTATGTAGCCCAGACTGGCCTTGAATTTTCCTCAGTTACCCAAATGCTGGATTCACTGTTAAATCTTTAACCTGGATAATCTTCATATATACTAATGGCACAACTAATACTTACCAAATAGATGAAAACTATAATGTTATCAAAGGGGGACAAAAACTGTTAGGCCAACAGTGTGCTCATTTATATCAAAGCAATTCAAACATTAGAATGTCTCATAGGTAACAGAAAAGAAAATTTGAGCCCTGGAGATGTAGCTCAGTTGGTAGAGTTCTCACCTAGCATGCACAACACCTTTAACTTCATCTCCTGCACCACACAAGACAGAAGTTGTACCACACATCTGCAATCCTAGCGCTCTAGAAACAGAGGTATGAGCATAAGAGCTACCCTCGGCTCTAAAGGGCTGTCTGCATCACACCCTGCCCCCCCCCCCCCCCCCCCCCCCGCCACTGAGGCTCTGGGATCGTTGCAGAAGAGGGGATGAAAAGATTGCAGAGGACAGGGAGAGGAGAACCGTTCAGAAGCTGTTTTCCATCCAGGGCAGGGCCATTTCACAAATGAACTCACAGTGGCTGTGGCTGCCTGCACAAGAGCAAGACAGTCAGGATTCCATCAGGGATGGGGAAAGGGTTCATAAAGAACCATTTCTACCTGGAGAGCAATTTGCAGTTGATGGCTGCTGGAGGAGGGAGTCAGGGGCACATGGCTGCTGCTAGGCTGCCCATGCTCCAGTGGCTGGCTCTACCCTGTCATATACTGTCAGCACTAATTAGATTTAGTGGGTTAAAATAAACAACAAGAAAGAGAAAGAGAGAGAGGGAGGAAGGGAGGAAGGGAGGGAGGGAGGGAGGAAAGAAAAAAGAAGAAAGGATGCTGAGGAAGATCATATATTTGAGGCCAGCCTAGGATTATATACTGAATTCTTATTCAGTCTGTTTTAATTATTGAGACTCTGTCAATACCAGTAACAAAAACACAAATAAAAAAAAAAAAAAAGAATACAAGAAAGAAATGTGTCCATTTAAATGTCTATTAAAAAAAAAAAACAAAAACCAAACCTTCAGTCTTTAGAATCTTTTTTTTTTTTTTAACATAACAGAATTAAAAGTCAAGTTCATATGACGGATCAATTAAATTTAAATATGTAAACAGACAAGATATTTAGTGTTCACACACTGCCTAGCTAATGCTGGAGAACAATTACCTTCTTTCATTCAACTAGTCACTCAGGTAAAACACATGCTTACTTGTTATTGGCTGGTCCTGTTGCCAAGACATCAGACTGCAACTTTGGAAAGAACCCTTGCTCATATTTGCCTTGACCGATTTTCATATCAAGCAGATGTGGGTGAATTGCAGTGTGATCCATTTTCATCAGTCTTTGCTCAATTGACTGGGCTATAAATTAAATTTATAATAAATTAGAGGCATTCATTTCTTAAAAAAGAAAATGCTGTATCATACATTAATGTACCTACAGAAACCTCAAATCATCCTGTCACCATGAAACAGAATTTCACACAGGTCTCTGGTAATCAGAAATATGAATGTATAAAGATTAGTTTTAAGTAAATATTGGAAATATTACATATATACATCCATAGGGAGCATACAGCAATGTAACTTTTTAGTACTTATATTGCTCAGGAATACTGAATATTCAGAAATTACCAAGTGCCTGTTTTGTGAGGTCAGAGATCAAGTCTACTGTTAAAAGTCTCAAGGGTTTGTATCAATATTGATCTGTGGTAACTGGTGAGGAAAAAGAAAATTATATTACTATTCACTTCTTGTTTTTCTGTAATCACAAGGCTCTGGAGCCACAATGTCAACAGCAGGTAGTCTGGGCCTCACAGGTTCGCCTGCAAAGAAATAATGAAGCCAGGCCTGTAACCCCAGCTAGTCAGGAAGCCAAGGAAGGACAACTATGTGTTCAAGGCTTTCCTATGCAATTAATGACTCTCACAAAATAAAGAAGTATAAAAAGTAGTATGTGCTTCTCCGTTATGCCCAAGGCAAGGTCCAACATTCAATTTCCAGCACTGAAAAATATACCACAAACACACACACACACACACACACATACACACACACATACACACACACACGCACACTCACACACCCCAAACTAATATCTGTGACAGATGGGGGGCCATAGACAACAGTCTCCTTTTAGTTTTTCAGAATTCCTGGGGAACTATGGCCTTAACCTAATCATATTTTCAGGCATGCTAAGTCTATAAAGGTACATCTTCAAAAGCGCCTCACACAGTTTCTGAGATGAGAGTGGGATTATCAGGCTCCAAGGGGCAAAGGGAAAATCCATTTTAATTGGTAAGATTTCCCAGATACAGGTTAAGCTAAGGAACTGGTACTTCGCTCCAGTTTAAAAAATTCTGTCAGGAAGAAAAAGATGAAATTTTCCCAATGAGACATTCACACAACTATTAAAAGCACTGGAAGTCATAATTCTCTCAACAACTTCATTTACTCTATCAGCTTCTAGAAACACAGAGGGGCTTGCCACTTCCTGAAGGGACTACAAGGAATCACCCTTATACACAGGAACACAACAGTGTGCCTTGAAGATGCATAAAAGTTATTATTTACTACTCCTTTCCTTGAAAATGCTAAAACAGCATTATTACCCCCGTGAATGAGCTGCTTAAATGAAGATGGAAAGGAAAGACTAAGCAAACAGCAGAAGCAGAGAACTACATATCCGTTGTGTCCTCTTATACAGTACAACATCTGGTCTCAAATAAAAAGTACCACCCCCACCCCAGACAGAATTTCTTTATGATGCTCTAGCTGTCCTGGAACTTTCTCTGTAGACAGACTGGCCTCGAACTCACAGAGCTCTGCCTGCCTCTGCACCCAAGCAAAAGTGTCATTTTTTTTTATTGAATGGAAAGAAATAAAAGAATATATATTTCTATTCAGTAAAGAATGTTTTGGCAACTCGGCATAAATGTGCAAAACTACATGAATTGGTACGTTTTACATATTTGTTAATGAATAAAACCACTAATAAAAGGATAAGGTGTTACATACTGGAAATCAATCAGATCTGGATCCAACTCTATCGAGAACTAGTTATAGAACCACAACCACAACCAAATAGCTGTAGAACTAGTTCTATAACTAGTTAAATTCTTTAACCCCTCAGTTTCGTCACCCATAGAATAACAGTAATAAATCAACCACAAATATAGCTGTGCACATCCCTGTCATTACGATTACATGTAAAAGGGCATATCACAATAAACTGTGCACATTCCTGTCATTAAGATTACATGTAAAAGGGCATATCATAGTAAACAATGGCACACAGGAAAGACTTAAATGTCAGCTATTAGCTGGGCTATTTATTTAACAGACAAGACCAGGAAAATTCATCATTCTTTGAAGGAAATTGCTGTTAGGGTTGGGGGAAACTTTAATTTGAATGGAAAAATCCACAGATTTAATTTAAAGACATCAAACTATATAACTAACAGTACCTCAAAATATGTACTGTTTTAGTTATGTAAACTAGACAGCAGTTATATAACTAAACTTCCTTTTTGTTTTGTTTTTATTTTAGACAAAGATCTAGCTACATTACCCAGGTTGGCCTTAAATTCCTGGTCCTTCTAGCTTGGCTTCCTGAGTGCTAGGACTTAGGAATGTACCATGTATTGGAGGTACATGGGTTAACTATTTTAAGTTGATAGCACTAGTAGCAAGATAGAGATGAACATTTTTTTTCCTAACACAAGGAAAATAACAAAAATCTACATCTTTTGAATGTCCTTGGGAATAGAGATTCACAGAAATCTGAAGTATAAAAATGCTTCTTGATAATACCAGGATGAGTCATGATGTCCCAAAATGAAAGTTAACTTTATCAGGGCAATGGTGATGCATGCCTTTAATCCCAGCACTTGGGAGGCAGAGACAGTCAGATCTTTGAGGTCAGCCTGGTCTACAGATCTGAGTTCCAGGATGGCCAGAGCTACACAGAGAAACCTTACCTCAAAAAAAAAACCACCCCCACCCCCGGCAACAGAAAAAGGAGAAAATTAATTTTACTGTGTAAGCCAACAGTCTATAGAAAGAAATGATCATGGATTCCCCCCCCCCCCCACAAAGGCATGGCAAATATACCTGCTTCTTTTAAACTGCTGCATTTCTGATATATAGATGTCCGCAGGGTAGGTGTAGGTGCCCTTACATTATATAACCTTATCTTCTCAATCCGAGAATCAAAGACCCGAAGCAAAGGGTCTTTCTCTTCCCACTGGGACATGATTTTATTATCAATAAAGGTGGCAAACATCTGTGTTTCAATGAATCGCGAAAGAAATGGCAGGTAAGGCTCAGGCTGGTCGGAGAGGAAAGAGGCCTGCAAAGAGAAAATCAGCAGATTACTACTTTGATGAGGTCATATTAATATTATATAAGATGAACATGAACAGTCTGTTAAGGTTATTACTTTTCAAACTTATAACACATACAACGGATGCTTGACATTTAAGGGCTTGCCAATCTACTTGTCTTTTCCTTTCCTCTAAGTTTGTAGACTTTTAGGTCACTGAGGATGTTAGCTTCATCTTACCTTTCAAAACTGATTTACACTGACACCCTCAGGACCACTGCGCAGGAGGGAGGACATCATTAATGAATGATGGCGAGTGAGCAGCTATACCATGGGCTGTCAACCATCAGCCTCACTCACCACCATTACATTTTGATTCTTCTTCCCAGTGAGTAATCGCTCTTGTTCTCTGTTCCTAGCCTAGGAAATGAACCTCTAACCAAAAGTAACTGCTTATTTATCAGATTCAGACACAGACACACACACACACACACACACACACACACACAGACACAAACACGTTTGCATATGCTTATGCACGAACTTAAAAACAACAACACGGAATTTGTAATTTGTGCCTATGGGTAAAATTGTTTCGGTCTTCAGGCAGATGTTTTTTTAGGTCCACTCTCCTTGTTAAGATTAAACTCCTTCCATATCTGTGTTGACACAATTGTCTGAGACTTAAAGAGAGAGAAAACAATGCCTAATAAAAAAGAAGCATACAAATGATTTTCAAATATACAAGCTGCTCTTCCCTCTTACTAGTTTACTTGATACAATAAACTTTAACTGGTTTCTAAACTGAAGTGTTCATTTGTTATTTTTTTTTTTCTTTTGTTCTCTTCAGTTCATGTATGATGCATGAAAGAATTCTAATCTTGGTTAAGATGAGCTGAAACTTATAAGTGACTTCCTAGTCCAGTCACTGGGTTGGTTTAGTTTTTAATTATTTCACTCTTCAAAGTTAGATGCAACGTGTCAGAGTCAAAAGGGGAAAGACGGAAGGATAGTTCCAACAGAAGTTATTAGTTTTAGTATTTACCAAATTCCCCCCTAGCATAATTAACCTTCCATTTTATTATTTCAGGGTACTTTTAATAAAATCTTCTTTACAGAACCCACCTTTCAATTTAAGTGTTTCCATGGTTTAAATGCATTTATCTGTAAGTACAAATATCCAGACAGACCCATGTAGTCTCTAGAAACCAGTTCATCTCTTCAATGCTACTTTATAGATAAACATCAACTTTACTTTCTATAGGACAGAAATAGCCCCCATTTTCAAAGTCTGGCTTTTAATGTTTAGATTCTTGTGTTTTATAAGATTTAAAAACCAACCAGAACTTGACTTCCAAGACTACTATGCCATGTATATTTCTTTAATGAAAAGCAAGATGACTCTAGGCTTCTGGAATCCCAACATGTGAATTTCATCTTCTTAGGGGTTATACAGAAAGAATGCCACTTCTAGTATGAAGCTACATAGAGATTAAAAAAAGAACAAGGTACCAGGATATGAATTTAAATCAGGATTTGAACTGCCCCAAAGATAGATCATGAATGTATAAGATTAGTTCTTAAACTGGAGAAAGGTATAATGGAAACTGAGCAAAAATGAGAACAGGTCCCAGAGCAGAAATATATTTGAAAAGTGGCTTGTTAATATTAAAGATGTTTAATCAGCCATAAAGTACACCAGCAAATTCTGATGCACATAGCATATTATCATCCATAAGAAAAAATACAATGAAATGAGAAAATAATCTTTGCTTCTACACAAACATTTAGCAAATACCTATTTGTCAGATGCTCCGAAATTAAACACTTGGCATCTTGGAGCGTAATAGCTCCTTTGGGAGGTCTTTTATGATACATTCTAACAGCAGCCTGTTGTTATGCCTGCTCAGTAACAGCGGTAGAGGACTCAGCTGTATCCCAGTGACCTAAAGGACTTCACATACATCTCTAGAGCTTTTGTCTTCTGAAGAGAGCTGGGGTACATGAAGAGCACTGGACAGAGCACAGTAAACCTTAAACCTTAGCGGGGAGCGCCAGTGGGCTGCTACATCTCTTTGTCTCCTTTTCTAAAAACTATGGAACACGATCTTATACTAACAGCCACAAAACCAAATGTACTCATTTGTTCTCTTTTAAGATACAAGAGATATTAGGCTTATGAAACTGAATTGTTACTTTACATGAACAAATTGGGTGTTACATCAATTGGGCAAGGACTAAACTATCAGTGAGAATTTCTTAGAAAAGGAACAGGCTTAATTTTTCTGGACTTGGTCATAAAACAAGAATAAATAAGACCCTGACAGGAGTAGTGGGCTCATAAAAAATCAAATACACACACACACACACACACACACACACACACACACACACACACACACACCATCACACACACGCGCGCACACACACGCACGCACGCACACACACAAGCACATGCGCACACACATACACACTTCAAAGGCCAGTTTTATGAGCAGTCAATTTGTTCATTTGTTTTTGAGACTGGTTTCAGGTTTCCCATACTATATAGAAGAGAATGGCCTTGCATTCCTGAGCCTCCTGCTTCTACCTCCCAAGGATTTGGTTTCTCACGACACTATTTATCTAGCATAAAATACTTCGTAATATGGAAAAAGGAGGGAAAAAACAAACAAAAAACAAAACAAAAACACCTGCGCTTAAAAAGTTAAAAAGACTAGGGACTGGAGAGATGGCTCAGCAGGTGAGAGCACTGGGGGCTCTTCCAGAGGACCCAGGTTCAATTCCCAGCACCACATGGCAGCTCACAACTGTCTGTAACTCCAATATCTGACACCCTCACACAGACACACATGCAGGCAAAACACCAATGCACTAAAAATAAGTAAATTACTTAGAAAGTTAAAAGGCTGGTGATGTAGGCCATTAATAATCATAAGGAGGAAAACTATGGTTCTTTTTACTTTGTCAAAGTTCTGCATCTGTTCCCGGTTGGTCAGCCAGGACTCCATGTCCTGGGCAGTCTGAATCACGAACGCCTCATAATCTGCAAACATCTGTATAAAGCGGCTGGCAAAGACCTCTCGCAGTTGTACATTGAGCTGGTAGTCCCTCAATTCTGCCTCTTCACACTGTAATTTTAAATCCTTTTCTTTTTCATTCAGAGAAGCTGAGAGGTCAATTTTTTCCATAGTCACCCCGGTCCTGTGAGCGAGCGCCTGGAGGCGGGCTATGGTTTCATTGCCCTTCATTAACTCATACATGCTGATGTTATTGGTGGGGATGTTGCCATTCTTCTTGTCGTTAACCAAATCTTTCAAAACCATATTCTTCAGTTTGGTGGCGCTCTCACTGCAGTGCAGGCCGCCCTCGGGGGGGATCCCAAACTGGAGAAGAACTTCAGACAGTTCTTGGATAAAATCTACTTTATTGGGGAACTGTGGGAATTCTTCAGGCAATTCAATAAAATGGTTGTCAATATCCACGAAGCACAAGTTAGCCTGAAATGGAAAAAAAAACAAAAACACAAAGGTCTGTGAACTTGTACAAAGCTGACTGATTAAAACTTTAAATGACTTCAGAGGGCTCCGATTGTAGATTCAGAGCCAAAGTACCTTGAGATATTTTTTAGCTTCCGAAATAGCATTACTGCCCACCTGCGATTGGCCTAACACCTTTATAAGGTAGGAATTTACCAAAGAGACCCTTTAGCTTCCACCAACCCAAAGGTTAAAAATTGTGCAGAGTATTCGTACACTGTGAAGATGTGTCTTTGCCAAGGCACTCCCTGATTGGTTTATTAAAGAGCAGAATGGCCAGTACCAGGGAAGGAGATGATAGACAAGATTTCCAGGGAGAGGGGGAAGAAAAGGAGTCTAGGCACAGGGATTCCACCAAGGACTCTGAAGAAGTCAGGCATATGGTACGGAACATGCCAAGTCATGTGGCAGACTGGTAGGTTTTAAAAAGGCAGGTTATTTTATTTTAAAAAATGAGTTAGGAACAAGCCTAAACTATGGCTGAGCATTCATAATTAATAATAGGTCTCCATGTCATTACCGGGGAGCTGGCAGTACAAAAAAACAAAACACAAACAAACAAAAAACCTCATTACAAAGAACGGCATCGAGTATTATTTGAGGCCAATAGCAGAGATGTCCCTGCTTTGCTGCTTACCTAATTTTTCCACCAACGCATCTGAAAAATTCATGAAACTGTTATCACATTAGAACATGGTATTAGGGTCATTTAAATCTGTGCTCTCAGGTAAAGGGTAGTTGTTCTTGTCTCCAGAATGTACCACCTCTTAACCCCTTTAAAGTGAGAACTGTGTTTTTATGATGACAACTTGAAGTAAAAAAGTTAAATGTCATACAGACCAGGCTGGCCCCAGTTTTCTATGTAGCTAAGGCCGATGCTTCTTCTTCCCAAATCCTAGGATTGCAGCTGTGCTAGCTTTAGAAAATACTCTTTCTTCTCCTCTCTTTCTCCCCACCCCCACCCCCACCACCCCCCACCCCCGCCATCCTCTTCCTCCTCCCTCAACAAAAAAATTTACTCTTCCACAACCTACCATGCTGGGAGCAGAACCCAGGACTTGTACATGTTCTCGCTAGGGCTATCTCTGAAGCACCAGAAGATATTCTTGGGTTGATAAAAAGGTATGACAGAAATCAGAGAAAGTATTTTTCTGAGTTTGTTTATATCTTAGATTTGGAATATAGTCTAATATTTTTGAAGTTGATACTGAAAATTCCAAAAACAAAAAACAAAAAAACAAAAACAAAAAACATCCTGAATAAAATTCTGAGTATTCCTCGAGTACCTCAAAGTAGGAGGAGATTCCAAACAGCACTTTATCTTTATTGCCCTATACCTCTTACTCAGAACAGAGTTTTTGGTGAAAAGTGAACCTGTGCTTCTGGTTTGGAGGTAAAAGCACGGAATCAGAAAGAATGGCCCAGCAGTACGGCATGACCATTTATGTGACTGGAATTAATTTCGTCTGCCGGGCAGTCATGGGGATGGAACAGACAAACAAAATAGCAAGTTTCACCCTGTGTTTCTCTCCTCCTCCAGGTCACGAGGGAGAGAATGTGTGATGTGTGAACATGGGTCACTGTGACTGGGTTTGAATAAAGAAGCTAACTGGCCAGGAGCTGGACAGACAGGGAGAGGTTAGGCGGGGCTTGCAGGAAAGAGAGAACAGGAAGGAGAGGAGATGGAGAAAGGGAGATGAACTTGTCATACTGAGAAAAGGTATCAAGCCATGTGGCAGAGTGTAGGTAGGAAATACGGGTTAATTTAGGATTAATAGTAAGCTGCAGTCTGGTTTTTTGGGAGCAGCTGCTGGGATACAGGTAAACTCTGCCTACAAGGGAATCCATGCTATTCTCTAATCTCAGATGGAAGGTCAGGTGACAGAGGGGGCAAGCAGCTGGGTCTTTGTTTGATCCCTGTTCTTCCCATTGGACAAACTCTGAGCAAGAAGTGAAGTCTCAGGTTAAATTAAAAAAAAAAAAAAGAAAGAAAGAAAGAAAACTCCAAGATTCTCTCTTGCTCAAAAACAGGTAATCAACAATTATTCCTAGGAACTGATGAAATATTTAAATCTGGACCTTTCACGAAGGCCCAACAAGTTAGGTGATTTTCTGGAACCTGCTCTTGGCGTTTCTCTTCAAATGCCTGCAGCCTGCAGCAGTTTTGGGGTGGGTTCTTTTTCCTTTGTTCCCACTGTCGCTAGGTTTCTCTGAATGAAGAGCTGAGACATCACACCCTGATAAGGAAGCTGTGCTGCCTCCAACCGCCTTTCAATGGCATCCATATGCATGTGTCTTTAGACTCTGGAAAGCAGGGGCGCACGGAGGGCATAAAAGGGAGAAAGTAGGTCGTCATAACTCAACGACCTCTTAGCTGCCTGCGTCAGCCTGCAGGCTGCCTCAGGGTTACAGGCCTGTGCTACCCACCTAACCACTCCCAGCAGATCTTTAAAAGTGGAAGGAAAACCTTCTACAAGGTGTGAGTCTGTTAATCAGAAATCTTCCATTTTATACCTCTTTACCATTAAGGCCGTCTGTCCTGCTTTCTGTTCCCAGCTCTCTGTTTCTAAGGAAGAGAGAGAAGACACTTGATACCTTTAAGCTTGCTTATCCTCATGAATCACAGCTGTTCTGCAAACGTGTTTCCAGATGAGACTCTGGCACCTCAGTTCCTGCCTGCCTTCACTAAGAAGCCTCCCACAGCCTCATCCGTTTGCTCAGAAGGCCCAAAGTGTCCTTACTATAAACTAAGTAGAAACAAATAAAAGCCCATGAAAATCTACTGAAGAAAACTCCAAAGGCCCTTTCTCTAAAACAAACAAGGACATAATACAAAAGGAGTTCTGGTAAATGTTTCCTCTTTTTTTTTTTTTTTTTTTTGACGCCATTACAGTTAAAAAAGAAAAAATTCTGCCACAAAGGCCCACAAAGTATTGTACACACGATAAAACAAATATACTTAACATCTTAATCTAACATAGTTTGAGTACTATGTTTCTGAATAACCTTGCCTACAAGTTTTCATGACATACCTCTAATTAAAAGCAATGAATATGCCAGGCATGGTGTCACACATCTAGCACTCAGGACAAATCACATCTATGAGTTTGGGATCAACTTGTTCTATGTACTCAGTGAGACCCTGTCTGACTCTAAAACAAAAATAAAATAAGGCAAAGCTCAACAAAGACAAAGTGGCAAAAACAGTCTGCTCCAGCATTTCTCTGGTTTTTCTTTCATTTTTTTTTAAATACACAATTTATTTTTATTGTGTGTACATTGGTGTTTTGCCTGCATGTATGTCTGTGCGAGGGTGTCAGAAACACTGGAACTGGAGCTACAGACGGGAGTGACCTGCCATGTGGTTGCAGGGAATTAACCGTGGATCCTAAGGAAGAGCTCTTAACTGCAGAGCCATCTCCCATCCTCTCAATTTTTTTCCCCCTGACAGTAAAGATGAGCAAGAATGACAGAAGATGAGATACTAGACTTCGTAATCAATGCTTAGAGCTGCGCTCTTCCACCTTCCCCTCCCCCATGTGCTCCCTAAAAGATAACAAACGGCTACTAACACCTATCATTTTGGAATCATGAGCAAAAGGAGTAGGTGGTTAATTATAAGTGTAGGCAGTTATATTAGCCACCTAACAGCTAAAATAATACTTTCCTAACATAATAATTTTGCAAGTGACATTTTTGTAACTATTTTTAGAAACTTTCTTTCAGAGTTTTCAGGGGGAAGGGGAGGAAACATCACTAGTGTACACATTTAAGTCTCTTTAAAAAGACTGCCTCATTTTTTATTTTTTTGTTATTTATTTACTTTGGGTCCTTGAGACAGAGTTTCTCTGTGTAACAGCCCTGGCTGGCCTGGAGCTCTTATTTGTAGACCAGGCTGTCCTTGAACTCACAGAGATCTGCCTGCCTCTGACTCCTGAGGGCCGGGATTAAAGATGTGCGCCACCACACCTGGCCAATGATGCTCTCAATGCATGGTTTCTACATAGAAACACTGCTTACTTGTATAGTTGATCCATGTGATTCCATATTATCCCATTATATGAATACATGAGTTTGTGTATTTATTAAACAGTGTTGAGCTCAAGATTGGGGGGGAAAAAAAAAACAACAACTAAACTCAGACATCATTTTGAGGGCTTTTAGAAATTTTAACTGGCTTACCTCTAGAGTCAAATGATACAAGCAGAGAGAGAAAGGTCTTCAACTGTACATAGACTAAGGGGGCATTAAAATATCTTAACAAGTATTCATAGAAGCCAGAAAGAACTTATATATGTAAATAAATTTTCTTGAATCATTTGACAATTTATAATATATAACCAGTAATGATTTAAAACAACATTAAGTCTTTAAAACAAAACAAAGCAAAAAATCCATTTGGCTAGTCTATTTCTTTTCCTTTGAAAATGTAAAGTCTTCAATTCTTGCCAGGTGGTGGCACATGCCTTTAATCCCAGCACTCAGGAGGCAGAGGCAGGTGAGTCTCTGTGAGTTTGAGGTCAGCCTGGTCTACAGAGTGATTTCCAGGGCAGCCAGGGCTACAAAGAGAAACCCTGTCTTGGGGGAGGGAGGAATTCTTTTAAACCAACAAGATACATTAATATAATTAAGAGGAAAACAAGAAGATTCAGGGAATAGAGAAGGAAGATAAATTAGGAAGAAGAGAGCAGATAGTATGACCCCACTGCCCCCACAACAGACCTCACTCAAGCTATTTCCCTTCTGGTGGTTTGAAGGTACGGCCCTCATGTGTTTGATTCATGTGTTTGAATGCTCAGTCCATAGGGAGAGGCACCATTAGGAGGTGTGGCCTTGTTGGAGGGGGTAAGTCACTATGGAGGTGGGCTTTGAGGTCTTCTATGCTCAAGCTGGGCCTCATGACTCAGTCTTCACTTCTGCCTGTGGACTATAAAACTCTCAGCTTCTGCTCTTGCACCATGTCTGCCTGCATGCAGGCATGTCCTGCCAAGATGATAATGGACTAAACCTCTGAAACTGTAAGCCAGCCCCAATTAAATATTTTCCTTTATAAGAGCTGGTCACGGTGTCTCTTCACAGCAATAAAACACTAAGACATGCCCTTGAACGACAAAGTTAATTTTGTCAAGGCAACATGGACGACTGGTTACAGGACTTGTTACTCAGTGTGGCTTAGTGTGTTATTTTATATTCACTTCTTCTTCAAGACAGGGTTTCTCTGTGTAGTGCTGGCTGTCCTGGAACTTGCTTTGTAGACCAGGCTGGCCTTGAACTCAGAGATTTGTCTGCCCTAGCCTCCTGAGTGCTGGGATTAAATGCATGTACCACCACAGCCCAGCCCTTATATTCACTTCCTGAATGAGAATCTCTATGAGAAATAACTTTAACAAAGTGAAGATCAGTAAGAGCAATTTTATTAAGAAAGGTGATAATTAAGTAGTTAATAATGCCATTAGCCATTTTATGTTTTTAACAGGCCATATCGCCCTCATCAACATTCCGTTTCAAAGCTTTCCATTCCAATTTTGAATAGCATTAACAAGAGCTAAAAATTAAATTTAAAGTGATTTCAAGAACTCTTGATTGTTCTATTCCTAAATATGTGAAAATAACATTAAAGTGACAAGAAGTGAGGGGTTAAAATTTTTGTCTCGCAGACAATGCCAAGTTAATATTGAGACTAGGCTACTACGCTAAAGACGGCAAGCAGCAAAGCATTTGCTGTTACCATTACCACATTTGCTGACACGTATCACTTTCCATTCAACGTAGGTAAAAACTAAAACTGAACTCAATTAATAAAAATGACTTTAAAGAATGCTAAGTCTGGACTATATTCTGCTTGTGACGGCTATCCTTGGTTGACAACCTGACAACACCTGGAATTAACTGAAATCCCCAAAATGGAGGGGCATGCCTGTGAGGTGCTTCTGCTTAACTTGAAGTTGGAAGATCCACGTACAATCCAGACCTTTGGAGATGGGAAGACCCACCTTTAATCTGGGCCATGCCTTCTGCTGGAAGCCCACATAAGGACACGGGAGGAGGAGCCCCTTTTTCTGCCTGCTTGCTCTCATCCTGCTAGCAAGTCTATTCCTTCACTGGCATTAGAGACATACATACATACGTACGTACATACATATACTCATCCTATATATGAGTTCTGTTATTCTGGAGTACCCTGACTAATACACTGCTCAAAAACAAAATTTATAGTGTGAGGATGGAAAAAAGTTCAACGCATTAGAATAATAAATGATAGTATCAAACTGTCATTGAACCACCTTCAGAAATGTATAGCTTTGAAAATTTGTCATTGTCCTTCTTTGACGTGTATTTAATTAGTAGATGTGCTATATATCAAGTATCAGAAGAAACAGTTTGCAGGCTTGGGCTCAGGCCCTAACCAATAGTACCCGGGAGATTCAGATGTAACTACTGCACAAAAACAATGTTACTTAGTAAAAGTCAACAAATAGCATGCTTCATCATCAATGACAAGCTTTACCTCTTGTGGAAGTTCTAATTTAGACCGGTCAGTTCCTTCTTTTGACTGAAGACCCATCAGATAAGGGACAGGGGCATCCAGAAAATGCAGCAGAGAGGCAGGGAGGATGGGGACATAAACATGCTGCCACTGGAAGGGGAACAAGAGTGTGGTGATGCCCTCTGCCACCGTCATCAGGCGCTGGTAATCTGTACAGAACAAGAGAAGCAAAGGGGAAGAATCCAAGTGAAGACAAGTGCTGGAGCAAGACTAAAGCACCAGGAGGAAATGTGTTCAATGTTTCTGGACTGGAAAGGTGGCTCAGTGGTTTAGAGAACTTACTGCTCTTGCATAGGACCTGGGTTCGATGCCCAGAACCCATATGATGCCAGACAAACAGCATTAACTCAGGCTCCAGAGAATCTGACCTCCGAGGCTACAGGGCATGGTGCACATATACTCATGCAAGCAAAATAGTCATACACACATACACATCTCTCTCTCTCTCTCTCTCTCTCTCTCTCTCTCTCTCTCTCTCTCTCTCTCTCTCTCTCTCTCGTTGCAGTTTTAGAGCCTGTCCTGGAACTCCCTCTGTAGACCAGGCTGGCCTTGAACTCGCAGAGATATCCGCCTGCCTCTGCCGGGACTAAAGGAGTGTGTCACCACTGCCTGTCAAATAAGTAAATCTTTTAAAAAGTTGAAAAGTACTTTTTCATGATTATGGAGAAAGCAGGTCAGTTCTAGCTCATTATAGTCAGAGAGTTAAATTATGTTACCTGAGTAGCTTGCAGAATGTACACAAACAGCATCACCACTCTTCTTGAAAGCAGCAGTGAGTAATTTGCATCCTCTCCCTCTCCTCCCCACTTGCCTCTCTCTCTGGTGTCTTCTATACAGACCAGATTCTGAGAGGTCAGCTTGTGTCTGCTCTGTATTTCCAGCGCTGGGATCAAAGGCATGTGCCATAATTCACAGGAAGCCCTGGATGCTTAAAATGTGGAGGGATCAAAACTAATAAATTCTTGCTACCTAGCCTTTTCAGAAAGTACAAGACTGTTGCTATGAATCAGTTTCAGATCTGCATATACTTGCACAATCTCCAATTCAGAGGCTAATCTTTCTTTCTTTTGTATAGATGATCATAGCTACAGTTTTGATAATCTGATTATTGTAGCACCTATTTTGTAGGTATAACAAAAAAAAAAAAAAAAAATCAGAGCTGGGCAGTGGTGGTGTACGCCTTTAATCCCAGCTCTTGGGAGGCAGAGACAGATGAATCTCAGTGAGTTCAAGGCCAGCCTGGTCTACAGTTCTACAGATCGAGGACAGGCAGGGCTGTTACATAAAGAAACCTTGTCTTTAAAAAAAAAAAAAAAAAAAAAAAAAAATCAGATAGACACAAGCAATTATAGTCATACTTTCTATATTTAACTCCTAACTGCAGATTATTACCTCTAAGGACAAAAAAGAATTACCATTTAATTAAAGGGTGTTTTTTCTTTGTCTTGTTTTGTTTTTCTGAATCAGGTTTCCTAGCTACACGGGAACTCACTCTGTTGACCTCACAGAGGTCTACTGCCTCTGACTCCCAAGTGCTGGGATTAGAAGCGTGTGCCACCACGACCACCTCTGGTTGTCTTTTCTTTACATGAAGTCATTTATTTGTCAAAACTAGCAATTGTCCACAATATCTGCCTTAGATGTTTTATACTTACACATGTTCAAAATCCCTACTTAAATCCTTGGAGGCAGACAGATACGTTTAAGAATTGGACTTCTTTTGCAAACTTTGAAAGGTGATAACATGATTAGATCATAACCTATGACAGGGATGTATCTTATAAATATTATTTTCAGAGCAAGTCATGGGAGTGTTTTATAGGGCAAAGAGAAAATATAATTAAGTTTACTATGGTTCTGATCCGGTTTTGCTGACAAATCAGTCACAAAAACAATCATTTTCAGAACTGTTTTACATTTGAGAACTTAAGATAAGGGGTTGTGGACTTATAAAAATTTCACAAAATTCAGTGTACACGGTTACATTAAAACTGGAGGAATGCTTTAGTACTCGCTTTTGCAAAAGTGTTAAGGAAAATGCTCAGGTGTTACTTGGTTCATTTCATCAAGTATAAAAAGGATGTTTTCCATTTAAAATTTTTGTGCCATTCTATCATTAAAATGTGTTAAAGGTTTATCTTTATTATTTTCAAATGTGTGTGTATGTACCAGAGGTGAGGGGGAGGCATATGCACGTGAGTGAAGCTACCCTTCTACACTGGGGAGATGGCTCAGAGGTGCTGGCTGGCAGAGGACCCAGACTTGATTCCTAGCACCCACATGGTAGCTTACAACCATCCACACCTCCAAGAGTCTCAATGACCTCTTCTTATATGTCCAAGGGCACCAAGCATGCATGTGGTACATAGACACACATGAAGGCAAAACACTAACTCATATAAGAGGAAATAATTTTAAATTAAGAAAAAAATTAAATTACATTTACTTATGTAATTGAGGAACAGGGGTCAGAGGACAACCTGTCAAAATTGGTTCTCGTTTACCAGTATGTGGATTCTGGGGGGTTTGAATTTGGGTCATTAGGCTTAGTGGCAAGCACCTTTACCTGCTAAGTTTATCTTACCAGACCATTTTTTTCTCTCTGTACTTAAAGCAAATACTTTTAGTAGATATTAAATTTTACAAGCATATTGGAAAATCATGCTATACTTCCTAAACTGGATGCACTCTGAGGCCACAATTCTGCATACTACTTTGCAGTTGGACCTGTAAAGGAAGAAACTTTCATCTTATTTTTACTGAACTTAATTATTTTTATTTAAGTGAATACCTTTAGTAGTCTACAATACTGGTTAGATGAATGACTAGTTATTATCAGATCAACCATACTAGAATCTTCATTACTTGATTACTTATTAAAACTAAAAATTTAGGTGAGACTTACTTTACACGAATACTTCCCAAGACAAACACCATGTGGTCTGAAGGGTTGGGGTCAGTCATGAGTACAAAGAATTGGCCTAATTATTTGGTAGGCATGGTTCGAAAGATGAACAAATGGATGGACGGGCGGACACACACACCAAGAAGGACAGTAATTAACAAGATATATTGTTGCTTGTAATAAGATACTATTTATGGTTTACTAAAACTTGCCTGAGGATTCAGAAAGCAAAGTCAGCCACAAGCCATAGAAGCCAGGCACACACCTTTCATCCCAGCAGCCAAAAGCTAGGAGGCGGTGGTGCACACCTTTAATCCTAGGACTCAGTATTAAGAGATAAGACAGATCTCTGTGAGTTCAAGGCCACCCAGGGATACATGAGATTGAATCAGTCTAAAAGAGTTAACGGACCACATGCATTTAATCCCAGCACTGGAGGGGCAGGAGAGATAGAAGCAGGGAGTTCAGTATTGAAGTCTCCAGCCACACTCAAGATAGGAAGGCTCAGGATCAAGGAGGATAGGAAAACATTCAATCTCAGGATTCTCCAGCCACACTGAGGAGAGAGAGGAAACAGCCTGAGGCTTGGTGAGGACTCATGGACAAGGATCAGCCCTTTCATTCTGAGGTGGAGTTAAGAAGCTAGTGGCCAGCTGCTTTGCTTCCCTGGTCTTTAGGTTGAACCCCAACATCTGTCTCTGGGTCTTTTATTCTGTGTGTGTGTGTGTGTGTGTGTGTATGTGTATGCGTGTGTGTATGTGTATGTGTGTGGTGTGTATATGTGTGTGTGTGTGTGTGCGTGTTTGTGTGTGTGTGGTGTGTTTTTGTGTGTGTGTGTGTGTGTGTGTGTGTGTGTGTGTGTTACAGTCACCTGCCTGTGGCCCCAGTTACCAAGAAAGGTAAGTGAGGCAGGAGAATCAAGAGACAGAGGCCAGCCTGGGTTATTTAGTTAAAACCCTGTTTTAACACTGGTGCCCTCTCCCCGCCACCCCGCAAAAGAGCAAATCCAGAGAAAAATGTCCTAGGATCCTATAGTGTAGATTTAAACCAGGAATTAAACTTTTTATTGTAACTTTATTACTTAGTACCACTGCTGGTATATAAGAGAATCAACATATGCCTAAGTATATTATAAGAAAATCCAAATAACCTATATAACTAGGCCATGGTTATCATCCACCATGTAGAGAACTGTTAGCAAATGACTCATTCTAACTATGCATATGCTGATGTTACAGTGCTCAGAGACCTACTTTAATTTTTCTTTTTATATTTATTTGTGTGTATGTATGGGCACAAATGTGCTACTGTAAACCTGTGGGGGTTAGAGGCCAACTGTGGGAGTCAGTTCTCTCCTCCCAGTATACCACATATCTGAGGGGACTGAACTCAGGTCACCAGCCTTGGTAGCAAGAGCCCTTATCCACTGAGCTATCTCACTGGCCCCAACCACTCATATCTTTCACAAATTAGATCCAGTTCTAGAGTTATTTTTACAGGTTTATGTGTACATTGTTCATCACAATACTTTATGGAGAATTATAAAAATTTAAAAACAAAATTAATTATTTTACTATTACTCTTCAGGTAGTCAAACCAAACAACAAAGAAACCACTCCAGGAATTAACTTGTACTTAAATAAACTGGGTTTAGCTAGGCAATGGTGGCACACACCTTTAATCCCAGCACTTAGAAGGCAGAGGCAGATGGATCTCTGTGTTCAAAGCCAACCTGGTCTACAAAGTGAGTTCCTGGACAGCTAGGACTACACAGAGACACCCTGTTTCAAAAAACAGACAGACAACCAAACATACAAACAAACAAAAGCTGAGTTTATTAGTAATTGCAGAGAAGGAACAAGTATACTCTTCAGGAACTGTCAAGTATCTTAGTGAAGAAAGACTATAATAGTATTTGGAATTTTGTAGGATAATTTAAAGCTTTAAGAAAACAGAGATTTGCTTTGGATTGGAAGCTGTCAGAAATTAAGGACTCGGTGACCTGGTAGTTATCTTGTTGCAGGATATCTGAACAAACTATGTCTATGTTTTACCTCACCCTCCTAAGGCACCTGCTTGGTTTACTAAAGAGCTGTGTAGCCAATAGCTACACAGGAGAATAGGCAGAACTTCCAGGCAGAGAGAAGAACCCAGGGTCAGAATCTGACACAGCCATAGACTCCAGCAAGACACAGGAAGTCAGACATACAGAATGGTGGAGAGGTAAAAAGTCACATGGCAGAACATAGATTAATAGAAACAGGTTAATTTAAGTTATGAGTTAGTTGTGAACAAGGCTAAGCTAAAGGCCAAGCTTTCACAATTAATAATAAGTCACCGTGTCATTATTTGGGGGCTGGCAGTCCAAACAAAACCCAACAAGAAAATCAAACTACAGTATCTCCATAGTGAGTATAAAGCTGTAATTGGGCTTAGGAATGTAGGTTAGTGAGTGGTAGAGCAATTTGCCTGGTAGGCATCAGAGAGAACGTGGTTCCATATGCATGCGTGTGTGCATGAATTTTGTGGATCACGTAACACTGTTTGTTATTCTTTTCGGGTTACTTAAGTCCTACAGAAAAGCATGGCTTAGCTGTGAGACCAGATCAGTTCGTAGAAACAGCAAGGGCTATCAGTTCTAAGACGTCAGTGTCTGATTTTATTATTCTTTCGTCATATGCCAGACAATGAGAAAGGCTAGCTTGGAGTTTTAAGCAAATTACGTTCCAACTATTCACTAAATGCCTCTCAGCTCCAAATTCATCCAGTTGTTTTAATTGGTTGGCCTTGAACCATTTTGACAATGACTATAATGCTAAGTTTTGCCAGTAGAGGGCAATGGAGACACACAGTTTCCTGGTGCCAGTATGCAATTTGTCTTGCTCTTGCTGCCTGGAGGACCAGCAGTATGGGTGTGTGGATAGATCAGGTGAGACACACTGCTGTGCCACATGCCAAGACTGTGCAGTCAGTGGATACCCCTTCATCTGGTCCTCTAACACCCTGCATGTTCAGACCTCATACCACAGTGATATCCAACAAGTCCTGTGGGTCTGTTTGCCAGTCACAGACAACATGAGCCTTGGACTTTGTCTTCTATTAGATCAGTGAAGGGGATCAGCTCTGGTCCGGGAAACATACTGACAAGTGATCGACTGGCCTTCTCCATACCTTATGAACAGAACCTTTTCAAGAGGTAGCCACTACAGCTTTGGGGTGTGGGTTCCCACTTAAATGTTTGTGCTTTATCAAGTACCCTTCAATGTTTATCCCTTTACAGCTTATTTTCCAAAATAATTCCTATTACATTCCGAGGCCTATATCACTTCATAATTTCTGTCTCCTGATTGAACCTAAACCAAAAAGAAAAGGGATTTGAACAAACTAAATTCCTAGCAAGCTGGCTAGTTTACTTGTGACGGGAGAAAAACACAGTCTCCTAGGAAATACACTCTCTTCAAGTAAGGACCGTTTGTGCTGTGGGTCTGCTTGCTTTATTTATAGAAAAACACAGTGGGAAGTAAAGATAAATTAAACGTTTTCTCTATCCTCCTGGACTTTAAGGGACGGTCTCATTTTTCCTTTACTATCATTTTCCCCACTTGTAAATGATCTGTGTCTAATCTTTTTAGGTTTGGATTCTCTACAAGATTGGTTGGTATCTCATGCATAAATGTTCTGTGTCTAACCTTTTTAGGTTTGGATTCTCTACAAAATTGGTTGATATCTCACGTACTTTTTAGCCATGAGATTGCATGGCAGAAGCACATCATCCCTTTTAACTGAGTCAAGAGATAAATAGCAGGAGCTGGAAATAAAGAACTCGCAAGATGCCTGTCTAGCACACACAAGGCCTGCATTCAGTCATTACCACAGCAAAAAAGGAGAAGAAGAAAAAAAAAAGCTTCTTTAAGCACCTTTTGCATGTGTTTATATATGTGCATGCCAGAGGTTGGTTTATATGTCTTCCTTAATTGCTTTCTAGGGTCTCTCATGGGAATCCAACAGTTTGGCTACACTGCGTGGTCACTGGCTTCCAGAGACCAGTTTTCACGACTCCTTTCCTCAGAGCTCAATTGCAAGAGTGTACCACTGCAGCAGGCTTCGATGTGTAAGAGATGGGGACTTCAACTGACCTGGCAAGCACTGACTGTGACATCTTCCCATTCGCCCATCATTCTTACTGTTCTATTCTAAAGTCTTCACACCCGGATGTGGTGACACTTTATGACCTAACAAACAAAGCTTGCCTGAAGATCAGAGTGCAAAGCTGGCCACACTGGTGAGCCACAGAGCTCAGGCAGTGGTGGCACACACCTTTAATCCCAGCACTCGGGAGACAGAGGCAGATGGATCTCTGTGAGTTCAAGGCCACCCTGGGCTACTCGAGATTGAATCTGTCTAAAAGAGAAACAGAGCTCACACAAAGGTCATCCCAGCACTGGGGAAGGGAGGTGGAGACAGGAGTGGTATGGCTGGATGGAGAGAGAGATATAAGGCAGGAGGAAACAGAGAGAGAGAGAGAGAGAGAGCAGTCGGAGGAACGGTGCAGTCTGAAGAACGGTGCAGTCTGAAGACAGGATCACCCCTCCGGTCTGAGCATTGGGAGAGGTGAGAACTCTCAAGTGGAGCTGGAGACATGGCTCAGAGGTTAAGATCATTGGCTACCAGAGGTGCTGAGTTCAATTTCCAGCAACCACAAGATGGCTCACAGCCCCATCTATAGTGAGATCTGGTGCCCTCTTCTGGCCTGCAGGCATACATGCAGGCAGAACACTGTATGCACAATAAATAAATACACCTTGAAAATGAAAAAAAAAAAAAAAAACAAAAAAACAAACAAACAAAAACTCTCTGTGGCCAGCTATTTTTTTCTCTACCTTCACTTAACACCAATATCTGACTGCAGGTTTTTATTATTAAAACCAATAGAATTCATGTTACACCTGGATACTCCCCATCAGTGACATGCTTCCTCCAACAAGGTCACATCTATCCCATATGTCCTAAACCTTTCAAATAGTGCCACTCCCTAAGTATTTAAATATATGAACCCATGAGAGCCATTTTTTTTTTCTTTTTCTGGAATTAGCTCTGTAGACTAGGCTGGCCTCGAACTCACAGTGATCCACCTGTCTCTGCCTCCTGAGTGCTGAGATTAAATGCATGTGCCACCAATGTCCAGCAATGAGAGCCATTCTTATTCAAACTACCATAAGCATATTTATTTACTCACTTATTTATTATTTATTTACTGTTTGAGACAGAATTTCTCTGTGTAGCCGTCCAGGAACTTACTTTGTAAAACCAGACTGGCCTCAAACTCACACAGATCTACCTGCCTCTGCTCTGTAAAATGCTAGGATTTCTTATTTCTTTTACAACATTAATTATTTATCTTTTCTAAACTGTTATAATTATTGTACAGGATAGTCCCATATACCTATGACAATTGGCCTGAATGTTCCTTATTGCTTTAAAAACAGAGCTAGACATGGTAACATATGTCTTCCTTGCAACCCCAGAAGTAGAAAAATGAAAATTAGGAGTTCAAAGTTATCCTCAGATACAGAGTGAGCTCAAAGCCAGCTAGGGACACATGAGACCCTGTCTTAAAAATAAATAAATGAATGAATGAATGAATGAATGAATGAATGATGCCAGGCAGTGGTGGTATACACCTTTAATCCTAAGCACTTGGGAGACAGAGGTAGGCAAATCTCTGTGAGTTCAAGGCCAGTCTGGTCTACAGAATTAGTTTCAGAACAGCTAGGGCTGTTACATAAATCCTGTCTGAACAAACAAAAAACTGAACAATTTTAATGACATTAAGGTGATACTTAACATAAAATAAGCCTAATAGTAGATGGAGCCGTGCTCACCGGGTAGAACTTTTGCCTAACATGTTCAAGGGAACTCCACGCCCCCTTTATCCCCTAAAATCTAGTAATACTAAAATATTAGTCAAAGCTGCTTTTTGGGTGAAGGTCATGGAATCACAGTTTCTTTCTATTAGAATACTAGGTTTGTTTTTATGATCGATAAACTACAGCCATCAAACCAGGTCTACTCTGGCACGACTAGCAACATGTAACGAAAAGACTTCCAATGTTTCAAGAAAACTCCAAGGAGCGTCTACTTTCTCACAACTAGTAAAGGAGAGGGCCGACAGAGAAGCCCTGCAAAAGCGCACGGGGACAGGAGTAAGGGTTGGTGCAGGTGGCAGTAACTGCTTGTTTCCTTTGTGAAGAGCCAAAGGAGGTAAGCATCAAGCCCCAAGTGTTCTGGAAGCTTTAATTATTGGTACCGAAAGTCAGACACTGGTGTTTAATTAAATCCTCCATCTTTTATATTCCTGCTATTCTTTTGAAAAGAGGTCCATATTCGCAGCTTATGACGTCTGGCTTCGTGTAATGTTCAGGGTCATGCCTTGTGTCTTCTGGCATAAAGTACCAGGGAAGAGCCTTGACTTCCTGGGTGCATTCTCATTCAAAAAAAAAAAAGACTGTGATAAAATTACTCTCTAGATAATAGACTCAATTTGTCTACATAAATTGTGGACTGAAATTTCAAATGAGTTTAATGAGCACTTTCATCACTGAAATCCATCTACTCAGATTCACTTTGGATTTTTACGGTAATCGTTTGGTTCTTGAAGAACCTTTAAATTTTACGGCATATGTTTATCAATATGTAAGAAATGAAATAGCAAATATCCTTAAAACCCCCTTACACAGAATCACCAAGGGTGAGAAATGGGCACCAGAGTGCAAATCAGAGTGATCTGTTCACTTAAGCATCTTTCCCTGAGGGGAGAGACATTATCAATGACAAAACCTACCAAAACTGCATTTACACAAGGCTTTCCATTTCACAATCTACAAATACTTAGTGTGGTACACTGATCGTGTAGCTGAAGAATGAGAAAATAATTTAAAAATGAGTAAAGAGACAGGTAAGTAAAAGTTATGTGTAGATCTAGTACAGTTACCAACACGGTTTAGTTACCTGGAGAGAGACTGACATAAGCCTAAGTTTTGGAACTACTACAGTACTTACTTGTGCTATGATTATTTATCTCCCCTGTGTCCCAATTTCCCCCTGGATAAAAGGAACATCACACATAGTCTAAAAACTCTAGATCGGTCTTCTCATTTAACATTCACAATTAATCAGGGATTAGTGGCCAAAGCACCCCAGAGACACAGGGGCAGAAAACAACACTTCTGAAAATTAAGTCAGTCTCCTCAGTACTTACAGTTAATAGGGGAAAGAAAGAGCAGAGATTCAAAACTAAGGCATTGACGGCTTCTAAAACTAATACTGATTAAACGTTTTAAAGAAATTGTTTTCTTATATGTGTATGAGGGCTTTGCTAGAATGTATGTCTGTGCTCCATACATGTGCCCGGTGTCCTTAGAGGTCAAAAGAAGGTCCAGATCTCCGGAACTAGAGTTGTGGGCAGTTGTGAGCTGCAATGTGAGTGCTGGGAATCAAATCCAAGTTATCTGCAAGACCAGCAACCCCTGTGCCATTTCTCCACCCTACTTAAGCTTCCTTCCTTCCTTTCTTTTTCTTCCTTCCTTCCTTCCTTCCTTCCTTCCTTCCTTCCTTCCTTCCTTCCTTCCTTCTTCCTTCCTTCATGAATGAGGCAGTCTACTAACTAATCCTTTGCTCTAATGCTTCTTGTTGGCAGCTGCCACCTATCCAGCAATCCTGTCCAGATCTCTGTCCCTGAGGTGTTGTTAGCTTCGACCCCCATCTTGGTCCTTGTCCACCATTTTCAGGCCCTCCAGGGCTTGGAGGACATGGCGGGCCACATTCTTGCAGCCTCTGCTGAAGTGGCTGGGTCTGACACCGTTTCTCTGCCGTCCTCCGTAGATCTTGGTCATGGAGCCAGCCCCAGCACCACTGCAGATACATAGGTGAACCAGCTCTCACCACAGGGGGCAAGCTCTTTGTGTTTGGCCAGCTTCACTGTGTCCACCCATTTGGGGACTTTCAGCTTCTGGGACTTTTTGAGGAAGGCTGCCAGAGCTCTGATGAACACCTTGCTGGTTAACGTCTTTTACAGTAACACCAGGCAACATGCGGCCTCCGCGCTGCCAACCAGGGGAAAGGGCCTATTTAAGCATTTCTAACCCTAAATTCTGAAACCGTCTGAAGCCTGACACCAAGAGCTGACATCATGCAACTCCCCAATTCTACCATCTCTCCAGGGAAAAGAGTGGGCGAGCCTCCAGCAGGTAATGAACAGGTCAGGATGAGTACTGAGGGGACGCGAGCAAGAGGGGCGTAAAGGGCGCAGACAGCCATTACAGAGCTCTCTGACAACAAAGCGCAACACTGAACAAATTATCAAAAAACTATTGCGTAGGGTAAACCGAGAAACCTCATGAAGGGCTGTCAACACACAAATAGTGTCAACACACACACAAGATGGGGAAGGATAAATATAGCCTGCTTGGCTCAGTTTCACTTACAATTTAAAATAGAAAAATAAATAAGGAAAGTGAAAAAATAAACATGACAGCCACAGTAGGGAGACTGCCCCACGATTCTGCCAGCCTGAATACAAACTAGCAAAATGCTAATCCAAATACCCATGCTGCATTTTCCAAAGTTTTAACAGTGCACACGGCCAGTTTACAATTTCCTACAATCCAGTATCTGTTACGATACAACACCTCTCTATTTCTTCGGTAAATTCATATTCAGATGGGGACGGGTCTCCTAGCTCGGCTCAGTAACAGTCATCAAAAATATACTAGTGAAACAAAATTCGACTTGCTGGCATCTTAACTAAATCTGTGTTGGGAGGACTTTGAATAAACAATAGATACAATAAAGGCAGTCATATCTGTTTCTCACCGGTACATCTTCTCTTTTCTCACCCATGGAATGCCCCTACAGGCAAATGTCCAAAGCTGTCTGCCTCAGGAAGTTGCAGAGTAAACATTACACTTATTACTTTCAAGTGTCACTTGAGTTTTCATGTAAAACTTTGCCAGTTTGCAAAGAAAGTCCATTAGTCATGTACAGTATTAGGTTTCAAAGCATCAAATGATTAATGTTGTGGATAAAGAGTTGTTGTTGTTGTGTGTGTGTGTGTGTGTGTAACCAAATTGATCAACACAACACTTTCAATTCCTTCCTGTTTTTCTCTGCAGCCACCGCCACTTCAAACAGAAACAACCTATAGTATCGAATCTCATCCAAGCCCATTCTTTTTATGCAAACAGAAGAGACCAGATCATTAGCTGATTCTGTAAGGGAATAAAATATTTCAGGGCATAATTGCTTATTTTTAGAAAAGGAAGTGCAAAGGACACCTACCTTGTGAGTAGAGCAGGATCTGCATCTCTAAAAGAACACAGGTAAACACCTGAACTAGGTTCTCTAATCCCAGGAGCTCAAAGGCCTCTCGAAGAGGGTAGTCAGAAAGAGGGAGTTCATTGGGCCCAGGCCTCTGGCAGATGACAGGTTCGTAAACGCCATAAAACTTCAGTGACCTCCCAGGAGGTGGAAGGGGTACTTCATAGAGAATATTATGGATGTAGCTCTCAAGCGGCAAGGGTGGTGGCTGCTGTGAGGTAACTGCCTTGTGAAGCTGGAGGAGGAATTTCTTGCAGGCTTGCATGAAAGGCAGAGGCGTGATCAGGCATATACTTTTTGAAACATACAAGGTGTCTCTGTTGATGTCATAAGAGTTGTATCGCTGGAGTTTCAAAAGAGAGGTTGCATCTCCCTCATCAATGCTACTCGCCAGGGAGTCCATACTGCAAGAGGACGAGGCATACACACTGCTGTACTGCTCGGCGTTGTGCATCTGGTACAGGGTCTGCATTGCTGTGCAGATCTGCTTACTTGTGACTTCTTCGTAAAAAGTGAGAACAAAGCCATAGGTGCGAGAGCCGTCTTCCCGGGTAATTATAAAGGAGTGGAACTGAGGTTCTTTGTTGTCAGCCTGTGTTCTGAAAGACAGCCCCTTAGGCATGCACAGCTGGGGAGAAATGGGAGAGAGAGCATCAGAATGTGGCATATGCCATAAATTCAAACTCCCCCCCCCTCGAAAAAAAGAGGGGGGGATGATTTTCTCTTTACCAGGATCCAAAGGTTTGATCCAGATTTAAACTTCAGCAATAGCTTTAAATTAGAAACACAGTGTAAGATCTTCACTTACATATAGATAAAATGTTCTCAAGGGAAATGGACGTGGGGCGGATTTGGCTCAGTGGTTACAGCCCTGGGTCGGTTCCTGGGGCCCATATAGGAAAAACCAAGAACTAACTCCTACAAACTGTCCTCTTACCCACACACACGTGCACACACACGTGCACACACACGTGCACACACACGTGCACACACACACGCACGCGCGCGCACACACACACGCACACACACACGCACACACACACACACAGTAAATAAATATATTTTTAAAGTAGATGTAAACACATACATGGAAAAGAATATTCGCTGTGTGGGCGTCACACAAAGAGGGTTTTTACTAAAAATGAGGAGACTGGAGCCTGAGAGGTGGCTCAGCAGGTAATGTGGCTGCTGTTAAGCCTTAGTTCCATCACCAGAACACACCCGGTGGAGGGTGGAAGCTGTTTCCTGACTTCCACACACAGTGGTGTGCACACAGACACATGCACACACACACACACAAAACCCAACACTAAACACGTGTAAAATATTTAAAAAGAAACTTTTAATGTTTGTTTATTATGTGTACACTTGTCAGAAGAGGGCACCAGATCTCATTATAGACGATCGTGATCCACTATGTGGTTGCTGGGAATTGAACTCAGGGCCTACTGGAAGAGCAGGTAGGTGTTCTTAACCTCTGAGCCATCTCTCCAGCCCCTTACAATTATAAAAGAAAATGAGATCTTTGATTAGGACTCAGCAACTCAGTTTAAAAAAAAAAAAAATCCCTGATCTTGAACAAAACTTGATGACAGACCATGCTGGCACACTTTACAAATACTTAACTACTGTTCTTTTCTTTGAGACGGGGTCTATATAGAGCCCTGGCTGATGTAGAACTCCCTATATAGACCAGGCTGGCCTTGAACTCACAAAGATCCACCCACCTCTGCCTCAGGAGTGCTAGGATTAAAGATGTGTGCCACCACACACAGCCTTAAGTGCTATTTTTAATGATTATGATAGTGTTGGGGGGGGTGAAAGCTCTTTCTATTAGTGAAAAAGAAGTTAACAGAAATAAAAACAACAGTTCTCCTAAGCAGGACAGAAAGACAGAAGATTAAGGAGCTAGGAGAAAAGAAAGGAATCCCCATACACCAGAGTCTGGCTGAGATATCTGTTAGATGAAAATCGGGGATCCCACCCAGCACTGGGTTGCTGCTCTGCTAGAAGACCAGGGTTTGATTTCCATTAACCACATGGTAGCTTACAACCGGCTGTTCACTCCAGTTCCAGGTGATCCTAACCCTCTACTGGCCTCTCTTGATACCAGGCATAGCGTGCAGTGCATGCTCATATATGAAGGCAAAACACCCGTGTACATAATTTAAAAAGTCTCTTCCTCTGCAGTCCTTGTGACCGAGAGTAGTTTTGCTTTATCAAGCTGTAATGCTACCCAAGCCTATGACATCCATCACTCTATGACCTCTTTTTAAGTTCATTGGCAACCCTTTGAGATACAAGTTCACAAGATATCAAAAAAAAATGTACATTTGGCTTTATTTTATTGTATTTATTTTTAAGACAGAGTCTCACTATGTAGCTCTGGCTGTCCTAGAATTCAATATGTAGTCCAGGCTGGTCTCAAAGAGGTCGCAGAGATCTGCTTGGCTCTGCCTTTGTCTATCGAATTCTGGGGTTAAGGGAGCACATCATCACACCCAGACAAATAGCTACTTTAAAGATACTTAAGAGTGATTCTCCCTGAGCATCTCTGTCAAAAATCTCTGAATGTATTCCAACTCTGCTTTATACAGGTATTGTGGAATATTATTTTAACATGTGTTACATTTGCTTATGCCATGGAACATTTGTTTAATGATACAGAGATGTGTTTCATTCGTTTATGTTGTATTTGTTTAACTCTGTGAAGCTCTGTTATGGTGCCTGTCTAAAACACCTGATTGGTCTAATAAAGAGCTGAATGGCCCATAGCAAGGCAGGAGGAAGGACAGGAGGGGCTGGCTGGCAGAGAGAATAAAATAGAAGGAGAAAAAGACAGAAGAAGAGAAGGAGCCACCCAGCTACGCATGGAATAAGAATGAAAGAAAAGATATGTAGAAACAGAGAAGTAAAAGCCCACAGGCAAAATTAAAAAAAAAAAAAAAAAAAAAAAAAAAAAGGTAGACAGAAAGGTTAAGAAAACTGGCTAGCCCAACCATTTATAAGAAAGAATAAACCTCTGTGTATTTATTTAGGAGTTGGGTGATGCCCCCCTCAAACCCAAAAGAGTTAAAAAAAAAAAAAAAAAAAAAAAAAAAAAAACACCACCACCAACACACAAGCCAATCATAAAACTTTTTTTATTAAGGACAAAGTCAAAATTCCTACGTTTTTGTGAATAGAAGTTTCTGAAAAGATGTGTTTCTGACTGACTGACCCTGCAGATGCTGGCATCACTTTTACTATTTTGAACAAATACATGCATTATCCTAGAAAAATAAACTTTGAAAATGAAACCTTTTTATTTACTAAATCAGAAGGGTAGAACAAGATACTTTAAATTATTTGTAATAGATTTTAAGAGGCCCAAATAAGGTTCATTTTGTGGCAGATTATACTTTTACAATGACTCCAACAATACTTCTAGTTCTATACACTCTTCAAGAATCTTGCCATGCCCCACATTAAGAGGTTCCTGAATCCAGCCAGGCTGTTGAGAATGCCTATACCAGAGTAGCAAACTTTTTCTACAGAGTCGGATAACGATTTGAGTCTGACTCAACTCCACCATACAATGTGAAAAACATAGGCTCGGGATGGCCGTGTTCTACCTTGACTAAACAAGAATAAACAGTTTAAAATTGTTATTATATTTAAAAAGAATAAACAGTTATATGGATTTGTACAGGGGGAAATGTTCAATCTCCCCTACAATTAAATCCAACAGCAGACTGGGCGTTTGATCCCAGCACTTGGAAGGCAGAGGCAGGCAGATCTCTGTGAGTTCAAGTCCAGCCTGGTCTACAGAGCGAGTTCCAGGACAGGCTCCAAAGCAATAGAGAGAAACCCTGTCTCGAAACGCCCTCCCCCCAAAAAAGGAAAAACTTTCAACAGCAGTGACAAATGACACATAATGACAGCTGACAGGGATGGAAAAAAAAAAAAAAAGGCAGCTCCACCTCTCACTGCAAACATCCTGGGAGTCTTGAAGCAACAAAGAAGAAGACTAACTGGTGGCGATGGCCGTGTTTGCGGCAGGCAGCATCACAGTGGACCACAAGGACATCATCTATGATGTGTTTTGTCTTCTGCAGGTGCCAGCCAGATGGCCATCTGCTCCAGCCACAGACCAGAATGTCAAGGTTTAACAGTACTGAACAAACACCAGTGCCCTCAGGGAGAGGTGGTTCCCGTCTCAGGAGATAAAAGTGAAAACGGAGACTGGCATCGTACTGCTAGCCGGAAGACACACAGTGTACCTGCACGGTGTGTGATGTGTGCTTGAACAGCTGCAGTGTGGGAAGAAATGGGAGACTCAAAAGACGAGCTGCGGGGACAGAGTCGTTGGGTGAAGGGGACGCGACTCCAGGAGACAGCAGAGCATCCATTACTAATGTGAAATTTGCCCCGTGCATATGGGTCTGACGTCAGCAGCCTGTTCGGCAGATGGTATAGTAAGAACATGTGGGGCACCAGATGTTAACTATGGGTCTCAGCCAGTGGTCTCTGCAGAGTGAGACCTCATGTAAACTGAGCTGTAGCTGCTGCATTTCTTGGAACGCTTCCAGCTCTTGGGCTCACTCCTCCACCATGGCTGTGGAAATGACTACAGTAGTCTAGTTCATGCAATGGCCAAGGTTCAGAGGATTTTGATTTGATTTGTTTGTTTGTTCTTGTGAGACAGGCTTTCTCTGTGTAACAGCTCTGGCTGTCCTGGAACTCGCTTTGTAGACCAGGCTGGCCTCTCAGAGATCTGCCTGCCTCTGCCTCCCAAGTGCTAGGGATTACAAGTGTGCGCTTTCTGTTGAGACAACATCACCAAAACCATTCTTTTTTTCCTTTTTTGTAAGTGTTCTTGAAACTTGGGGTTAAAAACTAAAAAGATTGTTAACGTCCTCATAAATAGATGGGAGGAGGTAAAATATTTTATTCCTTTTGAAAATTTTAGGCATATGTCTTCCACTTTCTAAAGCAAGCTACGATGATAGGCTTTTATAATTTTAATTTGAAACTAAATGAATGTTTCTCATAGATTTAAAACAAAGCAAACAAACAAAAAAAGCAAAGAAAAAGAAAAACGGCTAACCCGAAACTATCCCGAAACTATCATGCTACATGGCAAGATCAGATGAAGAGACACGCATGGTGACACATGTCCTGGCTAGGAACCCTTGCCTAGGAAAGAGACCGTGAATACCAGTCTTCAGCTGGCATCTCTCTTGAGTCTGTAAATCAATCATTCTAATGTACAATGGAGTAGAGCCTGCCAAGTCTACCTGAATCACAGATTTCTATGCCAGTTATCTTATTACTTACTTACTTATTGTTTTTAAAACACAGTCTATGTATGTGGGCAGGCTTGTGTGGCCAAAGACGGTCTTGACTTTCTAACCCTGCTGTTCCTACCTCCCCAAATGCTAGAACTAAAGGTCTTGCTACCATGCCTCCTCGCTCGCTACATTTTCTAAAAAGGATTTACTTTTTATTTTATGTACACGAATGTTTGGCCTGTATATACGTATGTGTACCATGCACCTGCCTGGTACCCAGGAAAGTCTAAAGATAGTGCCAGATCCCCTGGAACTGGAGACAGTTGTGAGCTGCTATGCGTGTGCTGGGAGCTAAATCCGGGTCTTCTTAAAGAGCAGCCAGTGCTCTTAATTGCCATTGCGGACATGTCTTTAGTTTCTCTTTTTATATCAGGCAGACAATGTGAAAATGTAGTGACATGCAAAGACACTGCTAAAAGTCAAATTTAAATTTTTTTTATTTCATATTGTTTTTGTTTTTTTTTTTTTTTTTTTTTTTTGTTGTTTTTGCTTTCACTGTTTTTGTTTTATTGATACAGTCTCATGTATTCCAGTCTGGCCATAAACTCTCTACACAGACAGCCAAGAATGAGTTGCTTGATGATGTCACTAGGCAGGCTAAGACTTCACTTTATTGACAGGCTTTCCCACCATCTAGCCCAGAGAATCAAAAAGCTCACAATGGTTTTGAAAAGTGGCCAAATATTCAGTTCAGTTAAGGGTTTGTCTTTCTTGAGCACACAGTCAAACATTTACAGGGAAAGCTTGCCAAAAGTTATATTCAAGCGAAGAAAGACTTCCTATGCCACAGACAACAGATGTAAGAATTTTTCTTAAATGCTATTCTACAAATTAAAAAGGCAAAATTTGTGTTCTAAATTCTGGGAATCCTGAATTGGAAAATATAATGACTTTTTCAAAGTCAGAATTATATAAGTTACCAGGAACAAAGATATTAAGTCCCTCAGATAACCTGGGACATAAATCATAATTTGCTCAGCATGGCTCTAACTCTCTTAACACACAAAACTGTTATTTACTAACAATATCCTCTTCAACCAACAAATAAGATAACTGAAAATAAGATGTGTCTTATAACCAAATATTGGACAATGCTGTCCATGAGTGGAAAGTGACACCTTCTCTGAGAACATTTTATCTAAAATAAAATCTTAAGAATCAATAAGAATTTACCTTGGGTGCTGAGTCATTAAGTCATTAACACTGTTCTTTCGGAGGACCAGGGTTCAGTTCCCAGGACCTAAGTCAGGAAGCTCACGATGGCCTGCAAGTCAAGTTCCAGGGGATCCTATATATCTTTGATCTACACAGGCACTGGCACTGACATACCCACACAAATGCACATTAAAAAATAATTTTAAAGCATGCATGTATGTACACGTGTGGTTGCACCCATGCTATGGTGTATGTTTAGAAGCCAGGGGATAACTTTTTGGGAACTAATTCTATCCTTCTACAGTGTAGGTTCTGGGGACTGAACTGAAGTTATTAGGTTTGGAGGTAAGTGCCTTTATCTGCTGAGCTATCTCACTGACCCTAAAATAAATCTCCGTTAAAAAAAAAAAAAAATTAATTGGCTGGGTGTTGGTGGCACACGCCTTTGATCCTAGCCCTTGGGAGGCAGAGAGAGATAGGTGGATCTCTGTGAATTCGAGGCCAGCCTGGTTTACAGAGCTAGTTCCAGGACAGGTTCTGAAACAATACAGAGAAACCCTGTCTCGAAAAACCAATAATAATAATAATAATTCACCATGGGAAAGAGACTCAAGCTAAGAGAAGTATCAGCATAAGCAGAAGCCAATGGAAGAACAGAACAGGCAGGAGTAGAAACTGATTAAACAGTGATTAATAACTGAAAGGAAGAACTCTTGGATGGTCCTGAACCAAGAGAAGCAGACAACTGACTGTGTGCATACAGGAGAATGTAAGACAGCTCATGTGCTCTTAACTGCTAAGCCACCCCAGCCCCTAAAATGAGACTACCAGTGGGAATGGACACGTCTGTCCACTCCTGGGGCTCCTTCCCTCCTATTGGGTTGCTTTGTCCAGCCTCAGTATGAGGGCTCTGCCTTGTCTCGCTGTGTCTTGTTTTGCCATGTTTGGATGTTGTCTGTTTTCTGAAGGGAAATGGAGGGAAGTCGATCTGGGGGGAGAGAGAAGTGGAAACTAGGAGTAGTGGAGGGAGGGGAAACCGCGGTCGGATATACTATGTGGGAGAATTTATATTTTCTATATAATTAGTTAATAATAATTACTATTTTTAATACGTTAAAACTATAAGAGCACTCGTAACAAAATGGAATTGTTAATGTTAAGTAAACTCACATTCTAAATGAATTTGGAACTATTTAAAAAACAGAAGAATTGGGTGATGGTGGTTTACGCTTTTAATCCCAGCACTTGAGAGGCAGAGGCAGGTGGATTTCTCTCAGTTTGAGGACAGCCTGGTCTACAAAGTAAGTTCCAGAACAACCAGGGCTACACAGAGAGACCCTGCCTAGAAAGTCCCACCAAAAAAAGGAATGATCTACACTCAGAAACTCATTGCATGATTATGTACAAGCTACCTAACATCTACAAAACAAGGATAAGAATTGGCATTGGGCATACGTAAGCATGGATACTAATTACTTTTCATCATTATGACCAAATACCTGACAATAAACACTAAGGAAGCATGGTGTTTTGAATAAGAATGCCACCCTCCAAATAGGGCATTCTTATTCAAGATGGCTCGGAGGTTAAAAGCACTGACTGCTCTTCCAGAGGTCCTGAGTTCAAGTTCCAGCAATCACATGGTGGCTCAACCATCTTTAGTGGGATCTGATGCCTTCTTCTACCACAAAGGTATACATGCAGATAGAGCTCTCACACATAAAATAAATAAATTAAAAAAAAAAAATGCCGGGCACAGAGGCAGGTGGATCTCTGTGCGTTCAAGACCAGCCTGGTCTGTAAGAGCTGATTCTAGGACAGGCTCTGAAGTTACCCAGAGAAACCACGTCGAAAAGAACTGCCAACTCCCCCCCCCCCAGAAAAAAAAAAAAAGACTGCCGCCATAGGCTCGTACATTTGAAGCCTAGTCACCAGGAAGTGCACTATTTGAAAGAGTAGAATGATTTGAAGGTTTAACTTTATTGGAGGAAGTATGTCATTGGGGGTGGGATTTGAGGTTTCAAAAGCCCAATCCAAGTCCAGGAGTGCTCTCCCTCTCCCTCCCTCTCTGAGCCACTGGGACAGTACCTGCCTGCATCCCTCCATGCTCCCAGCTATGATGGCAATGGACTAAATCTCTGAAACTGTAAGAAAGCACCCAATTAAATGTGTTCTCCTATAAGAGTTGCCATGGTCATGGTGTCTCTTCACAGCAATACAACACTAAGACAGGATGGAAGGTTTTCTCTCGCTCACCATGTAAGAGGAGCTACAGGCTGTCAGGACAATGGGAGCATGAGGCAGGCAGAGAGAAAGCCAGGTGCTCAGCTTGCCCTCCCTACCTCAATTTTTATTCAGTCTGGGACACAAAGTCTAAGGGAAGGTATCACCTACATCCAGTTAAACCTATCTGCAAACATCTTCAGAGACAAACCTAGAGGTGTGCCTCCTAGGTGATTCCAAATCCAGATAAGCTGACACGCAGAGATTAACCATCCCGATGCACATGTGAAAACAACAGACCTCCTTTGCTTACAATCAGGGCACAATGGAATCATTCATGTTTTTTGTGTGGGGGATATGGGTTAAGTAAGCACATGTGTTTCAAAGTCAGAAAACAACTTTCACAAGTTGGTTCTCTCCTCCTATGGGATTTGAGAGTAGAACTCACGTCTTCGGGTTGCACGGCAAGAACTTTTACCCACTGAGCCATCTCACTGACCAAGGAAACGTCTAACCACTCCTGGATGACATAATGCCTGGACTAAAATGCTTCATAAACAATTCCTAGTGATGATTAAATGCCGTATTTAAGCTCCTCCACAGCCCAGGTGTGGTGGATCATAGCACTCAAGAGGCTGGGGCAGAAAGCCTGCCAAAAGGGCCAGGTCAGTCTGGTTAGAGTGAAACCCTGTCTATTAAAGAGAAACATGTTGGTAAGATAGCTCTGTGGGTGAAAAGATACTTAGGACCAAACCTGACCAACTGAGTTTGATCACCGGGACAGAAACTGCAGAAAGAGAAAACAAGTTGTCCTCTGATCTCCACATGCATGCTGTGGTCTATCTGAGCCCCCCCACACACACACGGGGGGGGGGGGTAAAGCAGTTTTAGAGTTCCTTTCCATGTCTGGGGAAAATAACAATACAAGCCAAATACACACTATTCGTTGATAAATGGTTATCACTGTTTACCAAGCATCAGGTATTCACACAAACCCAAACACAGCTTAGTAGTAGGTAATAAAATGGACTTGAGGTTCTGTTGTATATTACTAACAACTAATATACTGTCATAATTGCTGTGGAAAATCTGAGAAAGTATCTTCTCTGAGACTCAGTTTCCCCATCTGTAAGAATAGACAGGGGTCTGTGGAGAGATGACTTGGTGCTTCAGAGAATATTCTTCCAGAGGACCTGAACTGAACCTCTAACTCCAGCTACAGGGGATCTGATGACCTCTTCTGGCCTGGGTGGGCACTCACACACATGTAGCATACAAAAAATAGACACATATCTTTAAACAACAAAATCTTAAAAACACTATTTCTCATAGAATGTAACAGATTAGTTGTAATGAACAAGACATTTATCATTTATATCTTAACAAAAAGAATGCTGAAGAAATAGGAAAGAAAAAGGAAAATATTTACCATGTTCACTGCATCTTGATCAAAAGGGTTCCATTCTATGTTCTGAGGATAGTGTGCCAGAACTTTAGATTTGAATGTTCTTCTCAAAGGACTCTGGTCAAAATTTTCACCTACAACAAATAATAATCAATGAATAACTGGAACTTTAAAAGACACAACAATTTTTAAAATATTATTTATATATACATATATACATATAATATATATATATATATATTTGTTATTATCTTTTGAGACAGAGTTTCTCTGTGTAGCCCTGATTGTCCTGGAACTGGCTCTATAGACCAGGCTAGCCTCAAACTCAGAAATCTGCCTGCCTCCTGAGTGCTGGGATCAAAGGTGTATGTCATCACACCTGGCTAATATATATGTTTATCTTTAAAAACATTTACTGATTATATTTCATAACCTTATTTGAAAAATACTTGTCAACTGGAGAACTATCAGTAAAAAATCTGTACTCAGGAGGCAGAGGCAGGTGGATCTCTGTAAATTCTATGTAGTGAATCCCAGGCCAGCCAAGGTTACATGGTGAGACCTTGTCTCAAAACCCCCACAAAAGTAATAAAGAAAAATTAAAAAAACAAAACAAACAAACAAAAGAAACCTGTACTTAAAACCTAAATTTTAAAATTACAGCTGTATTTAACACTAAAAGTCAAAATATGCTAATATCATTGGTGCATGTAATTATTGTACTCATTTCAACATACAGAAATAGAAACATGTTAGGCATTGGTGGCACACACCTTTGATCCCAACACTCGGGAGGCAGAGGCAGGCAGATCTCTGTGAGTTTGAGGCCAGCCTGGTCTACAGAGCTAGTTCCAGGACAGGCTCCAAAGCAACACAGAGAAACCCTGTTTCAAAAACCTGTTTAACAAACAAACAAAACGTTATATAGAAACATTTCAATGAAGAGTATGATACTGAATTTTTTCACACAAACAATTCTGCAGCACAGGTAGGCAATTTTGTTAAGTTGCCACAAAAGTGTCTGACAGATGGGGTTTTACACACAGATTTTCAATGACTGAATCAACAAAATCAAAAACGTCATTGCTGGCCTGTCTAATGGGTAAAATACACTAAACACGTTAACCTTTTAAAGAAAAAAGTAATTCTATACCCAAGTCAACACCTGTCAAATTTCTAGAAAGGTAATTGTAGACAGAGGTGTCACACATCTTTAATCCCAGTACCTGGGAGGCAGAGGCAGGTGAATCCCCAAATTCAAGACCAGCCTGGTCTACACAGTAAGTTCCAGGATTGCCAGGGCTACATAGAAAAACCCTGTCTCCAACCACCATGCCTCAAGGAAAGAAAAAAAAAAAAAAAATCAGTGAGAGTAATCAGATTTGTTCTTCATTTCCTTGACCGAATTAATTCCCGTAAGACTGTTACCCCCAAATAGCTTAGTTTCATAAAATAGCTTCATTCAGCTGGATCTTAAACACTCAATGTAAAAAAGTTAGTATCCAAGAATTAGAAGACCTCAAAGGAATTTCACCATTCCCTGTTTTTCTTTTCTTTTCTTTGGTCTCTTTGAGACTATTATCAGCTCTGGCTTCTTGGTGCTCACTGTGATTCACCTGTCTTTGCCTCCAGAATGCTGGGATCAAAGAGCTGGATGTCTTCTACTTTTCAGTTATAATTATGTACAAACTACAGCTATAGAAAGATATGAATGTAATTTACCAGTATTTGCACAATTAAAAGAATCACAAAGCAATCAGGCTTAGAAGTAGCACTGACATCTTACAAGATGTGACTGTGTCCACTTAGGATAAATATATGAAAAGATACTAAAACAGCTTTGAGTTGTATGAGTTAAAAAAAAAAAAAATCACACAAGGGAAATGTTACCCACTGACATCTTACTGGAAACTACAATGTTAAATGTATAGGAACTTTTATGAATAAAGCATATAATTTAAATGTATTTGCTGAAAACAACTAAACTACAGTTTCTAATTGAAGTCCTTAACAAATGGTCATTTTTCCTTTGGAGTCTCTTGATTTTTTTAGTCACATACCATGGCTCTGTATCTTTCCAGTATGTAGTGTAACACGAAAAATAAATGACCCAGGGACTGATACTGGGGTTCAAACTTTAAGCTGAACATCTGAAAAGCAAAGTAGCTGGCCACTAGCTCTCACCTCTAGCTCAGGCTGACAGGGCTGAACCACATACCAGCTCCCAGGATTAAAGGTGTGCATCACCACCTCCTAGCTTCTGGCTGCTGGGATTAAAGGTGAGTATCACCACTGCCTGATCTCTACAGCTTAATGCTGACTTTGCTTTTCTGAATCTTCAGTCAAGCTTTAATAAATCATAAATAATGTATCACTACATGCAGTTCCATATTCTAAGAGTTGAGAGCTTCTACCTCCAGAACAGAAACTGTCAAAGGCACCCCAAAACTAGGTGTGATTTTTCATGTCTATAATTGTAGCAGTTGAGAGGGAGAGGCATGAAGATCATCACTGTGAATGCTAGGTCAATTTGGGCTACATAGTGGATTCCAGGCCAGCCTGGGCTACAGAGTTGAGTTCTTTCTCGATAAATAAATAAACAAACAAGTAAATAAATGCTTTCTTGGGGCTGGAGGGATGGCTCAGCAGTGAAGAGCACTGGCTGCTCTTCCAGAGGACCTGAGTTCAATTCCCAGCAACCACATGTTGGCTCATATCTGTAATGAAATCTGTTGCCCTCTTCTGGCCTGTAGACATATATTCAGGCAGAACACTGTATACATAATAAATAATCTTTAAATAAATAAAAAAAATGCTTTCTTAGGAAATTCACCAATTTTAATAGCTTGCTCTTAGGTTACCTAATAATGACCAACAGTTGATGAGATGTTAACCATGAGTCAATGTGACTGAGGAACACAGAATCCAGGATTCAAAATTGTTGACTTCTGAATAAATGATGTTCTTAAGGTGTACTGTATGTTTGTGCAAACACTCAGATATTTTATATTTTCATGGTTTACAAGAAGACTAGCTTTCACTTCACTTTTGGCTTATCAATAAGTAAATAGACAGCCAAGAAAAAGGTCCTCTGATCTAAAAATCTACACTACTCAGCTGAGCAAGCTAGTGCCCACCTTTAATCCCAGCACTCGGTAGGCAGAGGCAGGTGGATCTCCATGAGCTCGAAGCCAACCTGTTCTACAGGACCAGCTCCAGGATAGCCAGGACTAAATAGAGAGACCTTGTCTCAAAAAACAAACAAGCAAAAACCCCTGTTACTGACAGCTATTGTCACAGCAAAAAGTTTACCATCAGATAATGTAAAGCTACAGAAACCCTCTCTTTTGCCCACAATCTAAGACCCTGAAATGCCCATTTTTATCCATAACTATAAATAAAATATCACAGGAACAGAAGAAACAGAATATAACCAATGATAACTACTTGTAATACTTACCTTTCAATGAATTCCTGCCTGTGCATGGTTAAAATAGTAACATCTTCATTCAGATATCAAGTTATAAATGAGACAGAAGATAAATAGAAGTCGTAACAGTCCCCCCCTCCCTCTGCCAGGGTTTCTCTGTGTAACAGCCCTCGCTCTCATAGACCAGGCTGCCAGGCTGTCCTCAAACTCTAGAGATCCACCTGCCTCTGCCTCCCAAGTGCTGGGATTAAAGGCATGCACCACCACACTCAGCCAACAGTTTTATTTTTAATATAATTATTCTGTTGCCTGTGGAACCACCAACATTCTCAAGGCACAACCAATTTACCCCCATAAATAATTTTACAAAAATGCAAAACACATAAACAGTCACGTGTATCTTCTACCACCACCACCACCACCACCACCACCACCACCACCACCACCAATACTTGACCATTATTAAGATCTCTACCACTACCTCGGTAACACCTCCACCACTCTTAACTCTATCACCACCACAGCTACTAGAACCACCAGCACCAGTTTCTCTTACACTGTAAAGAAAGAAAGAAGAGCAACAAGAAAAATCACTGCTGTATGTACAGCTGTCTTGGCAAATATTATTTTGAAAGAAATTAGGAAGAATCTGATATCACTAGTAAGGATCCAGAAACAAGTAAATGTAGTTATTCTATTCTCACTAACATCAGTGAGGGGAAAAAAGTTCACAGGAAAAATGATTGGGCTTGAGATTTTGGATTCACATGAAATAAAAATTATATACAAATGCCCTTAAATTAAAACTCACCTTTTAAATATAGTCCTGAAACAAATAAGGACTATAAATTTCTTTAACTATTTATATACTTGTAAGGGACCTATGTTAAATTTTTACTATTGCCAAAAGATAGCTACAATGTTAACTAATATGATATGTTAATAACCATATACAGGCTGATTTCAAATAATATTGCCAAGTTATCTACTAAATTTAAACTTTAATTAAGCCTTTCCTCCTAAGGAAATAGAAAATACATGCCAAGACAGCTTAGACTAATAAATATATTTTTCAAGGCTTGAAGCAAAGTGAAATCTTTATGAAAATTAAGACGCAGATGAGAGAACAAAATACAACTATCATCTATAATTTTGTCTGAGCAAATTTAAGAAACATTCACAATGGGATGTGGGGTAAATTAAAATAATGATTTCTAACACCCCATTCATTTTTAAACTATTTTTACCTGAAGTCGTATTTGCAGTATCTTGGCTCTTGCCATGACGATCTGCTTCTAGCCATTGGTACAAAACTACATAATGTAACAGAAACAAAAATCTTTATGAACAAAGCAAAAACAAATAAAAAAATGATACTGAAGAATGAAAATGAAGATTAAAAAGTTAAACAAAAGCAATAAAATTTGAGACATTCGGGTCAAGCACACAGCTTAACATCAGTGACATGTTACAAGCAAAGAACATAAGTGCTTTTAACATAATAACTACTACTTAAACATCTGCAACACTTATATGTATAGGGGGAAAGCACATACATCTTTAGACTAATTTCAAAAGAAATACTAAGACAAAGGTAACAAAGTATGATGACAAAAATAAACGACTTGTAAGAACTGTATCCTGACCATTTGGAATGAGTGTGGTCCTAAAGTTAGTATCCCCAAAAAAAGCTAAGGATGCTAAAAGTGCCAAGAACACTCAGAATTGACAGTGTGAATGACAGTTTAATAAGACCAAACAAGCTCTTGACATACAACTCCAGAACTCTAGTCTCGTGAGCAAAATATCACATTTCAAGAGGGCTCATATATCTGGTAAGCAACTCAACAAAACTATCAAAGAACCCTGAGAAACTGCCATAGCCAAGAGCTTAAGGAAAGTGACAGTTAAATGCAAAACAGAACAATGATCCTCTAAAAACAACTTCAGGCAAAAAACTAAGAGAATCCAAACAGGGTTTCCATCCCTCAACTCAGCCTTGTATGTAGGAGTTAGGAGCCTGGGTCTTCAAGTGTGGTCTGAATGAAATCTCCAGAAACCTAAAGTCAGAGTTCTACTCCATCTTACACCTTATGCCAGACCCAGAACTGAGTGAGAGGCACACACAAGAAAAGTATCTAAAATGGCATCTCAGAGTTTTGGAAGTATCATTCAAACATCACTTTTACTAGAATTACTAGCAAGCACATCATTCATATGACTTTTTATTAAGCCTTTAGGACTATATATTATCTTCCCAATGCACAGTGACTTAAAGTTTACCTGAATAAAGTATTCACTCAACCGTTCAATCCCATTAGATACTTTGTTAATAACTTCACTGCATTGTAACTGCCTGGGATGATAGCCTGGCTCCTGTCTAATTCATCCTCCCTTCTTTTCTCCTGTTCATGCTATGCTAATTTAACCTCATCTTGGTAAACAAAATATGATCTTCGTGTGTCATACTCTGGATTCAACAACTGCAGCTGGACCATGCGCAAACCAATGATTATCCTTTATCCTGGCATGGAGCCTGGATCTAGAATTGTCCCGGGAATAATCAGCATTAAACCTGTGCCAGAAAGGTTAGTAGGAGAAAATGGATACAACAAATGTATTGCACTTCTTTCCGAATACAGGGGATTGGCCAGGCTGTATTACTAACTTCAGAAGGTAGCAGCAAATGGGAAAGAAATATTAATAAATCTACATGCATAGCCACCGAGCTGTCTGAAGTTAAAAACACTGCATGGCCTTTCCTGGCCATCCTTCAGTTCAAACAGTACAGCTTTCCTACGGGATGACTCTGAAGTACCAGACACAGAAGACATACTCAATAAGATTCAAAGTAGATAAACACAAGCAACTCTGTTTACAAAGTATGTCAAAGAACCCAAGCAAGGCATTACACCCAGGAGGCTGAGGCAAAGGATCATGTGTCGAGGCCAGTCTGGGATCCATGGCAAGACCCTATCTCAAAAAACAAAAAAGACCCCAGGCCCCTTTTAACAACAAAAGTCCTCAAAATCAAATTATCAAATATTTTGTGAGGTTTTCTTCCCTTTACTCACCTGCTGAGTTCAGCCTATACCTTCCAGTATATCACAATCACTTTATGATATATTTTGAATGAGAATAAAATTCAGGCAATCTTTCAATGCTGTTACCTTAATATATGTCATTAGTAACTTCCAGGCCATTAAGATTCCATAAAAGACAATCAGATAGAACTAGTAGCTCTCTGTTGACTTTTATTTGTTTGCTCACATAATTTCCCATTACATGACCGGAAAGATAGTAACTGCAACAGACGTGAATGTACAAATTGAGATTATTTTATATAAAGAAAAAGTTTTATTGAGATATAACTCATATATCTTAATATTTACCTATTTAAAATACATAATTTAGTGATTCCTTAGTATTTTCTTTTTTCTTGAAGTTTCTTGGTTGGTGTTTTGCGTGCATGTATGTCTGCGTGAGAATGTTGGATCCCCTGGAACTTAAGTTACCCACAATCGTGAGCTGCCATGTAGGTGCTGAGAACTGAACCTGGGTCCCCTGGAAGAGCACCCAGTGCTCTTAACCACTGACCCATCTCTCCAGCCTTGGTCTTTAGTATTTTTACTGAATTACACCAACAACTTAATTTTGGAAATATTGTTATCACCCTCCCCAAAGGACACATTGCATACATACAAATATCCCTATTTGCTAAATGGTTTTCCCATCTGATTTTGGTCATTTTCATCTAGAACATGAAAAATTAGTGCTTAACTAATTCCAGGAGGGGCAGAGATGGCTCAAAGGCTCTTGCTGCCAAATCTGATGACGTGACTTCTACCCCTGATCCACACTGTGGAAGAAGAAGACAACAGACTTGTACATGCTGTCCTCTGACTTCCACTTACACACCGTGGCTTGTGACCTTGGCACACTCTTAAAAAATGTATAAAAATAAGGAAATAGCCAGTGGTGGTGGCGCACACCTTTAATCCCAGCACTCAGGAGGTAGAGGCAGGCAGATCTCCATGAGTTCGAGGCTAGCCTGGTCTACAGAGCAAGTTCCAGGACAGCCAAGGATGCACAGGGAAACTAAAACAAACAAACAAACAACAACAACAACAAAATTAACTATTTTGAATAAACTTTTTTTTCTGTCCAATCTTATTCACATACTAACTTGGGGACTTACTGTAGAAATAATTTATTTGTAAAAGAATTAGTATCCAATTTCATGCAAATATTCTGTACACTCTGTGTGTGTGTATATATATGTGTGTGTGTAAGTTGCATGCACATGTGTACATACGTGGATGTCAGATGGCAACCTCATGTTTCTTCTACTGATCTCTTATCTTTTTTTTTTTAGGTTTCGATATTTTTCCACACAAAATGGAAATCCTAAAATGTACCTACTAAACCATTATAAAATAAATCGAGTGGTGAGAATAAAACAGAAGAGCAATTTTCATCTCTAGTGTGACTACAATCACAAAAACTCTGCCCAGCTCTTACCTGGAGCTCTGGAAAGCTACTTCATACTCTGAGGCAGTGAAATAACAACAAGAGGACTTAAGTCTTGGCCTCATCACATCCATCCTCTCTGCCCCAAATGACACAGCAGACACAGCAATCACAAAAGAAGTGACCACCATAACCCACAGGCTACTTTTCGTGTAAACGGGTAAAGATGGCCAGGCCGGGAACAAGGCATGAAAAGCTATTTCTAAAGGTCCTTTTCACATGGGTCTGTCTACCTACATCATCAAGCCACAAGTTTTTAGCAGTTCGGAGATAGGAAGCCAAGACTCAATGCCCAGGAAGTCTGCTGACTCAATACAGATTTACAAAGTGCCAATCCATTACCAGTTTCCACCTGCAGCTACTCCTAGATTGAAAAAAAACAAAAACAAAAACAAAAAAACTGGCACCTACATCGGGGGCCAAGTTTCCCTCAAGTTTACAATTGAAAGGGTCTTTTTAAGAATTGAGTTCCTTCTGTTCCTCTGAAATGTTAACACCTTAAAGCTGAATCCCTTTTTAAAATGTATTGATTTTGTTTCATGTGTTTTGCCTTCACACACACATATATGTACCGCATGCATGTGCACCACATGGTGCCCACAGAAGTAAGCAAAGGGCATCTAAGCGTGCCTGAAACTAGAGATAAGACAGGAAGTCACCAGGTGGGTGCTCAGAGTTTAACTCAGGTCCTCTGCAAGAGCAACCAGTGTTCCTAACTGCTGAACTGTCCCCAGTCCCAAAGCTGGATCACCTTTTCTCTAGCTGTCTAACAGGATATCCTGAAATGTCTTTTTGCTTGTTTGCTTGATACAAGGTCTCATGTAGCACAGGAAGGCCCTGAAATTCCTATGTGGCTTAGGATGACCTTGAACTTCTGATCCTTCATCCACCACCTCCCAAATGCTGGAAGTACAGGGGTATATCACAACATCTGGTGTATTTAGCAATTCTTATATCCCAGACATGCAGTATTAAAAAAATATTAAACTCTGGAGTCTCCACTTCTGCCCTGTACTTGTGGGTCAGATATAAGCTCTCAGCTACTGCTCCACAGTAGCTGCCTATCTGATGCCACACTCCCTGCCACGATGATCATGGACTCTAACCCTATGAAACCACAAGCCCAATTTAATGTCTTCTTTTCAAAGCTTCGATGGTCATGGTGTTATATCACAGCAATAGAAAAGTAACTAAAACAAATTGCTTTATTAGGTGTTTTGTCACAACAATGAAACAAGTAACTAATAGGCCAACCTAGTCTATCAGTCAGTGAGTTTACCCCATTCTGTTTATAAGAAAAAGAGAAGGGCATCTAAGGAAATCATCAAGTCTTCATAGTAACCGGTAAGAGAAGACTTCTGAGGCTAAGCTACACTTGGGGCATTTGAGAATTGAGGAGACCTTCTCAATCTATCTTCTGAAGGTATTTTTAACTAAACCTTATTAAAGGAGGCAGAAGCAGGTTTGTCTCTGGCTACAGAGTAGGTTCAAGGCCAGCCTGTGCTACCTGGGACTCTATCTGAAAATACCAGACAGGGCCAGTGAGATGGTTCAGTGGGTTAAGACTCTTGCATTACAGGCCTGATGCCCTTGGTGGGTTCCGTCCCAAAACCTACCTAGGTAAAAGTGGACGGAGAGAACTGACTCCTGAAAGCTGTCCTCTGACCGGCACATGCGCACATGCGCACCATGGCGTATATAAATGCGCCCTCCCCCACTCGAAAGCACTTGATGGCACTGTTTCCTCTCTCCCAGGGAGATCGACCATGCCATCAACTTCTGGTTCGTCTCTGAACTTTGTCCATAAGTGTGTATTAATGTGAGGCTAGAATTTTTCTGTCTTGTGCTCTGCATCACCTGAGACTTTATACTCCTAAAACTCAAAGTTTAGCAGCCAGACAGACAGCCTTCACAGCCCAGCACCAGAGTGCCCCAGACTGAGGCTTGCTGATATCATAGTCCACACTACAACCCAAGTAGATGAACTCCCTCTTGCGCCCTGCCTTGATTTAAACATCCTTCTCCCACTATTAGGTGAGAAGAATAAATCAGGTTATCTTCAGTCCAGAGGCATACTGGTCGTCCACCATGATCTCAATGCCATACAGTGTTTTCTCTGTTCTTGGTCTCGAGACTGCTGTCCGCTTTGGTGATTGCAGTGTGGCTAAGCCTGAGCTGGCAAACCTCAATCTGAAGGGGTAGCAATGAGTTCACTAACCCAAGATAAGTGACAAATTGAGTGTTTTGCTGGGGAATAACTTACACAGATAATAATAAAGAACTACCTCGACCTTCCTGCTCCAGAGGTGAAGTCTCTGCCCTTCTGATCCAACTGGTGACCCAAGAGAGCGAGCCAGCAATAGCCTGCCCCAGGCTTCTCTACCCTCCAGTTTGTACTTACCTGAAGCCACGCCCAAAGGGGTGTGGCCACTATAACATTCACTGGCAAGGAGATGCTACATCAATCCTTTATCGGATTTTCTTTTTAAAAATTGTGTGTGTATTAATGTGCATAAGAGATGGCTCAGCAGATAAGAGCACTGGCTGCTTTTCCAGACGTTCAATCCCCAGCATCCACTTGGCAGCTCACAACCATCTGTAACCCCAGTTCCAGGGGATCTGTGCGCCCTTCAGGTCTCTGCAGGCATCAGGCACATAAATGTTGCACAGATACACACAGAACTTGCATATGGCAGAACTAGAACCTGATCTCTGGTACTGTCATCTCCAGAACCTGAATTTATAACTATCATGCTAAGCTGTTTATTTTGCATGGCTTCAGCTTTAGAAGGTAGAAAGACAGAGGGCTGAAGAGATCGCTCAGTAGTTAAGATCCTGTATTACTTTTCCAGAGGATCTGAGTTTGGCCCAGAACTATCTGTAACTTCAATTCCAGAAGATCTGACACTCACTTCTGGCCATGTACATATACCGACACAGAGGCATATAAATAAAAGTATTTAAAAAGTATTTAGAAATAAATTAATACACCTGGACAGTGTTAGTACTGGCCTGTCCCTGGGGTACTGACAGGATACACCCTCAGCTGCAGCCACTAAGAGCACCACCTGTGCACATTCACTATGTTCCCTTTTAAAAGGACCCTGCACCCATCCCCACCCTCTCCCCAGCCCTCTCCCCTCTCCTGCTGCTCCTGTCTCTGGAGGCCGATCTCCTCCCTCTCCCTTTCCCTAATAAAAAACATCTGCTTGAACCCTGTCTCATGGCATCTTCCTCTCAGCAGCTGCTTTTCTTAAATTACAACAGACAGCCCTACTTCCTTATTACCCAGAAGAAATATAAGTAGCTAATTGTCAACAGATATCAGGTATGTATATTTTAAGCCATAGATTGAGGGCCAGATTTATTATTATTTATATATTCTTTTCTTGTAGTGCTAGGGACCACCTTGTATATAGTAGGCAAAGTGAAAAGGAATGTTATTTAATGATCAAAAGAGATTCATTTAGAGATGTCAAAAGTATTACAAATACCTTAAAGCATAACAAACTATGGGGGTTTCCTTGGTCATTGTTTCCCATTCTCAAAACATATTATTTACTTAGCTCAACGGCCAAAAGGAATTAGACATCCAAACTTTTCCGTGAGTGTCTAGGAAGCAACACGGAAAAACAAGGACAACCTACTGCAAACCCACAACAGTCTCGGGAAGATGAGAGCATGTAAGAATCTAATGGAAACAAGGCAGGGACTGTGGGAGCCCATGAATATTTCAGAAGAATAATGAAAAAGTATGCCAGATGGGTTCACTTGCAGCTGACGGCAACTAAACTTCTGACCGCAGCCAAATGCTTTCCTTACATAATTTACCAAGCACTTTCCAGCCCTCCACCTACTACTATCCTATTCTTCCTCTTTCTCCTTTTTATTTTTAAACACCAATACTACCATCATGTTCAAGATCATCATAAACTATAAAAACAAACAAAAACCCTACGCCTAATTGCTTTTTAAAACATGAGAATCCAGGCCAGGTGGTGGGGGCGCTCGCCTTTAATCCCAGCACTTGGGAGGCAGAGGCAGGCGGATCTTTGTGAGTTAGTTTGAGGCCAGCCTGGGCTACAGAGTGAGTGCCAGGAAAGGCTCCAAAGCTACACAGAGAAACCCCGTCTCTAAAAACAAACAAACAAACAAAAACAAAACAACAAAAAAAAAAAAACATGGGAATCCAGATGTCTTCTACAAAAGCAAAAGTGGACAAGACAAGTGATAACCAAGCCTAATTAGGTCAAGGCGGGACACAGGGATCCCCCGGGAAGGGGAAACAGAATAGATTTTACAGGTGGGCTGGTTTGATGCTCAGGAATGAACCCCATACTTCATTCATGCTAGGCACATGTTATACTACTCAACTAACTCTATCTACAGCATATACTTGAGAGTGCTAGATTTTAGAGTAAACTAATAAAAGAAAGCAGCCCTACTGACAAGTTTGCTTAGTTTTTTTTTTTTTTTTTGCCTCCCCCCCACCAGAATGTCTTACTCTGTGACCCAGGCTGACCTTGAAATCAGAGCAATCCCTCATCCTCAGAGTACTTCAATGATAGGCACACCTCACCATACCCAGATGGCAAGTTTATTTATAATGCAGATGTCAAAAAAAAATCCTAAGATTAAAAAATAATAATAATAAAATAGCCCACTTTGAGTAACTGATTTCTCAAAATCTACATATTAACCTAACTCTAGAAGCCTTAAAAGCAGGGCTGGGGACTATAATAGCTGGTAGAGAAGCTGCCTAGCATTGCACAAAGCCTCGGGTCCACACACCAGTACTGCATAAAAGTAAGGCTCCTTGAAAACACAGAGTTCAAGTCCAGCCTGGGCTACATGAGACTCACTTTTTAAAAAAAAAAGTTTACATGGTCTGTCCAGACAGATCCCTCTCTGCCTCTGGAGGGAAGGAGGTCAGGCTATGCTGTTGATTTATGCGTTAGTCCTAACAGCTACTGGTTCTGTCCTGCCTAGGGCTCCAGTATCAAGATCTGGGACCTGGAGGACAAGATCACTCTAGATGAACAAAACGGAAGCAAGTTGTCACCAGCACCGGCAGCAAGGCAGAGCTACCCCAGTGTACCTCTCGGGCCTCGTCTGCTGATGGTCAGACCCTACTGGCTACACAGACAACCTAGAAAGAATGTGAAGGTTACTATCGTCACTCACTAAAAGTTTATGAGATTTTAGAAATAAAAACTCTTTCTGGAAAAAAAAAACCCCACAAAACTCAAAGCTAGGGAGATATGTTTAAGATTATACTATGTCACTGTATACAAAAATACCCATGGCAACATAAACAAGAATGTAGTAGCTACTTCCGAAGGAAATAAGTAAATGGCAAGAGGCAGATATGGCATTTGTTTTATTTGTTTTGCTTTGTTTTACTGAGACCGAGTCCCTGCTATGTAGCCCATGCCGGCTTTGAAGTTACTGAGTAGCCCCAGGCTAGCCTGGAACTCAAAATCCTACCACCTTAGTCTTCTGAATACTGTGATTATGGTCATATTCCATCATGCCTGGTCTGCCAAGTACAACAGCAGTTCAATCCCTCACTTATATGGTAGAAGGAAAGGACTGACTCCGGAAGGTTATCCTTTGACCTCAACACTTGAACACAGTCAAACACACACACACACACACACACACACACACACACACACACACACACACACAAGCTGTCAGTAAAGCAGTCACAACCTTACTTCTAGATGTCTACACAAGAGTTCCAAGAACACTTCAAATCCCATGAAAACATACCTGAGGTATACTTCAACTATGATAATGAAACTATAGCTTTTTATGAGCAATTATATTATACCCCACTCAACTCCATCGTAAGTAAGCACTATAACTGCATTACCGACCAACAGCAATTATTTCATCAAATTCTTCCACAGAGATAACTAGTAGACATTCTTCTAGAGTAGTTCCAGATGATTAGGTATTAGAAATGTCAGTGCGAGCATCTGGCACCATTTGAACTAGCCGTAGCTAAGCATGTTATATAAACTCACCATCAAAGATCATATGGTTCCTTGATTATGGCCACAGAACACAGATGTATTTCAAACAACAAACTATTTTAAGATCTGAGATAAAAAAACAGCTGTGCACTCTAACTGCAAACTAAAGCTTTGCAAAGTAAAACAGACAAATCATTTACTAATTAATAATAACATGCTTCCCTTTAACTTAAAAAACTAAGTCTCAGCCTGTACCAAGTTGTTTCCATAATTTTAAGTATGGTATCTTTATGCTGCATCTTCAAAGCAGACTTAAATGAGTATATATACTTAAATGAATATATTCTCTGGGTTTAACTTTAAAAATAAAATTTTCACCAGGCCTGGTGGTGCTTGCTTGTCTTTAATCTGAGCACTAGAGAGGCAGATGAAAGCAGGTCTCTGTGAGTTCAAGGCTAGACTGATCTACATCGAGTTTCAGCCCAGCCAGGGTTATACAGTAAGACTCTGTCTCAAAAAACAAACAAACAAGAAGTTTTTCATTATAAAAGCCTAGGGTCTGCAGAGGTAATTTGGTATTAAGAGCACTGAATGGACGCTCTTATGGAAAACCCATGTCCCATTCTCAGCACCCAGGTAACATCTTAACAACCATCTGTAACCCCAGATCCGGGGCCCAGTGCCCTTTCCTAGTCTCCTTGGGCACCAAACACAACTCACATGGTACATATACATATATGCAGGCAAAAGCACATATACACATAAAACAAATACATCATAAAAAATCAAATTCTAGGGCTGCAGAGATGGCTCAGAGATTGAGAGCACTGGCTGCTCTTCCAGAGGTCCTGAGTTCAATTCCCAGCAACCACAGGGTGGCTCACAGCCATCTATGAGATCTGATGCCCTCTTCTGGCCTGCAGGCAAACATGCAGACTGTATACATAATAAATAAATAAATCTTAAAAAAAAAAAAAATGAAATTCTAAATCTCCCAATAATATCAAGACAAATGTGGAGAAAGTGATTCTAATTTTCACTGTTATAAAAGAAGAAAAAATATTAAAAGAGGAAAAAAAATAAAGGGTGTCTGTCTATTATTACTATCGCCACTATCACAAAACCGAAATTGACTTCAATAAGCACCATCTGAAACTTACTTCCTTGTGTTCCTTCCTTACACAAACCACAGTGTCTATATCGGCTGAGACCCAAAACCTGTCATGTGGAGTTACTCTCCGGAAAAAAAAAATGCAAATATTATCTCTCTAAATAGAAGCTAACCACTCTGTTCATTTTCTCTTTCCCTTCCTCTCTCTCTCTCTCTCTCTCTAGTTCATTTCTTTTGAGACAGTGTCTCACATAAGCAGTCTGGCTTCAAAATCATTGTGTGGTAGAGCTGGTCTTGATCTCTTGAGCTTCCTACCTCAAACCCGATGGACATGAGACTATCCATGTCCAGCTCCCCCTCTGTTTTAATGTTCCTTTTTTTTTTTTCTAGGAGTTTTGCTTCATTTACTCAAAATAAATACGCAAACCAACAAACCCTAGTAGGCATTGCTATACTAATTCAAATCATATACAGAACCAGGTGTGATGGTGCACATACTTTAATCTTTGCACTCTGGAGGCGGAGGCAGGCAAATCTCTATGAGTTTGAGACCAGTCTGGTCTACATAATGAGTTCCAGGCTGACCAGGGCTACAAGGTGAAACCCTGCCTTCAAAAGAGACCCACAGAGCTGGAGAGATGCTGTGAGCACTAGCTGCTCTTCCAGAGGGTTCAGGCTGGAGTCTCAGCACACACATGGCAGGCCACAGTCATCTCTAATCCCAGTGCCAGGGATTAGGCATGCAGAAGACATACATGCAGGCAAAATACCCATACACACTAAACAGATAAAATAATTGTTTTAATTCCATTAATTTCCAGTAAACTGAACTGACAGGATTGCTGAAAATGATAAAATCTACCTTTGCTTAAGTTCACTATGTATGACAAATGAACCTTTTTAAACTCTCCATTAGTTTTGGGTGTCTTTAAATTACACTTCTAGGCTAGCATACAAAATTGTAGGGTTTTGGTTTTTTTCATCTGAAACTCATATTGTGTTTTAGTAGGAAAGTCATTCACAGAAGGCACCAAAAATCAGAACTTCCTTATAGCGATATGGTCTCAGAATTTTAAAAGCACCACCAGCCCAACAACAACAACAAAAAAAGGCAAAACATTGTCTCTGTTCTTATTCCTGCTTCATGTAAAGGAAACTGCAGACCTTCTCTTCATTCTAGAGAATGTTTATATAAACTATGAGAGATCTGCTGCTGTTGCTGGATGGTCCAGCTTCCATAAACATGGTCTAAAGGCAACCTGTAAGGAAGGAGACAACCAAGTATTCCTCAGAAGTTTCTTGTAAACATTTTAACACACTGTGGTTGTGCTGTGTGACAACAAATAAATCTCCACACATACTTGCTTCTTCTGCTTCAGCATGAATAATAAAAACCCAGAGACAGATATGGGGGTTCAGGCTGAAGGTCAGAGAAGCGAAGCCACTAGAGAGGTCTCACCTCTCTTACCAAGGCTCAGACAGAAAGGGCGATCCTGTCCTCAGAGTGACTACAGACTGCAATGCTCTCCGCCAAACCTCAGACTACAAGACTGCACTGAGCTCTCTCTGCCTTACATTCTTCTCCAGTGCTGGGATCAAAGGTGGGGGATCTGTTTCTCTTTTAGACTGATTCACTCTCATGTAGCTCAGGGTGGCCCTGAACTCACAGAGATCCATCTGCCTCTGTCTCCTGAGTGCTGGGATCGATTAAAGGTGTGGCCACTACTGCCTGTCCACTATGGCCAATTAGTGGTTTAGATGTGTGGCTAACTAGTGACTTAACTCTGCACTCTGATATTCAGGCAAGCTTTATTTGTTAGAGCACACACACAAAATATCACTACATTTTGCTTTTCTGCCTTTCCATTTAATTTATCATTAGTGTTTTCTTTCTCCTTTCCATTATAGATTATTTTAGTATTAAGCACTTGAGATTTAAATTTGTTCTTTCTTTTCCCACTGTATTTTAATTACTGATGGTATGGAGGAATTCTGAAAAGAAAGTGGTTCCAAGTACCAAGGTTTTGATTTCTCTCAAAGTAAACAAGAGAGCTCCATATTCTCTGAATCAACAACTGTATATTGAGATCTTTACAAATGTTACATGCCAAATTAAATAGTAGTAATGTGGACCAAATATTTTACTGATGCAACTAGAAAATATTATAATTAAATGAACTATGCCAATTTCAAAAAGACAAAAATCATGTTTTCTTTCACTTGTCATTCCTATATAGATACATGAAACATGCCATTCTAATATAGACACATGAAACAACATATTCATCTCACGTGAAAACAGAAGTCAGGGCCAGGTGTGATGTTACATGCCTTTAACTCTCACACTCGAGAGAACAGCAGGTGGATCTCTGTGAGTCCCAGGCTTGCCTGGTCTATATAGCAAGTTCCAAAACAGCCAGGGCTTCAGAGAGAGACCATATCTCAAAAATCAAAACCAAAACAACATACCCTCTGCCAAAAAAAAATAAAATAAAATAAAGAAAGAAAAAAATGAAAATAGAAGTAAACCATCTAAGGGATAGAGGAACACGAGCAGGACTATGCTTAACATATAATATGTACAGGTATAAAATCTTTTAAAATAATTTTAAAAATATTACTAAGTTTTCCTGGTTAATGCTCAGCTTACTTAACAACAATAAAGTGGTCACTGGCTTCTAGTTAAAAACCGGAAATGAGAAGTTCTATTTTTATTTTACATTCTGTCTCTGTGGAATAACAGGTGGTAGTTATTTTCCTTAAGGCATTCTTGTACACACTCCAGTTTTAAACTTGAGTGTGTTATTATTACTGTTACTGGTGAAAATCCACAATTCTTTAAAAATTAAAAAAAAAAAAAAAGCACTTACTGCCCTTTGTTATCTCAAACCAATCATTTTATTTATCTTTAATCTCGAGAACCAAAGCCTAACAGCTAGCTTCATTTTGTAAGTCTGTCAGATGGTATTTAAAACAGACATTCTCAGAAAGTCCTATCAAAATTACTGAAATATACTGAACATGGAGGCACACTCTTGTAATCCCAGCACTTGAGAGAGGTGAGACGCCAGGACTTCAGTCATCTCCTTAGCTATTAATGAGTTTTGAGGCCAGCATGGGCTACACACAAGAGACCTTCTCTAACAACAACAACAAGCAAAAAAAAAAAAAAAAAAAAAAAAAAAAAAAAAATCTAAGCAAATAACTGAAACAAATAAGTGTTCCGTTTCCTAAATATATCCAAGATAAGATGCAACAAAACAAAACATAGATAATCCCCACACTCTTAATGGGTTTTTAATTTTCTATTTATTACATTTATTTATTGACTTGGGGAAGGGACATCAATGCCAATAAGGCATTTGTGGAGGTCAGGGGACAAGTTTCAGGACTTGGTTCAGCTCTTTGTTTCTACCATGCAGGTCTTGGGACTGAACCCAGGTCATTAGGCCTGGAAGCAAGGGCTTCACCTGCTGAGTTGAAACTCTTTATTACTATTATTGTTGTTGTTAGGCGCTCACAGGACAACTTTGAGGAATTGGTTCCCACCCTTCATCTTTTTGTGGGTCCAGGGGTTGGAACTCAGGTCATTCATTAGGCATCAGCCCCAAACTTTTAACGACTGTCACTAATTTTACTACCCTTTCCCCAAAAAGCAACTTATTAATAACAAGTAACAACTGACACTCTAGTACTAAAAAAATTCATCTCTTTTCTTCTTCCTTTATTTTCAACAACTGATAAAGTACAACTTGCTTATTACAGAAAGATTAAAGCAGTGATTTTTCTTTGACCATAAGCAATTGCTAGTCATGCGTGATCCCTTTCAATCCATGCTAACAGGGGTAACTCCTGGAATAAGCTGTGCAGGGTTTCTTCTGAACTCCATGTCCCAGAAAGCTCAACTTTTAGCTGTTATATGAAACTTTCCAAGAACATTTTATTAAATAAAGGCAGAGGGCATATTAAGTCATACACAAAACAAACTGAAGTCACTATCAGAAATATGATACTTTGCACACTGAGGAAGAAAATTTTCAAAGGAAAATTGCTTATAAAAAGTCATAAGCACACTTAAATCTAAGTTGTTTCTTCAATTCTAAAAACAGCTTTTTAAGGAAGCCTAAAGCTTTATGTCATGCGAGGAAACCTGGCCAGACTGGAGACAACCTCAAAGGCCCATAATCTCATTACAAAGCAGGAGGGTTAAAAGACAGAGGTCAGGGGACAGGGGAGCGGGGTGCAGAGTAGTTTCCACACTCTAGAGTGGACCATCTCATTATTTTACAGGCGTTAAAGGCTATTCAGTTGGATTTACAAGAGCAACACAATCATTTGTACTTTAAGTCTCAAGGCAGCTTTAATATTAAGGCTTCATTATTAAGAGCCAGGAAATTAAAATTACTTTTCACCTATACTTGAACAATCTGTCAAGCTTCAGTTGCTCCTCAAAGACTTTCAGGAAAAAAGCTGTCATCTCTTCTAAAGAGTTCCAGAGGGCACAAAAATAAATACTTAATATGCACATACATGTCAACAGACATGTCATTTCAAGACCTCCATCCCTTAATGATTCAACAAGGCATGCCTATTTAATGGCCATGTCCACATTCAGGAAATGCCAAAATTTTACTCCTGCTGTAATGAGATTTAATTTCAAGAGAAAACATAATTTTGTTAAACTTTCAGTAAACAAGCTGAGCTATTGTACAAGAGACTGTGCAGTCTCCTGACTCAGACTGTACAACAGACTCCGCCCCCCCCCCTCTAGCAAGCAATTACATCTTTTGCTACTCTAGGCTCTGCTACTTAAATTTTAAGTCATAACACTATCAGAAGTCACTTAACAGAATGTGGGGACGATCACAAAACAAAACAAACCAGGTAAATTCTAAAAGGATTTTGAACAGGCAACAACTAAAAACTAATTAAAAGTCAAATGCATAAGGAATCCAAGTGTTATTGGCTCTATTGTACAATTTCATTGTAGCCTTCATTCTGAACACAAGTACATTTTTGCAATACACAAGATGTGTTGCCACCAGACATTAATGAACATTATCTCAAACAACTTCATTCATAGCCAAGACTACTATACATATGAATTATGATGGCTTTTAGTGTGCATATGAAGTTTTTTGATTTTTTTAAAGATTTATTTATTATGTATACAGTATTCTAACTGCAAGGCCAGAAGAGGACACCAGATCTCATTACAGATGGTTGTGAGCCACAATGTGGTTGCTAGGAACTGAACCCAGGACCTCTAGGAGAGCAGTTAGGTGCTCTTAACCTGTGAGCCATCTCTCCATCCCCAGTTTTCTGCTCTTATAGAAACACAATGGATCTGAGCCTGGTTGTACAACCCTGTAATTCAGGTACTTAGGAGGCTGGGGCAGGAGGATCACAAATTCAAGGCCTAGCTGGGTTACCAAGTGAGTTCCAGCTCAGTATGGTCAACTTGTGAGACCCTGTCTCAAAACTGAACATTTAAAAAGGGGAGCTGAAGCCAGGCACGGTGGTGAACACCTCTGATCCCAGCAGAGACAGAACTCTCTGAGTTCAAGCCCAGCCTGAGCTACACAGTGAGTTCCAGGACAGCCAGGCTAATGTAGAAGGACCCTACTTCACAAAGAGGGTGGAGTGGGGCTGGAGAGATGACTCCACAGTTAACAGACACTGACTGTTCTTCCCGAGGACCCAGGCAGCTCCAGTTTCAGGGGATCCAACAACATCTTCTGACCTCCTTGGGCACCAGGGTCACATGTGGTGCACAGACATGCATGCAGGCAAAACACTCAGCTACTTAACATAAAGTAAAATTTAAAACATCTTAAAGTAAAAAGGGGCTGGAGATGAGGCTTAGTGCCCAGTTTGCAGGAGACTGTGGGTTCAATTCCCAGGACCAAAAGGAGAAAGAGAGAGAGGACTAAGATCTGTTTGGTGATACTGACCTACAACCTTAATACCTGGGGTGTAGAGGCAGGAGAGAGAACCCGAAGCTCAAGGTCCTACACAAAGCAAGTTCAAGGCCACCCTGAGCTACAAGACCCTGTGTCCAAAAATAAGAAAACAAGTAACAGGCATCAGTCATGCATGCAGTACACATTCATACATGCAGGAAAACATTCTTACACATAAAATACGTCTTTTTTTTTTTTTTTTTTTTTAAGTTGATGCTTGAGTTGCTGGTTTAAATTCCATTTTAGGAAATCATGACATGGACAGGGTAGCCCGAGTCCCTGAGTCCCCCACCCCACTCCCCCCTTTTTTTCTTTTAATTTTCTGAGACAGGGTCTCACTACATAGTTATAGTTGGCTTAGAACTCAGAGACACCTCCTGAGAGATGATATTAAAAGCATAAACCAGCATGCCCAACATGGCCAAAAACTTTAATCCCAGCACTCAGAAAGCAGAGGTAGGCTGATCTCTGTGAGTTTGAGGCCAGCCTGGTCCACAGAGCAAGTTCCAGGACAGGCTCTGAAGCCGCAGAGAAACCCTGTCTTGAAAAACCAAAGAAAAGCCAGGCAGTGGTGGTACACGCTGTTAGTCCCAGCATTTGGGAAGCAGAAACAGGTGAATCTCTGTGAATTTGAAACAAGCCTGATCTACAAGAGCTAGTTCCAGGACAGCCTCCAAAGCCACAGAGAAACCCTGTCTCAAGGAAAAAAAAAAAAAAAAAAGCATGAAATTAGTTTTTTTATTAAAATTAAGGCAAAATTTACAGTTTATGAAATGACTCTTAACATTCTTTTGTCATACAGTGCTGGCAATTATAAATCAAAGTAGTAATCAACTCAGAAAAACACTGATGATTCTCTCTTGCAGTAGCTAATATTCTGCCAAAGTTTAATTCTTTACAAAAATATAAAGTATACACAAATGTATTTCCATTCTTGATAGATGGTAAAATTGTACATATAACAAAGAATTAATTTTAAAATAAAATTCTTTATGATTTATCAATAAATGTTTGACTTATATACCTGTATTCCCCGAGTTGTGTAAAACTTTATTTGGTAGTCATGAGGGTTGGAGAGACAGCTTAGCAGGTAGAAGCACCCACGTTTAGTTCCCAGCACTCACACTGGGCATCCCACAACTGCCTGTAATTCCACCCAGTTCCAGAGGATCCGATGCGTACTTGGGCTTCCTTGGGTACCAGGCACACATGGTATGCCAATATAGATGCAGACGAAACAGTGATACATAATAATAATAATAATTTTATTTAAAATAATTTTAATTCTATTACATTTGTGTGTGTGTGTGTGTGTGTGTGTGTGTGTGTGTGTGTGTGTGATGCGTGTGCTCTTGGGCAGGCATGCACCTGTGGAAATCAGAGGACACCTTGTGGGAGTCTGTTCTCTCCTACTATGTTGAGTCTCAGGGACAGAACTCATATTGTCAGCTTTGCATCAAGTACCATTTCTACACGAGCTGTCTCACTGGCTACAGTGATCCTTTTAGATGACACAACTATTCCATTAAAAAAATCAGCATCTTCCCAACTCACGGTAAAAAGCAATGTCTTTGAGGACCTGTAACATTTCTCTTAATCATCTCTATGATCTTGCCCATTCCATTCACATTGGCCTCCTAGCTATTACCTGTTGTGAGCATTACTTTAACTGTGTAAAGACATGTTACATTTGTTTATGCTGTGGAATATTACTTTAACTGTGTAAAGACGTGTTACATTTGTTTCTGCTGCATTTGTTTAACTATTTAAGGATGTGTTGCATTTGTTCATCCGATATTTGTTTAATTCTGTCTCACCTTGTCTGCCTAATGCACTCGATTGGTCTAATTAAAAAAAAAAGAAAGCTGAATGGGCAATAGCTAGGCAAGAGAGGGATAGGCAGGGCTGGCAGACAGAGAGAATAAGAGGAGAAATCTAGAACACAGAGGGCAGAGTAGGAGGAAGAAACAGAGAGAGATACCCAGGGACCAGAAACCGGGCAGCCACCAGTCAGACACTGGAGAAAAATAAGACATACAGAAAGAAAGGTAAAATGCTTGAGGCAAAAGGTAGATCAAATGAAACCGGTTAATTTAAGTTAAAAGATCTAGCCAGAAACAAGCCTAAGCAGCCTGGCTGTTGGTGGTGCATGCCTTTGACCCCAGCATTCTGGAGGCAGAGGCAGCTCTGTGAGTTGGAGGCCAGCCTGGTCTACAGAGTGAGTTCCAGGACATCCTCCAAAGCCACAAAGAAACCTTGGCTCAAAAAGACAAAAAGTAAATAAATAAGTAAAAATAAAGAAGAAACAAGCCTAAGCTGGGTCGAGCATTCATAACTAATAAGGAGTCTCCAGTGCTCAGGAGGCCAGCCTGGTCTGTAAGAGCTAGTTCCTTGCTGTTTGTTCTTCCTCTAGAACAGTCATTCTCAACCCTCCTAACGCTATGACCCCCCCCCAATACAGTTCCTCTCGTGCTATCCCCCAACCATAACATTATTTTCATTGCTACTTCATAATTAATTTTGCTACTGTTATGAGTCATAGCGTAAATATCTGACACACAGCTGGTCTTTGGGTGACCCCTGTTATAGGGACCTTTGACACCCGGAGGGTCATGAATCACATGCTGAGAACCACTGCCCTAGACAGTTCATACTGCCTGCTTTTCCTCCTTCTTCGGGCTGTGCTCAAATATCACTTTCTCCATGAGGCCTTCCCCTCACTTAAAATCAAAGGCTGAGGTAGCCCAATGATCAGAGTCACATGCCTATGCATTTCCAGGGTGCAACCCCCACCAATAACATAACAGCAATCTCGATGTTATCTTCCTGATCCTTTTTTTTTTTTTTTTTTCCTCTTATATCTCTTTACTAATTTGGACATAGAGGCTGGACCTGTTGTGGAAAGACTATAATCTCAGCTACTAGGGGAGGCTGAGGCAAGAGGATCCCAAGTTCAAGGCCTTTCTGGGATACAACGAAGGTTCCAGGTCAACATGGGTAACTCAACGAAGCCCTAACTAAAAAACAAAACATTTTAAAGAGATGGGGATGTAGTTCACTGCCTAGAATATATGAGGCTCTATTTTCCATCTCCAGTACTGAAGGGGGGAGTAAAAAAAAAAAAAAAAGGAGGGAATCTGTCTTCACTATTTTTTTTTTACACTAGAATGTAAGCTCCGATATGGAAGGAATTTTATTTTCTTTACAGATGGTCCCCTGTGCTCCTTGACAAATTACACCAAGCTTTTAAAATTCCATTTGTTGAACGACCGAATAATCAAAATCAGGCAAAAACACATTATTATTTGAGCACTCCAAATACGGTGAGCAGAAAGGTCAATTACATGTTTACTGCAAAAAAAAAAAAAAAAAAAAAAAAGCACACCTTGTGTCCCAAAGAATTTATAATTGAGGCCAATGAGAAGGCTCAACAGGCAAATGCACCTGCCGCCAAATTTGATGACCTGAGTTCAATTCCTGGGCCCTACGTAGTGGAAGGAGAGAAATGACTCTCAAAGGTGTTTCGTCTCCATCATCTCCATACTCATGCCACAGAAAACAAGCATGCACCCATACACACCTAAACATACATTTTAAAAATGCACACCAAAGGGGGCTGGAGAAATGGCTCAGAGGTTACGAGCACTTGCTGCCCTTCCAGAGGACTTGAGTTCAGTTCCCAGAACTAACACCAGTTCCTCGAAAGCCCCTGTAACTATAGCTCCAGGCGATCTAATATGTAAGTATGTCCATACACATACGTGCATCCATCCATCTTTTTAAAAAAAACAAAACGCATTAAAGGGTTTGCAAGATGGCTGAGTGTGTAAGAGCACTTGCGCGAGTCTAGAGCCCTGAGTTCAACTGCTGGAACCCACACAAAGGTGGGGTGAGAGACTTGACTCCACAAAGCTGTCCTCTGTCCTCCACATGCACGTTGTGGTACATACACCCCGCACACACAAAACACAGGGGCATACACACAAAGTAATAAATAAAAATGCACAAAATCTTGGGTGGGGGGTGTCTGTGTCTGTGTGTGTATGTGCCTCCAATTTTGCCATTTCTAGAAAGTTTATCGACATTTCTTCCTCTGGTATTCGTATTTCCCCAGTCATTATTCCTCTGACCTCTCCTGCCCTTGTTAGTTTTTGAAACGGGGTCTCTCACTCTGTAGTCCCAGCTGGCCTCAAACTCACACCACTCCCCTTGCCTTAGCCTGGTAAGTACTCAGACGATAAGCTACCACATCCAGCTGTTACAAAAAGGGAAAGGAAGAGAGAAAATGCTAAATACATTAAAATAAAACGTTTTGTGCTATTTGCATTACACTTGGAGAGTCCCAGAACACACTTTTTGAGAGGCGTTTTTTCTCGGTGTTAGTAGACAAAGAAAAAAGGACAAATACAGGCGCTTTTTTTTTTTTTTTTTTTTTTTTTTTTTTTCTTTATCAATCACCTAGTACAGAATGCCTCCAAGAAATCCTGGTTGTTTAGAGAAGGGATCTTAGAAAAGGAATTCTTTTTACCAACCCAGGAGAAATGTTTCTCTAAAATCACTCTGCTGGCCATTCCCCAAAACTTCATATCCCTTAACAATGCCATTCTTAACATGTACATGAAATCTTAGCTGAAGAGATAGTATATTACATAATTACACATACAGGGGGAAACCTGGGACTCTATCATTCCCGTTTTCGATAAATAAATAAAACCATACATAGTTTCTGTTGAAAGCATCTTGCTGTGAGGCTGACCTAATAAAAAGATGCTCAGCTAAAACGTGGGGTTGTATTTTTAACGGCTGAGCAGTTTTGTTTACTATCATCTATTATTTAATACAGTCTTCCCAATCCTCTCCTCAATGGAAGAGAGAAAAATCTATACTGGTGCAATCAATGAGGGACGATGCTATGTTGCAAAGAAGCTGCTCTGAAAGGCTGTGACCTAAGTGTTGAGCACTGACACAGATAAAGTTCAGGTGGTGGGTGTCACGTGTCTCATCCTTTAAAAAAAAAAAATAAAAATAAAAATCACGACTCAGATCCCACGGAGGAAAGGAGAGTGAAAAATGCAATCTGTTATTTCTCCAGGCCTGCTCTCCACACTGCGCACCCCCCCCCACCCCCGCCTCCATCATCATTCAACTGCCCGGGTTCCCGGTGTAGGTTCCCCAGCTCAGTCCCGCACTGCGTCACCAATCCAGGCAATACGGGGGCCATGCTCCTCGAGTGACACCTCGGAGATGACTCACGGTGCGCCCCTCTTGGGGAGGAGGAGGATCGCCCAACTGCGTCAACTCAGGAACGGGGCAGGGGGAATCAACAAAGCATCGGGCCGCATCCCAAGCGTCCAAAGGTCCTCGCCAGCTCGCACTGGCACCGGCAAATCCACAGGATTCCAAAGGGTGACTCGGCCGTCATCGCAGAACCAGGGGGGAGGGGTGGGCGGCGCCGACCGAGAGCTGTCGGGGCCGTTCCCGCCGGGCCTCTCGCCCGAGCGGACCTCGCCGTGGCCCCGCGGTGCCCACACCTCCTCGGATCTGCCTAACGCCGCCCGCGCCGCGCCGCGCGGGGCCAAACTTCGCGAACCACTGCACGGCCGGGTCGCGCGCGCCATGAGCCGCTCGCGAGCAGCGGAGGGGTCCGGCCCTCTGGCGGCCCGCGCCGGTTACGCGGACCCGGCGCCCGCTGGCTCAGCCGGAGCGCGGAATGAACAACAATGTCATTACATCGCCCACGAGCGCCCGTCTAGCCCGAGTGCGGCTGCAGCAGCCGACTTTTTTGTCTAGAGCCCGCACCTCGCCTCCCTCGCGTCTCCGCAGCCAGCCCGCCAGCCCGGCCTTACCCGCCAGCTCGTCGGGCTCCAGTCCGCTGTCCGCATCGATCCCGCACAGCACGAAGTAGTGCGCGAAGCGACAGGCGGCCGGGGAGGACCCCGAGCCCGGGCCCGGCGCCGCGCCGCTGCCGCTCATGCCGCCGCGCTGCCTGGGCGGCCGTGGCCGGGGCTCGCGGAGGAGGCTCTCGGCTGCGAATCGACGAGAAGCCGGGCTGAGGAGCGTCGCAGGCTTCGCTCGCGGAGGAGGCCACCGCGCCGCGCCGACCGCGGTCTCCGCTCCGACCCTAAGGCGACCCCGGCGCGCCCGGGGCCGCGCAGTCGCCGCAGCCGGACTCCCAGACGCTGGGACCGGGGAAGCGGCCTCGGACTCGCGCGCGCGAGCGCGGGCGCAGGCGGGCGGGCGGGCGGGATTTCGCCGCCGCGGCGGGGGAGGGGCGCGCAGGGGGAGTGTCAGCCAGGGAGGCCCGCGCCGCCGCGGCTGCGCCCGCTGGAGCACGGCGTCTGGAGCCCGCGGGTCCACCGAGCGGAGCCGCGCCAGGGGCGCGCGCGTGCAGAGCTCGGAGGCGCGCGGCCCCCGGGGCGCGCACCTGTGAGTTCGCAGGGTTCGCGTGCGCGTCGCGGTGCGTGCCCGCCCGCCGCGGTGCAGCCCCCCCCCCCATCAGCCGGCCAGAGCAGGAGCGGGAGCGGCGGAGCGGAATCCTGTCTTCCCGAGGGGATGTAGCCCAACCCAACCTAAACAATAACGTAGCTCTGGAGAAGGCAGACAGCACGCTGAGGTCATTTCCCACAACGTCTGAACCATCTTCTTAAACGGGCATGCAGATGCCTAAAACGTTTTAAGATCCTAGTCCCGGGCGGGGCGGGGTGACTCACGTCTATAATCCCAGCACACTTGAGGCTGAGGCAGGAGGATCCAGACTAAGAGACCGGACAGACTCACAGACCCACAAATAGAGGGAGAGGGGTGGAGGGGGGAGAGAGAGACGCAGAGGCTCTCAGGACATATTAACAACCTGGGTAATTGACCCTTAGCTTCTATCCTATCCTTCAGTAATCCTCTGGAACCCTTGTAAAGACTTCTCTTACCTTCTTAGCTGGGTTGTACTTGGGGTGGGGGGTTGTATGTGTCTTGGCTTATTACCATGCCAGTATCTACAGATCGATGGTCTCACTTTGTGGATGAAAGAATGATGTTAATCTAAGTATTAGCAGGTTGGTGTTACTGGGAAAATAACAAACTTCGATATCTGTAATGCTTACGAACGTTTTCTATTACACAATTATTGCTTCTGTTATAACAGGGTACACACAAAAAATATTTTACTGAGTGTGTGCTCCTATTTTTATTGGTGGCTTCTTGTAGAATGTTAGATTCTAAACCAGCCAAACGAATAATAGCAGAAAGTTAATTTGTTTGTGCTAGCCAAGAAGCAAACCCCTTTTTGTTCATTTTAGCAGTAACTGGTTATAAGATTGTAAGCATTAGTGACTTGGAGTTTTTGTTTTTATTAGCATATATTATATATAATACCGAATATATGACATTTCTTTACACATACTTTTTTGTTTTGTTTTTCGAGTCAGGGTTTCTCTGTTTAACAGCCCTGGCTGTCCTGCAACTCACTTTGTAGACCAGGCAGGTCTCACAGAGATCTGTCTGCCTTTGCCTCCCGAGAGTGCTGGGCTAAGAGGTGTGCACCACCTGGGCCAGATTCGTGTACGTACTGAGGTCATACCCTTCTGTTACCCTCTCTCTTCCCCCTCTCATTCCCTCTGGTCCCCTTCCTTCTGCTTTCATGCCTTTAACTTTTCTGTTGAGCCAATTAGTTCCTTTTTGTTTAATTTAAAAGATTTGTAAAATGACATTGAGTGTGTGTGTGTGTGTGTGTGTGTGTGTGTGTGTGTGTGTGTAGAGGTCAGAGGATGAGGTTTCAGGAGTTGGTTCTCTTCTTCCATGATGTGGGTCCTAGGGATCAAACTCAGGTAGTCGGCCTTGGTGGCAACTGTCTCTTTATCTGCTGATCCCACTTTTCTGATCTGTGAGTTTCATTAGGGCTGCTTAAGGACAGTGGGTGAGTGGTTATCTACAGAAGCATGAGCACTTTGTCAGCGACTCAGCCACCACTAAAGAAAAGTTCTCTCAAAGGCCAGGTGTGGTTGGTCACACCTCTAATCCCAGCGTTCAGGAGGCAGAGGCAAGTGGATCTCCCCGAGTATGGTGCCAGCCTGGTCCACATAGCAGGTTCCAGGACAGCCAGGGCCATGTTAGAATACTGCCTTCCTTTCTGTTGGGGCCCCTTGCGCAATGGCTGCCAGAATAGAAAACCTGCTGGGGAGTCAGAATCTCAGTTTTAACCTCTAATTGTCATAAAAACATGGCAAGCTGTCACACTTCCAATTTCCACAAGGAAATCTGGAGTGACATTTTCCTATGCCAAGATTTTGGCTTTTAGGAAAAGCTTATCATAACAAAGGCTATTTGGAAAACCAGTACCTATAACCCTCATTATTTCAGTTTTTTACATTTTTATTTGTTTTGTGAGGTAGGTGATATCAAAACAAAGCATTGCTACACTGGAGATGGAAACTGAGCACAGGGTCCTTGGGTGCTAAACACAGGTGTGTGTGAAGACACTGGACAATTATCAAGAGTCAGTGCTCCCCTACTATGTGGGTTCTGGGGATCTAACCTGGGCTTGACAACAAGTGCTTCACTGAGTTTTTTTTTTTCCTGCTAATTAATACAATTAAAATCATGTTTTTAATTATCGTGTGTATGTATGTATCCCTGCTTGTGTAACACACACAAAAATAAATAAATAAATAAATAAATAAATGGCCCAGAGACAGATACTGAGGTTCAAACTTGAAGCTGAGTATCAGAAAAGCAAAGCAGCCGGCCACTAGCTCTCACCTCTATCCAGGCTGAAAGGGCTGATCCATGTACCAGCTCTTCAACAAGTTTCAAACTGCTGCCTGTCCTCAGTGTGGCTGGAGAATGAATGCCCCTCTGAGACCTTGCTTCTGTCTTATATGCAGGCATGTGATCTGTTACTCTTTGTAGACTGATTCAATCTCATGTATATCTGGGTGGCCTTGAACTCAGAGAGATCCGTCTACCTGAGTCCTAGGTTAAAGGTGTATATCACCACCTCCCAACTTCTGGCTGCTGGGATTAAAAGTGTGTGCCTGGCTTCCATGACTTGTGGCTGACTTTGCTTTGAGCTGAATTCTCAGGCAAGCTCTAATAAATCATTAATAATGTATCACTATATGTTTGTATGTATACCATGTGTGCACAGTGCCTAGAAGAAGCTATCAGATCCCCTGGAACTAAGAGTTGTGAGATGCCTGATGTGGATGCTAAGAAACAGGCCAGGTCCTCTGCAAGAGAAACAATTAACTATCTCTCTAGCCCTACAATACAACTTTTCTTTTGAGACAGGGGTCTCTGAGTAGTCCTGGATGCCCTAAAACCTGTTATGTATACCATGCTGGCCTTGAACACAGAGATCTGTCTACAAGGTTGTTACTTGCTGGAGGTTTAGAAAAATCATTTATCGCCTGGTATCTAGTTTCTTCCAGCATCCATTGACATTTGGTAGCCGTCTTAGTCAATGTTCTATTGATGTGAAGAGACACCACAACCATGCCAACTCTTACAAAGGAAGACATTTAATTAGGTCTGGCTTATAGTTCAGAGGTTTAGTCCATTATCATCATGGCTGTGTTTCTATTGCTGTGAAGAGACACCATGACCATGGCAACTCTTATAAAGGAAAAACATTTAGTTGAGGTGGCTTATACTTTTAAGTTTAGTCCATTATCATCATCTTGTCATCAAGTCTACATCTTGACTTGCACACAGGAAGTGGTCTGAGATACTAGGTGTGGCTTGAGCATGTATGAGACCTCAAAGCCCACCTCCACAGTAACACACTTCCTCCAACAAGGCCATATCTACTCTAAAAAGGCCGCAACTCCTAATAGTGCCACTTCCTATGAGCTTATGGGGACCAATCACATTCACATTACTACAGCTGGGAAGCGTGGTGGCATGGTGCTGGAGAGGAAGCTGAGAGTTCTACGTCTGGATCTGAAACCTCAAAGCCAATCCCCAGTGACACATTTCCTTCAATAAGGCCACACCTCCTAATAGTGCTGTTTCCCTAGTTTCCAAGCATTCGAGTCTATGAGCCTCTGGGACCCATTCTTACTCTAACCACCATATTCTACTTAGCCACATCATAATGCAGAAGTGCATTCAGTCCAACCTCAAAAGTCCCTGAGGTGGATTGAATGTAACTGGCCCCCCATGAAATTGTAAGGAGTGGCACTCTTAGGAGGTGTGGCTTTTTGGAGTGGGCATGGCCTTGTTAAAGGAAATGTCTCACTGTGGGGGAGGGCTTTGAGGTTTCCTATACTCAGGATACCACTCAATGTCTCAGTTGACTTCCTGTTGCCTGCAAGATATCGGACACTCAGCAGCACCATGTCTGCCTGCACGCCGCCATGCTCTCTGCCAGGATGATAATGGACTGAACCTCTGAAACTGTAAGTGAGCCACCCCCAATTATTTTTTTTTTTTTTTTTTTTTTTTTTTTACTTATGAGAGTTGCTGTGGTTATGGTGTCTCTTTACAGCAATAAAAACCCTAACTAAAACAGTCCCCATAGTCTATAACAGTCTCAAAACTGTTTTAAAGTTCAAAGTCTTCTTCCGAGAGTCCCGGCAATCTCTTAACTATAACCCCTGTAAAAATCAAAATCAAAAGGCAGATCACGTACTTCCAACATTCAGAAAAGGAGCATTGAGGAAATACTGGACCAAAGCTAGACTGAAAGTCAGCTATGCAAACTCCAAACTGCATCCCCATTGTTATTAATAAAGCTTGTGGGGGACCTTGGCTGATTCCACGGCAGGTGAGGGTGAGGGTCAAACTCGCCAGGCAGACAGAGTTCAGGTTTCATTAGAAAGTGGAGGGAAGGGGAAGGAAAGAGGAAAGAGGTGAAGAAACAGAGAGACAGAGAGGACGGAAGTGAAGAGGGAGACAGAAAAAGCCCTGTCTGCCCCAGAGGACCCAAAGAGAAGAGAGGAGAGGGCAGAGAAAGCATAAGTAGGCAGGGATCTTCCTTTTAAAGGGGTCCTTTGCGTGTGCGTGCTGACCAGGGTACCGCCTGAGTGCATTCTGCTTGTCACAAGGGCAGGCCAGCATAATGCCTGAGTCCTTACATCCATGTCTAATGTCAGAGCACTCTTCAGATCTCCATCTCTTTTCAGCTTTGTTTATAGCAACACACTTCTCTCTCTTGGGCTGGTTATGCACCCTGATAGCAGCTCTCCTAGGCAGGGATCCCATGACTCTGGCATCTCCATCATCTTGGGTTCTCCAAGGCAATCCAGGCAGGCTTCGACTCCACAGCTTCACTCAGTGTCCTCTCTGGGCCTTCATGCAGGTGTCTGAACACCCCTGACACATGCCAAGAGGGACTCAGCATCTTTCTTTAGCCATGGAGAGAGATTCTACCACCCCTTTCTTGTGTCCTTGACTCTAAAGCCAGAACCACGTGACCAAAGCTGCCCAATTTTGCTGCTTTGGGGGGCTGAAACATGGCCCCCCCTCATTCAAATACCAGCTTTCGTTTTCAACAGTTTCTTTCACTGCTTAAGCTTGGCTGTTCTAGAACTCAAATGTGTAGACCAGGCTGGCCTCAAAAGCAGAGATCTGCCTGCCTGCCTTTGCCTCTGGAGTGCTAGGATTAAAGGTGTGACCCACCACACTCAGTTTAAGCTTTTCTTTAATTCCTTTTCCCAAGTTGGAGGGTTAGCTGGGGGTGGGAGTGGGGTTTTGTTCTGAGGTCACCACGCCCATTATTCTATTTAACTTCAGTGTTTTCTTTAAGCTGTTTATCTCCTTGAGCACAGGACTTAGATACCCAAGGTCTGCTTTAGTGTGTGTGTGTGTGTGGGGGGGGGGGGGGGGGGTTCTTGTCCCAGAGAGGATGTGTGCAGTGGGTGGGGAGAGAGAAGGAGGAGACAGACTCCATCTGAAGGTGAGTCAGGATGGTTGCTAGCAGCGTTTACTTGAAAAGAAGACTACAGTTTTTATGCGCTATAGTTGCCCATAGTATTAAACGGGAGAAGGGAGGCAAGGGACGAGAGATGGGGGTGTGGCTTGAGATCAGGGATTGAGGAATCTAACACTGACCTTGACAATAGGCACAAGTCCTATGTTAATGAAGGGCCACAAGTTCTTCCTGCCAGAGATAAGGAGAATGACTGCTTTATCAAGCAGTAACTTTCCTCAAGCCCCTCTCCCCTAAGGGATGGAGAACCTTATCCAAATGCCTAACCCTGGAAAAAGGACTTCTGGGGAACAGAGGCTATACTACAATTTCTTAGTCTTATTCTATGGGCCTGTGCCTCCCCCCATTACTTTCTCAAAAGGGAAAGTCCTGATGTCTTACTCTCTTCCCATTATACTGTACCATCCTCATTTCTCTGTATTTATTAACTGATTTTTTTTTTTTTTTTTTTTAAAGATTCATTTATTCTGTATACAGTGTTCTGCCTGCATGCCAGAAGAGGTCACTGATCTCATTACAGATGGTTGTAAACCTCCATGTGGTTGCTGGGAATTAAACTTGGGACCTTTGAAAGATCAAACAAATGTTCTTAACCACTGAGCCATCGTTCCAGCCCTATTAACTGAGTTCTTGCCCTTAATGGCCTCAGGCTCTAGATCTGAATTATAGGCATTTCATCCTTGGGATCAAGTGTGTCTAGCAAATCTCTAACATACTTTCTTGTTCTAGGTATAATTTGGTGGGGGGGGGCTTTGTTCAAGTAGCAATGATCACCTGGTCCATGCCACTTAGCTCCATTCCTGGAGCCCCTTTTCTCCTCAAACTGTACATTTTGTATCCTTCCCGTAATCAGCTTGTTACTTTTCAATGCTAGACTGTTGAAATATCCCCTGCCAAACCCGTTAATCCAAAACTCTCCAATGTAGCCTCAGGCAGATTTTTTTTCTTTTGGACAGGGGCAGAAAACATTCATATTCATCACCAAAATGTCAGGCCACTTACTAATATTCTCCTCTGAAATCTCTTGAGCTGGGCACTCACCGTTAAAATCACCCTCAGCATCACTGTCTTCCATGCTCCTACTAGTAAGACCCACTAAGCCCCTATTAAAGGGTTCAGCTGTCTGTCTAACCCAAAAAATCCCAAAGCCCATAATCCTCCAAACAAAAGCATGGTCAGTCCTATCACAACAATGCCTCCCTCCTGGTACCACCTGTCTTAGTCAATGTTCTACTGCTATGAAAAGACACCACCGTGTTCGTGGCAACTCTTATGATGGGAAATGTTTAATTAGGGCTGGCTAACAGTTCAGAGGTTTAGTCCATTATCATCATGGCGGTAAGCTGGCAGACATGGTGCTGGAGAGGCAGCTGAGAGTCCTATCTACAACTAGATCCACAAGTAGAGAGAGAACACTGGGCCTGGCTTAAGGTGTGGGGCCTCTGTCTCTCCAAGCCTCCAGAAGGTTAAGTAACCACCTTCACTGTTGCCCAGGAGCTAGCCTTGAAAGCCTGTGCTCAAGCCGTCCCCCTTCCTTAGTCTCGCATGTTGCTGGAACAAGTTTGCATTATCACTCTATTGCCTGTGGTGGAAGCACTGTTTCACAATGTAGCCTAGGAAGCAATCCTCCTGCCTCAACTTGCCAAGTGCTAGCTTTACAGGTAGGAACCACTATGCCCTGCTAACACACAGATTTTAATGATTTTTTTTTTGTTTGTTTGCTTTGTTTTGTTTTTTGAAACAGGGTTTCTCTGTGTAGCTTTGGAGCCTGTCCTAGAACTCTAGACCAGGCTGGTTTCGAAATCACAGTGATCCACCTGCCTCTGCTTAGTGAGCTCTTTTACCGATTCTTTAAAAAAAAAAAAATCACTGATCACTGATCTGTTGTCTCCTACTCTGAATTCAGAGGCATCTGTAATTAGTCACTCCGTTTAGTATTATATTATTATTTCAGGTATACTAACTGTGTTATTCTGTTCCAGTTACTCTAACGCAGTATCATAAATATATGGCTTATAAACAATAGAATTTATTTCTCTCTCAGCCTGAAGATAGGAAGTCTAAGATCTAGGTCCTGGGCGATTCTGTCTGGTAAGGGCTGTTTCCTGTTCCTATGCCATGGCTCTTGGGTGTGTTCTCAAATGGGGTAAGAGATAGCTGTTCTCTGCTGTAAGAGCACTCATTCCATTCAGGAAGAGTCTACCTTGGCAAGGCATGGTGTCATACTTCTGTGGGAAGAGGAGGGTCAGGTGTTCATGATCATCCTTGGCTACAGAGGTCCTTCCTTCAAAAAGAAAAAGAGTACACTCTCATGATCTCCCCAAAGGCCTCACTGCCTCAGTATGATCACCTTGACTGGTAGGCTTCAATGTAAGAATTTTAAGAGGACATAATCATTCAGACCATTTCTTAGGCAGGGTTTTTCTATTGCTATGACAAAAAAAAAAAAAAAAAAAAAAAAAAAAAAGACCAAAAAGAAGTTGAGGAAAGGGTTTATTTATTTATTTTTCAAGATAGGGTTTCTCTGTATTGCTTTGGAGCCTGCCCTGGAACTAGCTCTGTAGACCAGGCTGGACTTGAACTCACAGACATCCACCTGTCTCTGCCTCCTCAGTGCTGGGATTAAAGGCGTGTGCTACCAATGCCCGACAGGAGAGGATTTATTTGGCTTACACTTCAGCATTGCTGTTCATCAATGAAGAAAGCTGGGACAGGAATTCAAAACAGGGCAGGAACCTGGAAGCAGGAGCTGATGCAGAGGCCATGGAAATGTACTGCTTACTGGCTAGCTTCGCATGGCTTGTCCATCTTCTTATAGAACCCAGGACCAGCAGCCCAGGGATGGTACCACCCATTGATCACTAAATGAGAAAATGCCTTACAGTTGGATCTCAAGGTTACAGTTCCTCAGCTGAGACTCCCTTCCTGTGAATACTCTAGTTTGGGTCAAGTTGACACACAAAACTACCCAGTACAGATCGTAACCTTTAAGTTTCCCTCCCAAGGAGACGGGGATATAGCTCAACCTTGTACGTATTCCTTTAGCACATACAAAGATCTTTGATTGCCAACACTACATAAACTTGGGGATGGTGTGTACCCATAATCCCTGAGTCTGGGAAGCAGAGACATTATAATGACCACAAGTTCAAGGCCAGCCTGATCTATATATTTACAGTCAGACAGTACTACACAGTGAGGTCATGTCTCAAACAAACAAAACCAAAAGCAAACAAGCGAAAAATGGCAAGGTCATCCTCAGCAAGTTCCAGGCCAGTCTGGAATACATCAGCCTCTGCCACAAAAACAAAAGACAGCTTTTCTTCCCAACTTTGCATTCCCAGGGGCTGAGAACTCATCTCTGTTTCCTCACACCCGTAGTTTACTTTTTCCGATAATCGATTCACTAAATTTATCCTCAGCTTCCTCAGTGAAGAGCATTTATCTAGACTAAATATAAAACACAAATCTTCATGTTCTTTGGTCATAATCAATTCAATATGACTATTCATGAAGCAATTCTTTTAAGTTTAGAAACTTAGCTACATCCCTTTATTGAATTAAGCTTGAAACATTAGAATTTTCAGGATGATTATTTACCTCAGCTTACCTCTGAGCAGTCTTTAACCTCTATGTTAATAGCCCCATCCTCTGGCTCCATTTCTAAGGAGTAATTTTAGTTTAATGCTAGTTTATGGGATGCATTTTAGAAAGGGTCTCTTTCTTTTTTTTTTTTTAAAGGAAAAAATATAAACTCTGTCTTTGCTTCTGTATGTCTCCTAGCCAAGCGCCAAGGCTTATGCCTGTAATAGTACCTGAGAGGCCCAGTCAGGAAGACTGCAGTGAGATCTGGGCCAACCTGGGCCACAACGTGAGATTTTTATTTTTTTTTTTTTTTAGGAGGCAGAGTCTAGAAGGTTTGGAGAGATGGTTCATGATCTTCTGTAATTCCTGTCCCAGGAGATCCCATGCACCCTTCTGGCCTTTGTGGGCACTGCATACATGTGAAGTACAGACACACCTGCAGTCAAAACACCCATACTCATAATTTTTTAATTAAAATTTTTTTTTTGAGACTTGGGTCTCACCATGTAGCCTTAGCTGTCCTGTAACTCACTATGTGAATCAGGCTGCCTTGAACTCACACAGACCTGCCTGTCTCTCCCTCCCAAGTCTTGGGATTAAAGGTGCATATCTCTATATCCCCCCCCAACTAAATTTTTTAAAAACTGTGTCTACAGAAGTGGCTCAGCAATTAAGAGTTTTTAATGGTCTTGTTCGGTCTGGTCCTGCCAGAGGACCAGAGTTTGGTTCCTAGCACTCACATCAAGTGACCCATAATAACCGGCAATTCTGGGTTCAGGGGCTCTAACACCCTCCTTCAGCCTCCAAAGGTAAACAATTAAAAAAGAAAAAAAGAAATTCCACCTTTAAAAAACAAAAATTATCTCCATGATTACTTCCTTTAACTTCAGCTTCAGACAATAATTAAAAATAGCCAGAAAGAGCTCGCTGCTTCTTATATGTGGATAAAAATGTGTTCAGCTAGTTTCTTGTTCCAGCCACTATGCTGTGCTTTCTCCACTGAAGATGAACTCTATCCCTTTGGAAAATAAACCCTTTCTTTCTTAAGGAGAAAAAAACAGCCGCCAGAAACACGCTGGGAGAAAAGCCAAGTTAATTGTACTATCCTCAATAGCTATTCTTTACTTCTAGCTTGTTCATTGTTATTTTGTCAAGGAACAAAATTAATATTAGACTCTGACAATCTTCAAACAAATAAAATCATAATCTGGTAGGTGGCTATTTAAAGTAACAGAACCCAGGGCAACGTGAAAGGCTTAATTCTGAAGACCCACGTTATTAATCAAGGGTAGGAAAGAACAGCATCTAGTAGCAAGGTCAGGAGCATAAATCAACCATTTCAGGTACACAACCCCATTTCTTCAAGATTTACCTACCTGCAATTAGCTTCCCTGTCTTTCAATTGCAAGAAAACTTGTCTTTTGGATTTTCAGGACAGGGTTTCTCTCTGTGGCATTGACTGTCCTGGAACTCACTCTGTAGACCAGGCTGGTCTCAAACTCAGAGATCCACCTGCTTCTCCCTCCTAAGTGCTGGAATTACAAGCCTTCCCTAAGGACTGAAAAGTTAAACACGCTTCACATGTTTGCCTGATCCTCTCAGCTTTAGAAAACATTAAATGTCTGGTTTTGCTCAGCAATCATTGCTTGGTTAGCAGAAAGCCCTGGGTCCAGTACCACAATGGAAAGAAGAAAAACTTTAAACCAAGTGTTGTGGTGCCTTTTACAACCCTGACACTTGAAAAGATTCAGGAGGACCAGCAATTCACAGCTAGTCTGGGCTATAAAGCTAGTATGAGCATAGTCTGGGCTACATAAGACTTTCTCAAGAAACAAACATAAGACATAAAAGTAAAAATAAAACAAGCAGCTGGCCATGGAGACACAAGCCTTTAATTATAGCACTCAGGAGGCAGAGACAGGCAGATCTGTGAGATTGAGGATAACCCAGTCTACATAAGGAGTTCTAGACAAGCCAGAGTTGCATGGTAAGATACTGCCTCAAAAAATAAAATAAAATAAAATAAAACAAAAATAAGGATTAGGGAGGTGGCTCAATGGTTAAGAGCATTTGCTGCTCTTACAGAGGACCTAAATTTGGTTCTTAGCGTCTATGTGATGGTTCACAACATCCTGGGTATCTAATGCCTTCTAGTCTGTGAGGACGCTGGATGCATATACACAGTACATTTACATACATGCAGGCAAACACTCATAAGATATAAATAAAGCTTTAAAGTTTTATAGAAAATAAAACAAAGCCCAGCGTTGGTGTTGGTGGTACACACCTTCAATCCCAACACTCGGGGGGCAGAGGTAGGTGGATCTCTGTGAGTTTGAGGCCAACCCTGTCAGGGTGGGTGAGGGGTGGGGGAGAAAACAAAATAAGAACCAGGTGTTGTACATACCTATAGTTCTAGAACCTAGGATCTAGAGGCAAAATGGTGATAGGCTTGATCTGGGTTTTATAGATCAGTCTCAGAGGACTAAAACCCAGTGGTGGCAAACACCTTTATTCCTAGCACCTGGGAGGCAGAAGCAAGAGGATCTCTGTGAGCCAGCCTGATCTGCAGAGCTAGTTCCAGGACAGGCTTCAAAGCTACAGAGAAACCCTGTCTTGAAAAAACAAAACAAACAAAAAAAGAATATAGAAATCAGCCAGGCAGAGGTGGTGCACACCTTTAATCCCAGCACTCAGGACAGAGAGGCAGATGGATCTCTGTGAGTTTGAGGCCAGCCTGGTTTACAAAGTGAGTTCCGGGACAGGCTCCATGTCTACCGAGAAACCCCATCTCTCAAAATTCAAAAACTAAAACAAAACAAAACAAACAAATACAAGTCAGGGCTGGAGAGATGGCTCAGTGGTTAAGAGCACCTGTTGCTCATGCAGAGGACCCAGGCTCAGTTCCCAGCACCCATTTTAGTGGGTTACAAATACCACCAACTCCAGTTCTTGGGATCTGATACCCTCTTCTGTTCTCCCTGGGCAACAGACAGCAGGTCAACATATACATACATGCAGGGAAATACTCATACACACAAAACAAAATAAACCTAACTAAAAGAAGAGAGAATACAATTCATGCTTAAAAATGCCCACTTGAACACTTTCAGCAATGTCCCTTCCATAAACCCATAGGAACTATTTACTTTTTTATTTTATACATTTTTACATTGATTTTTACGAGGTTTTCAAAGTTTTTAAAAAATTTTACTAGTGCGTTTGTGCAAGAGTGTGCACAGGAATATAGGTGTCTGTTCTAGGAGACCAGAGGAGGGTGTTGAATCCCCTGGAGCTGGAGTTAGAGGTGGTTGTGACCTACCCAACGGGGTACTAGAAACTGAACTCGGATACTCTGCAAGAGCATTAAACATTCTTAACCACTGGACCACCTCTCCAGCTCCACATTTGTTATTTAGCGTGTGTCTATGTGTGTACATCAACAAGCAGAACAATATATTCATGAAAGTCAGAGTTTTCTCTTCTGTGTGGGATCTGGGGCTCAAATTCAGATCATCATCAGTCTTGGCAGCAAGTGCATCTGTCTGCTGAGCCATTTTGCTGGCCCATTAGAGCTATTTATAAAGTAGCTACAATTATTACCAGTAGAAACAATTAGTATTATCTTAGGGATACATACTATACAATTTACAGCTAGAAACCTAAAGATATTTGCAATTACCTTATCAACACAGCTGAGTTAAAGTGACTTTGGACACTCCTCTAAAGCAACATATGGCTTGGCTGGATTAAAGGACCCAATCAATTTTAAACATATCGGCTAAAAATGTTACTAAGATATGTAAATATTGCTAAATGTGTAGGTGAATTTAAGACATTAAAATATTGTCTTATACTGTTTTTACAATGTAATCATTGGCTACAAGCTGGCAGTAGCTACACAAAGTACCAATTAGTATGACAGCAGTTGTGTTGGGGCCAAATTAGGGGGTATTATTTACTCTCCTTGAAATGGTTGGGAGTGTTCACGGAATTCCAGAATCTAGATAAATGAGGTTATGGTTAAATACATACTACTTTTTACATTCATCTTTAAATGTTCAATTTGACATTTTTTTTTTCAAGAAAAACCATTCCAAAGCAAATGAAATAGGAAACAGTTTACAAGCTTTTATCTCTGTTTTGAACATCATCCACAGACAACCTCCCCTCCAAAAAAAACACTGAGAAAATACTGAATACATTCTTGCTTTTTGTCATAGAAATTTACAAACACACACAAACAATAGACTAGGAAGCCTTCAAATGTCTGTTGTGATATATCTATATATCTTGATGTACTGCTGATATATTATTTATGCCCTCCAGTTGAGCTTATTTGAAATCAACTTTCAGAGGCTAATGGTGTGTCTTAGTGATAGATCTCTTGTGGTGGAAGAGAATGGCCCCTATAGGATCACACATTTGATTGCTTGGCTATCAGGGCATGGCACTGTTTGGGAGAAATTAGGTGGTGCGACCTTGTTGGAGAGGGTGTAGCCTTACTGGAGAACATGTATCAGTGGGGGTAGGCTTTAAGGTTTCAAAAGCCCAAGCCAGGCCCACTGCCCCCCCTCCCTATTGCCTGTGGACCCAGACGTAGGACTCTCAGCTACTTCTCCAGCACCATGTCTGCCTGTTATGATGATAATGGACTAAACCTCTGAAACTGCAAGCCAGCCCCAATTAAATGCCTTCTTTTATAAGAGTTGTTGCTGTAGTCATGGTGTCTCTTCACAGCAAGAGAACACTGAACAAGACATTTGCCTGACATGTCAAGGATTTGGGGTTCAATTCCTAGCACTACACAAAATATAAAATAAAATAAAATAAAATACTATTTTGGTTAATTGGCCTTTTAAATAATTAATTCTGGGGGGCTGAAGAGGTGGCTCAGTAGTTTTTCGAGACAGGGTTTCCCTGTGGCTTTGAAGCCTGTCCTGGAACTCTATCTGTAGACCAGGCAGGCCTCAGACTCACAGAGATCTACCTGTCTCTGCCTCTGGAGTACTGGGATCAAAGGTGTACGCCACCAATGCCTGGCTTGATTTGATACTAAATTGAAGATTCAGCATTAAGTTTTGTAAGATGCTGGGGATATAGTCCAGTTGGCTGAGTGCTTTTCTAGCAAGAACAAAGCCTTGGGTTTATTCCCAACACTTCTTAAAACAGGTGTGGTACTGCAGTCCTATAATCAACACTGGGAAAATGGAGACAGGATTATAAAATTCAAGGCCATCCTTGGGTACTGTACATTTGAGGACAGCCTGAGAAACATGAGACCCTGACTTAAAATAAAAAAGTTTTATTTGTGATTGACCTAATTTTGGATTAGAAAGAAACAGTAAAAGCCACGCTACCAAGCAAAGATTGTTCCAAACAAGGCAGTTTGCTAGAGAAGCATGATCCCTGTGTGCAAAGATCCCAGAGTCCCTAGGTCCAGCGGACACCTGCATTTCATCCTTTATCTGAAATACGATATACTGAACAGGAAATATAAAAGTTGCTACTGTCAGTGTTCAATTTTACTGAGTCCTTGTGATTATGGAAAACTGGTTTAAAAAAAAAAAAAATCTTCTCCAATCCATGTTCTGGAAAAGAGCTTCCCACAAAGACCCACCCTTCCTGTAGGACTTTAACAAGCATCCCAGGCATTCCTTCTTGTTTGCCTAGGACAAGGACAGACACAAGACCTCACAATCCTTTGCTTGATAAACGATAAATGATTAGCTCAGTTGCTTATTCTCACTGATCACTAGGAGCAAAGTGCTCGTTAGTCAAACTTTGGACAGTCTCTTTGCCTTCCCAGGCCCCTGGACTTTGGCCCACACTTGGTTTGAGTCAACAAGTGTCCCCTAGAGGACAGTTGGCCTCCAGGTCATTCTCAGATCACCCCGCTCAGCCTTCCCATATCCTAGTCTTCTTGGCCCTGTTTGTTCTTCGGAGCCTCAGAAAACCTGCTTAGGCCACTCAGTGATTGTTGACACCGACCGCAGTGTTCTCTGTTGAAACAGCAATCCTCTTCTTCTGCAGGGACTCGCTAAGCTTGAAACGTGTATTTTCAGATGATAGTCTCCTTTTACGAAGTCTGGGTTTTTAAGTACAAGACAATAAGCTCCTCTTTCGAGTGTCATCTAGTGCACAAATTAATATTGGCCTCTTCACCCTCTGTGTAGCTTTCTAATGGGACCAATGGCTTGCCAAGAGGAAAATAATTGTCAAGTGATAAAGGCTGACTATGGCTGATAAGCTGTTTCCACTGTCTTAAGTGTTAATGCATTTAATTCCCCTAACTTCCACAAAAGGTAAGTATCACTTCTCAGTTGTTTTATGGGTGTGGAAGCCGAGGCCTGGACTAGTCCAAAACATTCTCAAACAGCCGGTGAATGGGTGAATGGCAGAGCTGGACGCACGTTTGGATCAGTCTGAGGTCACAATCTGTTCAACGTTGGAAAACATCTTCATTACCTTTATCTCAGATCCTGACAGTGCAGATAACTGCAGCGGAGACTGATTGAATCTCTCCTTTTGGCATCAGAGTTTGAAGGAAGATGTTTTTGTGACAGTAGCCAAAATAAGAAATTAGTCCCTGGGTGGTGGTGGCAGCACACACCTTTAATTCCAGCACTTGGGAGGCAGAGGCAGGCAGATCTCTGTGAGTTCCAGGCCAGCTTGGTCTAAGAGCTGTTATAGAAAAGCCCTGTCTGCACTGAGAACCTTCCTGGGTGTTTATTTTGTGATGTATCACTACAGAAAACATGAAAAAGGAACTGTTCAGCTAGGATCTAGGTTAACAAAGAAAGCACGTGTCTACTGCTGAACATGACCAATCTCATGGACCTTATAAAACGGTAGAGGCTGATAGGCCAATCTGCCACTGCTCTGGAGTGAGAATAAACAAATAACAAACAAACAAACAAAAATTTAAAGACCTGCCTGGAATCACAAAAAACAAACAAACAAAAAAACCAACCAACCAACCAACAACAACAAAAAAAAAAAAACAAAAAACAAAAAAAAAACAAACAAAAAAAAACCCAAACCTGTGTGAATTACAGAAATGAATAAACACCCCCCTCTGCTGGCTATTGTGAGCTATTGCAGCCGCTTTGTTGCTGGTTTGGTTAGGTCTGAACCCTGCCACACAGGCTAAGTATTTTAGTGTCCCAGCATTATAGGGGCATGATGGTGCTGGCCTGAAATACTCGCACTCAGGAGTCTGAGACAAGATCAGAAGTTCAAGATCACTCTTGGCTACATAGCAAGTTGGAGGTTCGGTAGGAAAAAGTGGTTGTCACTAAACCGGAACAAACCTGTCCCGCCTGGGAGCTCCAGAGTGGAATGAGAGAACAGATTCCCACAAGTTTTCTTCTAACCTTCATAGGAAACTCACTTCTTTACGAACACATATGATACACACAAACAAACTTTAAAAAAAAATACCCAACCACCAGAAGGCACCACTTTCTGTCAGCACCCAAAGCAATGTTCACCTTTTTGAACTTCCTTCCCTCTAGTCATCTAGCACAATGACTCCTATTACAAGCATAGCAGACGCTCTGAATGGCTGGTTGTCCTGGAAGTGTTTGTTCACGGCACTTTTCCTCCTCCTTTTATTCTCTTATTCCTTTTCTTTCCCCTCCTTATACTTTTTTTTTTATTTTTTTTTTTTTTTTTTTTTAAAGAAAAGATCCCTTCAGCCAGGTTGGCAACCAATCAGCTATGTAGCAGAGGACAACCTTAAACTGCTGATGTCACCACCTCCCCAGTGCTGGGACTGCGGGTACATGAACGCCTCGGTAGCTGCTGCCACCTCCTCTTTTTCTCCTGGATCTTGTTATATATCCAGGGCCAGCCTGGTATTCAAGGTCCTCTTGCCTCAACTTCCTACTGGGATTACAAGTATGAACTTGATAGTAAATTTACTCTAGATACACATAAAAATAAAGAGTAGGAAGAAGTTTTGTAGTGTTTTGTAGTGTTAAGATGAGTTTACGGGTTCTGCAATCACTGAGGATTTCGGCAAATTCTGATTTCTCGATCTGAATCATAAAGATTGGCAGCTTAACCAAGAGGCTAAGGCAGAAAGATGGATGAGAGTCCAAGGGTAGCCTGGGCTCCATAGCGGAACCCCCCTCTCAACAAAGAAAGAAATACAAGACTGATATCATACAGTAATTTGAAAATACCATTATAGTTTAATGCTCTCTGTGGAATATGGGAAGATAAGTTTTACAACCTTGGAAAAGTACAACCTATAAATACTTGAAGGTACTAACTATGACATAATCTGAAGTCTAAAGGTAGGGGAAAAGAGTCAGTGTTCTTCCATCTATGGAATATTCATTATTCCTAGAGTATTCCAGGTATATTCCAGCAATATTTCTCCCCCTTCTCTACCCCCATGCCTCAACCCACCAACCCTTGCTTCCTCTACCTTTCTTTCTTTAGATAGGATCTTATTATGTAGCCTTGGTTGAGCTAAACTTAATATGTAGAACAGGTGGGCCTGTGTGCCAGGGTGTGTGGAGGGGTGGGTGGTGGGTGGTGGGTGTGTGTTTTGTGTGTGTGTTGCTAGGACTCAAACCCAGGGTCTTGTGTACATGTGCAAGCTAGACAAGTATTCTACCACTGAGCTATATCCCCTTATAGGGAATTTTGTATAGATTAAAATACTTACGTAGGTTAAAATGGTTCTTAATGCTTCCCTTGTAACTCACTTTATTTTTGTCACTTTACAACTTATATACTCGGTAGAATCTTTCAAGCAATATAAAAATTACAATGGGATTGCATTCTACTTTCCAAGTGAATGAATACAGGTTAAAAAAAAAAAAAACAAAAAACCATGTTTCTCATTTCCCTTACATGATGAAGCAAAGCCATCCCAAGAACCCAGATATAGTCACATCCAAGTAACTTGTTATAGATTAACAGAGTGTGAGCAAGCAGAGTATTTTTCTCAGCCAGTTCTCCTACAAAGAAGGAATCAATCATTTTATTACTTATATTGAAAGGTAATCTTATAAGGGATCTTAAAAGAATCACAAACCTAAACTTTAATATATAAACTTTTTAATATATGAAAAAAACCAATCAGCTCTCCCTTAAATCTTTAGGGTGCATACCCACTCACCAACCGTATTTTATATCAGGATATTGAGGGCAGAAATGGATACAAGGAATTAATCATTGTCTTTGATCAACAACCAATCCTATCAAGGAAGGTGTGGGTAATAATAACTGGGCTGCTTTATTCTTTCCCTAACCTAATCTATCGCTCGGCTATGTGTCTTCTTGTTTTTTTGTCTTTTGCTTTTCTTCCACAAAGCTATTTGACAAGAACATCTTAGACCTTGTTATTTTCAAAGCTTTGTTTCAGCTATGATGCACTCTGAAACCTGTGAACACATCTCCCAACATTAAAAGAATTTAAACTAGCTAGGCTACTGGAATGCAATTGTTTTTCTTAATCATTAACCTAAGGCAGAGTCTATATGGCTCCTCAATAGGCATTCATGTGTTCTAGCTATGTGACACCTCTTTGTTTTATTTTTTTTATCCCCGTTTTATCCTACCTTTACCTACGTTAATTTTTCCTCTAAACTAACCTCTATCCTAATGCCTTACTATATGTATTAAAAACCCTCAATCATCAGAATCCTATTTAAGATAACACTATTATTGTATAAAAGTCATTGCTTCAGTTAAACAGTACAGCTTGGGGGGGAATCATCTTTGTAATAATCCACAGGTAAAAATTCCCAGCAGGACAGGATATTTCCAGGACATGATCCTACTGCATTAAGGGCAGTTGGGATCTCCCACGCCCATCCACACCATGCCAGATACAGAGAGAAATGGCAGCAGCAGATATGCAAACACAGCAGCAGCAGCAGCAAGAAACATTCTGGGGCCAAGGTTCTGGGGGCCTTGCCTGAGATCCACCCATCAGGGTTTTCTTTCCTGGTGGGCAGATCCCCTGAAGTCAGTTGCCACCTATTGTTCCTGTGATATGGCCACTGGCACACACACAAAATAAACACTTGCAATTTTAAAAAATGGCCCTGTGAAGTTTAGTACTATAGTGATATATTGTTTATGATTCATTAAAGCTTGCTGGGGGATTCAGAAAGCAAAGTCAACCACAAGCCATAGAAGCCAGGAACACACCTTTAATCCCAGCAGCCGGAAGCTAGGAGGTGATGGTGGTACACACCTTTATTCCTAGGACTCAGGATTAAGAGGTGGATGGATCTCTTTGAGTCCAAGGCCACCCAGATCTACACAAGAGTGAATCAGTCTAAAAGAGAATTATAGCTCACCTCACACCTTTAATCCCAACGTTAGGAAGAATATAAGACAGAAGCAAGGTCTCAGAGAGGCATTCATTTTCCAGCCACACTGAGGACAGGCAGCAGTTTGACGCTTGGTGAAGGATTTGTGTATGGTGAGAGCTAGTGGCCGACCATTTTCCTTTTCTGATATTCATCTTGAAGCTTGAACCCCCAATATCTGTCTCTGGGTCTTTTATTTATTCCTGTTACACAGTACTATGTGTATTAAACATTTGACAAGAAAGAAAGGAAGGAAGAAAGGAAGGATAGACACATAACGAAACTCTTAAGGTCAGGTTTCTAGATTTGGTGTTCCAGATTTCAAAGTGGTAAATGACCAGCTCCAGCAGCTGAAAGCTTCTAGGGCTGCACTGACACTGGAATAATTCTGTAGGCTCTTGGAAGAGTGAAGTGAGACACCTGACCCAAGACTATGTTTAAAAACATTTGAAAATATATGTTAGGGGGCTGGAGAGATGGCTCAGAGGTTAAGAGCACTGACTGCACTTTCACAGGTCTTGAGTTCAATTCCCAGCAACTACATGGTGGCTCACAACCAGCTGCCATGAGGTCTGGTGCCCTCTTCTGGCCTGCAGGCAAATGTGCAGACAGAACAGTATATATGTAATAAAAATAAGTAAATTTTAAAAAATTAAAAAAAAATGTATGTTAGGGAGGCAGCAAAAACAAAACAAACAAAAAATTACATTCTTAATCTCCGATAGTCTGAATGTTACACAGTAATTGGCAGACAACTAAACACAATAGACAGCAGGTTACCCTCTTCTTTTCCTCCTGTTCCTTCTTTTCCTCCTCTTTCTTTTATCTCGTGTCTTACTTTGTGCTCCAGGCTTTTTTTTTTTTTTTTTTTTTTAAAAAGACAGTGTCTCTACGTGTAGCCGTAGTTAGCCTGGAATTCCATATGTAGACTCTCTAGAGTGCCGGAATTAAAGACGTGTGCCATCACAATTTACCGTTAATTATTTATTCTAAAGGTTTCTAGAGAATATATTGTGTGTGCATGTGCATGTGAGTGCAGGTGTCCTTAGAGGCCAGAGAGGTGTCAGATCCCCTGGAATCTGCAGGTGGTTGTGAGCTGCTCAGTGTGGCTCTCCGTTTACTTGTTCCTTGGCAGGCAAATATGAGCAAGGAGTTACTGGTGATCAACACATTAAGTCATCTGTCCCAGTGTGGAGCTCACTTCGTGTGGGCTACCCCTTTACATGTATGCATAGCATTTCTGAAAATGCAAAAGTGGAACCTTTTATTTGTAAACTAGATGTGAACTGATACGAGAGTTTTTGTTTGCTTGTTTTGATTTTTTTTTGAGACAGAGTTTCTCTGTGTAACAGCTCTCGGTGCCCTAGAACTCACTTTGTAGACCAGGTTAGCCTCAAACTCACAGAGATCCTCCTGCCTCTGAGTGCTGGGATTAAAGGGGTGTGCTGCCATAGCCTGGCTGGGTGTTTGTTTTTAAGCACTTGGGAGGCAGTCAGATATCTGAGTTCCAAGTTAGCCTGATCTACAGCAAATGTTTCAAGATAGCCAGGGCTACACAGAGAAACTGTCTTGAAAAAAAAGAAAGAAAGGAAAAAAAAAAAAAAAAAAAAGAAAATATCTCATTCAGGCTGGTCTGATTCTCTCTCTCTCTCTCTCTCTCTCTCTCTCTCTCTCTCTCTCTCTCTCTCTCTACCTATCTATCTATATACTTTTTAAAAAAATTTAAAAATATATATACTTAAAAAAATTTGTCATTGTATTAGCTACTTTTCTGTCACTGATAAAATACCATGACCAAGGCAGCTTTTCTTGCTGGTTCAAACTACGGATGCTTTTCAAAGATGACTATCCATCTTCACCACCAGAATGACAACCTGAGTTTGAGATTAAGTAATTGTCGGTAAACTAGAAATGACAGCACAGGCCTGAAGTTCCAGCTACTAACGAGGCTACAGCAGGGATGGTTGCTTGATTCTAGGGATTCAAGGACAAGTTCAACACAGTGAGGTCTTATCTCAAACAGCAACAATAATTCTCAGCAAAGCTAAGATGACACTTCTCCAAGAGCAATGCAACTTAAACAGCATGTCATATCCCATTACTGGATTTAAACTCAGTGATGAGAAAGAGAGAGCTATTCCAGCACACAGTCCAACACAGGCATTCATAGGCTTCCCTGTGGATAGAGTAAAGAGCTCAGCCTGGCTGGAGTGGAGCCTTCTGGGGGGCCAAGCAATGGGAGATGAAATGAAATGGATAGGGTGAGACCAGCTGGTTCCGGGCTTCCACCGCCAGGCTCAGACGCTTGGATTCTGTTAGGAATTTTAATTGAGAGTCATGGCAGGTGTACAATCAGAGGAGCTAATTAAAAATAGCAGTTGAGTAACTGTCAGCATCCAATGGCTCTAATAATAAAGTATACAAAATATGGGGTGCTGTTGAGGGTGGAAGAGAAGCCTTCTTGTCAACAAGCTCAAGCTACTCTGTTGCAATGATGCCTTGTCGGGGAGATGAAAAGGGAACATGCTATGCTCACCAACTTTCTGCACCTGCTGCAGACAGAGGCAGAGGTCAAAGGCTATCATCTGCCACTGTTAATAGTGAAGATGCCCACACCTGGAATCACCTGAAAATGTATACTCTGGCCTTTATAAACAGTTTCTATTTTGATCTGTGCAGGAACTCATTCAAACCAAAGAAGAGGGTGGTGTGTGTCTCTCTATTTTCTCTAGAATTACAGATATTAGAATGGAAAAGAAACTTTTTTCTCTTTTTATTTTTTTTTCAACTTTGGATTGACACAGAATGAAAAAGAAACTATAAGGTCATGTAGTGGCATAGGCCTGTAATTCCAGCATTTAGGGGCTGAGGCAGGATTGCTGTGAGTTTTGAGACTGGTGTTTTGAATGAGAATATCCACATAGGCTAATATGTCTGCATGCTTGGCCTCCAGTTAGTGGAACTGTTTGAGAGGGATTAAGAGGTGTGGCTTTGTTGGAGAAGGTATGTCCTTGGGGATTGGCTTCATGGTTTCAAAGGCCCATGTCAAGCCCACTGTGAGTCTTTCTGCCTGCTGTCTGTGCATCGGGATGTAAAGCTCCCAGCTACTTCTCTAATGATAAGATTGCTTCTCACCAAGACGACTGTGAACCAGTCCTCTAAAACTGTAAATAAGCCTCCAATTAAATGCTTCTTTTTATAAGTTGTTTTCATCATGGCATCTTTTCACAGCAATAGAAGAGTAGCTAAGACAGAGAGAGACCTTATTTCAAAAGAACTTGGTTTGAAGGCAGTGTGTGTGTGTGTGTGTGTGTGTGTGTGTATGTGTGTCTGTGTGTGTTGGTGGGGGCAGGAAACCATGTCATCACCTAAGACCTGCATATTTGCACTTTAAAAACAAACGTGAAGGGCTGGAGAGATGGTTCAGCTGTTAAGAATACTGTCTACACTTTCAGAAGACCAGGCTTTGATTTCTAACACCCACCTTGCAACTCAAAACTGTCTGCATCTCCAATGCCAGAGGATTTGATGCCCTCTTCTGACTTTCACAGGCATTGCATAGTGCACAGGCTTGTAAGCAAGACATCTAGACACATAAAATAAATAAAACTTAAAAACAAACAATTTGAGGGACTAGGGAGATGGCTCAGTCAGCAAAATGTTTGGTGGGAAATCATGAAGAATTAGACCATTCTTTTTTTTTTTTTTTTCTAGACAAGGTTTCTCTGTGTTGTTTTGGAGTCTGTCCTGGCACTCACTCCGTAAAGCAGGCTGGCCTCAAACTCACAAAGATCTGCCTGCCTCTGCCTCCGGAGTGCTGGGATTAAAGGCATGTGCTACCAATGCCCAGCTCATTCTATTGTATTACAAAAATAAACAAAATAAAAATATAATCTGTAAGGAGTTGGGTTTTTCCGCCTGCCGCCTGGTCTTGCCCCGCCGCCACGCCAGCCCCAATTAACACACTGAGACTCTGTATTTGATATAATTCTTTGGCCAGTTACTTGTTTCTTATCGGCTAGCTCTGCCTTAAGTATTAACCCATTTCTATTAATCTAGTATTTCCACGTGGTCTTCTCTTACCGCGGAGCCGGCCGGCATTCTGCTTTCTCCAGACTCTCCATCTTGACCCTCCTCCTACTTCCTCCTTCCTCCTCATCTCCTAGTCCCGCCTATCTTGCTTTCCTATTGGCCAGCAGTGCTTTATTCATTAACCAGTATGAGAAACAGACATACAGAATGACATCTCCCATCATCTCCTCTTTACTGTCTAAATAAAAAGAAGGGTTTTAACCTTAACATAGCAAAATATACCACACAACAGTTATCAAATAAGAATCACAGTTAACAATATTTAACATCTAGCAAGATTTAAGAAAATATTTCATCATCTAACCTATCTTTGTGTGTCTAAAGTATATGTAACTTATCTTTCATCCTAATTAAGAAAAACTATAACCATAACTATCTGTCTTCAACTCCTTCAAAGACCACAGAAGGATAGTATATAAACTTTAGAAGTGACAGAGACAACTCATTGTCTGATTAGTCAACCGAAGTTCTTTTGTAATCTTCCATCTTCAGCCCATAAGCCATAGTGTGTCTGGCAGACTCTTCAGCAAAGCAGGAGACTTTAAACTGTCTTTTTGTATTGGCAGTTTGTCAGTCACTTTTCTTTGTGTCCTGCAGACTGTCTGGCAGACTCTTCCATGAAGCAGGAACTCTGTAGCAATGTCTATCTTGAATCAGCAGTCACTTTTCTGTGGGTCCTGCATGTCCAGTTTATACAGCATAACATCAAACAGTCCAGACAAGAGCAGTATCTTGTCCAAATGGCTGGTCTTCCATATTGAAAGCAAACTTTATAACGAGTTTCTTCAATGTCCATCTTCCTTTCTGACACAGGTGGTGTTGCCAGGAGCATTTATGTCTCACTGTCAAGAAAAACCCTAAACCATTTTAAATGCCATATTCTGTAGTCTTTGAAAGGTTTGAAAAATGTCTATTTACCTCAAATATATCTCTGTATATCTAGAAATATTAACTAACTTAACTATAAGATCTGACTATCATAGGTACTATCTATAATCTGTATTGAATTATACATTACATTTCTAAATGAGCTATAAACACAATACCTAAATAAGAGGAGAAATATCCATATCACAAAATTGACCTTAAATTTTATCAATAAATGAAAATCCATTCCAAAACAAAGTATTCATATCTATACCATAATCCCCTTTTTACCTTTAAAAAGAGATTGGTTGTGGTCATTACCCATTTATAACCAACTCCATTTAAATGAAAACAAACATTTATAGACAATATTTGGGAATGTGGGCGTCGTTCTTTCCAAACTACTTCCTGCTGGTAAGGGGCGTTGTCATGGGGCAATCCTAAGAAGACGCAGAAATCCTGGCTGTAGTCTGCAAGGCTGCTTTGTCCAGTTGTTTTGAATGTTGGATCACCAGCGACTCTGTTTCAGGGGATCTGGCTTGCTCAAACCACATTAGTCTGGAAGGAATCCACAGCTTTTTATTTTCTGTGGAAACAAAAATAGAAATCCTTTTCCCCAGTAACTTGTCCTTGAACTTAAATTTTGGAGTCAAAATATTTTTAAAATATATAAATTGAATTAATCCAGCAGTATTTCCTTTAACAGTTGTTTCTTCAGCAGTCAAACGATATAAAGACAATATAATACCATACAGTAACCAGATTCTCTCTGAGCTTTTCATCTTTATGTGGCTTTATTATTACTCCGTTTCTTTTACTTTTTATTTTTTTATTTTTTGAGACAGGGTTTCATTGTGTAACTTTTATCTGTCCTGGAATTCATTCTGCATACCAGGTTTAATTTGCAAATCACAGAGATCTGCTTGCCTCTGTCTCCCCAGTACTGGTTTTAAAGCCGTGTGCCACCACACCCAGTTCCTCTTTGTCTTTTTAAAACCATTTTATTTCTTTTTCTCTCCCAAGCCTACATATATTTAGAACATACTGTAAACCTTTAGAGGTTTTCTTAATGTCAATCTGTCTTTACTGTAAATCTTTATATTTTGTAGCCACGAGTCTTTTTATCAGGTAAACAACAACATTGCTAAAATAAAAGTCTTTGTTGTTTTTGTCACAGTTTATCAAAGATGGTGGAAGCTACTTACTGCCAGCAGTGAAAGCTGTGGTCACTGCCTTGGTCTGTGCTGCCATCCAGCCCCATTTTGTGGGCTTGGAGATGTGGTCGTTGCCATTGCCAGCTCTTGTACACACCAATAAATTGTTAGCAGTGCTATTTTAAAGCTGTGCAGTTTTTTGCCGCTTATGCTGAGTCAGGAAATTTTCCTTTAAGGAGCCGCGCGCAAATCTCTGTCTTTAGCAAAAGAGAACCCAAAATTGTTCTTAAACTTTGGGGCATATCTACTCATCAGTAATAAGTATTTCTGCCATATCTTACAATTAAAGAAATGTGCACCCATGTCTGCTAGAATCTTTGTTTTTTACACATAACCCTGTTTCATTACTGCTTTTAAAAAAATCTTTTTAGGTAGGACTTCGTGCTCAATAAACTATATTACCACTAGGTGGCACCACACCATCAGTTAGCTAAAGATTGGGCGGGGTTTAGCTTTTTGTGCCGCAATGGCTATGGTTTACTGGTGTGAGCCTGTGCTGTTTGCAGACTAGGAACCAAATACAGGAATTTCACAGATATCCACAAAGCTCATGCTTGCGATTCATCATAAGGCAGTTTGTTGGAGAGGGAAGCCGGAAGAATGACGCTCTAGAAAATTAAACTTCCCGCAGGAGTGTATGGAGGTTACTTTTGGATTGCACAGGCAACTGCACTTGCTTGGGTACTAAAAACAAGAAAAACGAAAGGAAAGAAAATGACTGTTCTTAGCTATGGTGGAGGAGAAAGTTTATTGTAGATAAAAGTAAAAAGTCAGAAGCAAGAATATCTAGGAGAGTCCAAAATGAACACGACCAGGCTGAGCAGGACCATGTGCAGAGAAGGGGAGGGGAAGGGAGCAAGGAGAAGAATTGGGTACAGAAGCTAGGAGGCCAAAGGTCCAAAAAGGAAGGGCGACCAAAATGTCTGGATTATATAGAGAAGAACCTCAGGGAAGGATAGCCCAGCTGCTGGGCTGGAGAGTTCAGATCCAGGCACTTGAGCTTTGACTCAGGTTTCAAACTTAACAAACTTAATGCAAACTTTCAAACTTAATGCATCCATTGCTTGCATCTGAACTCTTGAGTTGAAGGGAGGTGGGGTGGGGAAGAGTAGGGTAAATGCCCCAGCTCTCACAATCTCAACTAGTAGGATCCACATCTCCTCCAGACATATCAATTAAAGCAAACAATTTATGGTGAAAAACAGAAACTTATCAATGTGGCTACATTGGGAATGAAGGAAAAAAAAATCTAAAAATACAAGCTAGTGTAATAGAGTTTGTGCCATTGAATTAATATGCCTTTCCAGTGAGAAACTGTCCTACACACTTAAAGATTAACAAGGAAAGGGTTCTTTAATAATAACCCTTGATTGGTTTTGGCTAATAAAGGAACCAGTCTTAAATACAAAATGTTTCCAGTTTATACATTCTACATCCATTGCCATCCTTAAATCTCTTTCAGGACCCAGCCCCAGGTTACAATTTGAACAGTTTAAATAGAGAGAGGAGACTGCACAAGTCTGGCTACTTGGGCGGAGGAGAGATTTACACAGCAAAGTTTTGTTTTGTTTTGTTTTGTTTTTTTTTTGCCAGAATTAATTAAATACCCCTGTATTGTTCTTTTCATATAGTTGTTACCCAGTTTCACCTTGCCTACTTGACAGAATTGTATACTTTACTTGGGGAAAGCACAGGGAATTTAGTGAGACTAGGACTTAATCATGGTTGTGACAACCCCCCTCCTTCCCCCAAACACTTTCCCCTTTCCAAGTCTATCAGAGGCATGTTCTTTGACACGGGGATGAGCCTAATGGCCAGTTGTAAATCAGGGCGTCTTTTCTTGTTATGAAAATAATGGGTGATAAATCACTTCTGGCCATGAGGAATTGAGTCAGGTTTATTGAGTGGTAGGTAACTAAGCTAAATGTATGTACACAGTTTATGTCAATTCACCCCTATTTCTGTAAATATGTTTTGTTGAGTTTTGATTTCCCCCCCCCCCCCAGTGTCCCTTCTTTGTCTCTGGGTGGGGCAGCACCCCCCCCCCAGAGTTTTGCTTCAAACATAAGTAGAATTTAGAGTTAAAGAGGTTGTTTTTGTTAAAATTTGTTGACCGGGACTGCTTGGGGATTAGGCCCTATTCCCATTTCAAAAGGACCATGTTTCTGCCTGGCAATTCTGAGAAGATGACCCAGCTAACAGCTCATTAAAGCCTGTGCTCTCCTCAGGAAGCATGGAAGCCCAGGTTAACAGCAGGTCTGAAGCACAGTTCTGGCTTGCACAGTTTCAAGGTAACTGTGACAATTACCCATTTGTCCAAATGACCAAAATTTGTAGGTTTTGTCTCTAAAATATCATGAGCATGTGACAGCTAGCCCTAACCCAATGGCACCCAGAAATGAACTGATCTAGCCCAGTCATTAGGTCTCCTTTGATAACTAAAGAAACTCAATACGGAGCCAGGCATTGTAAGACCCTCAGAATGAGGAGTCTCCCTGTTTCGGTTCGGTTCCCCCCAAGAACTCAATGTCCAGTCCAGTTGCTGCAACACGCAAGAGGCTTTAATGAACGGGAAACATTTTCTAAAACGGGCTCCCTCAGCACGCAGGCTAGAGATGCCCCATTCTCCGGGCATGGGTACTTTTAAAGGAAAACAACCACAAGCTTAGGGAGGGGTGTGACCCTCTGTCCGTTGTTGAGTACTTGACCCTTTGAGGCCGGATGGTTTCGCTGTTAGGGCCAGCAGACCTTAGGGCCTCAGATGTGCTAATTAATCTTGTCTGGGAGTTGCAGCTATCTCTTTGTTTCTTAAGGACCCTATTTACCACCTGCTGACTCACTGAAAGGAGGGGCAGTGTGAATTCTTGGTACCCTGCTATCTCAGGGCCTTGTGAGGGAAAGTTGCCGGTGGTTAGCAAATTCAAGGGAACTGATATTGGTCTGGGTTAGCTATCCAGGTCAGACTGTCCTTCATTTCAAGGGGGGGGGGTCCTTAACTTTACTTTTTGTCTTTCGGCATCATCCCGTAACGGCTGTTGACCTTTTGCTTTGGAATAAATGGGAGATCCTAGTCTCCTGCAGGTGAGATAAGATTAGGATAATGGTTTGTTGCTTCTGTAAGACTTGAAATTATTATGGGTCTTTCTATTACTATATAGTGGGAAAAAAAAAAAAAAAAAAAACAACCGTGGGAAGGAAAACAGCTTTCCTGCCCAGCTGTGGATTCCATAGGTAGCTGTAATGATCACCTTTCCCGTGTCCGCCTTAAAACCTCACCTTAATCCACCTTTTGTACCTGCAGGCTGTTTGGCTCTAACTGCCATCCCTCTGTAGTAGGAATGAACTCATTTAATCTAAATTTGAATTGAGCCTAAGTCTTTGGTTTGAGCAACACGTTTAGTTGCTCTAAGTGTAATTTGGGGGCGGGAACCTACAGGCAGTTTACATATAAAAGCATGTGTAAGAATGCAAAGTGATACCACAAACCTGCATAGGATATGAAGATTTCTGTTCCAGTCAAGCCTACTTGAGCAACAACCAGGTGATTGCAACGACTTCTTAATGGGATAAATGCTTCTGCCATTTCAGGAACAGATCATTGCTAGGTCTCAAACCCAGAGCCTATTTAACAAACTGAATCGGACCTGGCTGACCGGTTCTTTCAGCATCCCTCAGTCCCTACCTGTTACAGGGTATGGCTGACACACCCCACCCCCCTACCCTTCAGCCCAGGGCCAGGGCTAGCCTTACCCCAGCTGCCCGTCCCTATATAATCCAGATATAATCCAGACATTTTGGTTCCCGGCTCTCTCCTACCATTCCCATCACATGTCCTGGCTTAGGGTCATGTCCACTCTAGGCTCTCCTAGATGGTCCTGCAATGAACTTCCTCTTCTACCTCACCAAGGAGCAGTCATGTCCTTCCTCCTTTCCCCTTTTATTTCTTTTAATTTAATGATGAAATCCATTGACTCCTGGTTTGCCTTTGGGGTACTATAAGTGGGCTACTGAACTATAGTTACACCATCTCATTAAACTCTTCTTTGTTTTTGTTTTTTTGTTTTGTTTTCCAGACAAGGTTTCTCTGTCTCGCTTTGGAAGCTGTCCTGGAACTAGCTCTCGTAAACCAGGCTGGCCTCGAACTCAGAGATCTGCCTGCCTTTGCCTCCCACAAGGGAGTCACTGCAGCCCAGCTTCATTAAGGTATTAAGAAAAACTTTTTAGTGCTAAAATTTTCTTGGGTAAACTGGTTACTGGCCACAGCAGACCAGCCATGAATTTCTATACAACGCGTCCCTGACCTCAAGGTTATGAGAACAGCCTGACCAATTAACTGCTATCTTTCTGCTTCTGTAAACAACGATTGCTTGCTTCCTGCAGATGGCCAGAGCTGCCTTTCGGTGTATGTCATATAATTGTAGTTTGGCCAGTCTGCAGTGGCAGCGACAGCAGCCTAGTTAATGCCATCACTGCCTACTGCCTGGTGTAGCACATTCCCATCGTCTCATCACTATATGAGTTGCGTAGCAACAAGCACCCACTTTAAAGGTCCCGGCCACCCCAGATCACCCTGTCTGTCTGTCTGTCTCATGTCCCCACTTTAAGATGGCCTTTCACTCTCCCCCCCCCAATAAACCTCTTGCATTAGATCTGTTGCATGGTACCCCTTTTCATTACCTTATTCAAACGCAAACAGGGCTACTTTCCGATACTCTGTATGGGACAGCAGGTGGAGAATATATATGATTTGACTTATTCAGGCCTCTCTTTGGGTATCAAATAATAGTACAGATAGTGTAATGTCAAGTCTCAAACCCTGGGTCATATGGCCAAGGTGTCTATTTAACATATCAAAGTGGACCTGTCACCTGGGTACCTCCAGCATCCCTCAGTCCCTAACTGTTACAGGGTATGGCTGGCATACCCTGCTCTCTAACTAGAACTCTTCAGCCCAGGGTCTGGACTGCCCTTCCCCCAGGGGCTCTTCCCTATATCATCCAGACATCTTGGTTACCTGAGAAAGAAAAAAAAAAAAAAAAAAAAAAAAAAAGTAAAGTTAAAGAACCCCCCCCACACACACTTGAAATGAAGGACTAACCTGGAAACCAATATCTGTTCCTTGGAATTTGCTAACTTCCTCTCACAAGGCCCTGAGATAACAAGATACCAAGAATTCACACTGCCCCTCCTTTCTTGTGAGTCAGCAGGTGGTGAATAGGGTCCTTAAGAAACAAAGAGTAACTGCAACTCCGGTTTGCCCAGACAAAATTAATTAGCACACCCTAAGGTCTGCTGACCCTAACAGCAAGACCACCCAGCCTCAAAGGGTCACATACTTAATGGACAGAGGGTCCCACCCCCTCCCTAAGCCTGTGGGTTTGCCTTTAAAAACACCTGTGCCCTGGGGGGGGGGTAGAGGGGGCTTCTCTCTAGCCCGTTTGCGCAAATGTTTCCTGTTCATTAAATCCTCTTGCATGTTGCAGCAACTGGGCTGGACATTGAGTTCTTGGGGTACCGACTGAAACTGGAAGACTCCTCATTCTAAGGGTCTTACACCTGCCCCCCTCCTTTTAACCTTTTAAACTGTTGGCCACTGCACCTGGTTCCCCACTCCCCATGGCTCAGGATCAAGTTCACTCTGGACTCTGGACTCGCTCAAATCTCTCTGCCCCTGGCTATGCTCTGTCTTTTTAACAACTGTAACACAAATTAAAAAAAAGATATATTTTTTTTAATATTTGGGTTCAAGCATCAAGCTAATATCAGAAAAGCAAAGCAGCTGGCCACTAGCTTCTTACTTCTGCCTCAGAGTGAATGGGCTGATCCTGTCTCCACCAGCTCTCACCAAGCCTTGGACTGTAACCTCTCCTCAGCATGGCTGCAGAACGAGGGCCTCTCTGAGACCTTGCTTCTGCTTTATACACTTCCCTAATGTTGGGATTAAAGGTATGAGCTATAATTCTCTTTTAGACTGATTCACTGTTGTGTAGACATGGGTTGCCTTGGACTCACAGAGATCCTAGGTTAAAGGTGTGTTTCACCACCTCCTAGCTTCTGGCTGCTGGGATTAAAGGTGTGTGCCTGGCTTCTATAGCTTGTGGCTGACTTTGCTTTTCTGAGTCCTCAGGCGAGCTTTAATAAATCATAAATAATATGTCACTACAACCGATAATAAACTTTCTCCTCTACTATACCTAGGAGCAATCATGCCCTTCCTTTTTTATTTTTATTTATTTATTTATTTATTTATTTATTTATTTTCATTCATCATTATCCCTGGAGTGGGATAGTGAGCACCCTTCTGGGGGGGAACTCGGCCTCTCCAAACCAAACTGCCGCTCTGACTCTCTTAAGGTTATGTACAGATCATTTGTTTCTGCTGGCTTTTGCCACACACCAAAAATTTGATCCTAGAGTCTGTTTCTTCCCTCTGCTGTGTCCAGACTCTGAACCCTCAAAACCACCAAGAGACTATATCTTTGCAAGAGCAAAGACTCTTTTTAATTTATGAGTTAGCTTGGGTCCGTTAACTCTGTCCACCCGACACAGTAGGTGGAGTAAATTGACCCTGAGCAGCAGTGGGGCAGAGGACATATATTGGGGGTAGTGCAAGGTGGGGTGACTGCTACTTGCATAGTAGCAGTCTCAGGATTGGTGCACTTCTGCACTGGGGGAACCTGTCCTGAGCTGATTGGTCAGCTGCAGCTGCAGAAAGATTGTTATACCTAGAGGCCATCCCAGGACAGTTGCTATGCCCTGCACTCCATTATTATCAGTAAAGCACACCCAGAGCCCGCCAGCTAACTTCTGATTGGTTTCTTACAATAGGGAGGGCATCTGGCAGTTGCCTCCTGGTAATCGGGGCCTCAGTGCATGGTGCTGAGTCAGGGGCCTGTATCTTGCTGGGTCTTTTCTGCAGCCTGTCATGGCTGCCAAAGCAGGGGTCTGGGTCCTTCATCGCTACCTTAACTAACCACTCATCTCTCCATGCCTATTCAGTAAGTATCCTCTCTCCGACTTCTGGAGCCCTACTGCTCACTTTGAGGTGCTCACCATGTGGGCGTTTCCCTGCTACACCTTTTGGGTTCCCACTGTGTGGGCAATTCTGTTTACTAAGACACTTGCTTCTGCTCTAACCACTTGTCTCTCCCCTTCTGCCGGGTTAGTGCTGCTATGGAGCTTTCTGCTTTGTCTACTTTTACTATGAAACCCACACTGGTATGCTAGGAAGCTTTTCTTGCCCGCACCCGGACCCTAACACGTGGAAAGGGACACTCCTCTGTGATTTGGGGCATTTCTATCTGTCTGGGGGCATCCTGGACTGAAATTCTTGTTACCGCAACACTTAGACCTCCTGCTCTCTCATGGGCCCTTTCAGCTCTTTCCTAAGACGGTCCTCCCTTCTAGGAGCAGCCTGATAAGTTCCCCAGCTTCTCTACAGCTCCTGGGTCTGTGACCCTTTCTTTGCCCCTCCCCTTCAGAGATACCCACTCAATCTCTCCTTTGGCGTTTCCTTGCCTGCTAAGCCCTGAAGTTTCCTTAAGTCCTTCTGGGCCTCAGCAACCTTGTCCCTCCTGTCTCTCTGCTCGCTCCTAGAAGTCCTGTACCTTCTGTAAGGATTCGGGCATTACGCTGGCCTGTCCCTGTCACCTGGCAGAATGCACTCAGACGGTACCCTGGTCAGCCCAGGGTTCCATGACTACTGCTCCGGGCAGGCGCAAAGGACCCATTTAAAAGCAAGACCTCCGCCTCCCATCCCCCTAGAGTAGACATGACTTTTCCTGTCTCCCTCTTCTCTTCGGTCCTCCTCTCTGTCTCTGTCTCTTTGTCTCTTTTCTCTTTCCTCCCTGCCCCTTTCCTTTCTAATAAAACTCCTCACTAAGCTCTGTCTGCCTGGCGCGTTTTTCTCTCGCCTGAGTCATCCTCGCCTGCCCTGGAATCCGGCAAGATTCACCATGAGTTTTATCATAACACCTTCTCTATGCCCTTGCGGCTTCTATGACACTGGGACCCTCTCTTAGGTGGAGTTCCTGCTGGTTCCTCCTTGTCTCTTAATGCTACACTGTTCTCTATTAGCTTCCTGTTGGGGCTCACTGGAATGCTCTCCCTTTTATCTACAATAACCTCTCTCCTCCAGCAAACCAGGAGCAGACATGTCCTTCCTTTTCATTATTACTAGTTTTTCATTCAGTAGCTACTGGGTTCTAACCCTAACCCTTGTCTCTCAGTCTGTCAGAGTACGAAACAACAGACGCAAAAGCATGGTAAGACTAACTCCATTTTAGGTTGGACACCATCTTGAGAAGCTGCTGACTGGACCCTGAACCCAGTTTCCAGGAAAAAAACAAAGACAAAACCAAAAAACCACAAACAGCTGAAAGTCGCTCCAGGTCCCCCACATCTTGCTGAATCAGCCTGACACCAAGGAAACAGGCATCTTATCATGGTCACCAAATATCCCAATAGGTCACCAGATACTCTAATGGACATTTCCAAATGCTTACTTAACTCCAGGGCCAATTGACCCAGGAAGCATCCCTCCTGAACCAATCAGAAAACGCCAGGAGCCAGGCTTGCACTTCCCTTTATAAGCCCACTCCCCTGCTGGTTCGGCCACCTTTCACCTGTGAACTCTAGTTCGTTTTTTTTTTTTTAAATAAACCCCTGTTTTTGCATTGGTATTTGGCTCTGTGGTGGTCGTGTTTGAGTCCTTGACATGGGAGACGGAAAAGTTCCAGCCAGAGAGGGAATTTATCTCCTAGAAAGTTCTAATAACTTGCCAGACCATTTTACAGGATGAGCCTGAAACCTGGACGATGATGACCAGGTCTCACTTCAGGACCCTGAAGGACTCTGAGGGGAGTTCACTGCATCTCTTTGTCCTTCTTCGGAATGTAGCCACACTGAATAAATCTCCTTTCTCTGCTGCTGTTTTAATTTTGCTCTTCTAGTCGGCTTATTGAGAATGGGTACCTGGACCTGAGTTGGGGAACAAGTTGTGACCCCTCCCATGTTAGATACCAATGGTGATGTGGGTTTGGTAGAGAAATAATTGCAGCATGCACAATTAAGCATTCATGATGAAGTGCCGGAGTCCAACTCTAGGGGGCAGCAGGGCAGGGTGGGTGCAGAATCAGACACAGCAGGCTTTTTAGTTGTTTTGTGGGAGACGGACAGAAAGGAAGCACATCTCAGTATGGTCCGACCTACTCTGACAGCCTGAACCTCTCACAGGCCTTACTTATACACAAAACCAGTTCCTCACAGACTTTAATCATTGATTATAGAGCCTTCCGTGATTAGATAAACACATCCAAGTAAAAGAAGCAAAATGAGCACACAGCAAATGTCATGAGAACTAAAATTTAACATTCTGATAAAATCGATTGTTTTAACTCAGTGTCTTTTTCCTTAAAATTGGTGCCATAAACCTTTGCAGTTACAGAAATACTAGACATGATGTCTCTATTTAAGTTTGACTAAGTTAGTAGATCAGAAGTTATTTCCTACCACCTGTTATATGAAATTTACCTTGTATTATTTGATTAATCTACTAAAATGAATATCTGATCTTCCTATGGAAGCTTAATCCCTCAATGCTTTGTTTAATTTTTTTTTCTTTTCTATCTGATTGATGTAATCCTTTTCATTTGGCTTTTGAAGTGGTGTGCTCTTTATTCTTTCTACAATATCAGTAAAGTCCTGACCTTAACAAGTCACTGAGCCACCGTACTTCCCTTTGTCATAAACCTTTGTTTCAAAAGGATCCCTATCTTTATTACAATCCTATAAAGGGGAGAAGAACATTAAGATTCCTAAACACCTTGCTTTGCTTTCAGGAGGGCACCAGGCTTTGACGGCCAAACCAGAACCATCCTAGAGAAAAAGAGCCAAAACCAGCACTGTGTGAGACCCCATACATGACCTATGCAGATGGCTTACACCAACCCGCCCCCCCCAGAAAAAGCTAACAAACTGTAAAGGGAGATAACTTCAAATGGCCCTGACCCCAGGGGCCAACCAACCTGAAAAAGTTGAAACAACTTTTATGAGCACAAATGGTACAAGAGATAAACCCCTGGAAAGTCCCCAAAGCCCCTGGACTCTGCAGCCAATCAGCTTCGAACCCGTACCCCTAACCCTATTCTGCAATCTTTGCCTTTATAACCCCTTGCAATTGAGTCTCAGGGCCTTTTTTCCTGCAGCTGTTGGATCAGCTTGCTGGATGAGGTCCCTGTCTAGGCTTGTACTGAATTCAATTAAAAAGACTCTTGGCTTTTGCAATGGATCTGGTCTGTTGGTGATTTTTGGAGTTCAGAGTCTAGGCACAACAGGTTTTCCATACGTTTTATAATCAAAATCTTTTCCTGTCCACCCTAGTTCCATGTTTCTGAGGCAGAACAAGCAAAAGTTGTGTAGCAAATTCCACCAAAGGGCAGTGAAGGGTCGGTTGAGGTTATCCAAGCACTGGAACTTTGTCAAACAGTGCCTCCAAGACGCTCGGCATTGCCAATTAAGGTGTGTCCTGGTTGATCATTGTTTCAGGTTTGGTCCTGAGGAAGTTATCTCTGTCATCTCCTGAAGGAACAGTCTGGTTTTCCTCAGCTGACTGCTTCTACTGTAGGGTAAGGCCTCACAAACATGGTTAATTGTCCCCATCTGGATATAGCAGGCCCTGCAGGTTCATGTTACTCGGGGGTGGTTTGAGTCCCAGCTTATAAAGATGTTTATCAGTCATGGAATCTGGGTGACTCCAGAGGAGAGGTAAAGGAACCAGAAGGACACGGTGGGAGATTCTCAGGCAAGTAATCTTCGTAACTAGCTTACTGGATTATTCATCCAGAACTGAATAAAACGGACACAAGTTCCTATTTTTAGTGTACCTTGCTGGTATAACAGGCAGACATGTACAGTGACTTCTACTGTTAGGTCACGAGTCTGTCCTTTTAAGACTAGAATTCATAGTCTGAAACAGGCTAGAGCAGAGGTCTCAGGTGGAACAAAAGGGACACAGTGACACCTGCCCTCACACCTAGATTGACAGACAGCAAGAATGACAGGCGAAGATAAACTTTCTCCTTATCCCTGAAGTCCTTGATTGAATTATAGTCAATCTCCCAATATCCTCACCTCAAGGCATATTCTTTTTTATTTTTATTTAAGTAACTTTGCTGTTGTTGTTTGTTTGTTTATTTTTGTTTTTGACAGGTCATGGTGTTTCATCGCAGCAATAGAAGCCCTAACTAAGACATCTGGTAAGTGCACGGAAACATAATCAGACATTGCTGGTTGAAAGAGATAAAGATAATCCACTTCAGTATGCCAGTGTGGTCTAATAAACCCACAATCTTCTTCTATAAGTTGTTTTTTGTTATATTTTGCCACAGGATCAGGAACATAATTAGTTTGGTAATGTTGGCTAACTTATATGTATATCTGCTCTTAAGTTTCACTTAATAGAATTTCTAGCACTTCTAAATTGTGCCAAAAGGTAGAAAAGGTTTAAGATGATCTGCCTTCATGAAGGCTGATGTAGGGGGAACACAATGGCAGTGCTAAGTGATATTTGTATTGGATATACTCAAGGGAATCTGAGGAAATATTAAGACTCATGTGCTGGGGACAGTTAAGTCTTCAAGGGTGAAGGGTTACCTTTGTAGGTAGGTTTTGTTTGTTTGTTTTTTAAATGGTGGTTGGGATGGATGGAACCAGGTTCTTACTCATGCTAGGCATGTTCTCTATCACTAAGCTATACTCCCCAGCTCCAGCTTTCAGTCTTTTGTGTAGGGTGATAGGTAGGTAGCGGTGTCTGCTAAAGGTCCTTGCTACATAGTCCTGACTGACCTGATAATCACTATGTAGCTCAGGCTGGCTAACCTACCTCAAACTCCAGCATTTCTTCTACCTTTCTCTCAGACACATACCCAGGTACTAGGATTTCAGTTATGAAGGGGAAGGGGAGAAGAGGAGAGCAGAAGAGAGGTGGATTCCAGATTGCTGGCCAGCCAGTCTAGCTGCAACGGGGAGCCCCAAGTTCATAGAAAAGGCCAATATGAAACAGTAAGCTAGAGAAGGAATTAAAGAAGACATTGAGTAAGATAAACTCTGGTCTCTACACTCTTTGACAAGTGTACCAGCATACACATGTATGATTATCATATACATACATACAAACTACTCATAAATAATTAATGTAGGCCATTAAAGCATATTGATTACTATAGAAGATATCTAAGACTTCAGGGTGTGGGTCTTATTAGTAGGAATAAACACACCATTCATCTGAGGCAAATGATGATACATTTGGGGCTGTTACTTGGTATAATGGTGTTATTCTTCTTGGAGTCTCCTAGTTATAGACAGCTAGAAAACTATCAAAAGGAAGGCAGAGAGCCTTGTACTAAAGGTTTGCCTCTGGTAGTTTGCCTATGTTTGCACCCTAGGCCCCTTATTATGTAGTGTAACATGAATTAATAAATGATCCAGAGACAGATATTGGGGTTCAAGCTGAAGATCAGGGAAGCAAAGCAGCTGGCCACTAGCTCTCACTTCTAGCTCAGGCTGAAAGAGCTGATCCACACATGAGTTTTTTTTTTACCAAGTCTCAAACCTCTGACTCTCCTTATAATGGCTGAAGAATGAATGCCTCATACTCTTCGGAAGTCCCTGCTTCTATCCATGATTGGTTATTCTTTTAGACTGATTCAATCTCATGTATCTCCATGTAGCTTTGGACTCACAGAGATCCGTCTTATCTCTTAATCCTGAGTCCTAGGATTAAAGCTGTGTACCATCACCTCCTGGCTTCTGGCTGCTGGGATGAAAGGTGTGTGCCTGGCTTTTATGGCTTGTGGCTGACTTTGCTTTCTGAATCCTCAGGCAAGCTTTAATAAATCATAAATAATATATCACCACAATGTAGGGATTGCAAGTATACCCACCCCAGGGAAAGACTCATATATCACCATGATAACCTTAGGCCAGGCAGATGATAAATGCCTTTGGTCCATGCATGTGTCTACTACATGCATATGGACCCTGCTTGAGATTAATAACAATTTTTTTTTTTTTTTTGATAAATCTCCTTATGGGCCATATTGCAATGAAAACTGTACATACTCCATCCCTGGTAAAAGATGGACCCTTAAAGAAACTAGCTAGCATTCTCATGAGCCCACCTGTCACCTGCATTTGTTTGCATGTCTGGCATGACCCACTATGTAGCCCTAACCCATTTCTCAGACAAATCTGAGCTCCATATTCTTGTTCACGCCATCCTTCAGGTTCTGTACTTCAATGGTCCAGATTGAGCTGATGTAATCCTCATTGGGGTCACTCAGTTCTGAAGAGCCCATACCTTTGCTTGTAGGAGCTGGCAATGCTGGCTCAACAGCTTTGGGAACAGCCTCTCTTGTGGTTGGAAAAAACAAAATAAAACTGTTCCAGCTCCTAAGACAGCAGGCAGAGACCTAAGCCACCTTCACTTCTCCATTCGACAGAAAAACAGACCGCCCGGCAGATATAGCCCAAAACAGAAGAGGACTGCATCTATTGTTTCTTAAGGACGGGGGTCTCTGTACGGCATTGTGGGAAACTTGTTGATTCTCTCTGCGACCCCCCTTCCGAGACAGGGTTTCTCTGTATTGCTTTGGTGCCTGTCCTGGAACTAGCTCACAGAGATCCACCTGCCTCTGCCTCCTGAGTGCTGGGATCGAAGGCATGCACCATCAATGGCCAGCAACTTCTTGTTTTTATGCTAACCGTTCTGGGATAGTCCAAGACACCTTAGCAAAAGTAAACAAAACTGATGGATAGGGAGGGACAAAGAAGCCAGTCCAGTAACTGGTTCCAGAAAATCTTTGATTGTTCCCGTGGGCTGACCACCTTGCTCACCACTTTAGCAAGACCACTGGCCCTCCTCCTCTTCCTGCTTCTCAATGTCTTAGTTAAATTTGTTCAGTCTAGAGTTAACTCTGCTAAGCTCATGGTCCTAAGGACCCAATATAATCCCTTATGCCCTGAAACAGATAATCAAGGATTTGAACAACGTACAAAGACAAAAGAATAATGCAAACCATTTTGAGTGAAACTTCCATTTTCGAATAGGGGTCAAATAAAGTTTAAATTCCCAAGACCTCCCTGGGTAACTGACATCCTGTTTGGCAAATTGAGACATAAATCTGGGGCAAGCCACATAGCCACAGGTGCACAAACCAACCAATGAGAATAAGAGAAGTGTACCACAAAGAAATGTCCCTAGGGAAGTCCCCAATCCCTGAATCCTGATTGGTGAGATCCTGATTTGTGGTTTTTGTGCTTAAAAGCTTTGTAGTATTCTGGCTTGGGGTCACAGTTTGGCTCCCAAGTCTGTTGTCTTCTGTGTTCCTTATCAATCAGTAGCAAAATTGATTACAATAAACTTGTTTTTCCATTGAGTTGTTGTTTGGGCTGTATTGGATCCAAGCAGAAGAACCCATAACGTACAACTACATGCTCAGTGTAGAAAGACAAAAGGATAACCTGTAAATCCAGATTAAAGAAAAAAGTATTTATTTGAGATAGGGTCTCTCTGTGTAGCCCTGGCTGTCATGGAACTCACTCTGAGGACCAGGCTGGCCTTGAACTCACCAAGATTTTTTAAAAATTCTTTTTTTTTTTTTTTTTTTTTTTTGAGACAGGAACTCATTCTGTAGACTAGGCTGGCCCTGAACTCACAGAGATTCACCTGCCCGCCTCTATTGGCTAATTGGTGTGATTAGAGGCATGAGTCACTATACCTGAAAGACCAAAAAGAGAAGTTAAGTGAAGGACGGTCTGACCTGGAAAGCTAACCAATATCTGTTCCCTGGAATTTGCTAGCTTCCTCTAACCAGGCCCTGAGATGACAAGAATTCACACTGCCCTTCCTTTCTGCCCCTCCTTTCCTGTGAGTCAAAGGTGGTAAATAGGGTCCTTAGGAAACAAAGAGATAGCTGCAACTCTGGTTTGCCCAGACAAGATTAATTAACACACCCTGAGGCCCTAAGGTCTGCTTTCCCTAATAGCAGACCATCTGGCCTCCAAGGGTCACTACTCAATGGACAGAGGGTCCCACCCCCTCCCTAAGCTTGTGGGTTTGCCTTTAAAAACACCTGGGCCCAGGGGAGGGGGCTTCTCTCCAGCCTACGTGCTGGAGGAGCCCGTTTGCCCAAACGTTTCCTGTTCATTAAAGCCTCTTGAGTTTTGCAGCAACTGGACTGGACATTGAGTTCTTGGGGTATCGACCGAACCTGGAAGACTCCTCATTCTGAGGGTCTTACATATCTAGTGCTTAAAAAAATCATTTCTACTTTTAATTATGTGGCCAGAGACACTGGGTCCCCTTGAACTGGAATCACAGGACTGAGAGGCAAACTCAGTCCTCTGCAAGCACATGTTTCAATTACTGAGCCATTTCTCCAGCCCCTAAATACAGATTTCTAAAGTTTTTATTACATTTATTTATTGTGGTGTGTGTGTGTGTGTGTGTGTGTGTGTGTGTGTGTGTGTGTGTGTGTGTGTTCGCGCACGCGAGCTGCGGGCGTGAAAGTCAGAGGCTACCTGTGGGTTCTGCGGGACTCAGGCAGTGGACCTGACACACTGGGCCACCTAGAATGGTCCAGCTTTTGTTGTTGTTTGTTCTCCTTTGAGACTGGGTGTCGTGTAGCCCAGGGTGACTTTTAACTTGCCAAGTATGACCTTCCCTCCACTCCTGAGTGCTACATTAAAAACTCAACGACTGAGCCAGGTCCCAGTTTAGATTTTGACCAGGCATCTGAAGAGCATTTCTCAAATTATAACTTTAGATACAGAAACATAACTTGTCACTTTCCCAGTTTGGGATACTTTTTTTTTCTTTCTTGTACATTATAACAGATTCTCATTAATGTAGGGAGGTCGGTTAATTTTAGAGTCTTGAGTTGATGGGCCAGTGGGAAATCTAAACTCTAGAAATGTCGATATAAGACATTCAGAACCTGAGCCCCATAGACTGAAAAATCGCCTTAGGCTGTGATTTTACAATAGGGGGACCACATATTATGATTTATTACAACTGAATGTTTCATAAAAGGTTTACCCACCTCTCCAGGCACATACATAATCTTAAAAGTGCTTGGCATGTAGTGCTGGCTGCATACTGTTGTGCAGGAGATTTTATAAAGCAGATTTCGCCAGACACGGTGGAGTACACAAGCTGTGCATTTGCGCTCCAGGTCTACAGGGACTGACCTGGGGACACGGGGCCCTAGTCTCAAGGTTACAGAAGGGCTTTCACTTCTCCAGCCGCCTTGACAAGCGAGAGAGCTCCAGAACAAAGCACAGCCAGGAAGAGGGGAGGAGCTGGTGTGTCCTGGTGGCTGCGCGTTCCGCGTTTCTCCGCCTCTAAGTTCCGGCTGCTCTGTTTTTCCAGCTGCCACTTCAGTCTGTCTTCCTCTCCCGAGAAAGCAAACTCGGTGTACATTTTTTTTTTTTTTTCTTTTGCGCTTGAAGCTCCAGCAAAATCAGGTAAGGCCACAAGGACCGCACTACCCTTTTAAAAGCAGAGTCCTGCCCTTTTTTTCTTTTCTTAGGAAAGTAACGTGGTCAAAAGCACTGTTTGGAATTTAACCTTTTTATTTATTTACTTGTTTACTTACTTAACGCTGTGTGCACACGTGTGTGTGCGCGCTCGCGCATGTGTGTGTGTATGTATGTATGAATGTCTGTGGAGACCAGAATGTATCACCAGAAGCTAAAGTTACAAGTACACACTTGGGGACACTGGCACTGGGAACCAAACCCCCGGTCCTGCAGAAGAGAAGCAATCTCTCTTAATGCCCACACCTTCTCTCCAGGCGGTTTGTTCATTCTGTCTGCCTTTTTGTAAGGTCCAGGGAGGCAGTTCACCTACTGAGGGACTAAGAGGGGCCATGGGTGGGTAATAGAGGTGGGAAATTCACTCACACGATGGGTGGCTTTTCCTCACTGTGCTGACCTGAGACAAAGCCTGACAACTTAAAGGCCCTGTGAGCTTTTTCTCCTTCCAGCAGGCCACTGCTGATGGAGTGGGTAAGTAAGCTGAAAGCCAGAACGGGACATGTTTTCACAATAGTTGTCCAACCAGCCATTCTGTCTTTCTTTAAAATGGTCAATACTAAATTAGGGGACGAAGACCCTTCTGAGACCTAAAGAACCCTAACCCTCAAGAAGAAACTGGATTTTCAGCTCTCCAAGTCCCCTTACTACTTTGAGGAGGAGGGTCTTTTTCTCTTTGTGTTTGCTGCGTGGGTGTTTGCTGCGTGGGTGTTTCCTTTCTTGAACTGTTGGTCCTGTCTGGCGTGTGTGTGAGAGTGTGTGTGTGTGTGTGTGTGTGTGTGTGTGTGTGTGTGTATGTGTGTGTGTGTCCCGTTTTCAATGTTTGAGATTTCCTCACTGAGCTAGAAAGTTTTCCTGCTTTTTTTAATCCTTTAACTGGCAGAGAAAACTGAACCCAATCAAGACCTAGACAGTAACACTACCTCAGTCAGGTATTACTTATTGGGTTAACTGACAGGATTGGCTTGAATTGAGTCTCCCCCCCCCCCCCTTTAAATCACTGCTTTCTTTCATAGAGATCTGCCTACCTCTGCCTCCCACGTTATGGGATTAAAGGCAAGGTGTGCACCACCACAACCAGCCTGCTAGCTTTCTTATAGCACCCACTTAGATGCTTTATAACTTCTTCATAAGCAAACTGTCAGTGCTGGGAAGACATGGTGTCCAAATATAAAGTAATTCCATATTGCGCTGCTGTTAAAACTTAATTGGTGGAGTGCTTGCCTAGCATGCAAGAAGCCTTGGGTTTGACCCCCAAGCAAAAGTAAATCTGATGTAGTGGCACCACAGCACTTGTGATGTAGGAAAATTAGAAATTCAAGACCATCCTTCTGTGCTTAGAGAGATGGAGGGCAATCTGAGGCCCAAGACCATCTGAAAACAACAACAAGCCAGGCATAGTGGTACATGCCATTAATCACACCACTCTGGAGGCAGATGCAGGCAGATATCTGTGAGTTCAAGTCACGAGCTCCAGGACAGCCGGAGCTATGTAATAGAGAGACCCTGTGCCAGAAAATAAACAAAAGACGGTATTCCTCATTCCTCCTTACCAAGGTGTACTTCAGGTTATAACTATTTTAAGGTTAGGTTTGGTAAAAGTCGAGTCAGTGTTGACAGGAACTTAGAAGTTGGTATTCTTTTACAATGAAATCCATGCTGGGTATGATGGGATATACCTGTAGTCTCAGCATTGAAGAGACAGAAGCAGGAGGGGGTAACCGCAAGTTTAATGTCAGGTTGGTCTACAAAGTGAATTCCAGTGCAGCCTGGGCTACAGAACAAGTCTATATTGATGGATATGAATGTTTTGCCTAAATGTATATAAATGTACAGTGTGTGTGTGTATGTGTGTGTGTGTCTGTCTGTCTGTCTGTGTGCCTGTGTCTGGTGCACAACAAAGCCAGAAGAGGGCACCAGATCCCCAGGAATTGAAGGTATGATTGTGGGTGCCAAGAACTGAACCTGGGTCCTCTGCAAGAACATCAGGTGCTCTTACCTGCTGAGCTATCTCTTCAACACCAGAGCAAGTCAGTAACAGGAAAAATGAAAGGCCCAGAGACAGATATTGGGGTTCAAGCTTCAAGATGAAGATCAGAGAAGCAAAGCAGTTAAGCCAGTAGATTTTACCTCTACCTAGCTGAAATGGTTATCCCATCTCCACAAACCCTCAGAGGCAAAAGGCTCTGAATTCCTGTCTCCTCCTCCTCATATTCCTTTCTCCACCCAGCCATATCACTCCTGTCTCCCCCTGAGGTCACCTTTGTGTGAGCTGTGTCTTTTAGGACTGGATCCATTTTGTATAGTCTGTGTGGCCTTGCACTAACAGAGATCTGTCTACCTCTTAATCCTGAGCCCTGGGATTAAAGGTGTGTACCACCACTGCCTAGCTTCTATAGGTAACTAGTGTGGCTGCTTTGCTACTTTGATTTCCAGTGGTTTTAACAAATCATAAACATATCACCACACAAGTCTATCCTAAAAACAAAACGGTATACTTAATCTCATTTTCTTGAAGATTGTTGTAAAATAAAGTGTCTGTGTGTTTTTGTCATTATGGATTACTAAAAGGATTTCACATTTTTAAAAAAACAACTGAATTTCTTTACCCAAATTGATAAGCCAAAACTGTCCTCTGAAATGAACTTGCACTTATGAGTTGTTAGAACGTACACCTGCGTATTTTCTTGTTATGTTGAAGGATATAGACTAAGAATTTTCAGTATTGTTTGTTTGTTGTAGAGATCCAAAATCCCGGTGTCAACTAAGTGGAGAGGCAGACCCTCATTCTATCTGCTTGGGGAACAATCCTTTTAATAGCACCACTGACAGAGCCTGAGATTTGGAGAAGTACTAATGGCCTTCAGCCTGGGTTGGAAAACTTCAAGGAGCCATTGGAGTTTCCTGCAAGCTGTGAGCGGTGGGTTCCCCCTGTTTCCTTGGAGGACAGCAGGGAACTGTTTGGACCCTGAAATGAAAGCCTACCTGGAGGAGAATACTGAAGTCACCAGCAGTGGTAGCCTTACTCCTGAAATCCAGTTACGGCTTTTGACCCCCAGGTGCAAGTTCTGGTGGGAAAGAGCAGACCTGTGGCCCTTCAGTGATCCCTACTGGGCAATCTACTGGCCAGGTGGCCAAGCCCTGTCTAGGTATGTCTCGTTGAAATGTGAATCTTTACAGCCAATGGCTGTTGAACTGATGTTCTCCTTTTAGCACCCACCCCCGCCTCCATTCCATTCTTTCTGGCCCTGTAGCATAAGAGCAAAGCAAGGAAGTCACTGGGACGCACAAGTCCCAACTTGTATATGGTTTGGGTTGCTATCCTCATAAAATAGAAGAGGATTTGTCCTATGGGAAGACAAAGTCATCTCCAAAAAATGCCTCCTACAGTTATCCATGATGGTGTGTGCACCCTTGTGATCCTAGCACTTGGAAGCTGAGCTAGGAGGGTTGGGAGTTTGAAGCTATCCTGTAATATATACCAATGCTTCCTTTAAATATTTAAATAGTCTCTGTGTGCTTGCATATTTGACTTTGGCACTTGCCATGGGGGTGGGGGTGGGGCAGGGAGTACTGAGGCCTCTTGAGTAGGTTTTCAACTGAAACCAAAAGAGAAGACAAGAATTGTCAACTAAAAAAATCCAGAGAGGGCTGTGGCTGCATGTGGAACTAACTAGTCACTGTTAACTTTAGCTGGGCTTCACAGCAGTCATAGATGTGAATTCTGTAATGACAAAGTAGTTCTCTTCACACCTGTCATGGGTAACCTTTGTTGTTGGCTCCGTTGAACTTGGAATAACCTACAAGATACACCGCTGGATATGCCTATGAGGGTGTACATTTGTTAGGGTTTCCATTGCTATAATTAAAACAAACAAACAAACAAACAAAAACACAACCAAAAGCAACTTGGGGAGGAAAGATTTTACTTCATTTTACATTTTCAGGTCATGCCCATCATCTGGAAAACCAGGGCAGGAACTCAAGTCAGGAATTTGGAGGGAGGAATTGAAGCAGAGGCCATGGAGAATCCCTGCTTACTGGCTTGCTCCTCATGGCCTGCTCAGCTTGCTTTCTAATACCATCCAGGATTACCCGTCCAGTGCCTTGCCCCCAGAGATCTGGGCCGCCCATATCAGTCATTAGTGTGGACCACATGGGGATCATTGTTGCGGTGACCAAGTTCCAGCATTTGACTTTGTGGATCACAATTCTCCAGCACCCTTTCACTTGCATTTTTAATGATTCTCACTATGTGTTATGAGAGTTCCCTTATGCCTTTCCCTTTGGGAAATTTTGTGTGGGCTTTGAAGGAGGAAAGTGTATAAAATGGCAGCCTCTTTAAACAAAATTATTCTTTGGACGGAAAAAAAATACCCACCACTGTGGAACCATATAGTGTGATAATTCTGCCTGCTCCCATACAAGTTAACACCAAGCTGCTAGAAAATTTAGACAATATGCTTGATAAATAAGGTATATTTGATAATCAAGATTTATAAATTCCTAAGGTTCACAGTAACATTTGTCTAGCTTCGTCTTTGCTTACTTTAAGCTTTAGCTAATTGGATAAATTAAGCCATATTTAAAAAACTGCAATATTCTGTAATAGCGTGTCTGGTTCCCCCAAGAAAGTCCTTTTCCTAAGGTCAGGCATTTAGACAAAAGACCCTGTGGTAATTTGAATGTAGTTGGCCCCTATAATCTCATAGGGAGTGGCACTATTTGAAGTGGCTTTGGCAGTGTGGCATGGCTTTTTTGAAGGAAGTGTGTCACTGTCAGGGCAGGCTTTGAGGTGTCAGAGTCCACTTCCTGTTGCCTTCTGATCAAGATGTAGGCAGCACCATGTCTGCCTGCACACCACCATGCCCCCCACCAGTGATGATGATGGACTGAATCTTTGAACTGGAAGCTGCTATCTCAATTAAACGTTTCCTTTATAAGAATTGCCGTGGTCATGGTGTCTCTTCTCAGCAACAGAAACCCTAATGAAGACAAGTTGGCACCAGGGATTGAGGTATTGTTGTGATAGGCCTGACCATGGTTTGTTTGTAGGGATTTGGACTTCGGTAGTTTGGGCTAGGAAAGCAGAGGAATGCTTTAAGCATTGTTTAATGGGTTATGGGAGACAGTGGTGCTGATAATGATTTGAATTATCCATGGCCGGATCAAGAGCTTTCAGAGATTTTAGTATGTTACCTAGAGATAGTTCCTGTGATATTTTGGTGAAGAACGTAGCTGCTTTTTGTCCGTGTCTGAAGAGTGCCTGAGGCTAACGTGAAGGAAGAGCTTTGGATTAATTCTGTTGGAATTCTGAGGGAATCTCAACACAGCCTACTTGTCTGTTGTGTGGTTATTAGTGTTAACTGTGGTGATTTATAATGAAAAGGAGCAAGCAGAACAAGGAAAAACACAAAATGAATAGTTCAAGGGGAAAAGGGACACCAGGAAGTGGAATGTTCAGGGAGATCAACAGATTAAAGAAGAACAGAATATTAAGTGAAATAAAGGGAGTAGTGACCTCAGGGAAAGACCCCACCCATCCAATCTTCCAACTTGTGAAAAGCAATTAAAGAAAAGCTTAGAGCCAAGTGTGGTGGTGTACTTTAATCTCAGTACTCAGGAGACCGAGGCATGCAGATCTCTGTTTGAGGTCTGGTCTAGAGATCCAGTTCCCAGACGGCCAAGCTTAGACAGTGAATGGCAGAAAATTGGTGAGGATGTAAAGGAACAAGGAGCCCATATCCAGCCCCCGTAAGCAGCAGGACTCGGCAGCTTCCGGGAGATAAGGATAGAATAAGGGGCTATGGGATTTGCCCCTGAGACTAAGGAAAGCCTCTCAGTCCAAGCATGTGTTAGGAGTGTCACCTAATGGAGGCCTAGAGAGGCCATTGTGTGAAGCTGTGAAGGTAAAGCCTGACTGCCTTAGAGGTCCCAAAATACTGGAGATGCCAGAGCCATGGGACACCTGCTGAGGAGAGCTGCTAACAGGGAGTGGAGCCAGCCCAAGAGAAAAAAAGTATGTTGCAGTCAGCAAAGCTGAAAGGAGTTGGGAACCTGCTGATTTTGGGCCTTGGTTTGGTGTAGTATTATTTCCCCCACTATTGGCCCTTCCTAATCTTGGAATGGTAATGTATGCCCTTGTTATGCCCAAAGTCTAGACCCCCATAGACCACTAAAAGACCAAATCTGATGCAAAAGCAAAGAATCTTTTGGTTGCAAGTTGGTACCTGGTCTCTCATTTGTCTGTCACAGCAGTGCAGTAGGAGAGACCCTAAGTAGCAGTGGGGTAGGGTATATATTGGGGGTAAGGCAAGGGGAGGGTTAGGGGGTTAGGGGCACCTGACTTTGGTTAATTGGTTAGTTGCAGCTGCAGAGAGGTTGCTATCTCTCGGGCAGTTGCGGTGGTTACTACATTCCACCTTTATCAGTGAAGCACATTCAGCACCAATTAGTTCCTAATTGCTTCCTTACCATATATGGGATATTTCTGAGTTTCTTTTTAGCAGTGAGGATAGGGGCACTGTACGAGGTCAGGTGTGCAGCACATCCTGCCGTGTCCTGCTGAGTCGGGGGTTTACATCCTGCTGTTCTTTTCTGCAGTCTGTCATGGCTGGGGATGGCCAAGTCAGGGGTCTAGGCAAGAGCCTGGGTTCTTCATCCTATGCCATTGTATGTTGAAAGTATAATGTTGAAAATAAAAAAAGATCTGCTTTTTTATTTTCATTTTTTATAGGTGGTTACAGATAAGAGATTGCATGATTTTTCAGAAGAGACTTTGAACTTTTAAACATTGTTGAGACTGTAATAATAGACCATGGGGACTTTTGAGGTTGGACTAAATGCATTTTGCATCCTGATAATGGCTGCACACTTATAGGAACAGGGAGTAGAATGCGGTAGTTTGAATGTAATTGGTCCCCATCTTATAGGGAATGGCACTATTAGGAGATGTGACTTTGTTGGAGTGGGTATGGCTTTGTTGGAGGAAGTGTCACTAAAGTTTCCTATGCTTAGGGTATCACCTGGTGTCTCAGTTGACTTCCTGTTGCTTGTAATATGTAGGATTCTCAACTGCATCTCCACCACCACGTGTGCCTGCGTGCCGCTGAGCTCCCCACCATGTTGGTAATGGTCTGAACCTCTGAACTATAAGTAAACCACCCCAACCAGATGTTTTCCTTATAAGGGTTACCATGGTTATGGTATCTCTTCACAGTAATAAATAAGACAGCCTGTTTTCCCTCAGGGGTTTGAAGAAAGTTTCTCCTTGCTAAACAGGGAGTCATTTTTATCTCTGGCAAGAGGAACTTATAACCCTTTCATTAACATATGACTGTGGTGACTATTACCTTGTCAAGCTCAATTCTAACTTCCTCAGTCCCTGGTCATAAGCCACACCCCAGCTCATACATGCCCTTTCTCCCATTTAATCTGTGCAGCTACAGAGTATGGAAGGTGTAGCTTTCCTTTCAGTGAAGTAGCAGCTGTCCAGATTCACTCTCAGATCCTCTCGGTCTGATCCTTCACCTCACCTCCTCTTTCCAACCTGGACCCCGCTGGTGTTGGACTCCAGCAAATCATTAAACAAGAAAATGTCCCATAGGCTTGCTCACAGATCAGTCTGGTGGAGACGTTTTCTCAGTCGAGAGTCCCCTTTCCTACTTGCCTCTAGCTGGTGTCAAGTCTACAGAAACAAAGGCCCAAAACAAGCAAACGCTAGCCAAGATAGGACATTTCCAGTGAAGCTTAACTTGAATTCAGGTGACACTGTTCCCCTAGGAATGGGTTGTACACTGAATACAAAGAGAAAAAGGAAGAAAGCCAGCTGAATTCTTTTCTTCATAATTTATACTGATGTGAGCAAGCAATCTCATACATCTGCTTCCACAGCCCCTTACTGCCAGGCCTTCCTTTCCGGTGATCGATTATATCTACAAACTGTTCCTTCAAAGCAAACACTCCGCCCTTAAGTTTCTTGTCAGGTATTTTGTTATAGCAATGAGTCACATTAACTTTGTGTGTGTGTGTGTGTGTGTGTGTGTGTGTGTGTCCTGGAATTCATTATGTAGACCAGACTGGCCTGGATCTCACAGAGTTTCACCTGCCTCTGCCTCCTAGTGTTGGGATTAAAGGCGTGTGCCACTAAGCAACTTTTTCTTTTAAACTTTCTTTTGGATTTATCTATTTTGCCTGAATGTATGTCTGTATACCTCGTGTGCCTAGTGCCCATGAAGATTGGAAGAAGGCATCAGATCCCCTGCAGCTGGAGTTATAGGCTGCTGTGAGCTGTCAGGTGGGTTCTGGGACTTGAACCTGTATCTTCTACAAGAGCAACAACTGCTCTTAACCACTGAGCCAACTCTCCAGCCCTCATACTAACTTTTGTATCACACTCCTCACCCCCAAAGTCTTGTTTTGATAGCAGTTTGGTCATACCTTTGGTGTTTTGGTGCATAGTTTCACCCTGTTACACAAGATTTTTAAGGTATATCCATAAATAAAGCTTCTACCCCACAAGAAACTCTAATGTCAGCTGTTAAAAGGATCTATCTGTCTTACTTTGTGTTCAGGTTCATGTGCGTATCAACAGTCAGTACAGAGTTCCCAGATGGATCATAAAGACCCAACCCATCAAAGAGTCCTGCTTCTAATACTGTGAATTCCACCCTCTCCTAGAATTGCCTTTTCAGTACATTTTCTCTTCTGTGGCAGCTCCAGGACATCTTAGGTGGACCCTGCATTTGCCTTGATTCTGCATTTAAAAATATTTTTTAAAAGATTTATTTATTTATTTTATGTATATGAGTGCTTTAGCTGCATGCATGCCTGCTTGACAGAAGAGAGCATCCAATTATCACTACAGGTGGTTGTGAGCCACCATGTGGTTGCTGAGAATTGACCTTAGGATCTCTGGAAGAGCAGCTAGTACTCTTAGCCTCTGATTCATCTCTCCAGCCTCTTGATTCTGTACTTATAAGCTCCCTCCTGTCCATCTTGTTTTTTTTTTTTTTCTTTTCATATAGCTGCATCTATTCTTTTTGTTAAGAAATAGTAGCTGAAACAAAGGCAAGTACTTTTTTTTTTTTTTTTTTTTTTTTCTTAAAGACAGGGTTTCTTTGTGTGGCCTTGGCTGTCCTAGAACTAGCTCTGTAGACCAGGCTGGCCTCTGCCTCCTAAGTGTTGGGGTTAAAGGTGTGTGCCACCACTGCCTGACATAAGGCAAGTACTTTTAGCATGTCCATCTACTCTTCGCTCTAGCATTGGTCATGATTTCATCTGGTTATATCTTAAGGTATACAGTTGTCAAACAAAAGGTATTCTTGTGCCTCAGGAATAGTATTATTACCGATGGTTTAGGTCAGGTAGGTTCTATACCATGGGGGGGGGGGAAATTACCTCTAATTAATTGCTTTGCATGCTTGTGTGTGGTAGCACGGGTATGCCACGGTGTGCATGTGAAGATTAGAGGATGGCTTTCATGAATTTCTTCTTTCCTTGCTCTGTGTTGAACTTGGGTCCTCAGGCTTGACAGCAAGCACCTTTATCTGCTGAACCGTCTTGCTTGTTTTGGTTTATGTTTTAAATTATGTTTTCTATTTCTCACTGTACTTTCCCAGACCTCAGGCATTTTCTCTGTTCTTTCTAATTTAGGTATCTTTTGGATAACCCTGAGGTTGTTAGAGGAAAGTCTGTCTTAGATCTTGGCAGCGGATGTGGAGCTACAGCAATTGCTGCTGAGATGAGTGGAGCATCAAAGGTTTTGGCCAACGACATTGACCCCAGTAAGGACTGCATATTTTAGAACATTTGAAGTCACCACCCCCCCTCTTCAGGGTGCACTATAATAGCGTACTGCCTTGTTTTGTAATTTGATACTGTGAGGTATGTTCAGTGGGACGTTATCTGGGGCCTGAACTGACAGTACATTTCCCCAAGAGGATCTGATTTGTTTGCCAGACATTCCAGAGGGATACACACCTGGGGCCCTGCATGTTACCTTCTGGTTTGAGAATTCCCTGAAATGTGTAATGTTTATATGACACAAAATCCAAGTAGAGATAAATTAGTGTCTTTAGTGGATATTTTTACTGCACTAAGACCAAAGTTGTATTGGGTATGGCAGCCTACACCTTTAATTCCAGCACTCAGGAGGCTGAGGTCAGTAGAGTTCATCTGATCTTTTTCTGATCCTATCTTCATTTAGGGTAGAGCCCTCCAGGGGTCTTATTTTATTAAGAGATTTCAGTTGTAACTTAATCAAGCCCAACAATTGTTTTTCTGTCTACAATAAACAAACATACAAAAAAAAAAAAAAAAAAAAAAAAAAAAAAAACAGAAAATGTTCCTAAAAATCCCACTGTTGCTGCTCTATATTCAATATATAGTTTTTTTAAAAATTTCTTCTTTGGTTATAGTCCACACGAGAAAGTTATAGAGCACCATGACTATAAGGGCAAATAAGAGTCCTTTCATTTAAGCTAGAGACTGAGAGCAGGCTTTGTCACAATGAACTCTCGGTCCCTAGATTAAACACCACAGAATTTATAAAGGTAAAAGACCACTATTAAATCACATCAGGTGCAGGCTAGGGCAGTTTTTATTTTAAACAAGGGATCATTTCCCACCAAGAAGGAGGAATGCTGGTCTGTTAAACATTTTACAAGCATCGTTTCTGAGAAGGGAGAAACTTCTGTCAAACAGGATGTAGTTCTGGAAGATGGGTATGCAGTCGGGTTGACCTGATCTTTCCTAGACCAGTTCCTCTTCTTTCCTTCTCTTCTTCCTTTCCTCCCTTTCTTTCCCTCTTCCTCCCTCTTTTCTTTTTTCTTTCTTTCTTTCTTTCTTTTTTTTTTTTTTTTTTGAGACAGAGTTTCATATAGCTCAGGACGGCCTCACTTAGCTATGTAGCTAAGGATGACCTTGAATTTCTTCCTGTTTCCATGTCTCAAGTGCTGGGATTATAAGCATGCACCATGCCCAGTCTCTTTGTTTTGTTTTTTGAGAAAGGGTCTTAGGCTGTAGACCCAGCTGGCATGGCATTTCTCTTTGTAGCCCAGGTTGGCTAATACTTGCAGGAATCCTCCTGCTGTATACTATTAAGTCTTGGAGTGACAGGTATATATCATCATGCCCAGCGAGTATATAGTTTATACTGACATAAACTTTAAGCTTCTTTGCCTAAAAAAACGACATGGACTGGAAAGACGGTTTAATGGTTAAGAGCACGGGCTGCTATTCCAGAGAACCCAGGTTAAATTCCCGGCGCTAATATGGCAGCTTACATTTGTCTGTAACTACAGTTCCAGGGGATTGGACACCCTCACACAGACATTAATGTAGACAAAACACCAATGCACATAAAGTTAAATTAAATTCAACAACAAAATCCCTTTTAACAAAAGAGATATGTATTAATTAGATTATTTTTACAACTATTTATTCATCTGTTTGTGTGTGGCATAGTGTACATCCCATAGGGAGATGGGGACAGCTTGTGGGATTTGGTTTCCTCTTTCCACCATGTTTGTTTTAGGCATTAAGGTGTTTATTGTTTGGTTTGTTGAGATAGGTTCTTTCTGTGTAATCCTGGCTGTCCTAGAACTCCCTATATAGACCAGGTTAGCCTCTAATATACAGAGATCTGCCTATCACTGTCTCCTGAGTGCTGGGATTAAAGTTGTGTGTCACCATGCCTGAACTTCAGGTGTTGAACTCTTGTAAGATTTAGTGGCAAGCATCTTAACCTGCATCTCACTAGCCCCTACTGTGAGATTAAAAAGTTTAACCATAGAAACTCAGACTATCCCCCATTGACTCTTGAAATTTGTAAAAATGGTAGTTTCTAGGAAGACAAATATTTATGCAAGATTTGTGGGCATGATATGATAGGCATTCTCTTTCCCAAAAAGGTGACAAATTACTTTCCTCTTTAAGATCTTGGTTAGGAGATCTAAATAGCAAATGATACAGACTATATATACAAGGCTTATATGTTGTGGATTTACAGGATGTTTTTGTGAATTTTTAGTAATCAATACATTAATAACTACTAAATTTGAAAGTTTCCTAAATAATATTTCCCAAGAGTAGAGAAAGAGGCATATTTTCAAAGTTTTTATCTTACTCAAAGAGAATAAAATTGTTTATATGTTAAAGAACTCTTTATGTAGAGTTCATATTAATCATTGTTGGTAAATACTTATGTTTTGAGGAACCTTGGGCTGATATGGTAAATGAAATATGGAGTTCATGTGGGAGAAAGGTGTTTTTAAATACCTTAATAAGAAATGAAAGTAGCCTACTGATATATGCTTATAGACTAATTTATCATGTTTTGTAAAGTTGCAGGAATGGCGATTACACTAAATTGCAAATTAAATGGATTGAGACCTTTTCCCGTTTTGACCAAAAACATTTTGAATACCCAACAAGGTAAGTTTGATCTCATTGTTCTTGGAGATATGTTTTATGATGAAGACCTTGCAGACAGCCTGCATCTGTGGCTGGAGAACTGCTTTTGGACCCATAGAACCCGAGTATTGATTGGTGACCCTGGGAGGCCCCAGTTCAGTGGACACAGCATTCGGCATCAGCTGCACCAACTAGAAGAATATACTCTTCCAGAGCCAACTCAGCAGGATAACAATGGACTGACCACAAGCGCAGTGTGGGATTTTCAGCCCTGATTTGTCAGAGTGCTTTTAAGTATGAGTGTACTTCTGTTTGTATTGAACTCTAAAAATTTCTTGTTGGAGGTACAGTTTAAAGAATGCAATTCAGTGGGGTGTGGTGACTTGAGACTTGAATACCACTACTTGGGAGGCTGAGGTAGGCTGATCTCTGAGTCTGAAGGTAGAATGGTTTACAAAGTGAGTTAGTTCCAGGACAGCCAGATCTACTCAATGAGACCCTGTCTCAAAAAAAAAAAAAAAAAGAAAGAAATTTCCTCCTTCCTTTGTTTTTTTAACACCTTGGATAACTCTATATGGTTTACTAAAGTTAGTAATGATTATGCTCCCATTTCATATACCAACTTGTCAGGATTTTATAACAGCAAAACTCTGTACTCTAAACAAAAATAATGTTAATAATATGTATCACATACAACTGATTATGTAGAAAGCATATCACTATATGTATGGATATAATATGCACAATTTGCTGCAGTATTAATAAAATATATCTGGAAAGACAAGGAGCTGGAGTGTTATCTTTCTGTTACTGTAACAAAATGACTGATAAGATCAACTTTAAAAGGGAGTGGTTTATTCTGGCTCAGTTTCAGAGGCTTCCATCCTTGGCCTGCTGGCTCCATTGTTTCCTGCAGAGGAAAGGTGGGATATGGCAACAACAGTATGCAGTAGAAGCGGCTTCTCGCATTATGATGGCCAGGAAGCAGACAGAGCAAGGGACCAGGAATAAGATAAACCCTCATAGGACATAACTGGACTGACTTTTTATTCCAATAAAGCCCCACCTCCTAGAGTTCCCATCAGTAAGGTATCAACCCAACTCCATCTTGTAATCAGGAAACCAACTCTAGTTAGATTTCCATCTACGGTTAAACATAAGTTTGTGTTTACCAGAGCTGATGTTCCAGGAAGATTTGCTTGACTACCTTGTCTCACTTCTGTAACCGTGCTTGCTTGCAAAATCCCCACTCAGCAGTTTTACCCTAAAAAAAGAGGTATGAAAAATTGGCTCAGGGCTGTTCTCTTGAACGCTGTCTTTCCCAAAGTCCATTGAGTTATTAATCCATTAATGAACTAATCCATTAGTGAGGTAAGAGACCTCACTTATGAACATTACTGCATGGGGATGGACTAGCTTTCAATACAAGTTTTGGGCAGTTATTGCAGATTGCTACTCTTAACTGGTTTAAAAAAAAAAAAAAAGATGATCTGGTTATTGTCTACTAAAGTACTTGCTAGGAATGAACTTGCTGTGAAATCTGTAGAGCTTCAGTAAACAATCTCTATTGTTGGACCCTAATTCCGGGGTCCTGATGGGCCGGTGGGAGAGCCCTGCCACACAAACACCAAAACTAGGAGATGCAACAAGCAAGAGGTGTTTATTGAACGCGTGCACTTGGGTGACAGCAATCTCGGGGAAAGCTGCACAGCCCTCAGAGGGCCCAGGCCCTTTTAAAGAGTGCAAAGCAGCATACCTGCATAGGGTGCCAGGTGATTGATTACAAAGCATAATTACAAAGTACAAAGTATGTCATGTTTGAGAGATCACCCAGGTGTGACCTATTCTTCTTTAAAGAACATAATGACAGGGAGAGACCCCAGACTGTCCCTTGGTCGGGCATAACCTGGCCAGGACCGACCGATCATCTGGAACCATCTGTTCCAGGGTTGGGGCCCATTTCCTTGATGCGGGCCATGACCTGGGAGAGACTTTAGTTATTTCACAGGAGATTGATGATTCAGTTACTAGCCCTATTTAACAGGATCAGCCTAGCATGACCACTAGCCCCATCACCATAGTAACTTTCTTGTTTTCATAATTTCTGTTCTCTCCTCCCATGTCAACGTCCATGCTTTATGATTTTCTATATTCTGCTTGCAAGAATTATTCTCCTGCCCACTAAAATCTTTCACTATAATGGTCCTTTTTCCTTTTTTTGAGACAGGGTCTTACTTTGTAGCTCTAGCTGGCCTCAAACTCACAGATATCTGCCTGCTTCTGCCTCTGTCTCCTGCGAGGTAGAATTAAAGATGTGTACCCCCCCATACCCAGCTCTATAATAGCATTTCATATTTAATTTTTATACGCTTCTGGGATTGGAGATAGTCTAATGGTACAGCATCTACCTAGCATCCATGGAACCCAGTAAAACACCACACAATTTGAATCCAATTTTGTCAAGAAAGAAGCTCATAGATTGTTGGGGACCATCACCATTCTCACAACCTCAGATAGAAAATTACTGTCTCTTAAGAAATAAGCAGAATGTTCAGCAGAGCATTCCGAGATACAGGCTTGCGATTTTACAGCCAGTTAAAGAATAGCTAAACAGTCTGGGGGTCCATTAGCTCCCCTTTGTTCCGGTCAGCTGTCTCTGTGGGTTTCTGTGGGGGTCTTATCCCCATTTTCTTATTACTCCTCCCTCTCTGCATCTGGATTCCAGTTTGGCTTAGTGTCTAGCTGTGGGTGTCAGCTAATAGATGAGGGCTCCATGATGGTGGATAAGTTAGTCATCAGTCTCATTATCAGGGAAGGGCATTTAAGGTAGCCTTTTCACTGTTGCTCAGATTGTTAGTTGGGGTCATCCTTGTAGGTCTCTGGACATTTCTCTAGAGTCAGTTTTCTCTTCAAACCTATAATGGCTCCCTCTTTTATGGTGTGTCTCTCTCCCTTTTTTTTCTCTCATCTATTCCTCCCCCTGACTCTCCTCTCCTCCCCTTCTCTTTCTCCTAGCTCCCTCTCCACTCACTGTCCCCTCCTAATATGCTCAGATCTTGTCCCTTTCCCCTTCTGTGAGGGACCTTGTATGAATCTCTTAGGTTCCTTCTTGTATCCTAGTTTCTCTGGTGGTGTGAATTATAGGCTGGTGATCCTTTGCTCTATGTCTAAACCAGCATTGGTCCGACTCAGACCCCCTGAACATGGGTCTCGGTCAGAAGTCCTGGGCAGTCTAAGGGACATCTGACAGTGGAACCAGGATGTATTCCTGGTTCACAAAAGGACTTTGGGAGCACATTCCCCATAGAGGGATACTCCTTTAACCTAGAGGCAGGAGGGAGGGCCTAGTCCCTACTCCAAATGACTTGACAGATTTTGTTGATCCCTCCTAAAAGGCATCACCCTCCCTGTGGAGTGGTGGTGGTGGGGATGGGAAGGGAGGGTGGCCGGGGGAGGGGGGAGCATGGGAGAGAGGGAGAGTGGGGATCAATATGTAAAATAAGAAAATAAAAGAAAAAAAAAAAAAAAGAATAGCTAAATAGCTCAGGGCATTCCTCCTACTGACCTTTTCACCCTGGCTACGTGCCATACCCTGCTCACATCCTGCCTACGGTCCTATATAAACTTCCCCCGAGAAAATAAAATTTGTCAGCTTGATCAGAATACTGTCTTTCTGTCCAGTCCTTCTTTCTTGTCCCCCATTCTCTCCTCACTGACTGTCCTGCAGGTAGGGGGAATAGATGAAAAGAGCAGCCATAAAACTCAACAAAATTGCCTTGGGATACAGCTCAGTGGTGGTAGCATGTCTGCCTAGTATGTGTGAGATACTGAGGTCAAGCCCTAGAACTGAGCAGGGTAAGAATCAATGAAATGAGTGTCTGAGCAAAAGCCTCAGTAATGTGAATATGTTGAATGTCTGCCCATCCCTTTTTGTAAATTTTAATTTTTTTTGGTGTTGAGAATCTGATGGGAGATGTCATTCTATAAATATGTTTCTCTTACTGGTTAATGAATAAAGCACTGTTGGCCAATAGGAAAGCAAGACAGGAGGAACTAGGAGACAAGGAGGAGAGAGGAAGGAGTAAGGAGGAGTCAACATGGAGAGAGTGGAGAGAGCAGAACCGCCAACCCCATCTCTCTGGCAAGATAAAACCACGTGGAAGTACTTAGATTAATAGAAATGGGTTAATAATTAAGACAGAGCTAGCCGATAAGAAATTAGTACCTGGCCAACAGCATTTATATCAAATACACAGTCTCTGTGTGTTAATTGGGGCTGACATGGCGGCGGGACAAGACCGGCAGGGAAAAACCTTACTCTAACAAGAATCCAACCCTAGCATCACTAAAGTGAGGCAAGTGCTCTACCACGGAGCCACTTTTGCAGCTGAATGTTATCATTTTTATTGGGAAAATTATTACCACAGATTTCAGCGAAACAAGTATATCTGTTTCTGTGAAGACGTAACAGGCTTTATGTTTCACTTTGCTTTTGGATGAACATTTCACAAAGGTAAAAGCCAGAAATCAACTCAGAAGGTAATTATGCTTTTAAGAGCATCTTTATTTAGAATTCTACCCACAATGTCTCTTACAACAGCTCAAATACCTACACCAGAGAAAGGACTATAAAGGGAAAATTAGTCATTTGAACTTTTGTTATTAAAGAAACAAACCCAGCCTCCTCTCCATCAGGTACAGTTCACACACACCAGGATCACTATTAAAATAAATAGATGGCTCATCAGACAAGCAGGGAATAATAGAAGTGTCAAAATGCTGAGGCTGGTTAATTTAAAAGCACAAACACATACAGATTGAACTCATTCTCTGGGAGTTACAGCTTAACTAAGACAAAATAATAAATTAGTGTTAAATAAGTGAAAAACAAATTATTTATAGAGCGTATCCTGAACAGGTTCCTCAGATCAGCCTCGGTAAAGATCAATAAACAGACCAAGTTACTTGTTTTAGTTTTCTTGATCCTACTAACTGCTCCAAGACTTCTCGTGAATGATCTATAAAGAGAACAATCAATATATTAATTTATAATGACAAAAGATATTTAATATTTCATATGTAAATCAATATAAGCTGGGTGTGATAATGCATGCTTGTAATAATAGTACTTGGGAAGTATAGGTAAGAGAGTCAGGAATTTAAGGAGACCCACCTCATGAGATGCTGTCTTAGCATAAAGAAAAAGCAAAATCTAGGTGTGATGATGGCTATTACAAGGTTACTGGAAGAATTAAAAACAACATGAAATATAAAGCACAATGGGGCTGGTGAATGAATAGCCTGACCTCCTTTAAACTCACACTAGATGACATGCACTCCTCTGCACACAAACAAATAAATGTAATTTGTAAAGCACATTAAAAAGTTATTTATCTTGCTGGACATGGTGGTATGTACCTTTAGTACCAGCCCTTGGGAGGCAGAGGCAGGTGGATCTCTGTGAGTTTGATGCGAACCTGGTCTACAAAATGAGTTTCAGGAAAGTTAGGGATACACATAAAAACTCTGTTTTGAAAAACAAACAACAAGAAATGAATTACTATACTTGTGTGCCTGGTGCCCATAGAAGCCAGAAGAGAGCATCGGATTCCCTGGAATTGGAGTTATAGACACCATGCAGGTGTTGGTAATTCAACCTGGGTCCTTTGGAAGAGCAGCCAGTGCTCTTAACCCCTGAGCTAGATCACCAGCCCTGGTAAATAAGTGTACTTTTAAAATCCAAAGCATAGTATACAACTGAGTAACTCATTAATAATTAATGTTACTCTTCACTATCATTAGAATAGTGAAATTATTTTTTCTTTTGAGATATTCATTTTTTATAGCTCAGGCTGGTCTATATAGTGAGAGACTGTACTAAAGAAAGAAAGAAAGGAAGGAAGGAAGGAAGGAAGGAAGGAAGGAAGGAAAGATATTGCACACTTCTAATTTTAGTACTGGTATGGATCTCAGTGTATGACTCCTGGAGGACAACTAAGATTATCTCTGGCTTTCACAGGCACACAGACATGTACATATAACCCTCCCCTCCACACACACACATGTGCACTTCACACATAGGAACAAACAGCATTTTTAAAAAGTAAATTAAAAATAAAAAATACAGATTTCAGGTTAGAAGTGTAAGTTAATGGTACAGTGCTTGCTTAGCATATGCAAGGTCCTGGGTACAACTTCAGCATCCAACAAACAAAATCACATGTTAATAGTAATGAAATGGACAAAGATAGCACACAAAGAACTATTGTTCAAAGCTGGAGAGCCTCTATAGAAGGGAAACACTTTTCAGCTCATTCTGTTGAAGGCCACTACTATCGTGACATCAAATACAGTCAAAGATATCACAAAAGAAAGGGAGTTAGGAAGGAAGGAAGGAAAGAAAATGAAAACAAATCAAGACCTCCTATGAATATAGACTCAAAAATCATCAACACAATGCAAATGCATTTGGTCCAACTTCAAAAGTCTCCACAGTTTTTCAGTCTCAACACTTTAAAAGTTCACCGTTCAATTCTAAGATTCAAAGCAATCCCCCAATTCTAACCCCCTACAGGGCATCTCTACATAGCCCTGTAGTCTTTGAACTTCCTATACAGACCTGGCTGGCCTCAAATTCAAACTGCTTGGTTCTGCCTCTGAAGTTTCAGAATTAAAGGTGTGTGCACCCAGTGTACTCTCTTAATTGTAAGCCTTGTAAGATAAAAAAGCAAAGTATATACTTTCAGCTTATAAGAGCACAGGATATACTTGCCATTCTAAGAAGGGAGGAACAGTGACATTGTGAGGAAATACTACACTAAATAGGGACAAATTCCAAATGTTGTAGCTCCATGTCAGATGTCAGGACTTAGACGGCTCAATCTGTCTGGCATTATTGCCTAGAACTTACTTCTCTCTCTAGGGCTGGCTCCACTCCCTGTCTGCAGCTCTCCTTTGCAGATGTCTCAGGCTCTAGCACCTTTAACATCTTGGGTTCAACAATATAATCCAGGCTTAACTTCTACTTCACAAAATGGAGGCTAGTACTTTTTTTTTTTTTTTTTTTTTTTTTTTTTTTTGCCTCTAAACTCAGTTTTTTTGGGGATAGTCCTTTATTTTGCCTCCATATGTATGCATACCCCCCACCCCCTGGGTTGTATTTTTTTCTTAAATTTTCATTATCTTTAAGTGTTATGGTATTTATTTCATTTTTAAGCATTGAACAAAATTTTATTACACAAAGGTTGTCACATAATTGGATACTTCTCTACTTGCTATGGTATTTATTTTAAGCTGTTTGGGGCCAGTGAGATGGCTCCATGAGTAAATTTGCTTGTCACTGAGACTGGAAGTTTGATTCCAAAGCTCATATGGAAGAGGGAGAGAACTGACTCCAGCAAGTTACCTTCTGACTTCACGTCTACCATGGCAAGTGGACACATATACAAACAAATATTAAGCTTTTGCCTGAGAGTCATTTTTCTCATTGACTATAATTTTTTCCTGACTCGGTTTCTATTAAAAATAGAAATACCAGTTTGATTATTCCCAGATGATAACCAGAACGATATTTAAGGTAAAATTAGCAGAGATAAATTTATAACATGTTGTATATGCAAGCTATCCCTAGACAAACAGAAAAGCATATCAAGACAGAGCTACTTCTGCTAATAGCTGAAAACAAGAAACCTCTGGTCCACAGACTGTTCATTTCAAAGTTTGATGCCAGCCTACTTGCTCATGACTTTCAGATTTTAGAATCCATAGAACCTTATCAATTATAAAATAAGAAAGCATTAAAACAGGAAGCTGGAGAGATAGCTCAGTGGTTAAGAGTATTTGCTACTGAAAGGATAGAAAATATACAACCTAGCTTTCCCATGACCACTGGAAATTAGAAGTTTAAAAACACCCACCAGCATGTATTTGAAAACCATCCTAGCCATATGTAAAACTCAGAGAAAAGGGAAAACATGAAATGGTCCAGTCATGATGACCATGACCGATTTCTGAGAAATGTTGTTATCCACAACAACAGTCTGGTTTCTGGACATGGTTATGGACCATCCTGTCCACAAAGAAAATTAATAACTAAAAGATACGGGACTCATGACAAGAAGGGAAAACCAGAAAGAATGAGTGCTTCTGCCAATAGATATAGATAGCTCCCTGACTGGAGAGGACATTCTCCCTGCCCCCCCCCACATTATCTTAAGGACAAGGCCACTGAGCCCACTGGTCCTAGAGAAAGAAAACCCCCTAATCTTGCAGGTGCGCTAAACAATCCCACCTTGTAAAAACTGTATAGTCTATGAAATTTCTGTAACCTTGGAAGCCTTATTAACCATCTAAGTTTTGAACTGTCCTACAACCTTGCTTCCCTTGTTTTTAGGCCTACTGAAAATAACAGGAACTGCTATTCTAGCTTTGAAAACAAAATCAAACAAAAACCTAGCCTTGCTAGCTTTGATGTAAATCCTATAAAATCTGTCTCAATTCTGCACTAGGGGTCCTCAGTCCTCTATCCTTGCGTGGCGTATGGCAGTGGATCCCAACTTACTGGAATAAAATCATAAAATCCTCTTGCTAATTGCATCAAGAATGCTTCTCGTGAGTGATTTGGGTGTCACACCTTTCCTGAGTCACTCAAGTCTTTCACTACTCTTACAGAAAACTTGAGTTTACAACTGCCTGTACCTCCAGTTCCAGGGGATCCAGTGCCCTCTCCTGGTTCTGAGGGCACTGACATACATTTACACACACACACACACACACACACACACACACACACACACACACAGTCTTTTTTTAAAAAAAAGTATTAAAGTGGGAAAGAGTTAGAAATTTAGAAATCAAAGCATTTCTTTTGAGATAGCTGTGACTGGAGTATCAGTAAGAATTCTGAAGGTGTTTTTTATTTCACCTCGCCTATTAAGAATGACTCTTAAGTCCCCTTGAAGAGTGTAGTATGTCCTTGGAGCTTGAGAGCACTGTATGCTGTCCAGGAAGATGAAGAGAGGACCAAGGTTGAGAAATACCTATTCTTACTATTTAAGCACAGATTTTTCCCTTAGACAGAAGGGAACTGCTGTGGAGTTGTAACATCACATAGTAAACCTAGGTAGCAAATCCTTAATCTTTGATGGCTTCAAGAATGCAATCTGCTCCTTTGCCCCCAGGTCTAGAGTTCTGGACTAGCCTAGGCTTAACGATAATCATAACAATGATAATAATAATACACAAGAAAAGTAAGAGTTACTTTATAAGCACCTCTACTTATTTAATATATAAGCTAAGTACATATATAACTCAATGGCTAGACTGATTTTTTTGTTGCTGTTGTATATGTAGTACATGTGTGTAGGTGGACATGTGTGTAGAAGCCTAAGGTTGACATTGGGTGTCTTCCTGACTGCTCTCCACCTTACATATCTGATCCTGGAGGTCGCCATTTTAGCCAGTTTGGCCAGTCAGTTTCTTCCAGGGATTCCCTGTCTTTGCCTCCTGTGTGTGCATAAGGACTACAGGTGTAATCTGGGGAACCAACTCTGGGCCTCATTCTTGTGCAGCAAGAGCTTTACCTGCTGAGCTTATCTCCTCAGCTTTCAATGGATACACTTTTTGACATAGTGATATTTAAGATAGGGTGTTTTTAGCCTAGGATAGCCTAGAATTTACTACATAGCTCAGGTTAACCTTGAGTAAGAAGCCATCCATCCTACGTCAACTTTATGAGTGTTGGGATTACAGGATGATGCCTGAGTTAAATTGCTTCTCGCTCCCCCAGCACACCTAGACAGGGCTTCTCTATGTAGCACTGGCTATCCTGGAACTCACAAGATCCAGCTGCCTCTGCCTTCCAAGTCCTGGGGTTAAAGGTGTGCTCCACAGCTACCACCACACCCACCCTGGTGTTGCAGGATTATTTGATTATTCTGTGAACCCCAAGTTTGAGTTAATTAAATAAAACCCTGGGTCAAGAGGTAGAGCCAACAACTAGTTGACAGGAAGTACTCATAGACAGTTTGAGGAATCTGGGAAATACACAAATGCATAGGAAATAGTAGGGAGGGACTTTGAGTGGCAGTCTCTTTGAGTGGTTTGGGACTGTGGAAGAGACAATCTCTTGCTCTGTTGATAACTCCCAAGTCTTCATTGGTAAAATAGAATGATGTAAACTTAAGAGATGGTTCTGCCAGGCCTGAGCCTGAGCAGCAGGGCAGTGACCCTGAAGCTGCAGTCAGTAGCTGAAACAGTAGTATTCAAGTGCAGCCACTGTGCTGACGACAAAACAACACCTGGGTATTAAATTGTTCTTGATCTCTATTTCTACACCTTGAGTAAGCAACAGTCAACTGGTCATTTACCGTATTTTACAGATGTAATAAACTTGACATTTTTATTGTCTGCATAAAGTATCATCTTAACACTATGATCATGACCATTGTTGGCATCGTAGTCCTTATGTAGGTAACACTGAACCTTAATCCACCAGTTCCTGCTTTGAGATCGCAACAGGTCAGATAATCACCAGTAAAAGCCTATGAAGGAGGCACAGCACTGCATCATTTTACTGATTAGTACAATGAATAATGGAACTGAAGGGCTAAGGGATTTTCTCAAGGGTCTACAAGATTTAAATACAAGCAACCTGTCAGACTGACCTGTTATTAGGGGGCAGCCGTGGAAAAGAAGTATACATATCTGAGGACAGGCAGTCAGGACAGCTTCTACAGCCTTATCAGTTAGATTTATACAATATCCCATGTTAACCTCCTATGTAGAAAACAAAATGAAAGAAAAGAATTTTAAAACTGGATCTACAATAACAGCACGAAAAAGTTTGGAAAATAATTTTATATATATAAAAAAAACAACAAAAAAACAAAACAAAACTAAAGTGACCATGGTAACACCATCTTGTCCTGCCTCTGCCTCCCAGTGCTGGGATTAAAGCACATGAGCTACCACAAACACACCTTAAAGCAACAACAACAACAACAAAAGACAAATGTCCATTTGGTGTGTTTGGCTTGCTGTATGTCTGTATGAAGTTGGATCTACTGGAACTTGAATTACAGACAATTGTGGGCTGCCGTGTAGGTGCTGGGGATTGAACCTGGGTGCCGTGTAGGTGCTGGGGATTGAACCTGGGTCCTCTGGAAGAGCAACCAATGCTCTTAACCACTGAGCCATCTCTCCAGCCTTGGAACATAATTTTTTTTTTTTTTTTAAAAAGGAGAAAAAAAAAAGTAGGATGAAAATCTGGGTATAGAATTATGGGGAGATTGAGGCAGGAAGACTGCTGCAAATTCTAGGCCAGTCCAGGCTCAAAATATAAAGGAAAAACAAAAATTCAAACAAACAAACAAACAAACAAAAACCTCTAAAAGATAAGAGGGCCAGAGAGGAAAGATGTCTCAGCAGACAGAGGCATGCCATGAGAACCTGAAGAAGTGAATTCTTCAGAATCAATGTAAACGTGGAAGGAGAGAACCAAACATTCCCTGACACCCTGCCTGCCAATAATCATATTTTTTTTTCCTTGAGGATAAAATAAAGTTTAGTCTTTTCATAGATATTTAAAGATTACCTCTAATTGTTTGGCACATGGTCCACTAACAAGCGCAAGCACACCACTGTCAGACACCTGAGCAAAAGAGAAAAGGAATACCCTGTGATGGAGAAAGAGAATTTCTAAAGTGCATTGATAATGAAAAATAATTGCCTCCCATTCAGCAAACATGAATTTCAGTCATATATTCTTCCCATCTTTGTTACTTACAATAGTTAACAGAAATATGTAATTTCTAGTACAATTATTAACCACCTGTGTCCATGTAGCATGAAAGAAATTGACTCCTGGAGTTGTTTAACCAAGTGAGCTTGATGCCTCCTAACAAAGGACTACACTTTCTGTTTACTGAAAACACATCAAACATGACATAGGAGTGAATTTTGTTTAATCCTTTACAGGATTTTACAAGGGAAGAAGTAATTTCTCTGACCCCATAGTCCTAAGAACAGCAAGCAAAAGCACAACACATGTTGTCATACGTTATACACAGACACACATTGTTTTGAGTTAGGGACATGGAAGGATTACAAGGGAGAGATATACCTTATCCTGAGTCACGGCATAGAGTGGTTATGAGTAAGAAGTAAGGATTGTAGGTTGAGATCAAAGCTATGTGTTCACCTTAGCTTTTAGAAGTTGATTTACATGGAGAATACAAAGATTATGTTGTTTTTCTTAAAGGTAAATTATATTCAAACAAGCTGAATATACAGGTATATGCTATACCTGAATATACAGGTATAGCATATGATTAAGCTGGTTACAAGGTTGGGCAAATGTTCTATTTCTGAAGGCAAGCTACAAGAGGAATTCCAGAAAAAAATCATTCTCATACCACTTGTACCAAGAGACGGTAAAAAAAAATTTCAATAATAACAATAGAACTAATTATGATATTCTGATTAGCCATAGAAAATAACTGAGACAGCACATAATTTGTGTCAAGTTTATATCTCATTTACCTGAGTAGCTGAAAAGTCAACACACTGCAAAACTGGGCAGTTTTTTCCTAATGCATGTAAGGACTTATCAGTAATACTTAAGCAGCCACCCAAATCAATGATCTTTAGCAGCTGGCAATTGAGCGCAAGAGCAAGGACTCCTTCATCAGTGACATTGCAGCACCCTTTCAAAGAAATTTCATGAAGGTCAGAACAGGATGAAGCTACAGCTTTTATTCCTAGGGAAAAACACAATTACGATCAGTGAACTATATGGTTATAAATGTGCATTACAAAATTAAAAACGCCCCAAAATTATCAGGATAGAATTTCTTCAAGCATCAGTTGGACAAAGACTTCCTCTCTGAGATATACATACAGGCAGGCTTACTGGAAGCCTGTAGGAACAGACACAGAGGCTGACTTTATAAAGGCAACTTCAGTCCTAAGCCCTTTTGTTCCTGATCTAATGTTGTTAGGTAACCTCTGTGGATGCATGTTAGACATACCTAACTTGACAAAAAATAGACTCCAGACTTGGCTCTAATAATTACCATACTAGGAACACAGGAACACAGTAAGATGCTATCTAAGTCCAATGATCAGAGTTTCCTTGCTTTATTTTAAACCAGCAATATGATTTATGCCCAACAAATGTAGTCATGTGATGCAATGCTTTACAGTACTTTTGTATTTTAAAAATCATTAGTTTTTTTTTTTTTCCTGGAAAACTAGAATCAGTATTCTAGGTTACTTATATTTAGTTCAGAATAAACAACTTCTTATTTCCTTCAAATAAGGTCATTGTTTTGCATCATTATAAAATTGGCAAATGCTCGAGCCGGGTGATGGTGGCGTATGCCTTTGATCCCAGCACTTGGGAGGTAGAGGTAGGCAGATCTCTGTGAGTTCAAGACCAGCCTGGTCTACAAGAGCTAGTTCCAGGTCAGCCTCCAAAGCCACAGAGAAACTCTGTCTCAGAAAAACAAACAAACAGAAAACAAAAGAAAAATTGGCAAATGCTTTACCACTGGGCTATAGTGTGTGTGTGTGTGTGTGTGTTAAATGTGACTAAGAGGGGTTTCTTTTTTTTTTTTTTTTTTTTTTTTTTTTTCAGACAGGGTTTCTCTGTGTAACAGCTTTATCTTTCCTGGAACTAGCTATGTAGACCAGCGTGGCCTTAAACTCAAGAGATCTGCCTGCCTCTGCCTCCTGAGCACTGACTGGGATTAAAGGGGTATGCCACCACTGCCTGGCAGAAAGATTTTCATTTTAACAAACTGCAACTGTATGCTAGTCATTTTCAAAGTAGTCCATTCTACAACAGGCCGAGTACATCCAGGACAAGGTGTAGAAGCAAGGAAAGTAGATTTACGGAGGAAGCAGTTTTGTTAGTGGTGAGGGTTAGTGGGTGAATTCTTAGGGGTAAAAAGCCTAGATGAAGTCTTCTATTAGGTATTTCCAAGTTCAGAGACCAAGTAAGAAATTAGTTCTACTAACTTAGAGGCTTTTCTTGGTAGGCAAGGGCTATGGGGAGGGATAAAGAGTTTGCCATCATGCATCATCCTGTGTTCCTTTCTTTTTCTCTGGCCTGAACAGCACAATGAATGTAGACCTTCTGTAGCTATTTCTTTTATTTATATATTCATCTACCCCCTCTTCCTCTTTCTTTTCAGACAGGGACTCACTGGGCATTCCAGGCTGGCCTTGAACTCACAACAATCACCCCGCCTTAGCTTCTAGAATGCTGGAATTACAAATGTGAGTCACCAAGACTCGCTGGCTTCCTGTCTTAGACATGTTCTGCATGTTAACTAAAACTAAGGAAGGGCATTATAAAGGCTAGATACTCTGGGTTCTACGGCTCTAAAGAAGATTTGGCAATTAACATCTTTTCAGCAAAAGGATAAAAGGAATGGAGAGGCAAAGGGAAAGGAACAGGACAAATCCAAAGGATTAGCCCTGTTAGATACTTATTGTGGACTGAAGTTTCTGTTCCACCTGGTCCCGCAGTTGTTTTAGTCCCAAATAAACTGTTCGACCGATGGCTCAGACTTCTTACTGTCTAGCTCTCTCTTAATTATTAACCCATTTCTATTAATCTGTGTATCTTCACATGGCCTTGGTTTCCTGGTGATGGCCAGGCCTGTTGCTCTGCCACGGTAGAGGGTCTTTCTAGAGACTCACTCTGTTTCTCTTCTCAGAATTCTCCTAGTCTAGTAGCTCTACCTATATTTCTTGCTTGGCTACATCCTGCCTGTCCGTTGGCCAAAATGGCTATTCATCAACCAATAAGAGAAACATACCCCATCGCCTATGAAGATATACTTATTTTTCTAGTGATATTGAAATAGGCTTTTGTTAAAACTACTTTTATTAAGGACTACCTAAGGCTGGAGAGATGGTTCAGAGGTAAAAAGCACTGTCTGCTCTTCCAGAGGTCCTGAGTTCAATTCCCAGCAACCATATGGTGGCTCACAACCATCTGTAATGAGATTTGGTGCCCTCTTCTGGCCTGTAGAGATACATGTATGCAGAATAAATAAATAAATCTTAAAAAATATATATTCACTCCGACTGACAAGGCAACTAAAAGCAGGATGCAAGCCTGACATCTTTGCCCTTGTTTTATATCTATAACTTTTACTTTTGAGGGAGATAACATGGGTGATATAGTTCAGCCAGGGACTCTATCTGGTTTTGATTGCATACGCATCTTCCCCGTACAATAATGCACTTGGCAGCTCAGCTCCTTCACCTACATTCTGTGCACAAATGTGTCTAGCAACCTCAGAAAATTTTAAGACTCCCACCTCCGTGGGGCTCAACTCTGAAAAATACTACAGACCCTCTCCAAGACCCCTGTAACAAGTGTGTTTCCAGTGTATCCAGGTACAAAGAATAGAGGGGTTAATTCAGGATGCAGTGGTTTGCTGTACATCACCATAAGGCAAAATTGTGTCCTTCAGTAAACTTTCATGGAGAATACCCTACTTACCATTTTGTGCCTATGCATAATTGGGCACAGAAGGGAAATTATGGGAAGGGACATGCACAGTAGAAAAAAATCAACATATGACTTAATCTAGCAATCAAAACAGAAAACCGCCTAAACGACACCTCTTGGTAATCAGCCCTTGTTCAGATTCAACTGATGCAAAAAACACTACTCTTATCTGAAATGGGTAAGAGATCGTTTATTCTAGAGCCTGATATGAATGATCATGGCCCTTAACACTGCTTCAGGTTATCCTCAGCTTCACATTCCAAATTAACAGTTTCATGGTATTTTTTTTTAATAGTAACATAACTAAGAAAATCCTGAATTAGGGCACTTTTAAAGTGCATCGGTGGACACATTACGCAGGTGGGTTATGGAACGGGGGCACCAAAACATGGAAATCATACCTAGCCTCAGATGCTGCCTGTTGGCACTCTCAGCTTTTGGATTGGTGGAAACAAGGAGTTTGTTTTTACATTCCAAAGGATTTATCTTTACACACGGAGGAGGGCCATACATGTCTGTTAAGAGGGCTAAAAGTAATTGTAATTTGACTCTGGACATACAACATTACAACTTTGGACAATCACTGAAGTTCTAATCAGTTCATAAGTGTTTCAGAAGGTTCAGTGCAAGGTGTGGCTCTTTCCAGAACTTTCCCTTACAACTTTATAAAAAGAAACTCCAGGCTGTAGCTTGGGTCCCTTAAATACTCTTGAGTGGTCCATAGTCAACCCTGAGATTATATCTTTCTATAATCTGCACTTTGGCCCCATTATTAATAAAATTATCATACTTCTTTTGCAAGTCTGTGTGAGTCATCCCCCCCCTTTACTTCTTTGACTAAGAGGCCAAGAACTAGAAACACTTGGCTCTGACATACTTAAAGCAGTGACTGAAAGTACATGATAATTGCCCTAAACCTGTAGCCATCTTTGATTTAAAGCAGAGTCAAATCTCAGAGGGCAAACTATTTGAGAATAGGAGAATTACTCATGAAGGTGAGGCTTCACTCTGTAGTAGGAGTATCATGTTGTAGGAAACAGATTGGTTCCCTTTGTTACCTTGTGGTACCAGAGCAGAACTGGCCAGTAACAGGTGAAACCTTATCTTGATCAGGACTACTTAATTAGGCATATGTCTTGCTATCTTACCCTACATCTTTCTCTACTTAAGCCCAAAGCTTGTGTCAGAACCCCCAAAGATGAACTTGGGATCACTGGACCTCTTTATTTGCTCCTCTTTCCAATGTACAGTGATCAAATCTACTTTCTCTGGTTGTCATCATTACTCATTTCCTTCATTGGTAATTTGGCTTGGGTGGCAGAGTCTAGATTTCTGGGGCTGCTAGAGCTGGGCTACTGACCTCAAATTCCAAATGTATTGGGGTAAAAGTTGTATTACCAAAATAACTGCTAAATGTATAACCAAAGCAACTACTGTGTTCTGTCAAAACAAATGTTTCAAGGTCCCCTAACCTACACATAACAATGACACTATTGTGGTTTTTATCTTTATAAATACTGCATCTCTGAACATCTGGTTGAGAATTCTTTGTGACAAGAGACAGCTCTGGCTTAAATAGAGGACTCTTATTTGGCCTTCTACTAGTGATGGTTTGTAACGTTTTCACATATTCCTGAGTTTTGTGAGCCACAGTGACAAATTATTGAATCCTGAGGAAAGTTGATGGGTTGAGACCTAGAAACCACCAAAGTGTGAATTTGAGAGTCTTTATTTAGCTGGAGAGAAATAGTCCCACAGAGCAGAGCAGCCTCAAATGCATTTTAGGGGGAGCTTTTAAAGTAGAAAAAAAAAAAAATCACAGAAAAACAAAATTCTAGTTGCCAGCTGCAGGGGGAGTAAAGCATGAAAGCAAGCAGTTTAACAGAAGCCAAAAACATGCAATTAGCTGGGGCTTTTGATTCTGAGTTTCTAGAACAGGGCTGGTTACTTTCCCTTGGGACTTTCCACTGCAGGGACAGGAAAGGGTAGAGTCAGTTAAACCAAACATGGCTCCAGCTGAGACAACATGGAGGAACCTTTGCCCTGTCACAAGGAATAAGTTGCAGAAATTCTGTATAGCTGATTAATCAGAAGTACCAACAGGAGGCCAGGTCTTGAGGACCGGCATATGAACTGGAGACAGTCTTGCAAAGCAGACTTAGCTGTGGGCTGTGATACTAACTCCAAGTAGATAATGGCAGAACTGAAATGGTAAGAAGTACAACTGGGGCTAGCAAGATGGCTCAGTAAGCAAAGGTCCATGCTGTCAAATCCCTGGGATCCACATGGTGGGAACAAAGAACCAACTCCCCAAAGCTCTGCTCTGACCTCCACAGGGAGGTACACAGCCAGGAAATAACAATGCAAGAACGACCCAGCTGGTATATGGAGAGTAAGATAATTGCTTCCTATACAGAAACATACTTATTTATATCAGAATGGCTGTGCTTTTTTCCAGGGCTCTTTTTTAGTGTGTGTGTGTGTGTGTGTTTTTTTTTTTAAACATTTAAAAACATTTGTTTAAAGGATTGTAAGTATCCCAAGAGGGAAACCAAAATGATTGGGAAATACAATCAACTAGCCTGCCTGCCTGCCTGCCTTCCTTCCTTCCTTTCCGTTGAGACAGTCTCATAACAGAGCCCAAGTAGCCAGGAACTTCAGGTCCTCCTGCCTCAGACTTCTGAGTGTTGGGATTACAGGTGTGTACTACCATATCCAGCTAAGTACTTCTTTATTATACTAAAAGAGAAAAAAGTTCAAATCCTGAACTGAAAAATTATCTATACTAGAAAAGGAAAAAAAAAAAAAAAATCAACAACAACAACAAAAATTAACCAAATATAAAAATCCACTATTTCATATAATTACTCTGAGAAAATAGTTTGGATATAAAACATGTACTGCACAGTCATTTTTAAATTTTATAAGTACAGGTGTTTTTCCTGAATGTTTGTCTGTGCAGCATGTGTATGTGGTACCCAAAGAGTTGAGAAGAAGGTATCGGATCCTATGGAGCTGATGCTACAGCCATGTGGGTGCTGGAACTGAACCTGGTTCCTTTATAAGAGCAGCAAGTGCTCTTAACTGCAGAGTCACCCCCCTAGCCAGTCAGGGATATGTAGTGAGATCCTACCATAACAAGCAATAAACAAACAAATAACAAGCAAAGTGCCTTTACCACGATGGAGGTTGAGGCAAGAGGATTAGTAAGAGTTCCAGGTTAAACTGGTCTACAAAGTGAATACCAAGCTGGCCAACAGAAACATACTAAGACCCAACCCTAAAAACCAAAACAATGGTTTTCGTTTTCATTTTGTGACAGTTTCATTGTATTCCAGGTTGACCTCAAACTGGCTATGTAGCTCAGGCTGGCCTTAAATTCTTGATCCTCCTGCTTCTACCTCCCAATATAATATACCCCACAGGCTTTTGTTATCACACCTGGCTAACAACAAAAACCTAAACTTAAATCTTAACCAAATATCACCTGCCCATGTCTTACTATACAGGCAAAATGTTTAAAATATTGCAGTATTATTTCAAATATGTTTAAAATATAAGGCAGGGACTTAACATGTTTCTTAAATGGTTATCAACAAGAATTCTATTTGCATTTTTTCCCTTCTTACTCTGATTTCTTTTTTTAGTCTGAATAGCTTTACTGATAATTTATACATACATACATACATATTTTAACTTCATATGCTCTTGCTGTGTAGGCACAGACTAGCCTGAAACACACTATGTAGAGCCTCAAATATGCAATGATCTTCTTTTCTCTGCCTTTCTGAGCTCATATTCTCTATCTCTCTCTTTTTTTTAAAAAATTAATTAGCATACAAAATAATGTTTCATTTTAACGTTTTTATACACATATACCCGCGTACCTCGCTCACATTCTTCTCTAACTTCTCCTCTGCCCTTATATTCTAAGGTATTTTTCTTCTTTGCTCCAAAGTTATATCAGGTACTAAGTAGAGGCCTGCTCATGTACTCAGTGATCATAAACATACCTTCTGAAGTTATGCTATTTCTATGTTCTCTGGAGGATTTTAGATTTAGTGCCTTCAGTTTTCTGCATTTACACAGGTGCTGGAGAGCCAAGTCTGAGATGTCACAGCTCCTCAGATCTAGTCTTTGGACTTCAGGATGTAACACCTGTAACAAATACATGATTTTGAAAAAAAAATTAAAAAAAAAAAAAGACTTTTGCAACTCTAAGCTATCTCTCTAGCCCCCAAATTAAGTTTTCTGTAAGCATGTATTCCATAGTTACTGATTTGGTGGTTTTAACAGGTGGTTGATGAGAAATATAGCCAAGAATGTAGATGTTAACCCATGTAGAGAAGATAAAGCAGGAAAAACAAACAAACAACAAAAACAAGTTATTTCTAGCTGTAATTGCAACATTCAGTGCTTAAAGTCTTCAACACTGAAATAGCTGATGCAGAGAAAGGTCCCTGAAGACCACAGTATTGGTTATCTTCTACTGGCATCTCTGACTCACTCAAATGGACCTGTGCTTCTAAGACCAGATCCTTTGAAACATTCTCAGTCAGATGACCTAATGCTAGGCAGTTTGTACCTGGGGTATAACCAATCCCTTTAGGATACATCTCTCTCCTTTACTGTCATTGAAAAACCTAAACAATTGCTCTAGCATTGCGAGCTCTTAGTTGAGTGAAAAAATCCCAATTTTGGAGGTCACATAGCTGAGCAATATAAGGTAGACAACACCACTAGCTTTGAGAAAAATAACACCTCTGCCTGTGGGTTGTATTAACAGTCACCTAGACTACAATGCAGGGACTCCTCAAGTATTGCTGCTAACAAATGTCTGATGGGTGAGTGGAATAGAAAGCAACACTTGACATCTGTCTCCAGATTATGTCTGTCTCCTTTATTATCTTCATCTTTGGGTTAAATCTTACTATATGTAGACATTCTGAACACCAGAAATGCAGGGTTAACTTGACTTAGAGTTGTCTAGTCTTTTCTCAGATCCACTTAGGGTTAAAGATGCCTACCAGGCACCATGATTAGAAATCCAAGATCACAAAAGGAATAGAAAGAGGTGATACCTGAGTTCCTGGAAGATCTTTGTCTATTCCCGGAAAATATATTTATCAGCCCCTCTACCCTCTCATTATCCCTTGCAGGTGAGAAGTTGATTTGTGAGCAAAGCTCCCACTTCTTCATTCTCTAGCCACTGGACACATTTTTGTGTTCTAACATTTGTATCTCAGATACTAGATATTACAGACAAGGTGTTTAGTTACAGGGTACTAGCCCTGGCTGGCCTGTTGCTCTCTACATAGACAGGCAGGCCTTGAGCTCATCTTGAACCATCTGCTTCTGCCTTCTTAATGCTGGGATTAAAGGCCTGTACCACCACGACTGGGCCTAGTATTACTTCTTTTAACATGTTTTTCAGTCTTTTGTTTAAAAATAATTATTACTATTACTATTACTATTACTATTATTATTATTATTATTGTGTGTGTTTTGTGTGTGTATGTCACAGTACATGTGTAGAGGTCAGAAGACAACTCTGGAGAGTCAATTCTCTCTTTCAACTGTAGGTTGAACTCAGTCCTGAATTCAGGTCATTGGGCTTACCAGTCAAGTATTTTCCCCACTGAACCCCAGCCTCTTTTTTGATTTTCTGAAACACTCTCATGTAACTCAGGCTAACCTCAAAGTCACTATTTAGACAAGACTGGCCTTGAATTCCTGATCTTCTTGCCTCAGCCTCCCAAATACTGGGATTGTAAGTAAACACCACCATGCCTTTTCATTGTTTTGAGGCAGGGTCTCTATATAGCCCTGGCTATCCTGGAACTCATTATCTAGACCAGACAGACCTGAAAAATCACAGAGATCTGCCTGCATGCTGGTATTAAAGGTGCAAGCCATCATGTCTCTCCTCACCATGCTCACCATGCCTTTTTAAGTTGAATAAAGGTGAATAAGGAGGCATGGCATTGGATCCCTAGGGACTAGAGTTACAGGTAGTTTATAAGGCTTCTGCTGTGGATGTTGGGTACTTAACTCTGGACCTCTACAAAAGTAGGAAGCACTTTTAATTACTGAGCCATCTCTCCATTCCCTTGTTTCCTCCTCCTCCTCCTTCTTTTTGAGACATACTGGCCTAGAATCCACTATGTAGCCCGGGCTGACTGGAAACTCATGGCAAATCTCCTGTTTCTGACTCCCGAGTATTGGGATTACACACATAATCTACTATGTCCAACTGTCTTTCATTGTTTGGAGTAGTTAGTACATGCCCATTGTTTTGGGGAGCTACTGTTCAGCGTTTCCTTGAGGCCAATAAATAATGGCCCAATTTCTAAGCAGGCAGATCTCTACGAGTTCAAGGCCATCCAGGACAGTGAGATCCTGTCTCAGAAGCAGCAACAACAATTAAAAAGGTTTTCATATATACTTAAGTGTAGGAAGGATGGGGATGGGAGAAGAAGAAAAGCAAGGAGAGGATGATAGAAGATAGTATACATCCAAGGGTGGGTACTGGCTTCTCAAGTCAGAGTCCTATTTTAAAATGACTAACAGTCTTAACTATATGCTCTTTGTTGTTGTTGTTGTTCAAAAAGTCTGAAATTAAATCTAAACAATGAAGCATAATTTTATAGTTACACATTCTTACCTCATTTATATTGGAATCTGTTATCCGGCCCCGAGTGCTCATTATTTTAATCAATCTATCTTTGATGTTGGGAGGCAAATATTTAATATCTGAGATATATCTGGAAATATTGACTATTAGGCACCGAAGACATCTGAAATACAAACACAATATAGTAGATTACACTGTATCTGAACTGGTAACTGACACCAATTTGCTTGTCAGCAGTTAGTCCTTTCATAAAACAGTATTTTTATTAACAGTTACAATTTTAGCTTGACAAGATTTATAATCACTGCCTATTTAAAGTTATATATGTTATGACATTTTCCTTTACCACTTACCCTCTGTATACCCGTTGTCAATATGCATTTTAAATTTTTGCTTTGAAACAGAGTCTCAAGTAGCCTATGCGTGCCTCTAACCCACTATTCTGTAGCACAGGATGACCTGGAACTCCTGGTCCTCCTGCCTTACAATTAGAATTCTAAGATAACAGGCATGCTGCCACCATACTTGCCTTTACTAAAACACATTTTAAGGAGAGCATGGTAGTGTATGCCTGTAATATAGCAACTGGGAAGTGGGAGGAGATCAAGAGTTCACAGCTGTCCTCAGTGAGTTGGAGACTAACCTGAGCTACATCAGACTCTGGCTCAAAAAAGCAAAACCAGGACTGGAGAGATAGTTCATCCTTTAAAAGCACTGGCTACTTTTCCAGAGGACCTGGGTTTGAGTCCCAGAATGCATATGACAGCTTATTGTAATTATAGTTCTGGGGAGGGATCTTCTGTAGCATGAATACTAAAAACCCAGTGAAGATCAGAAAAGCAAAGTAGTCTGTCAATAGCTCCTACCTCTACCAAGTCTGAAAATGGAGAGACCCTGTCTCCCTGTGACTCAGAACTGAATCTCACATGAGACCCTTTGTTTCTTCTTATATACTGCTCTAATGCTGGGGTTAAAGGCATGAGCTCTGTTAATCTTTCAGACTGATTCACTCTCGTGTAGCCCTGGGTGGTCTTGGACTCACGGAGATCCATCTGCCTCTGTCTCCTGAGTCCTAGGATTAAAGATGTGCACCACCACTGCCTGGCCTCTATGGCTAGCTTGTTTGGCTAACTTTGTATTCTGATCCCCAGGCAAGCTTTATTAAGTCATAAACACTATATCACAACAATGTTATGCCATCTTCTGGCAACCATAGACATCAGCTATGCATGTGGTGTACTGACATACATACATACATACATACATACAGAGCACCCAACCCATACACATAAAATAGAACAATTTTCAATAAATGTATGTGGGCAATGAATAACTAGAGAAAAAACTATAATCACAAAGATCCTGTGGAGAGTACAAATCAGTTACCTGCATATTCAATTATGAAACCAGGTAACCGCTAAGAGACCCTGATGCAGTTGAGGACAAGGTAACCAAGATTTCATAATGGCACATTGACTATTTCAGGATGAATGCACTTGATAAATACAGCTTGCAGGAAGGGCTCTCTGACCTATCTTTCCCTACACTAGCAAACCACATAAATCTCTTCAAGCAGGATGCCTTTCCTGAACCTTAACCCTAGAGACTGGACAGTATAGTTGCCAAAGGCCATACAAACTTCATACCCCTCCTTAATAGTTGCCACTGTCAGCTCTAGAGTTTATGCCTAGCTCAGACCTCTCTGTCCTGCTATTCCTTCACACAATATTGCTCTTTGTCAGAAATGTGCTAAAGCCTTTTACTTTGGCTATTTCTCTGAAAGAATAAAGAATCTTTAGAATGGGTGGAGGATTTCTTTAGCCTCTTTTAAAACAATGTGACCAACATGTCTTGTAGCTTCAAATTCCAGCTGATAAACTCATACCTGTTTCAAGTGATCACAAAATCTTCCTACAAATACCACTATATATACAGAATTTTAATTCACGAGTGATAATGATCATATACCTGTTATCATTTTTTAGTGCACTATTTTTTTTTCATTCTTCTTTTGGATATTTCCATCCTCCCCTTTCTGCCGTTATCCAACCCCTGTTAGTGTCATATATTAATCTATGTGTGTACAGACATGGCCTTTCTCCCCCATGCTTGTACACACAATCCCACACGAACATATAAAAGGGGTATGGTGAGAGAAGGTAGGATCATTTCCTAGAATAGCATCCCAGTATATTTACTTCTCAATATCTCCTTGATACTGGTTTTTGGAGACAGGGTTTTTTTCTGTGTAGCTCTGGAGTTTGTTCTGGAACTCACTCTGTAGACCAGGCTGGCCTCAAACTCAGAGATCTGCCTTCCTCTGCCTCCTAAGTACTGGTGTTAAAGGCCTGAATCACTATTGCTTGGTTAATATATAAAATATGCATTCTCAAAAATGTTTAACACAGTAATTTATGTGTAAGTGTCAGCATGAATATATGTGTGTCATGGTACACAGGTGAAATCCGAGACCATGCTACCACAATCACTCTCTTGTTTCACTGTGTGGCTCCTAGGAATTGAATTGGCTTGGAGACATGCATCTTTATTCACCCAGCCATCTCTCCAGTCTTTGGTATTTTCATTTTTTTCTTTTGAGTTGTGATATTAATCTAAATTATACATACATACATACACACACACACACACACACACACACACACACACACACACACACACCTCCCCCCAAAATATTTCTTCCTATTTGCTTTACTTTGCAAAGGTATTTTTTTGCTTTTGTTCTTTTGTAAATTTCATGCAGTCCTACATGACAATTCCTGGATCTATTTCTCTGAGTTATTGCACTCATATTCAGATGGTCTATTCATATGTCTATGCTTTCCTCTAGCAGTTTCAGAGTTTTGGGTCTTATATTAAGGCCTCTCTGATCCACTCTAAGTTGATTCTTATACGGGAAGATAGGGGTATAGTTTTATTTTTCTAAATGCTTTCCCAGAATCAGCTGCCAAAAAGACTATCTTTTTTTTTTTTTCTAATGTATATATTTGGCACTGTGTTAGTCAATGTTCTATTACTGTGAAGACATACCATGACCAAAGCAACTCTTCTAAAGAAAGCATTTAATAGGGACTTGCGTACAGTTTTAGAGGTTTAATTCATTATCATGGTGGCATGCAGGCAGTTGCTGGAGCGGTAGCTGGGAGCTACATCCTGACCCATAGGTAGAATGAGAGAGTGTCACTAGGCCTGGCTTGGGCTTTTGAAATCTCAAAGTCCAGCCCTCAGTGACACACTTCCTCCAACAAGATCACAACTTCTCATCCTAATCTTATTCACACTACCACATTCTACTCCCAGCCCCTAAAGGCTTGTAGCTATATCATAATGTAAAAATGCATTCAGTCTAACTTCACAAGTCCCCATAGTTTATCACAGTTTCAACACTGTTTAAAAGTCCCAAGTTCAAAGTATCTTCTGAGACGCATGGCAGTCTCTTAACTGTTAACTCCTCTGTAAAATCAAAATCAAAAGGCAGATCAGAAACCTCCAACAATGGCACAAAACATACATTACCATTCCAAAAGGGAGGAAAGAGAGCATAGCAAGGAAATACTGGAACAACTCAAGACCAAAACCAGCAGGGCAAACTCCAAATTCAGCTTCATTGACTGCAGCATATTTGTTTCTCGGTACACAGGTTTCCTTGGCAGGTATCCCACAAATCTGTCATTTGTCCCATAACATACTGGGGTCTCCAAGACAATCCAGGCTTCGTCTTCAGTTTCACACAATGACCTTTCTGGGCCTCTATAGAGGGACACCCCTGGCATTAGTGGCTTGCCTTAGCCACAGAGGGAGATTCCATAACCTCTTTCTTGTATCCTTGACTCTAAAGTTGGAAGCAAGTGCTCGAAGCTGCCAAGTTCTTCTGCTTGCTAGGGCTAGAACATGGCTACTTCACTGACATTTGCATGGGCTTTCTGTTGTTGATGCTTTCTTCACTGCTTAAGCGTTCCTTTAATTCTTTTTCATAAGTTGGGATGCTTGACTGGGTGGGGTCAGCATTCTCTTTTAGCATTCTCTTTATCCTATTTAGCACCAGGCTTTTCTTTATACTTTCTTATCTGCTTGAACACTGTGTTCTGCTTGGTCCTTTTTCATTATAGATGTGCATATAAAATGATTACTAATAACCACATAACATAGTCAATACTACTAGGCTGTCTTGAAATCTCTTCTGTCAAAACGATTCAATTTAGCCTCAGACAGATTTTTTTCTAGACAAGGGCCACATTCTTTGCCGAAGTATCCTAAGAATGATCTCTAGACCACTTACTAATGTCCTTTCCCTCCAAAACGTCTTACTGGGCACCCCACAGTTCAAACTACCCTCAATGTTCCACTAGGAGTAAGCCCAGTAAGCACCACTTAACACGTCCAATCACTTTTTTTAGCTCAAAATCCCAAAGTCTTCCGTATTTCTGCAAGAAACAGCATAGCCAGGCCTGTCTGGTAATACCCCACTCTCTGACACCAAAATTTTTATTAGTCAGTGTCTATTGCAGTGGTAAAATATCATGACCAAAAAGCAAGTTGGGGAGGAAAGGGTTTATTGGCTTACACTGCAGCATTGCTGTGCAACACTGAAAGAAGTCAGGATAGGAACTCAAACAGGGCAGGATCCTTGAGGCAGGAGCAGCTTGCTCAAGCCACGTTCTTATACAACCCTGGACCAGCAGCCCAGGGATGGCACCACCTATCATGAGCTGGACCGCCTGCCATTGATCAATAAATGAGAAAATGCTTTATAGGAGGTATTTCCTCAGCTGAAGCTCCTTCCTCTGGTGACTCAAGTTTGTGTCAAGTTGAGAAACAAAATTTACCCAGTACAGTAAGGGTTCTCTAAAGGAACAGAACTTATACATGGAATTTATTAGAATGGCTATAGGGTGTGGTTCAGCGAGACCAACAATGATTGTCTATCAAGAGAAATCCACGAATCAGTAGTTGTTCATTCCATGAGGGTGGATGTTTCAGCTGGTCTTCAGTACATGCTGGAATCCTGAAGAAGGCTCTAATGCCAGTGAAGGAACAGACTTGCTAGCAAGAGCAAGCACAAGAGCAATCAGCAGGCAAAAAGAGACCCAGCTTCCTTCTTCCATGCCCTTTATATATGCTATAAGCAGAAGGCATGGTGACTTAATTCTTCTCTTTCCACAGTGCCTCTATTTAAAGACCATTGCTAGATGCCAGATCTAAAGGGTTCTCTTAGGTAGTGCTAGTTAAAGAAAGGAGCAGAAGGCAGGATGTGAACCAAGCTGTTTCTTGCATAGGCAGTCTCAACTGCTGGACTTCTGTGCTTTTTTGGCATAGCTGAATGCTACTCTGACATGAGATCCTCACTTTGTTACAAGTCAGAAACAACTAGTTCCAGGCTGTAGCTCCTTCCCAAAGGGTTACAAACTAATGACCTAATGACAAAATAATAGACCTTTATTTTACATAAGGAACAATATCCAGTAATCACAATGCAAATCATGTGCTCATCCTTTTGTTTTAGTTCCAAGTTTCTAGTAATTTTTCTGGAATGTTACTTTATCTCCTTTCCACTAGTGTTTGAAGTTCTGTTCCACATAGTCAAGTGTGTCAATGCATATTTGTAATCCCAACACTCTGAGGGAACAGGCAGGAAGGATCTGAAGTTCAGGGTCATCCTCTGCTACATAGTGAGTCTGAGGCCAGGCTGGGCTACATGTGACCCTGTCCTCAAAAAGCCATAAGCAAAAAGCACAAGCTGGTGGTAATAACTGAAGCCTGTAATCTCAGTATTTGAGAGGCTATGACAGAAGGTGGTGGTTCACACTTTCCATCCCAGAACTCGGGAGGCAGAGGCAAGCAGATCTCTGTGAGTTCGAGGCCAGCCTGGTCTACAAGAGCTAGTTCCAGGGCAGGCTCCAAAGCCACAGAGAATCCCTGTCTCAAAAAACAATACAAAACAAAATTCAAAGTCAGCTTCATATGTGTAGGCCATACTGGCCTACATGAGATCTTGTCTCAAAACAAAAGGGTTGGGTAATTGATTTGGTATTCCCCTTATCTAGTACCCAGGAGGCCTAGGTAAACCAGGTAGAGTAGTGCATGCCTTTAATCTCAGCATTCAGGAAACGGAAGAAGAATTACCAAAAGTTTAAAGTTATCTTTGGGTACAGTGTGCTCGAGGCCAGCATGGGCTACATGAGATTGTGTGTGTGTGTGGGGGGGTAAGGGGGATAGCAACAAAGAAATTCAGAAAGAACACTGGAAACTAGGCAGTAAATAACATTTGCTCATGAAATGTTAGATCCATCAGTGGAACCAAAGTAGTCTGTCTTTGCAGCTTCCATTTTTTGTTTTGTTTTGACAGGGTTTCTCTGTGTAACAGCTAGCTGTTCTGGAACTAGCCCTACAGACCAGGTTGGCCTCTAACTCACAGAGACCAACCTGCCTCTGCCTCCCTAGTGCTGGGATTAAAGGTGTACACTAACCCGGTGTAACTTCCACTATTAAACCATTACTGTTTTTTCTTAGATTTCTTTTCTTTTCTTTTCCTTTCCTTTCCTTTTTTTTTTTTTTTTTTTTTTTTTTTTTTTTTTAATAAATAGGGACAATAACACTGAAGCCTGCCTCTAACGCGCTAGATAACTGTGGCGGGCCTTGAACTTTTGATCCCCTTCATCTCTCAAGTGGTGTTCGCCACCAGCAGGCCCAGTGTGTTCCTGAGGGCTTTACAAAAGTTAAGCTGATTCTCACAAAGATTCCCTGAGACTGGCACTACTATTACACGAATTTTCAAATGTTTATTTATTTGCTTTAGGGGGGCAGTGTCTCACATCATAGCCCCCGCTATCCCCGAATTCGAGGGGACCGTCTTGTTTCCGTTTCCAGAGGGCTGGGATCGAAGGCGTCAACTACTGAATTTTAGGAAGCGCTGCTGCCCTGAGAGCGAGTATGTTACTGTCCACGGCCCCAAGATGGCGAGCCGCGCCCGCACTTCCTGAGGTCTGTCCAGCCCGGCTAGCGCTTTTGTTCTGCCTCCCTCGGGGCCCGGCCATCGGGAGCAGCCGCCGCCGCTCCGCGGTGATGGGAACCCCGCGGAGGGAAGGGGCTGGGAGCTGGCGCGGCCGGACGGAGGTGCCGGGCAGACGCGAGGGGGCGGGCCGGGGCGGACTCACAGTTCCAGGAGTTGACCGACCAGCAGCGACGAAGGCATCGCGGCCGCCGTCGGAAGCTTGAACCGCAGCGGCGGGGCTCCACAGCCGGCTTCCGGCCGCGCAGGACGCGGAAGCCCGAATGACATCACATGGAGTCGGGCCTGGGGGTTGGCCACACTCGGAGCAGGGGCGGAGCTTCTGAGAGCTGCGCGAAACGTCCCCTGGGACTTGTAGTTCTTCCTGCCCGCGGTTGCTTGGTCTTGCTCCTCCTGCTGTCCAGGCAAAGGCTGTTGGCAACTCACTCACTGCTTTTGCTAGTGGGATGCCGGGCTACATGATAGACACCGAGACTCTATAGTATGTTTCTTTTTTGAGTCTGGTAAACAAGGAAAACTATAAATATATATATATATATACATATATATATATACATATATACATACATACATACATATATATATATATATATAATATTGTGATATTGGGGCTTGAATCCAGTGCACAATGCAGACTAGCCAACATGTTTATTAAAAACTGAACGAGGGCACAGGATTGGGTTGCGAGCACATTTCCCTTAGACAGGGAAAAGGACAATTAGAATTAGACCCCAGGAGGAACTACTTCAATGGGAGCACCAATCCTGTGTGTACCGGTATAGAGTTCAGAATAATGCTGCTATGAACGTAATGGGGCAAATGTCTTTGTGGTGCGAGTATGCCTCCTTTGGGTATATGCCCCAAAATAGTATTTTTTGGTCTTGTGGTAGATTGGTTCCCAATTTTTTGAGAAATCGCCATACTGATTTCCAAAGCAGCTGCGCAAGTTTGCACTCCCACCAGCAATGGAGTGTACATCCTATCCAGCATAAGCTGTTATCATTGTTTTTGATCTTGGCTATTCTGACTGGTGTAAGAGGACATCTCAGAGATGTTTTGATTTGCACTTCCCTGATGGCTAAGGATGCTGAATGTTTCCTTAAGTGTCTTTAGGCCACTTGAGATTCCTCTGTTGATCAGAGCTTTCAGTTTAGATCTGTATCTCATTCTTAAATTGGATTATTTGGTCTTTTGGTGACTAGTTTCTTGAGTTCTTTGTATATTTTGGAGATCAGCCCTCTGTCAGATGTGGGTTGGTGAAGATCTTTTCCCACTCTGTGGGCTGTCATTTTGTCTTGTTGACCGTGCCCTTTGTTTTACAGTAGCTTCTCAGTTTCAGGAGGTCCCATTTATTCATTGTTGCTCTCAGTGTCTGTGCTACTGGTGTCATATTTAGGAAGTAGTCTATGCATGCAAGACTACTCCCCCTTTCTTTTCTATGAGGTTCAGCGTGGTTGGGTTTATGCTGAGGTCTTTGATCCATTTGGACTTGAGTTTTGTGCATGGCGATAGATGTGGCTCTATCTGATTCTTCTATATGTTGACCTCTAGTTAAGCCAGCTGTAGGACCCCGAGTCACCTTGAGCAAGCCTGAAGCTGTTGGCTGGAACTCCTTTCCCCAAGGCTGTTGTCGGTACTCTTCCCGTTTTGATAACACACACCTCTTGACAACACACCTCGTGACTACACACACTTCATGACAACACACACCTCGTAAGGAGGAGCTAAACCTAACATTCCTGTAATTTTCCACTGTTCTTTATTTAAGCCCGTTCTTTCCCCTCAATAAATGGCATTCGGCATTTGGTGTTCCGACTTTGCCATTGAATGAATGACCCGCCGTCTTGTCTTTATTTCAATCTCTAAGCCTTCGCCCTATTTGTGAAACAGATGGTAGCGTGGGCACTACAGCCAACACCATTTGTTGAAGGTGCTTTGTTTTTTTCATTTTATAGTTTTAGCTTCTTTGTCAAAAATCAGGTGTCCATAGGTGTGTGGATTGATATCAGGGTCTTTGATACAATTCCACTGGTTCACTTAAGGAAACATTTTTGCTAGCACTTCCAGAAAATTTCTCAGAAGTAGTTCATCAAATTGAATTACTTGTTTATAGTTTAGATGAAAATTAACAGTTTAGATTGTATAAGTATCCACACCTTCAGTTTCTATCAACTAGAGATTAAAAACTATTTTGGACCCAGTATGATGCTCACCTTAGCTTTATGGAGGGAAGGAGATTCTAGAGAGCCATGGAGATTGAGCATCCTTTAGACAGAGGTCAAGTAGAGCTGATGGGGTAAGGTCTGAATAAAGCTTCAGCCCTCCCGTGGAGAACAAAGTATATTCTTTTAAGAAGTGGGCCCAACCATTATATATTGAGTATATCTAAACTAGACAACTGCTTCCTTGTAGTTACTTGTTTTAGGCTTAATTTTGAAAACATATAGGAGGCTAAATAAGGCTTATTCCTACAATTAATTATATAAGTACTTGGAGTGACTATAACTATAGTTCTGAACACATCAAAGAATTTCATCATTTATAAGGTGACTGATCATTAATTTGCATGTCTTCATTATCCTTAATAGTTTACAATAAGTTAGTAGGTTTTGTAAGAATAGGACTTTACATTTCATTTTCCTTCTGTTAGCATTCAGGCATTATGCACGCCTTTGAGGAACCTGTTGAGGATGATGACAATGCCAATTCTGATCCCCCTAGACAAGGACTTGATTTCGCAGGACTCAACCAAACCTGCGTGGGTGGAGGTGGACAAGAACCTGAAAATAATGGGCAAGAAAGAAGGAAGGAGACCAAGCAGTGGTTGTCAAGGTCTCACTTTATTAGGCACAAAGAGGGGTTTTTAAAGCAAAGCGGGGAGGAAGTAGGGAGCGGTAACTGTGCGGACTCTGGGGCTCTGGCAGTTATCTCAGACCATTGTGGTCTCATCTGCTTATCTCAGTTGCTGGCATCTGTTATATCAGTTCCTGAAGTAAGTGGAATAGACTATCGGTTGAGCAGTTTCCTATTTTGCCAAGATAAGGCTCAACTAGAGCTATGGCATAAACAGCTCTGCAAGAGGATGTGACTCAAGGCTGGCTGTGACTCCAGGCCGCCTCCCAACACAGGCCAGCCCCATGATACCTGGCAAGATGCACTTGTCTGCATTCAGGCAAATACCTAGCCAGCCCCAGAGTCTTACAGCAGCACATGCACTTGTCAGTATTCAGGCAAATACTCAATACAGGGCCTTGTGGCCAAACATCACTATGTCAGTGCTGCATGGCTGCATAAGGCTCTGTATGCTTTCACAAAAAGCCCCTTTAAGAGACAAACCTCGCGCATTCCCTCTCTGGACTGCTCCTCAGAAGAGCCAGACAGGCCTCTCTCTCTCTCTCTCTCTCTCTCTCTCTCTCTCTCTCTCTCTCTCTCTCTCTCTGCCTCTTTCTTCTCTTATGCTAATCCTGTCCCCAAAGACTGTTCTCCCCCCCCCCCCGTTTGCTGAGACTTTGAACCCCCCAAACCACTAAGAGACCACATCCGATACAAAAGCAAGGAGTCTTTTGAATTTACGAGTTAACTTGATCCTCCATCCTTCAGTCCGACACAACGGGTGGAGTAGGAGGGACCCTGAGCAGCATGTGGGCTGAGCATACGTTGGGGTAGAGCAAGGAGAGTGTTTGGGGCCTGCTAGTTGTATGGCAACAATCTCAGGATTGGAGCACTTCTGGGCTTGGGCAACCTGTCTTGAGTTGATTGGTCAGCTGCAGTTGCAGAAAGATTGCTATACCTAGAGGCCATCCCAGGACAGTTGCTATGCTCTGCATTCCACTATTATCAGTAATGAGCATCCAGAGCCCTCCAGCTAACTTCTGATTGGTTCCTTACAATATGGAGGGTAGCCTTACTAGTTGCTTACTAGTGATTAGAGCAAGGTTGGGCAAGGTCCCAGGCTCAGCACATGCTGCTGAGTCTTTTCTGCAGCCTGTCATGATTGCCAAAGCAGGGGGCTGGGTGAGGATCTGGGCCCTTCACCCTTTCTCCTCCCCTCCTTTCCCATTCCCTTCCCTCAATAAAAACCCCTTCATCAGTGCTGTCTGCATGGTGTGTCTGTGTCTTTTACCCACTGTGGAGCTTCTTGGACCCAACCTGCCAAGGTCTGTCTTGCACCGTATTATAACGTCATCCCTGCTATATTTCATCTTTAAAAATAACAGTTTTTGACTGAAGTTTTTCTAGTATCTAAATAAAACCTTTAATCACAGATACATAGAGAGACTGACAACTTTCCTAATCATTTTATGGTTTACTATTAGAAGCTAGGCAAATATTACTGTGAACCTGAGTAAACCTTTGGGGTTTATAAATCTTGATTATCAAATACATATTATTCAGCAAACATGTTGTTATTTGTCCATTTTTTTAAGCAGGTAGCAAAGACATAGTAGTTGACACATATTTTGCAGATCACAATTCTCCAGCACCCTTTTACTTTCATTTTTAATGATTCTCACTATGTGTTATGAGAGTTCCCTTATGCCTTTCCCTTTGGGAAGTTTTCTGTGGGCTTTGAAGGATTAAAAAAAAGCATAAAATGGCAGCCTCTTTAAACAAAATAATTCTTTGGAAAAAAAAATCTCCCTACCTTGGAACAATATAGTGTGATAATTCTGCCTACTCCCATCCAAGTTAACACCAGACTGCTAGAAAATTTATATAAGTAACGTATACTTGATATTTGATAATCAAGATTTATAAATTCTTAAGGTTCCTCAGGTTTATAGTAGTGTTTGTCCAGCTTTGTCTTTGCTCTCTTTAAGCTTTAGTTATTTGGATAAACTAAGCCATACAAGAAACTACAATATTCTACAATGGAGTGTCTCATCTCCCAAGAAAGCCCTTTCCCCAAGGTCAGGCATGTAAACAAAAGCTTCCATTTCCTCAGGGCTGGAAGAAAGTTCCTGCTTGTTGCAAAGGGAGTCCTTCTCCTTATCTCTGGGAAGAGGAACTGAGGCCCTTCCATTAACTTGTGACTATGATGCCTATTACCTTGTCAAGGTCAATGCTAGCACCCTCAACCCTTGCTCACAAATACCATTCCAGTTCACAAGCCCCCTTTTTAATTCTTTTTTTTGTGAAGTTATAGAGTATAAAAGGTATAGCCATTCCACCCAATAAATGGGCAGCCATCCTGATTCACCCTTAAAAACAAAAATAGTAGGTCCAAAAGTGGCTGACATCTAAACTAAACTAAGAGACTGTGATGGAAAATTAATAATTAAGAGATGTAAAAAAAAAATTAAGGCTTATAGCAAGAGAAGAAAAAGAGGAAAACTAGAGAAAGTAGGAATTCCAGCCAGTAGATGACTCCTTGACTGCGGAGTATGTGACAAGAGCCCACATGCAGTTCCCAGGAGAAAAAGGAAAAAGCCTGAGCCCACCAGCTGTGTCAACATAAACCCCTTGCCCACTGTCTTGAGAGAACAGAGAACGAGATGGCCTCTTTACCTACCCCTGCCCACAGGTGTGCTAATCAATCTTGCCTAAATGGATGGCCATTAGTGTTCTCTTTGGTCCATGATAACCTTGTATGGAAACGGTGTATGCTGTAAAATCTCTGTAACCATGGAAACCTTGTGAACTGAGACCAGCAGTCTCATGCCCCCCTTTACCCTTTTCCCCTTTAAAAACACTTCACAGTTGTAAGCAGGAACCTTACTCTTCTGATAGAGGGAGTTCCCAACTGGTTTGGATCTTAGCAATAAAAACCTTTACTTTTGCAGTTGGTGGTCAGCTCGTTGGAGGTTGGTTTTTGGGGTCTCCCAGTGGGCATACCAGAAATATTATTTATTTTATATTATTGGTTTTTTTTTTTTTTTGAGACCGGGTTTCTCAGTGTTGTTTTGGAGCTTGTCCTGGAACTTGCCTGCTTCTGCCTCCCAGATGCTGGGACTAAAGGTATGCACTACCAATGCCCAGCTATTTTATTTTCTGTGTGTTGTTTGGACCAAGGCAGGCGTTTGAAAAGTCCCAAGCAGTGTGATCTTGAGCAGCCCTGGTGAAGGGGCTAACTCTTTGCAGGCTTTCTGAGGGGGGCAGGGTCTGGGAAGAGAAAGAGATGGGACTTCCTCCTGGTCATCCCAGAACCTTTGGGTATATGGGTGCCAGGGGGCTTGGGTGTGCTCCCACCAGAACAAGTTTGTGGCAAGACAATGGTTAAATTGTCTTGCCTGTAGCCCTCTTCACTTAGAAAAGGCTGGCTGGCTGTGCCTATTTCTAGGAGGGATAGCTTTCTGACTTTGTGACATGACAAAATATACCTGTGATTCCAATACTCAGGAAAGATTATTGACGAAAGTTCAAGACTAGCTTGGGTTTGAGGAAAACTTCTGGAAAGAAGCTGCGTTTGGTTTGAACAAAAACTGAAAGGTATCTGTGTGCAGAAACTTTGGCTGATTAGAATTTCAGTACTGTGGAGAGATTGGAATGTTAGTAATTACCTTGTCTAAATTTAAGCTCTCCAAAACAGTAATTCCTTTCCTATCTTTGTATCAGAACTAACATCCTGTGACGATAGATAAAGACCTTTTTAGCATCTGTTGATTTAGCAAGCATTTAGCATTTACCATCCCAAACCTGATGTTATGGAGTTCCTGACCCTTGGGAAAAAGACCATAGACTCAATTCAATTACAATTAAAGTTTCTATTGAGTACTGCTATCAGGTCAAGAGTCTCTGAGCAAAACTTGAGATAAGGGAAGGATTTTTAAAGGGGAAAAAAAAAAAAAAAAAAAAAAAAAAAAAAACTACAAGAAGACCTTGAGTATCTGCATAAGAAAACTGAAAGACCCTAGGAGTTCAGAGTCTGTCAGGGAGAGGCTCTTGCCCCAAGAGATGAGACCACACCACTGGATGCAATCACAAGAGGATGCTTATTGCTCATACAGGTACCTGTGGATGCTTCAGTCTTTCGGGAGACTGAGTGTGCCGTGGTTAAAACATATGCAGTTTATATAGGGTTGGGGTGGCAAGAAGCAGGCTTACAGAAAGCAGAAGCATGGTTACAGGGATTTCATTGTTCCATCTAAATAAAGTGATTGTGGTTAACCAAGGACAGAGTTGTTTATTCGGGTTGGGCACAAAGAATACAAAGAATTCAGTTATGACTATCTCAGCATTCTGGTGTTCTCGATAGAATGTTCCCAGGACCTTCTGTTCCCGGATATCATCCTGCTGACCTTGCTTTGGTCCAAGCTGCAGACCACAGATATCTGGTGTCAGATGAGAGCAACACCTGGTTCCCTCCTGTACTTTCCCATAACTTGACCTTGACAAGTTGGCAAGAGCAGCTCAAACAGGCAATATGCATAGTGGGGGTCTTTCAAAACCAAGAGATATTCTGCTCTATTAAGATTAGGTAGTTGGGCAATCTCAAAACAGTCCTTGACTGTCTGCATTAGCAGGTTACAGAAGTCAAAAAGTAATTAGTCATATCATAAGTAGATTGTCACAGCTGTACACTTTTGGGTGGGGGTCACTGAGTCAGGGTTACTGGAAACTTATCTTCTAGGGATTGGAGTCAAAGGCAGATGGTTAATGGGTACCAAAATGGATGCTTAGCATAAAATGAAGTTCTTTAGCCATCACACTAAGCCATCATCAGATATCTTTTTAGGGCTATAAAATACCTCCCCCCCCATCTTGTTATACATGCCTTTCTGGTATACCCACCAATTTATTTTAAAATTGCATTTATGTAGAGAACAAAGAGCCTTGTGCACACCGGAGAAGCTACGTAAGTTTAGCACACAGTTTACCTTTTCAATGGAATGAGGTAAGGAAGCTGCTCTTCCCGAGGTGCCAGGAATGATGTCGTTTTACAGCCTGGTGATCCTTGTGTCTGATGAGACAGGCTCTGCCTTATCTTCCAGAATTTATGTTTTTACTTATCCAAGAGCCTTTTCCCTAAATCTTGAGATTGCTTTTAGACAATAAAACCCACTCTTATGAGTGAGGTCACTGTCAGAAGCTGTCTTTGTGGGGCTGCAATCGGAACCAGCCGAGTGGCCCCAAGTTCGTACCTGAGTGGAGGTGTGTGGGTGAGGAAAAGGCTAGCTATAGACAATAAAGGAAAGACGGATACACAGAATAAAACAGGGGGGCAGATTCAGTTAATACTGAATTGCCATGAGTTTATTTTTCACCACTCTTACATACCTTAACCAAAAAGGGGAACATGGTATCATGTTTACGGAACAAACAGATTTTTCTTCCTCGTTTATTCTAAGGGTTCAGTAATCACACTTTAGATTGAATTTCTTGTTCCCAGCTTTGAGGGTCAGGAGTAGCCACATCTCAGATCAGGTCTGTTGTTATTTAGACTAAGACAGACAAACACCCTACTGTAGCCACACCTTTGACCTTTAGGTCTTCTGACTTGCTGAGGACAGTTTTGAACTTTCTGTCCTTCTGCCAAGATGGAGTGCAGCCATCTTTATGGGCACCGACAGGTCCCTTGTGACTAAGTGACTTCTACGTTATCTTAGGGCCAGACCAATCCTAACACTCACTGGCATTATGTATACCTCAGTCAACCTCCCTAGACCCTAAATCTTGGGACTGTCTTTTAGTCAACAGTACCCATTCTTATGAAAGAAACCAGATGTGTTTTGTAAAGAATCTCAATGTGAACATGTGGTAAACTACTTGGGACTGAGTTAATTGTTATCTGAATACCTTTCCCAAAACTGTGCTGTGTTTAAACATGGCTAAAGTAAAATGATCTGAGCCAGACTCTAGAAGTCTGGTCCAGCACCAATTACAATAAAATTGGGCTGAGCTGAGTTTCATTCTTCTCTCTTTGTGTATCAGCTTTTACCCTTTGCCTGCTGTAAAGGATTCCTTGTAAGGGAATCCCACACCTTGCTTTATAACTGCCTTCGTTCTGTTAAACTATAAAAACTTTGTAAAACTGCTTCCACATTGGAACATAGAGTTTGGGGTAACCTAATATGTGTTCCTGAATCATGGCCATTCAAAAATGGTTCCAGAATAAACTATTTCTGTTGTGCCCAAGTCACGAAGATCCCCAAAGACCCCCAGGGAGAGACAGACCCATTGATGCAAATGCATAAGGTTTATTGTTTATATTGTTCATCCAACCATGACAGGGACCTCATCTAGCTGGCTGACACAGCAGCCACCAGAGGAAGCAAGTTCCCTGTCTACTGTCAGGTTTTTAAAGGCAAAAATCACAGGATTACATCAGTCGGTATGCGTCTGAATGGTTGACATTTGGGGAACAATCAGGGGAATTTCTCAAAGTCATATTTTGGCATGAAACACTTGTGTACCAATTATTCTCAATGGTCAGTGCTGAGAGGGAATGTTCTGTGGTTTCTATGACTTTGTCTTGTTACTTGCAGGTGGCCTTTTGTTCATAGATACCAATAATTTTTAGAACTGCGTCCTGGACACTACAGGGGGAGGATTTGGTCTTCCCTGGAGTTTCTTTTGTGGTCAAACAGTTCCCAGGAACCAAGCATCTAGGAGGCTAGAGGGGATCTGGACTTTCTTTGTGTTCAGTTTTGGCCCTAGGCTCAGGGATGCCGGGGGATCTGGAGTTTCTTTGTGTCATGTGCTGAGTCAGAGCCCTACATGACTTTTCTGTAGCCTGCCATGGCTGCTAAAGCAGGGGGCTGAGTGAGAGTCTGTCTGGCCCCTTTATTAGATTATGCCTTTCAATTTCTTATTCTTTTCTAAGATGGAAAGACCCGAAGAGCGTGGACATTCACGCTCTGACTCAGGAAAGGCAACACCCCAAATCACTCACGAGAAGCGGTCTTGATGCAAAATGCTTGAGGTCTTGTTTATTACAGTGCACACTGGGGTTCACAGTCATACGCCGAGCAGGGGTAGAGGACTGAGGACCCCGAGTACAGAATTGAGACAGTTTTTATAGGGTTTACAACAAAGCCCGAGCCTCGCAAACCAATCATCTCATAGCATCAAGAGCCTTTGCGATGCAGGCCAATCAGTTTAAATCATCCAAGCCCGCACTTTATAGATCAATCCGTTTTCTATAGCCCTGGAGGTCTGCATGTGCGGCTCCTACATGGGGTGACAAATGGCAGTAAGGTTAGTTCACTGGGGCGGGGGTTTCACAAGCAGTTTACGAAGTCAGATAAGTGGCAAGGAGTGTGACCTTTCGCCTGTTTACTGGCTGAGGACAGGGTCTGGAATTTAATTTAGTATTTTTAAACTTCTAGCTTCCGGGGGTCACTGGAGAGTTAGGCTGTATTTTTCCATCCTTAAAGATGAGAGCTGTGTGTGTGTGTGTGTGTGTGTGTGTTTTCATCAATAAGCTACATAGTGAGATGCTTTCACAAACAAAACAAAAAGCCTGGGAACAGAACTCAATGATAGAGTGCATCCTTCCTGGTAAGTACAAGTCTCCAGGTGAGTGGGGTGAGTAAAGAAGGACTTTTTTTTTTTTAATGTAAAAGGGAAGCAGGGAGAGAAGAGCCGTTTTCCTCTTTGTGGTCCCCCACCCTCTCTCTGGAGGGAAAGCGTTGAAAGAGTTTCTCTGTGTAGTCCTGGATAATTTCCCCGCTGGAGGACTACACTTCCCAGCTTACCTTGCAGACTACTCTCCACTCCAATAAGAGACAGCATCCCATCTTCCACTGTAGCCATCTTGAGCATCCTCACATGTGAGCAACAGACGCTCCCTTGGCCTGAATAAACATGGTCCTCATAAGGTCAGACCAAGCTCTTTCTTTCTCTCCTCTCTTTCTCTATAGCTGCTTTTTAAAAAAATAATCTAACATGTGGTTCTACGTGATTTAGAGGATTTTGGGAGGAAGAATACATTCAATGTAGGTGTATCCATTTTATGGATGGGGTTATGCCACCAGTAGCCTCATTTTTCCCAAGAATCTCATGCTTGGAGGAGGAAAATGTTGCAGCATAGAGCCAGAGTAGAAACTTTTCTTTCAGAAAGAGGTTTCACACAAGAATGAAAACTTGTCAAACTTGCTGGAGAGATGGGAGCCAAGAAATTGATGGGTTCATGGTGGGCAGAACCACACATTGACCAGAACATCTTAGATAGACCTGTTCCAAGCCCCTATTTAACTTTAATCTCACTTCAGGACCCTGAAGATGGACTGGAAGGGCTTATTAGATCTCTTTGTCTCTCTTAACATGTGGGCACTGTCTACTTTTTCAGATTCTTTTTTTTTTTTAATTTAATTGATTTTTTTTTCTCCAGAAAAAAAATACCTAATGTGGCTTCTTGGGGTACAGACTATGACCCCAAGTTCAGTAAGAAAAACCATAGCATTATATAGTTAATTTTAAAAATTCAAAGGAGACACAGACTCCTATCTTCTTTTCTACTGTCAAGTCACTTGATATGTGTGGTGGTTTGAATAAGAAAGGCCCCTGTGAGGGGTCTTCTTGGTTGTCAAGCTGGCTGTATCTGGAGCGAACTACAATCCAGAGATGGAGGACACATCTGTGACCCAGATCTTGAGGCAGAAAGGCACACCTTTAATCTGGGCCACACCTTCTGCTGGAAGCCTACGTGGAAGAAGGAAGGGTTCTTTGCCCTCACCTTGTTTATTTCTTTGAAATAGCATATACAGAAGACCAGCTGAGACACCAGCCTCATGGAACTGAGCGACTACTAGATTCTTGGATTTTCCGTTCCCAGTAGGTCATTCCAATAAATTCATATGTACATATAGAGATAATTATTTCATAAATTCTGCGACTCTAGAGAATGCTGACCAGGGCTGGAGAGATGGCTCAGCCGTAAAAGGCTAGGCTCACAACCAAAATTATAAGGGAATGCTGACTAATTTAGCCTCCGTAGGTTCATACATCTGAATGATTAGTCATCAGGGTGAGGCACTGGTTTGAGGTGTGGTCTTATTGAAGGCAATATGTCATTGGGGATGGGCTTTGAAGTTTCAAAGCCCAAGCCAGACCCGGTATCGCTTCCTGCTGCCTGTGGGCCTGGCTGTTGAACTCTGGGCTGCTTCTCCAGCACCACCTCTGCCTGTGTGCCATGCTCTCTGCCATGGGGATAAGGGACTAAACTTCTGAAACTATAAACAAACCCCAGTTAAGTGCTCTCTTTTGAGTTGCTATGGCCATGTATCTTTTAATAGCAATAGAACAGTGCCTAAAGCAGTATGCCTTTTTATTTCTAGGCTACTTGGTTCCTCACCACCATGCTTGCCAAGGATCCAACTTTGGGTTTTATATATGTTAGATTTAGTGAGCTTGGCTGGTGGGCTTTGAGGGGCTTGGCAACTAGGATGTCCACATGATATCTGCCTTCTGAATATTCTTGGTTTATTCACACACACAAAAAAAGTTCCTTACAATGCCATACTATTCTAAAGGTTTTGGTAATCTCATCTAAACAGTCATCTCACCAGAGCAGGGAAGCAGGAAATGGTGCAGGTTTCCCTCTGTAGTGATGCTTTGGGAGCAATGTGCATCCAGTATAAGGTCTTCATCTGTGGCAGGCTGGGGGTGTAAATGAGGGTACAGTAAGAAATCATGGAGGTCTAGCTCCAAGGGCTTTGATTGTAGATAAGAGAGAGAATATCCAGAGGCATCTGGAAGAGTCCAGTAAGGGGTGGGGGGAAGCAGACTGGACATGGTTGGGACTACTTATGAGAGAAGTGAAAATATCAGAGTGTGGTGGTGGTGGTGGTAAACCCTTGATGTTACATAGAGAATAAAAGGGCATCTAGGAGGGGTGTGGTGGGGGAGCCTGTGAACTGCAACAGCCTTGGAGCTAGCATAGTGCAAGGTGAGTTCCGGAGAAGAGAAGGGCCAGGAGCTAGCATGAACTTTGTAATGTATGACCATTATGTGTGTGAACAGGGCCTGAAGGGACCTAGAGGCTGGCATGAGCTTTGATATGCAACCACAGATAAATGCCAAGGGAAGTGGCTCCCTCTGCCAGGCAGAAGCCCATTTTGCAGAAATGCTGGCTGTTGGCTTTTAGCAGTCCTTCTACAGTGTAGGACCCTGCATGGACCCCCGAGGCACCTTGAGCAAGCCTGAAGCTGTTGGCTTGAACTCCTTGCCCTAAACTGTTGTTGGTGCTCTTCCCGTTTTGATGACAACACATCTCGTGACGACACACACACACATACACACACACACACCTACCTCATGAGGAGGAGCTAAGCCTAAAAATTCCTGTAATTTTCCACTGTGCTTTAAGCCGGTTTCATCCCCTCAATAAACGGCATTCCACGTTCCACGTTCCGGCATTGCCATTGAAGGAATGACCCGCTGTCTTGTCTTTATTTCAATCTCTAGGCCTTCGCCCAATTCGTGGAACAGATCGTAGCGCGGGTGCTACACTACAGTGTAGCTTTAACTATGCCAACACTGTCATTTCTGGACATATTCAGTGCCTTTTGAAGTGTGGGGGAATTAAGAGTTTCCTTTGGGAGTTCCAGAAGGTTCTTGAGGGCATCAGGCAGCTAGCTGCTGGTACGGACAGGAAGGCATGTATGAACTCAGTAAGAGGCTTCAGATGCTATATCTTGGGAGCACAGCAGAGCCTGCCTATTGTGTTGTCCAGTGGGCATTAGTTTTGTGATCTCTATGTTCACAGTGTAGGGGTTGGGGTTGGCTCATTAACATATCAAACATATCAGAGCCACCTTGACGCTGGCCCATTAATAATCTTGCAAGCATTACATTATTTCAAGCAACACAGAACAGTTTTACATAAAATAGTTTCACTTAGGTTTCTTTTTTCTTATTCTTCTCTCATTTAATACATGCCAGCCACAGCCTCCCCTCCATCCACCCCTCCTAACCTCCCTCATTACCACCCCTTTGCCACAGATTCACTGCTCCTCCATTTCCCTTCAGAAAAGAGCAATCCTCCCTGGGGTTATCAATGGAGCTCAGCATAACAAGATGCAGTCAGACCAGACACAAACCCTGAGATCAAGGCAGGGCAAGGCAACCCAGCAGAAGGAAAAGGGTCCTGAAAGCAAGCAGAAAAGACAGTGACACACACACACACACAAACACACACACACACACACACACACACACACACACACACACACAAAATAATACAAAAAGCTAAACAAACCCATGCAGGCTCTGATTGCCTAAGTCTCTGGGAACCCTATGAGCCCTACTTAGTTGATTCCACCAGCTGTGTTCTCTCATGGCATCCTTACCCCTCTGGCTCCCACTGAAAGACCCCCACTATGCTTATTGCCTGTTTGAGCTGCTCTCTCTAATTGCCAAGGTCAACTTATGAGAAAAGTACAGGGAGGGAACCAGGTGCTGCTCTCATCCGACGCCAACCAGATGTCTGTGGTCTGCAGCTTGGACTAAAGCAAGGTCAGCGGGACAGTATCCAGGATGCTGAGATAGTCATAACTGAATTCTTTGTATTCTTTGTGCCCAACCCGAATAACCAACTGTCCTTGGTTAACTACAACTGCTACATTTAGATGAAACAATGAAATCCCTGTAACCATGCTTCTGCTTCTGTAAGCCTGCTTCTTGCCACATCAACCTTATATAAACTGCATATGCTTTAACCAGGCATGCTCACTCAGTCTCCCGAAAGACTGAAGTGTCCATAGGTACCTGTGTCTAAACAATAAATAACCTCTTGCACTTGCATCCAGTGGTCCGGTCTCGTCTCTTGGGGGCCTTCCCCCCTGACAGGCTCCAAACTCTTGGGGTCTGCTGGGGTCTTTCACCACAATCCTCCCTCCTTTCCTTTCTTGGGATTCCCTGAGCTCTGCCTAATGTTTGACTTGTAAGACCACAAGTTAACCTGTAAGTCCCACCTGTCCAAGAAGCAGATAACTTTCTGGGATTTTGGGAGTTGTAATTCTTGGAAAATAATTACAAAGCACAGTGGTTGTGTGGGTTTTTCCTTAAGTAACTCTGTAGCACATGTTTCAGGGCCACTCAGCTGGGAAATTCCAGGGAGTGGTCCTGAGTCCATGGTCAATTTTTAATTATTTTAATAAAGCTTGCTTCAAATATGGTTCAAAAATGGTGGGATTTGTTTTTCTCTGGAAAATTTAGGATTAACAGGCTATGGTCTCTACACCTGCTCCCATCAGCTGCTCGAGGAAGCCTTTCTGAAGCAATTGGGCGAGGCACTGACCTATGAGTATAGCAGGGCATCATTAGGAGACATCCCATTTTTGTTGTTGTTGTTGGTTTTTGTCTTTTTTGTTTGTTTTGTTTTTGTTTTTTGTCAGTCCTATTTGGTTCTAGCATAGGCCTCTGGGCTAACCAGTTTCCCTCTGGTTCCTGGTCATCAGAGCAGGATCAGACATGGGCTCCCCCTTGTGGCTTGGGCCTCATTAGACCAATTATTGGTTGGCCACTTCCACAACCTCTGAGCCACAATCTGAGCAGGACGGATTGTGGACCAAAGGTTTTGTGGCTGGATTGGTGCTCCAGTCATACCAATGGAAACCTTGCCTGGTTACAGAAGATGGCTGGTACAGACTCCATGAGTAGGAGTTCTTGCTAGTCCATACTCTAGTATGTTCTAGGAAGTTTCCTCTGCACTAAGTTTCCATAGCATCCCCTAGATTCTCCCATTCCAATCATCTCTCCCCATACTTTCTCCCTCCCTCCATCCCCCACTTGATCCCTCCTGTTCCCATCCCCACAGAGTCCCTGTCCACCCACAAAATCTATACTATTTCCCCTTCCCAGGGAGATGCACCCCTCTCCTTCCAGCCCTCCTTGTTACTTACCCTCTCTGGTTTGGGAACTGTATCTTGATTATCCTTCACTTCACAGCTAATATCTACTTATAAGTGAGTACATATTATGTTTGTTTTTCTAGGTCTGGGTTACCTTACTCAGGATAATTTGTTTTTTATCTAGTTCCATCTATTTGCCTGCAAATTTCATGATGTCATTTGTTTGTTTGTTTTGTTTTTCTAGACAGGGTTTCTCTGTATTGCTTTGGAGCCTGCTCTGTAGACCAGGCTGGCCTCGAACTCACAGAGATCCACTTGCCTCTGTGTCCTGAGTGCTGGGATTAAAGGCATGTGCCACCGATGCCCGGCTATTTTATTTATTTATTTATTTGTTATAGTGGAGTAATAATCCAATGTGAAAAATGTACCATGTTTTCTTTATCTATTCTTTGGTTGAGGGATATCTAGATTCTCTCTACTATGAATAAAACTGTCATGAACATATTTGAGCAAGTATTGGGAGCATAGCACAAAGGTGCTTGTGCATACAGATCTCCAGAGAAACCAAGACTGTTAAACACACAGCATAGTCTTTCCAGTGAGAAAGAAGAAAAACCTGTTCTTCCATCCAGAAAGCTGAGAATTGGGAATCATTGACTGCTTGGTGATCTGTGTTATCTTTTGGCCAGGCCATATCAAGCTCTTACAACCGAGACTGGAGGTAACTAGTAATCTAAATGACACTTATAACCAGAGGCTCACCCAAGCTCCCATAACCAGGACCAGGAGTGGCTAACAGCCCAAATGATCACTGTGTTATCTGTATGACTGAGACTAGACCAGACCCTTAGGACCTTAGGCCCTTCAGCTAATATAGGTAGCCTATCTCTAGAAACCATCTTCTTGGAAGAAATGATATGTACCCTGAGTTGAATTTCAATAGCTTTTTTGTGCCCCAATAATAGGTTTCTCAGGTGACACAGTAAGCCAGATAAAGCAGAATGGGAAAAGTAAAAGAACAAGTATAGTTTGAGCAAAGCAACTCCTGGGTGATCCCTCCAGCCCCCAGGGATGAGGACAGGAAAAATCAAATGCACCATCTAAGTTGGGATGCTATGTACCCTGTAGGCAAGGAGTGATGAGTTGGGTTTGTGTCCAAGTATGATACGCTTTTAGGTGGTGTCTTGGGGTGCTGGTAACTTCAGGGGAGGAGCTGCTAGCTACCAAGAATCTGGCGCTGGGGTTTTTGGCAGCCCTTTTCCAATGGAGATTCTCTGAGAGGGCAGGGTTGGGAGAGAAAGAAATGTAGCTTCTTGTAGAACAGCAACTATGAGCTGTCACTTGTGTTATTGATCTTGGCCATCGGACAGGTGTTAGATGGAATGTCAGAGTGGTTTTGATATGCATTTCCCTGATGACTAAGGTGTTGAATATTTCTTTAAGTGCTTCTTAGCCATTTGAGATTCCTCTATAGAAAATTCTGTTTAAATCTGTACCCCATTTTTAAATAGTATTATTTGTTTTGTTGATGTCTAGTTCCTTGAAATCTTTATGTATTTTGATATTAGCCCTCTGTCAGATGTAGAGTTGGTAAAAATCTTTCCCCATTCTGTAGGCTGTCATTTTGTCCTTTTGACAGTGTCCTTTGCCTTACAGAAACTTTTCAGTCTCACGAGGCCCTATTACTATCTATTGTAGTGCCGGAACTATCAGGGTTTCATTTAGGAAGTTGTCTCCTGTGTCAGTAAGTTCAAGGCTATCCCTTGCTTCCTCTTCTATCAGGCTCAGTGTGTCTGGTTCTATGTTTGGAGGTGGGATATAGGACAGGGTCTCACCTAACAGTCCAGGCTAAGATGGAATTTGTGGCATCCTTCTGCACTCTTGAGTGTTGAGACTGAAATTATATGGCCCCACCCTTGGCTAAACTCTTTGTTCCTTCTTTTTTTTAATTCCTTGTCTGTCTACCCACCCTGCCACGGAATCTATGATCTGAACAGGAACAGGGTATCAGTGTGCCTAAGGCATTTGAACACAAAAGAAGCTCAAATAGAACAATTCTCATTTTTTTTTTATTAAGGCAAACAGTATGTGAGGTGATATTTACAGTTAGCTTAGGGAATACAAGCACAGTGAAGGAATACACCTGGTATTATGCCTTATGATATTATCTTCGGTCATGTGAAAGAGCTAATAACACTCTTCCCAAGACTTTACCTTTCCCATTGAAATAATGTGAGTCTGTCGGGTCATTCCCTTTCATTTCCTTGCTTTCAAGTGCATTTAATTGTCATAGTTGATGCAATTCTTTCTAGAAAAAGGAAGAACATTTTGCACTCTGCCCCATCCATAGTTCATACGTTCATAGCTTTCTTGCGTAGACTCCCACACATGTTGTGGTGGTTTGGATAAGAATGGTCCCCATAGGGTCATATATTTGAATGTTTGGTCATCAGTGAGTGGCACTGTAAGACCCTCAGAATGAGGAGTCTCCCAGTTTCGGTCGGTACCCCCAAGAACTCAATGTCCAGTCCAGTTGCTGCAACACACAAGAGGCTTTAATGAACAGGAAACGTTTGTGCAAACGGGCTCCTCCAGCACACAGGCTAGAGAGAAGCACCCCCCACAGGTGTTTTTAAAGGCAAACCCCACAAGCTTAGGAAGGGGGTGGGACCCTCTGTCCATTGAGTATGTGACCCTTTGAGGCCGGATGGTCTCACTATTAGGGTCGACAGACCTTAGGGCCTCAGGGTGTGCTAATTAATCTTGTCTGGGCAAACCGGAGGTACAGTTATCTCTTTGTTTCTTAAGGACCCTATTCACCACCTGCTGACTCACAAGAAAGGAGGGGCAGTGTGAATTCTTGGTATCTTGTTATCTCAGGGCCTTGAGAGGGGAAGTTAGCAAATTCCAAGGAACAGATATGGGTCTAGGTTAGCTTTCCAGGTTAATCTGTCCTTCATTTCACGTGGGGGGTGGTTTCTTTAACTTTACTTTTTTGTCTTTCAGCACTACTTGAGAGGGATTATGAGGTATGGCCTTGTTGGAGTAAGTGTCACTGGGGGTAGGCTTTGAGGTATCCAAACACAACCCAGGCCCAGTTTTACTCTCTTCCTGCTGCATGTGGATTTGGATGTACAAATCTCAGCTATTTCTACAGCACCATGTCTGTCTGTATTCTGCCATGCTCCCTGACATGATGAGAATGAACTAAACCTCTGAAACTGTAAGCAAGCCCTGCTTAAGTGCTTACTTTTATAAGAGCTGTTGGGGTCATAGTGTTTCTTCACAGCAATAGAAAACTGACTAAGACACTTGTCTACTGTGGTTTTGTATAATATATATTTGGGCCTTCTCCCCTGTTTCCACACATGTAATTCCCCAAATCTTTGAATTTTTCACAATGATGCATATCTTTGTGTGTGTGTGCTGATAAAGTGTTCAAGAGCATTGGGAAAAAGACCAATATAAATCCAAATATAATCAGATGAATTTATTAATATTGGTAGCAGGACAACAGCCTTATGGGAAATTGAAGGCATTTCCCAGAAGATGCTGAGGGGAGGGATTTTAAAACCAAAATCCACAACTATTTCATTTCTGGGGAATTTACAGCTATATGAAGGACTGATTTACTCCCACTGCCCACAGTGACAAACAGGTTTTCAAAAGCCAGAGTAAGCAGTTAATCACTTCATAACAGTTACACCATTCTGGGGAGGGGGTCCAGTTGCTGGGAGCTTATCTTTCAGGGATTTAGGTCAGAGGACCACTAAAATGGATGTCTGGTATGAAAATAGCCACCACAGTGCTATTCATTGGGCTGATGGCTGACAGACCCCACAGAGCCACAGGATGAGCTGGTCACAAGAAAGACTAAAACAGGGATCTTTCTGATCTTCTTCTTAGCCTCCCAAAAGAAGAGAGAGTACTAGTGTTATCTATGCAGTATATTAGTATTATCTATATAATAAGGTTTCCATAAAAACACACAACAACTGGAATTCCAGGAAATACTAAGTGGCAGTACACATGGAAGTTCTTGGAAGGTGGTGTGTCTAGTAATGGTATATTGGTGTATAACTTGCCCTCTGTACCTCTTTATATGTATCCTTTACAATAAAACAAAACAAAACAGAAAAACGGAATTTAGGTCTTTCCCTGGGCTTTGTGATCTGCTCTAAAAGACTGATGAAACCTAAGTCCAGCAAAGTGGGCAGAGTGTTACTTTTGTCTTCTTCCTCATTTTTCCCCTTAATCTTTTAACCAACCACCTTTGGTTCATGATGTTCTATATTCTTTCTTCATTTATTAATTTATTGAGACAGGGTCTCCTTACTGTTGTATAGCTCCTTCCTCCAAACTGAAGCATTCCCTCCAAAGGAAAGAAAAAGGCCCATAAGACTCAGAAAAGTCATAAAACTAGCTATGGTCAATAATATGGGCTCAACAGGAAAAGGTGCTTGCTACCAAGCCTGACAACCTGAGTTCAATCCTGGGGACCCATATGGTAGAAGGAGAGAACTGACTCTTACAAGTTGTCCTCTGACCTCCGCATGTGCACCATGGTATGAAAGTGCACGCATGTACACAAGTTCAGGAAGATTTTGAAAGTTACCAGATTCACCAGGCCCTCCCCTGAAGTTCTATAAGCAGTAACAATTATGGGGAAGAAGAAATTCACCAGGGTTTGTCTGTATCTTTGGAGCCTGTCCTGGAACTAACTTTGTAGACCAGGCTGGCCTCAAACTCACAGAGATCTGCCTGCCTCTGCCTCCCAAGTACTGGGATTAAAGCCACCACCTGGCTGACTACAGCAACTCATAAAATAAAGCATTTAACTGGTGAGAGTTCTACACCCAGATCCACAGATAACAGGAAGAGAGAGACATTGGACTTGGCTTGAGCTTTGAAAACTCCAAAGCCAACCCCCAGGGACACACTTTCTCTAATAAGCTTACACCTCCTTCAGTGAGACCATACTTCCTAATCCCTGTCAAGCAGGTGTCACTCCCTGAAGAACAACCATTCAAATATATGAGCCAATGGGACCATTCTTATTCAGACCACCATAGGAGGGTATTTCTCCTTGAGATACTGTTTGTTCTTTTCTCTAGGGAAAAAACAAACAAACAAACAAACAATAAAACAGCTGGAACTGGGAAATAGAATTCTAAGACCTGAACATGCCTTTTGTTTCTAAAGAAAGATACATTGCTGTGGTCTACAAAGTTAGTTCCAGGACAGGCTCCAAACCCTGTCTTGAAAAACAAAAACAAAAAATAGTTGCTGTAGTTATGACTGTTTGTTCACAGCAATATAACACTAAGACACTCTTCCAAGCATGTGTTTCTTACCATTTGTCTCATTTTAACATGTGCCCTGTGTGTTGGCTAATCTTGGGAGTCAACTTGACACACCGAAGAAGGGAGACCTTTGATTAAATTGCTTTCCTCCTTCTGATTGACACCTATGAGGCATTTTCTTAATTGCTAATTGATGGAGGAGAGCCTAGTCGGGGCAGGGTCATCCCTAGGCATGTGGGCCTGGGTTGTGAGGGTTGTGAAAGAAAGCTAGCTGAGGAAGCCAGTGAGAGCAAGCTATTAGGTAGCATTCCTCCATGGCTTCTGTTTCAGTTCCTGCTTAAGCTTCTACCCCAGGTATCCTCAGCTTTGATTTGATTACCCCTAGGGTATCCTAGATATATCTTGGGGATTTATGCACCTGTAGCAACTCCCCTGGAATAAGCATACTAATTACATTTACTTTTGTCTGCTAAGTTCACCAATAACTTTTTAAGTAAAGCTACACCTGGGTCCTCATGTTTCTGACCCTCCCCTGGGATTTATCAAGTTCACTTGTTAGGGGCTCTTTTTATGTGACGAGTTTGCAATTAAGCCATCTTACCTTACTATGATTTCACAAAAACAAAACAAAACACTTAGGTATTGCCAGTTCACTGAATTAATACCAAAAAAGTAGAGGATTATTCAAATAAAATGTGATAGAAATTTGTTGCCCAAAAGAATTAGTTTTGTTTAAAAGTTCAGGTCTAAGACAAGCATAGTAGTATGCATCTATAACACAATATTCATGAGACTGAGGCATGAGGATTATAGACTAAAGGCCAGTTTGGTGCCATAAGAAAAAGATAGAAACAAAGAGGAAGGAAGGAAGACAGACAGAAAGAGCCTCTAAAACAAACTGCTTAGATCCCCCAGTATCTGAACGTCAACATCCGGAAACAATCGTGTCAGAGATACAGCCACGATCTGAAAGCTCGTGTGGATCTACTTGCACCTCCACAATCAGCACAGCCACTCAACAAGCAAGTCCTGAAACCTTGCAAGACAGCGGTTTGCTTTCCTTTAGAATTCCGTGCCTGATGAGTTGAGTTCTTACTTAGCAAATTCCAAACTCATCTTTTTTAGTTTCAGACACTGAATGGTAATTCCACCCTTGACAAAGCCATATAAACAGAAGCAAAGGTAGCATTAGATGAATGTACAAAGCTGTAGTAGAATAATGTAGAAAAGACCAGTTATTAGATGCCGATTGTGATGGCTGTCCTTGCTTGTCAGCTTGACTACATCTGGAATGAACTAAAACCCAAGCTACTGGGTATATCCCTGTGAGGGATTTTTCTTGACTGAATTATTTGAAGTGGGAAGACCCACCCTAAATCTGGAGCTCTTGAGGTAGGAAGAGCCACTGACTTAGAACAAGGAAGCATTTGCTCTTTGTCTGCCTGCTTGTCCTCACTGTAGCTGGCAAGTTCATTCCTTTACTGACTTGTATGAGAGGCTACTTTTCTGAGAGTCCGGTGTATACTGAAGACCAGATAAGACAGCTGTGGACTGGACAGCTACTGGATTCTTGGATTTTCCATCAGGGGACAGCTGTTTTTGGAATAGTGGAACCATAACCTGTAAGCCACTCTAATAATAATAATAGTAATTGTATATATATATTTCTATCAGATTTGTTTTTCTAGAAAACCCTGACTAATACACCGATTTATTATATAAGCACTACTTATACTGCTTATTGCCAAACATAACTTTACCTTGTTCCCTGGAACAGAATGACCTGGAAAGGGGCTCTAAGACAGGTAGAAAAGAGAAGTAGGTAAATCAATAGGTTATTGCCTTTAGCAACCTGACCACAAAAGCTTATACCTGCCAACTGTAACATATACTTTGAAAAGCTTCCAACATTTCAAATCATGTTCAGCACCACTGTCTCCCATGCTCCTACTAGTATGACCCATTAAACAATGCTTAAAGCATTCCACTGCAGGCTGGCAGTAGTGGTGCATGCCTATAGTCCCAGTACTTGGGAGGTCGAGGCAGGTGGATCTCTATGAGTTCAAAGCTAGCCTGGTCTATAGAACTAGTTCCAGGATAGCTAGAGCTGTTACACAGAGAAGCCCTGTCTGGAAAATAGAAGAAGGAGGAGGAGGAGGAAGAGGAGGAGGAGGAGAAGAAAGCATTCCACTGCTTTCCTAACCCAAAGTACCAAAATCCAAATTTCTCCAAACAAAAGCATGGTCAGGCCTATCACAACAATACCCTAATCCTTGATACCATCTCCTGTCTTAGTTTTATTACTGTGAAGAGACACCATGATCATGGCAAGTCTTATAAAGGAAACATTTAATTGAGGGTGGCTCACTTATAGTTTCAGAGGTTCATTCCATTATCATCATGGCATGCCCCAACCAGCAGAACCAAGTTATTCATGGGTGGAGGTGGACAAGAACCTGAAAATAAATGGGCAAGAAAGAAGGAAGGAGACCAAGCAGTGGTTGTCAAGGTCTCAATTTTATTAGGCACAAAGAGGGGTTTTTAAAGCAAAGTGGGGAGGAAGTAGGGAGGGGCAACTGTGCGGACTCTGGGGGCTCTGGTAATGCCCCAGGCCATAAACATCAGACCATAAACGGCTGCTTATCACAGTTCCTGGCGTCTGGTTCATCTCAGTTCCTGGGGTGAGTGGAACAGACTGCTTGTTTAAGCAGTTTTCTGTTTTCCAAGATAAGGCTCAATTAGAGTTTTAAGGTGTAAGTAATTCTGCAAGAGGATGTGACTCAAGGCTGGCTTCCAACAATGGCAGGGAGCAAGACAGCTTGAAGGTAGACATGGGGCTGGAGCTGAGAACCACAACTTGCAAGCAACAGGAAATGGATTACTGAGGGAACTTGAGAAAAAGAGACCTCAAAGCCTACCCTCACAGTGACATATTTCCTCCAATAAGACCACACCTACTTCTATAAGCCTATACTTTTGGGGGCCATTTTCTTTCAAACCACCACACCTCCCATGGGTTGGGCAGATGGCTTAGTGGGTTAACATTCTTCCTGCAAAAGCATGAGGACCTAAGTTCAAATCTCTAGAACACACATAAAAGGTGGATATTTAGTATAAATATTCCAATACTCCTACTGGGAAATGGGAAGTAGAGACAGGAAAATTATTAGGAAGCTCAGGAACCAATTATCATGGTGTATGTTAAGGAAAACAACAAATAGAACCTGTCTCAAACAAAGTGGAAGGTGAGGATCTACTCTGATGATTATCCTTTGACTGCTACATGTGTGTTACTACACACACACACACACACACACACACACACACACACACACACACACACACAGGATTTCTGTAATTAAATTTGGCCACATGCCAAGTCCCTCAACGAGTGCCAGAAACTGTAGAAAGTGTGATATTTTGTTTATGATCTAATAATAATAATAATAATAAAGCTTGCCTGAAGATCAGAGTACAAAGCTAGCCACACTAGTTAGCCATAGAGGCCAGGCAGTAGTGGTACACACTTTTAATCCCAGCACTCAGGAGACAGAGGCAGATGGATCTCTGTTAGTTCAAGGCTACCCTGAGCTACACAAAGTTTATCCAGTGTAAAAGAGAAACAGAATTCACACAAAGGTGACCTCAGCACATGGAATACCCCCCCCCTTTTAATCCCCACATTAGGAGGAATATAAGGTGGGAGGTGACAGGATTTCAGTGCAGTCTGGAGATGCAATCTGAGGACAGGATCACCCTTTTGGTCTGAGCATTGGTAGAGGTGAGAACTCTCTAGTGGCTTTGGCTCCTTTGCTTTTCTGATCTTCAGCTTTAACCCCAATATCTGTTTTTGGGTGTTTATTATTAATACCAATCAGAGTTCATGCTACTGCAAAGACTGTGTCCTCTATTTGTTTTGTGTTTCTATGCATATATATCTGTGATAAAGTTTTATTTATAAATTATGGAAATAAGATAACAACATAAAAATAATAATAAAATAGAACACTTATGATAGTAAACTATAATAGAAAGTTATATTAGTATGGCTCTTGCTCTTGACATGTAATTGGAAGTAATCTTAAGATCATTTTTCACTCACGCACTCACTCACTATTCATTTATCCAGAGCTCATTGAATATTTGCTGTGTAGAAATAACCGGGTGTTGGTGGTGCACACCTATAATCCCAGCACTCAGAAGGCAGAGGCAGGGGGATCTGTGTGAGTTTGAGGCCAGCCTGGTCTACAGAGGAAGTTCTAGGACAGCCTCCAAAGCAATACAGAGAAACCCTGTCTCGAAAAAAACTAGAAAAAAAAAAAAAAAAAGGAAGAGAGAAAGAACTACAGGAGCCTTTAGAGTTCAAAATTTGAACACTACATAATCTCTGCTTTCAAGGAATTTATGCTATGTCTTGACCTCTACCTGGGCGGTTTTCCTTCCTCTGCTTTACAGAAAAAGTAACAAAACTGAGTACTAATTGTTCAGTAAAGGAGATTTTTATCTTTGGTCAGTAACACAAATGGGAAACACTCTCATGAATCAACTTCTCAATACACTGGAGCTGGAGAGGTTATAGACTTAAATAAAAGAGATTAAAGGAATAGCTGATAGATGGGAAGAGTGTGCACACATTTCCTTTTTTTTCTATTTTCAGGGAGTAGGGGAACAAGAGGATATTTAATGGGGATTCAAATGCTTCTTTTTACTCCTTTTCAGTAGCCATCATGGCTATTGTCAACTGTCATGGCACTGGTCTGTCATTTAGCATGCACAGGGACTCATTATAGTGAAGTTAGAGTAAACAGCATCATTCTGGAAGACATCTTCTATTCTGCCAATTTCAACTGGTCCATCTAAAGAAGACACCCTGTTTTCAGAGACAAGAAAGATTAGAGTGGAACAGAAGTCTAGCTGGGCCGAATAGATAGAGAGGTTTTCTGTAAATTGGAAGCCAGCCATGAATGCATAGGAGACCCTATTTCAAAAGAAACAAAAAATAATGAACATTTCTGGTTGTATATATTTTTTCATTTTTGTTTGTTTGTTTTGGATGCTTATCTTTTTACTAAAATAACCTCCCATTCTTTTAAGAACACAATCTCTTTTCATATCTCTCAGCATTGAAAAATGGAAAATAACTTACAATTTGCAAAACAGGATGTCTTTCAGCAACAGCTTTAATCAGACCTTTGTGTCCAGGGGAGATAAAACCACAGCCTTTTTTTTTTTTTTTCAGTAGACTTGCCTAACCTATCAAGGAATTTGATACTATTTTCTGCACCAACCTCACCCTTCCTTCCTATCCCTCCTAACAGTCTTGATGACTCCTACCCAAAAGTATCTGTTAACCCACTCTTTCTCCAAAAAAGCTTTACAAAATTTATATGCTAGCCTGGAGATGTACCTTAGTTGGTACAGTACTTGCCTACTGTGCACAGGGCCCTGGGTTCAAGTCCTGTCACCACATAAAACGGAATGGTGGTACAGGCTGGACATAGTGGTGCATACCTTTGCTCTCAGCCCTGGAGAATCAGAGCAGGGGGATCTCTGTGAGTTCAAGGCCAGCCTTGTCTACATAGCAAGTTCCAGGCTTATCAAGGATACAAAACAATAATAAAACAAATGGTGGTACACCATTTGTGGGTACAGCACCCACAGTCAGGACCTCAAGATCCTTCTCAGATACAGAAAGAGTTCAGTGCCTATCTAGCATGACCAAGACCTCACCTCAGGCAGCTAGAGAGAGCACTGAATGTTCTTTTGAAGAACCCAGATTCAATTCCCAGAACCCACAGAGTGGCTCACATTGTTTATAACTTCAGTTTCCTAAGATTAGATGTCCTCCTCTAGTTTCTGTAGGCACCAGAAATGCATGTGGTATATAGACATACATGCAGGCAAAATAGCCATACACATAAAAACATAGATAAAATAATGAAGAAATAAACACAGGAAGTGGAGAGATGGCGTAGCATTTAAGAGTACTTCCTGCTCTTGCAGATTTCCTGATCAGTTCCCAGATCCCAGCCAACATGCCCTCTTCTGGCTTCTTCAGGCTCACTCGCTCGGCGCAAGCACGCGCACACACACACAGTGGGGAGGGGGGCAGGGCATGGACATACACATGCACACAAGAACAAATAACAAATCTTTCAAAACTGCAATTCTATAACTTAAATCATAATGAAAATGCTAACACCATTCAGTCCATTTACCAATTTCATTTATTACTCCTACCCTGTTTTGCCCTTTTCTTGGGACATTTCCAATAGATTATACTGATCCTTTAAATGGTGAGATTATAGCTGGGAACCACCAAGCCTGGTCCAAATTATCTAATTTATTTATTTATCTATTTATTTATTTTAAAATAGACTCTTATATAGCCCAGACTGGCGCTGAACTTTCAATGTCAGGTTTCGAAGAAGCTCAGGACAAATGGCTAACTCTGGTGCATGCTGGCCTCACACAGAGTCTATGCTGGCACCCTGGTTCCACAGCACTTCCTACCCTGCACCTACGCTAAACCCCTCCAGCCCAGGGGCTTTGCTTCCCTTCTCCCAGTTCACTTCGTTATAAAACTGGCATTTTAACCTCCCACTCTTGGTCCTCTGCTGGCCATGTTTAGTCTACTGCTTTCTCTCCCTGCTCTGGACTCTTCCGGATGCCCAAGTATGGCTGTACTTTCTCTCATATCTACAATAAAAGCCTTTTCCTTAACTATAGCTTGGGGTGGCCATGCATCATTTCAATTCACTATGTAGCTGAGAATAACATAACTTCAGATCCTCCTTGGGTGGGATTATACATGTTAGACACCATACCAGGACAATTAGTTTTAGCAACAGTATGTAGGTCAGAAGATTAAGTAATCAAATGGTTTGCCTAACCTATCTAACACGCAAAATCAATTTTTCCTTTTCCACATCCTTCTTTTCTTCCTTCTCCTCTCTCTCTCTCTCTCTCTCTCTCTCTCTCTCTCTCTCTCTCTCTCTCTTCTTCCTTTTATCTAGTGATAGAGAATCAAATTTCAAATTCAGGGCCTTTTAAATACAAGATAAGCACTCAACCACTGAGCTGTATCTCCAGCACTTGGTGTGTTTGAGGCAGGGCCTTGCTATGTATTTCACTGGCCTGAAATTTGAGGTCCTTCTATCTCAGCTTGCTACCCCTACCCTGACTTCAGTATTAGAAATGTCCAATGCTCAGTTTGGACTCACAGGAGACTTCATATACAATATTAAATTTAGGAATGGCTTAGGAGATATATGTGCCAGCTTTCTCTTTCAAATTTTTCTTACTAAAAGTAAGAGATCAGGATATCTATACAAGATGATGAATGTCGACCCATTAGCTCATCAAGTCTGAGGCCAAGATGTTTGCTCACTAGTTGTTCTATTTAAAAGAGAGATTTAAGAAGTACATGTCTGTAATCCCAGAATTGAAGAAGCCGAGGCAGGAGAATTGGTTCAAGTTTAGGACCAACCTGAGTTACAGGGTCAGTTTGTACTCAGCTTGGGTTACAGAATGGGACTTTGTTTCAAAAACCAGTCAAACAAAAGTGCCTTTAAAATTATGTGATTGCCAGATGGCAGTGGTGGTGTACACCTTTAATTCCAGCAGTTGGGAGACAGAGGCAGGTGGATCTCTGTGAGTTCCAGGTCAGCCTGGTCTACAGAGCTAGTTCCAGGACAGGCTCCAAAGCTACACAGAGAAACCCTGTTTCGAAAAACAAAGAATAAAGTAATGTGGTTAAGGGACAATTACCAAACATCTCCCTATTCTCTATCCAAATCAACTCAAGTCCCCCCTCTCCTCCGTTTTCTTTTAGACAAGGCCTCAATAGTCATTCTTGGCTTACCAGGAAATTACTATTGTTAACCTGAAAATTGCAAGGGGAAAGACCAAATACACAATTGTCCAATTAAAGCAAGCTGTATTTTGGGGTGCACCCAGGACTGGTCATTCTGGCAGCCTCTCCCTAAGTCAGGATTTTAAAGAGCAGCCCCTGCTGGCCTCCTGAGGTCCCTTTTATGGGAGAGATAAAGTGTTTACAAGCCTGAGAGTTGGCTGTTACACATTGTTAGACAAATACAATAAAAGGGAACAAGGGTAGGGTTATACATTATGTGAATGTTACAAGTTTAGTGTAGGTTGAAAAACATGTTTTGCAATTTACATTAAATCTAAGAAACAGGAACTTCTTCTTAATCACAAATAGACATCTTAATTGTCTTAACTGTAAACAGAACCCTTTACCTGCAAGGTATATTGTTCCTGTTTTGGTCTTACATATGTCAACCAGGCTGGCTTCAAACTCAGAGATCAGCCTGCCTCCAATGGTACTAAAGATGTGTGCCTCATGCTGAAAGACTCCAAAGGGACGGAGTCTATCACAGAGAGGCCCTTGCCCCAAGAGACGAGACCAGACCACTGGTTGCAAGCACAAGAGGCAGTTTATTGAATACACAGGTACCTGCGGACGCCATAGTCCTTTGGGAGACTGAGCGTGCCATGGTTAAAACATATGGCAAGGAGCAGGCTTACAGAAGCAGAAGCATGGTTACAGGGATTTCATTGTTCCATCTAAATAAAGTGATTGTGGTTAACCAAGGACAGAGTTGTTTATTTGGGTTGGGCACAAAGAATACAAAGAATTCAGTTATGACTATCTCAGCATTCTGGTGTTCTCGATAGAATGTTCCCAGGACTTTCTGTTCCCGGATATCACCTTGCTTTTGTCCAAGCTGCAGACCACAGATATCTGGTTGGCGTCAGATGAGAGGAACATCTGGTTCCCTCCTGTATTTTCCCATAACTTGACCTTGGCAAGTTGGCAAGAGCAGCTCAAACAGGCAATATGCATAGTGGGGGTCTTTCAATGCTCTTCATAAAGCCCCTTTTAAAGCCAGCTATCTGATCAGCGCCGGGAGTACTAGCTTCTTTTCTTGAGTTGGTTGGTTCAGGTTGAGATTCCATAAATGAGAGCTACCTGTTTTGTTCTGAATGTGAGATATGGCCTCATTCTTGTTTCCTGTTGATAGGATCCCCATCATCTAGAATCCTTTGTTATTGTTTTTTTTATTTTTTCCTTGTATTGAAAAAAGATTATTTTCTCATAATAGGGGCAGGGGCAGGGGCAGGGGCAAGGGCAGGGGCAGGGGCAGAAGGATCTCTGTGAGTCCAGCCTAGTTCCAAGATAACCTCCCTGTCTGGAAAAAAAAAAAACAACCACCCCAATCAAAAAAAAAAAAAACAAAAACAAAAACCCGGACTTTTAATAGATAAATTTATATATGGCTCTCCTATGATGAATAAGAAACTTAACTTGATAGCAGGCACATTTAACAGCTATTGACCTTTGTTTTGAAATGCCTATGAGATCCTAGTGACCTGCAGGTGTTATGGTTGTGAGATAAGAATAGGAAAAATGGTATTACTATTGTGATGTAATTAACCACTTGGTCTTTTTTGGAAATCCACTTATTTCTGGGACAGGGATGAGATAGTAGTCTCTTTATGGCTGTATAATGGGGATGAGAAACAAGGGAGGAAAAGTAGAGTTTCTTTCCCAGCTGTGGATTCCTTCCAAATGGTGGGATTACAGGTGTGTATCACTACGCCCAACACTATCAGTTCTTGACCAAGTGAAGCAGGAATACAATTTTCTTCCTTGCATATTTTCCATACTCAGCATGGTGTGTGTGTATGTGTGTGTGTTTGCTCTTGCATGTCCCTGGAAATGGAACCAGAGCCTTGTGCATTCTAGATAAACACTCTCAAGTTGAGCTGCATTCTCAGTCCACCTCAAAGAGAATTCCTTATTCTTTACATAACCTTTAAAAAATGCTCGGTAGATCAGCTCAAGACTGTTCACTAAAAGTACTCCTTTCTGTAGAAAGAGAAACACAATTTATTAACTAAATTTATGCAACATCACTCCATACTTTTCTGAGATTTCTATAATAGGCTTGCCAAAAATGAATATATTCTAAAGAGACACTTGAATCTCTCCCTCTATCAGACTACTGAAATAATGGATGCCTATGATATGAGAATTCTCCATGAATCTTGTTATGATAAAGCACGTGGGAGACCTTAGCAGATTCCATGGCAGGCGAGGGTGACCTAGGCTGGGGTCAAACATGCCAAAAGCAGACAGAGCTTACATGAGAAGTTTTATTAGAAAGGGGAGGGAAGAGGGAAAGAAAGAGAAAAGAGGTAAAGAGTCACAGAGACAGACAGACAGACAGACAGACAGAGAGAGAGAGAGAGAGAGAGAGAGAGAGAGAGAGAGGACAGAAGAGAAGAGGGAGACAGGAAAAGTCCCGTCTGCACATACCTAGACAAGAACTGCTTAGATGTGCAAATCTTTGGTCCTTTATTTAAACATTGAATTTATTTAGGGTCCCTGAAGATGTACTGGATTAAGGTAATTAGATCTCTTGGTCTCTCTTGCTAAATCAAGATGACTACATCCCTTACCCCCACCCCAGATTTTCTTTTTTTAAGATTTATTTGTTAGTTTGTTTATTATGTGTACAGCATTCTGCCTCCATGTATGCCTGAAAGCCAGAAGAGGGCACCAAATCTCATTATAGATGGTTGTGAGTCACCATGTGGTTGTTGGAAATTGAACTCTGGAAGAGCAGTCAGTGCTCTTAAACTTTGAGCCATCTCTCCAGCTTCCTCCAGCCTCCCCAGTCTCCCCCCCCCCATTTTCAAGAAAGGATTTTCTCTATGTAGCCCTGGCAGTTTTTTTAAAACATATTTTAAAAAATACAGTATCCATCAAAAGAAAGAAAAAAATCTTTAAGATGTTTGTGTTTATATACATTCACTTATTTATAAAACATTTAAAATCACACATATGAGTATTATTATCTAAATGGAGGTTGATTGTACACTAGGACAAAGGAATCCTGAAGTAGGAGTAGTTAATTTATACCTTCAAGCAACTGGACCATGTTGTAGAACTAGAATTGGGATAAGGGTCCAAGAGATGGCATTTTGACCAGAATTGTATGACCATGCATGTCTTGTCTTTAAAAGCAAAATTAAAATGTAAACAATTATGTTCATTGTCCAATGAAAGGTTTAGGATCATTAACTACCATCTCTGGTTATTTTATCTATATTGTCGCATTAATTAAATTCATGTTTGTCTAGGACTGTTTTGTTCTTTAAGATTTTGTTTAAATGTGAACAAAATTAAGTTGGGCCAAGTTATCAACTGCAGTTTATATGAGTACTTACTTATTATAAGTTAACTTGGTACTGAGTACATGTAAAAAAAAAAATCACACATAGATAGTCTATATATACCTAACCATACAAAAGATATATTTTAATATACCAAGATTTTGAATAGTTTGCTTGTTCTGATTATGGTTGTTATCATTCTCGTTATGAAAGGTATATTTGAGAGACACAGTGGTGTGTTGTGCCTAAATTCTGAACCTCCAAATCATCGAGACCCATTCGATGCAAAACCAAAGACTCTTTTATTGTTTAACGAGTTAACTGCCTTAACTGGGCACCCTCGTCTGTCCAACACAGTGGTTGGCTTGAGACGGACTTGGGGGAACCTCAAGGCAGGGGATTTATTGGGATGCATAAGGGGAGTGTCTAGGGGTATGCAACAATCTCAGGATTGGTGCACTTCCGGGCTTGGGTGACCTGTCCTGTATTGATTGGTCAGCTGTTTGCTATGGCCTATAGGCCCTCCTAGGGGGGGTTGCTATGCTTTGCACAACACTGTTACCTTGAATCACATCCAGAGCTTCGCTAACTAACTTCTGATTGGTTCCTTGCCACATGGAGGGTGTCTGAGTTCCTAGAGGCTGCTAAAGCAGGGTGCTGGGTTGAGAGTTTGGTCCCTTAAGGTAGTGGTAAGGTACCTTTTGGACCTGACAAAAGAGAACAAAGATATTTAGTAAACATATTTAAGATCAGGCAGAAACAAAGGCAAACGGAAGGAACAGAACAAACTCCATTTTGAGATAAAGCCTCCATTTTCACACGTGGCCTAGGGCTGACTCAGCTCCAGCCAAGGAGAGCTATAAACAGTTCTAAGAAAAACCACAAACTATGCCAGCCCCAGTCAAAGCGACCCCACCGAGGTGGTCAGCCAATGACTAACTCTGGTAAACAACATCTGCTTTTCCCAGATGTCCTTGTGCGCAACTGTTAATAACAGTTTTAGAATTCCCCTAGACCCCAACCAATGAATTTGAAGTTCACAAATACCCAATCCTGAAATGCCAACACATATACCATCCTGTTTGCGGTTTTAAAAGTCCCTTACCCTCACCTGCTTTGTCGGAGTACTGGTTGAGGGTCCAAGCTCGAGCTTGGGTTTAATCAATAAACCCCTGTGTGTTTGCATCGGTTACTGGCTATGTGGTTTTCTTGACTGGGGGAGGTCTCTTGACTTTCTTTGCCTTCATGGTGCCATTCCCCTAGCTCTCCTTTGCCATCCAACACAGAAATTCTTCAAAATTTGGTCCTTGGTCTTTTTCATTTTGACACTGTGATGGGGTAAGATTGCAGAAGTTCCCCTATCTTGTAGTCTCGATGAGGCTGAAAGGACCAGATCTTCACCCAGCCCCCTGCTTTAGCAGCCATGACAGGCTGCAGAAAAGACATGTAGGGCTCTGACTCAGCATATGTCACAAAGGAACTCCAGGGCAGATGAAACCCTCTCCTCTTAGCTTCCAGGATGCTTAGTTCCTGGGAAGTGTGTGTAACAGGACACATGCAAGAAACAAAACCTCAGAAACTGTAGAATGTTCCCAGCAACAACCAATGAGAATAACTTGCAAACAAGTATTGCATGCCAAAATACGTTTTTGAAAAATTCCCCTAAATGTCAACCAATCAGGAATCGACCAGTACATCTCCCCACTGACTGATGTAACCCCGTGGTCTTTGCCTTTAAAAACACCAGCAATAGATACATGGGTGGGGGGTGAGGGGGTGTCATCTCCTCTGGTGGCTGCTGTGTCAGCTAATTAGACAAGGTCCCTACCACGGTTGGATAGAACAATAAACCTTGCTTTTACAGTTCAGTGAGTCTATCTTCTTGACGGTCTTTGAGACTTGGGCACAATAGAGGCCACTTCAGGTTAGACTAGAATTTGATCTCCTTGATGTAGAGTCCCATAGGAAATTATTCAACTCGACAGGCGATGGTGGCTCACACCTTTGATCCTAGTACTTGGGAATCTGTGTAGAGGAGAATGAAGGAGAGAAGGGAAAAGTCATGCCATGTAAGCAGGTGTGGAAGTCAGATGTGGTAAATATGCAGCCTCATGACAGGGAGGGAGGGTTTAGATGAAGAGTAAGGAAGGCCAAAATATCGGGAAGGGCGGTTCCCAAAGTATTCATAAAAGCATGCTTAGAAAACAGATGAAACAAAGTATAGGAAATCTTACACTCTTGTGTCTAATTCAGAAAAGCTGGCAGACTTAAGATCCTACATGAGCTTCTGTACTAGAGGTGGGGATTTGGAGAAAGAAAAATATGGTATCTTCTTAAATAACTACATATTACCCCTATCTTTTTAGCATGGTATAAGGTGCCTTCCAAGGGGTAGGTCCTTAGCCAAAGTGATTGGATCAGCACAACTGGAATATTAGGTCTCTACCCAGGTCAGAGATTATATGTTTGTGATCAGGAGATTGCTCTTCTCCAAAAATTCTTCACAAGCTATTTCATGGCCAGAGAAGTACTCGGTTTTGAAAAGAGGAATTTACTTATCAATAATAGGTTATCTGGCCCAGGATTGAGCTAGATCTTTAAGTATTAGTTCCTGCTTAAATTGTTCTCACTCCAGGACCACTAGCCCAGGAGTGGCACTGCCACTGTGGGCGGGGCCCTTCCATAACAGTCATCAATTAAGAAAACCCCCCACAGGCTTGTCTACTGGCCAAACTGGCATTTTGCTCGGATGACTCACAGGCTTGGAAGTAAGTGTTTTTTACTTTCTGGACCATCTTGCCAGTCCTGTGTGTGTGTGTGTGTGTGTGTGTGTGTGTGTGTTTCCAACAGGGTCTGATGTACCCAGGCTGCCTTGGAACTTACTCTGGAGCTGACAATGACCTTGGACTCCAGATCTTCCTGCTTCTACTTCCCAAGTGTCAGGATTGCAAGCATGCGCCAGTATACCTGGTCACTCCTGCCTTTCTTTTACATAGAAGTGAGACATGAACACACACTGAGAGAACAGCCTACAACACAGTCTAAGCCCTATTCTGTTTATACTGACTGATAAGCTACTGAAGAGCCTTGGCTTCAGCTTTAATGGTAAGGCCTCAATCTTAAAGTGTCAGAAGTTTACCCTGAAGCAACAGGATGTGTAACCCACAGATAGTCATGAGACCAACCACAAGAACTTGAACTATTTCAAAAAGGAGTAAGCAACTTCTAGTTCAAGAGGGTTTTAAGCCAACCTGCAGAGGGCAGGAAATATTTAAACCTACCCGTTGAGATGCAGAAAGTCATGTAGAAAAGAGTGGGCAGGATAGATTAAAAGGACTGTGTAGCCTGGTGTGGTAGTACACATCTTAAATCCCATCACTTGGGAGGTTCTAGGCCAGCCTGATGTATATAGTGAGACCCTCTCTCAAAAACAAACTGAACTGAACTACAGATTTTATTGGTAGATCTTTTGCACATGTACCATTAGTTACTAAATTTTGCTTGCTTTACCTTTCTTCGTGTCATGATGAATTAGTTTGAATTCTTCTTGTCAAGGGCAGAACTTCAAGGCCCTGCAACATTTTCATTTGGCTTTAATGGTTTATGTGATTATACCCAAACTGAAACAAATTTGGGTTTGGGAGCTGGTGAACTTTTCAGTGTTACTAAGAATGTTTCGTTGGTGTTAAGTAACAAACAAACAAACAATGTGCCCAAGAGTATGTATGTGTGTGAGTCCTTGGAAGTGAGACGCATTGAATACCCTGAAAATGCCCAGTCAGTTGTGAGCTGTCATGTGGGTGCTGGAAACAATTTGGGAATGGTCCTCTGCAAGAGCAGTCGGTGCTCTAAATCACTGAGTTCTGCTGCCTGGGTGACCAGCCTACAGTAGCAGCAGCACAAAGGGAACCCATGAATACTAAGACTTTTTATCTGAGGGGGTTAAGGAAAAGACACTCTCACTGTCTCTTGATGGTCTCCTTCAGACCTTTTGTTTATTCTTCTTCTGTATTCTCTATTCTCTATTCTTATCATTATCCATAAATGTCCCTTCTGTCTCTCTTGATGCTTTCTTTCTAATTCTCTCATTCTTGGTATTTTCCTTCTCCTCCCTTCTATTTTTCTCTTACAGTTTATATAGTCCAGCGAAATCTTTCAAGCAATGTAAAAATTACAATGTGGTTACATTCTATTTTTCAAATGAATGTCATCACAATGAATACAAGAAAAAAAAAAAAAAAAAGCATGTTTCCATATCCTGTAATGACTAAACGTTTTACATATTACAGGTGAAAAACAAGTTATCCTAAGAATTCACACATATTCATACCCAAGCAATTTCTTATAGATTAACAGTGTAGGCAAGCAAGGTATTCTTTTACTGGCAGGCTTCATGGTTACAAGAAAAAATCACTTTATTGCTTATCTTGAAAGATAATCTTCTAAGGAATCTTAAAAGAATCACATACCTAAATTTTTATACATGAAAAACAATAAATCAGCACTACTTTAAATCTTTAGGTGCATACCCACTCATCAACAGGATATATATATATATATATACACACATATATATATATATATATATATATATATATATATATATATATATATCTCAGGGGATTGAGGACAAAAATGAGTATAAGGAATTAATCATCATCTTTGTTCATCAAGCAATCCTAGGAAGAAAGGCATGTCAGCTAATGATAATTGGGTAGTTTTGTTCTTGTTTCCTGACCTTAAAGATTTCCTCAATGATGTTCCTTTCTAAAACTTTAGATTGTCTTCTTGGGTTTTTCCCCTCAAAACTATTTAACAACAACAACAATCTCATTCTAACCTTAAGTTATTTTAAAAGCTTTTTTTTTCAGCTATGATGCACTCTGAAACCTGAGAACCCAGATGTTTTACCTAATCATTAACCTGAATAGCCATCTATGCAGCTCCTTGGGCGACACTCATAGGCTCTAGCTGTGTGACAATTCCTTGTATTTCTTTTTAGTCATCAAACTCTATTTAAACTAATGTTATTATTATCAATTAGACAGTATAGCTTAGGAAGAAATCATCTTCATAATAATCCACAGGTAAAAATGTCCAGTAGAACAGGATGTTTCCATGAGATAAACACATTACATTATAGGCAGTGGGTATCTACCATCCACATACACGCCGTACCAGATACCACAGAAAGATGGCAGCAGCAAACACATAAAGGCACAGTAGACATAAAAGACATTCTGGAGTCTGTGGTCTGAAGGGGGGGGGCTTGCCTATCTGAGATTAATCCACCAGGGATTTGGGTCCTGGAATGCTGACACCTTGAACTTCAATTGCTACCTATTGTCGCGCGCAACCTTTGCCGATAAGGAAGACGCGGCAACCGAAGATTTGTCCAGCAGAATCTTTATTGTAGAGCTCTTTACATGCTGATGGAGAAGGACCCCAAGCCCCAAATGCGCACGGCTTAAATAGCCCGCAGGGCGACGTATTCGTCTGTGATTGGTGCTCCGCAAAACGCCCAAATGATATAGCCTCTCTGATAGGGAGAGCTACCATATAGACATTACCATATAGTAGCGCATGTGCAATTAACATAGCTAATGCTATAAACAAGAACCAGGAAGCAGGAAGCCAGCGCCATCTTGTAATGGCGAATACGGCTCCCGACATCTCCCCCTTTCTTTTAAATTATATGCAGAGCCAGACACACTACCATGAGGTTTCCGATCAGCCTGCTGAATCAACAGCTTGAGCGATCAAGGAGGTTACACAGTAAACGAGACCCTTTGCATCGGAGACCCCGTGCAATGGGAACCTGAGCCCTGGGAGATGCAGAGGTCTGTCCAGAACAACATCCTGGTGCAATGGGAACCTGTGCCCTTCAGGAGTGTTTGGAGTTCTGACAGCGTCTCAACGGCTTAGCATACTTAACCATACTTGGGGGGATGCTCCCTGCTCAACAGCCAGCATAGCTTGCACAATGGCCACATTTTTAGCATGTTGTTGTCTTTTGAATCTGCAAAGCAACCAAAAACAGAGGAACAGCCCCAAAAATAAGGTCATTCCAAACATTCCTACACCAACCCATTCTTTAAAGTAGGAAAAAGCGGAGGACATCCAAGAAAACAATCCATGTGTAACAGAAATATCTAAACGAGTGGAATTAATCTGAACTATGGCAAGACGAAGCTTTCTCATCAAATCATCAAATTCTACACTCCAATTAGATAGTAACAGCGAGGATAACTCCTTAAATAAATTCGCTGCTTTAGTAAAATTTTCATATTGAATGGAAGTCACACAAAGCCCAGGTAATTTAACTTCACATCCCAATTGAGCCAATTGCCATAATATTTCTAATTGTTCCTGAACCAGATCAATACGCTGATTAACAATCATCAACCCCCCTTTCAATTGACTATTCACAGAGGCTTGAACATCTATTGCTTCGCTAACCGAGGCAGATAAATTATTGAGATGTTGAGCAGTGGCTACCTGTCCCTGTAAAGCTAAGGATGCCACGGTCAGAGAGGCCCAAACCGCCGCCGTCGCTATAATAGCCACTATAGCTGCAGTAATGCCAAAATCACGTTTCTGTCGAAATAAAGTCAAAGAATTACTAGTCTTCACAGGCATTGGCAAGAATCTGGGCATACGGGCCACGGTAGCAGAGGAAAACTCACTAGCATTCCAGCAAAGAGCAAAAGAGCATCCTATATCATTACACACAGCAAAAACAAACGGGGGCCAGACACAAACTGGAGTGGGATCCACCCGTTTCACATTAGAAATCGGTTCTGCCTCTATAATACCACCTATCTTGCTTTTCATCAGGGCTATCCCCGTTGCTCCCCCTAAGATAGTAACCATAGGTGAGAGATCTGTACAACTTCCCCTTGCATCACAAAGTAGCCAAGCATCAAAAGGATCAATATCATAACTCCAGGGGTCCATCTTGGTAAAGTTCCCAAAGCCTTCTAAAGGTGAAAAGGTAAAAAATCCATTTAATGAATGAGCTCTGCGACTCTGACAGCCAGTCCAAGGAAAAATAGAGGAAGAATCTGGGCGCCCACCAATGCAGAAAGGCGCATATTGTGGTTGTTGATGATGGCGACCGCGTTTTGTATCCTGTGTCTCATGTTGCGGCCACCATCCAAAAAGGACAGTGGCGTTAGCAGAAGTCACCCTATTCGCCCCTTTTCCAGTAGTAACCTCCCTTCCTAGTTTGGCATAAGAAAAGTTTCCTAACTTAATACAAGGATCTTCAGATGACTGGTTCACAGTAAAACATAAGCTACCATTAGTAGTCCAAGTATAATTATTTTGGATAGGAGCCACATCCTTGGATATTGGCAAAAATGGTAGCCCCAAAGAGTCATTAGTCGTAAAAAATCGTGGAAAAACTTGTGCATCATGCATCACCGGCATCGGCCGAGGGAAGGTCGACAGGATTCCCCAGCGTATCTCTTGACTCGTTGTCTGCGAGCTCATCAGCATTCCCAGCAGTGTCAGAATCCAAAGCGGGGCCATCATGTTTCACCATTCGAGTCAATCGCGCTGGAACCCAAATTGGATTTTCTTGACCCTGTGGGAAAACACAAACAACTCCCCTGGATCTTATTAATATAGGATCCGGTCCTTTCCATTGATTATCAAGTACATCTTTCCATTTCACCAGTTCTTTTGGAGATGCATGAGTGACATGTCTGTCTGCAGCAGACTGTCCATTGGGATCCAATTTTAAAAAATTTAGAGTAAATAAAGTGAGGGAAAGAGTAGCTTTCTGACCCATATTTATGGCGGGGCAGATTCCCCCCTTTTGTTTTTGTAAGTACATTTTAATAGTGCTATGAGCACGTTCCACCATACCTTGTCCTTGTGGGTTGTAAGGTAACCCGGTCACATGGTGGATTTCCATTTTAGCACAAAATTGTTGAAATGTTTTAGAAGTATAAGCAGGTCCATTATCAGTCTTTAGCTGCCGTGGCTTTCCCCACGCTGCCCATGCCTCCAGGCAGTGGGTGATGACATGAGCCACTTTTTCTCCTGACAACGGTGTAGCGTGGACAATTCCGGAACAGGTGTCCACAGAGACATGAACATATTTTAACTTACCAAAGGCAGAAATATGGGTGACATCCATTTGCCAAATATGTAAGGGTTTTAATCCCCTAGGATTGACACCAAAAGTAGGTACAGATCTAAATTCTGCACAATTGACACATTTAAGTATAATGTCATGGGCATCCGCTCGTGAAATGCCAAATTTTCTTCTGAGTGTATCCGCCGGAACATGATACAGCTCATGAAAGGCAACAGCATTTTGTATGGGATTAAGGATAAAATAGAATGCCTTAGTAGCTTTATCAGCCAAATCGTTAGCTCTTGTCATGGGTCCAGGCAACAGCGTATGTGCTCTCATATGCTGTATGAAAAAAAGGATGTAATCTCGTTCTGATTGATTGCTGAATATCAGCAAAAACTTGTGCGACAGCACTTTTTGAAGAAATTAGTCCCACTGTCTCCAAAATTTGTACTGCTCCAACCACATAATATGAGTCGGAGATAATATTCAGAGGTTGAGGGAAAACTCGTAAAACCTCAGCTACAATGGCACATTCAACCAATTGTGGGGATGAAAAATTAAAGCATTTTTGAAATATCTGATCATTAACAACATAACTGCCAATACCTGTCTTGGACCCATCAGTAAAAACATCAATAGCTCCTACAATCGGTTGACTTTTAGTAATTTTTGGAAAAATAATGGCATTAGTTAAGACAAATTGTAACAGGGTTGCAGCTTCCTCATCTAATTCTGCCTGCTCGGCAGGGTTCAGCTCTGGATCCCCCTCTGATTCTGATAGGTCAGATTCATCCTCCTCTCCGGGGGACGTCTCCCCCTCGGAGGAAGAATCTATAGTATAATGCTTAAACTCAGTGAGGAGAGGGTACAATTTTGGATCCTCACATTCACAATCCTTACATGCTCCTTCTTTTGGAGCAGGCATAAGCTTTAAACTTCTAGCTCGTCGGTTAAGGTCCTCTTCCTTTTCGGCGAGCTGTTTTTCTTTCTTTTCTAGTTCCGCTAGTTTATTGTGCACATTCTCATTCTTATCTGACTTCTTTTTGGAGAACTTCTTCTTTTGTTCTCCCTTCTTTCCCTTTTCAGCTTCTGATAGACTATCCTGATGGTCTGAAAGCACTCTCTGCCCCTCCTTGACCTGTTCCTTACATCTCTCATCTTCAATACAAGACTTTAACAATTTATATAATGGCCATGCACCAGCCCTTAAGGTTCCTTGCTCCTTCTCCCGCATAAGGTCTCCCTCCCAATTTATCCCATGTTCCTTTGGAGAGGGTCCCGGAGACTACAAACCAGGGAGCAACACGGTCAACCTCCTTAAGGAAGTTCTGCAAAACTCTGTTTGGAATCTTCAGCTCTCTCTGCTTCAGCAGCGCCTGCGCTGCATCTGCAATAGGCTTGGTCGGCTGGTTCCCCATAACTCCTTTATTTTCAGGAGAGGGTGTGACGGCTCAGTTATTTACCTGAAACTTAGGGCCACTTAAGCTAGGTCACAAAAAGGTGAGCGGCAAGTCTTTTCCCGTTTATGACAATTAAGACACAGACAACACAGTAAAACGAAAATGAAACAAACAACAAGAAACGGGATCACCCAGACCACGGAGATCATACCTTGCTGAAAAGTGCTGCAGCTTCTCGCTCCGCTGGCTTGAATCTTCCTTCGACGAGCAGTCGAGGGTCCTTCGAGTCGTTCCTCTGCCCAGGGTCGGCACGTCCCGGGTTTCGGCACCACTTGTCGCGCGCAACCTTTGCCGATAAGGAAGACGCGGCAACCGAAGATTTGTCCAGCAGAATCTTTATTGTAGAGCTCTTTACATGCTGATGGAGAAGGACCCCAAGCCCCAAATGCGCACGGCTTAAATAGCCCGCAGGGCGACGTATTCGTCTGTGATTGGTGCTCTGCAAAACGCCCAAATGATATAGCCTCTCTGATAGGGAGAGCTACCATATAGAAATTACCATATAGTAGCGCATGTGCAATTAACATAGCTAATGCTGTAAACAAGAACCAGGAAGCAGGAAGCCAGCGCCATCTTGTAATGGCGAATACGGCTCCCGACAACCTATTGCTCCTCTGACAGGGCCACCAGCAACTGTGTAATCTCTATAGTCCAGTAAGTCTTTATTGTAAGCATCTCATATTGGTTTGTTTGTGAATGACTGAAATTGTGTCTGTTAAATGCAATTGAAATGATTAATGAATCTTCCCTTCCTCTTTTTATTTTAGCACACCAGTAATTTCTATTATCAGAACCCTTTAAAGAATATTTGATTATGCTGAAGCCTGTGTTATTACATTGGAATTGGTCAGTTAAATTATTCCATCCCAGTATCCTCCATCCATCTGGTTGAAGAATATTTATTTTCCTTCTTTTGTTCAAACCATGGGCCCTGGTAGATAAAAAGGCATTTTTTTCCCATAGCAAGATAATATCTGGTGTTTCCCATGTTAGCAGAGCATTTTGTTTCCCCTATCAAGATGCATTTATGTTCTGTTTGAATAGGTTGAAAACAAAACAAAATCGTAGTGATGGGACAATCATGATGCAAATTTCAATAGCAAGAACACAAAGTTATGTTAGACAGTCAAACATTAAAAGTTTAGTTTTTAATGGTCCCTTTTCAGTCACTTTCCACATCTGGGGGTTGGGCTCCTCTTCTGTGGGTTCCTCAGGTGCCATCTTGAGGTATGAATGAGTAATTCAGGCAGAAATACCAGTTTCCTTAACAGCATTGGTAGTCTGGAGAATTACACAGCATAAGGGCCTTTCCATCTATATTCAAACTGGTCAGTTTTGAAGTGGTGGGTTAATACAGCATCTCCAGGCTAGAATGGATAATCAGGTAGGGGTACCCAACAGGTTGAACATCCTGGACCTAAGGGAGAGTCTTACCCAAAGTTAATTGTAATGATTTTTATTAATTCAGAGATTTGGGGGAGGCCAAATTTAAGAATAATTTACATTATTAATTTCTTAGCTACCAATATGTGTTCAGGAGGTACTCCAGGAAAGCTGAAGATGTTTCACATCTGTTACCTTAAATAAGTTAGTGGGCTCTTGAGCTGCTTGTTTCATCCCTTCTAGCAGATCATGGTTGTATCCACTGAATGACTTCCTACCCCTGTTTCACAGTCCCATTGAAGTCTCCTTCTTGGCAGAGCATGATCAACTACCTCTGCCCTCTCTTCATTAGCATCGAAGCTATTCTTGAAGTGCTTCAGTTGCTTTCATGAGAATTGGTTCCCTTTCTTCCGTAGTGAAGAGGGTACAGAGTATCTGCTGACAGTCATCCCATGTGGGAAGATAATTGTAAAAGATAGAAACTAAGATGCTGAAAGGTGAGCTCTCGTTCTTCCAGTTACAGAGATCTCTGGTGGAGAAAAGGGGCATACTGGTAGTGAGTGTCAGGAAATGGCCACGGGATCAAGGACTGAAGGAGGTGCCACCCCAGAATGAGAATCAGGAGTAGTTAGGAGGGCCATATGGGATGCCCTGGCAGGTGTGGGGAGGAGGAAAGACAGGGTGAGTACAGAAGTGCTTGGGGGGAGAAGACAGGAAGTAGTAAGAACTAGACGGTGGGGTAGGGATTGGTACAGAAGAGGGACAGAGTGAGGCTTTGGTGGTGAGTACTTTGGTGGCAAAGGTGGAGGTTGAGGTGGGGAGAGGAGAAGAGGTGAAAGACTGTAATACAGAGGGAGGAGGGATTCTTCTTCCTGTAACTCCTGCAGAATGGTTTTCAGAGGGGACTTGATGGCTTCTGCTACAGGTCCTCAAAGGGTTCATCTGCTGAGAACTAGGGCTTGGGCACCTTGTCCAATGTGGACCATATGGACCTTCACTTAGGGGGGGGTGGGTTGGAAGTTGCTTCAGCTCAAGGCAAGAGGTATCCAATCTGATTTGGGTGGCCAGGTTTACCAAGGGTGACATTAACCATTGCCCAGGCTATCTGAGACTCTGAAGTACCCTGGGAGGGCCAGTCAACTCCATATGTGGGCCATTCAGTTTCACAGAATGTTTGGAGGCAACACTTGGTGACAGAATAATCATAAACCTCCTTAACTATAAGTGGTAAAGTTTTTCAAAATTCTTTAGAATACAGGTTAGAGGGCTATTAGACTTGCTAATCCTATTACCCATACTGTCTGTTAGTTCAGTCTTACCAAGTCCAAAATAAACCAATTAACACAGAAAGTACAAGACAGAAAGTGAACAGTAAACATGAATCCCCCCACCAAAAAAAGACAAACAGGACATAAAATCAGACCAAGAACCTCAGGTGGGTGGTGCAATGTCTTGCTTTTGTCATAGACAGAAGAGAATTGGGGTTCCCTCAAACCCCCTCCACATCCCAGGTAGAGATCCCACAAAACAGACTGTAGGTCTGACCAACATACCAGGAGACCTCCATTGATGCTTGCTGCATTTCTTAGCATGAAAGTTTACCCCATAGTCCTTGAACTGAAGGCAGTCTTGCAGCCTTGGAACATTTCAAGGTATGTGCCACTTGGAGTTCCAGAGCGAAGGTCTAAGTTTAGAATTTGGGTGGATGGTTTGAATCTTACTGGGGCTCTCTAGGAAATGTTAATTCCAAAGGCAAGTATAAGACCACTGCCACAATATGAGTCAAATTTGAGGCGACTTGATTTCTTTTATTGGGGTACATACAAGATCTGGCTAACTATTGCCTCCCAAGCTATGTTAAAGAGAGCAGCCCAGCATCCATCTCTTGGATCCTCTTTAAGGAGTGAAATGATGAGTAGTTTTACAGAAGGGAGATGATAGGATAATAAGGGAATTTAAAAAAAAATCATGTGATTACCATGCAATTTGGGAGGGTAAGGATATTCTCAAAAACAAGTCAAGGTCATGGGTTGGGGAATGTCAGATTCCAGGAAACAGAGAGAGCAACTCAACTCTTACAGTAATAGAAACTTATTTTTAACAATACAGCATAATGGCTCCTGCCTTCAAAATGGAGTTAGGCATATTCTTCACAGTGTGATGACAACTTTAGATGAGCTTCTGATAGAAGCTCAGCTGTTTGCCCTAGAGCTCCTGTTGGAAGCAATGTTGGTTCTCCCATGGAGGGATCTGTCTGCAAAGGGAATTATCTCACAGCTGCAGATTTCTGAGAATCTGCCAAGTACCAATCAGCTGTACCTTGGGCCACTAGATCAGTATATGATATTTAAGTACCCTGGGGACTCTGTTGATAACTAGCCTCCTGTCACAACTCAGGGAAGCAAACAGCCTCGGGTCATCTGAGGCCCAATACAAAGGGTCCATACTGTCTTTGTGTGCCTCAAAAATGTCAATAAGATTGTCCTATAAGGGTTCCTTTCTCTTCTCTCCATGGTGTGTGTGTGTGTGTGTGTGTGTGTGTGTGTGTGTGTGTGTGTGTGTGTTTGATGACATCATTATACACCAGAGGAAATGGACACCTTGTTGAACAGGAGAACACTGCTGTCAGTGACTGAGAGTGATTGTAGCAGATGCTCCACACCCAGGGAGTGATCCTACAGGGTCTTCGTGAGCTGAGTGTCCCAGAACTTTACTTTGTAGTCATTTCTACAGCTGGTGAGTGAGATAATACTGCATGTCAGCATTGAAGTCAAAGTCAAGATACCAGCTGCCCATAGATGTTCTCTCAGCAGTATATCTGGCTCATATTCCATGTGTTCCAGCCTCTCAGGGTAGTGTTACTTGTGACCACCTGGCACAGTAGTCATGAGAGCTCCAATTCACTGCAGTAAATGAGCTTCAGCTGTCCCCTTCAAGCATTTCCTGGCTTGAACTTGCTTGGAAGTCTACAGAAGGATGTGGTTGTCCACCAGGGAATTGACTTTCTTTCCATCATCCATCAGCTGCCATATGAAGCAGGCCATATTGCAGTGGGCCACTGTTGTCAATGTGACAGAACAGTTCCAAGGTCTGCACAATGCTTGCAGAGTCATTGGGAGACTCCCTGGCTGCTTGGTTCAAATTCATTGTACATCCTTCAAATGGTTGCACGCACTGGACTCCACTGTCTGATGTTTTGTTGGCCAGGATACCTTTATCTGATGGGCTGTCACTAATGTGTCATATCTCACCTACTTTATGGATGAGAATGTTTTTATTTATAATATTATCCCCATTCCCCCCCACTCGAGACAGAATTTCTCTGTGTAACCATTCTAGTTGTCCTGGAACTTGCTTTGTAGACCAGGCTGCCCTCAAACTCACAGAGATCCACCTGCCTCTACCTAGCAAGTGCTGGGATTAAAGGTGTTCACCTCCACTGTCTGGTTTATGTTATTTTTATCATCAAAATCTATGATGTGGTGATGCAGCCATATCTTATGGGAATAGCAAAAATCATAAACCCAGCACAGTTGAGAGACAAAGATCCAGCAAAGCTGAACCATATGATCAGTGCTGTGACTGTCTTTCACTTTTCATTTTATTCTCTGCATGTTGCATACTGGAGGGGCTTTTAATATTTGTACATTATAGCTTCTTCCAGGAGTAAAGCTTTTAAGTTAACTCAGGACAGTCCTGAGTATACAACCCCCATCACTTTTAGGGAGATATTCCTATCTACTTGAAGGTCTTTCTTATGCCTAGCAGGTTGTGATGCACATAAAGAAGGCAGAGAATTGTGTCACGTCCTAGCACTCAGGCAGCAGAGATAGGGAGATTTCTGAGTTTGAGGCCAACCTGGTCTACAGAGTGAGTTCCATGACAGCCAGAGATACACAGAGATAGCCTGTCTCAAGTTCCCCCCGAAATATCCAGAGATCTCTTTATGAGTCTCTGAGATACTCTTAAAACATCTGCCACAACATTTGCTCAGGAACAAGATAATCAAAACATAGTGAACTTAAAATGGGCAACAAGATTCCGTAGGCTAGAGGAGCTGGCTACAGATCAGATTACAAGCCTCTTTCTACTATACACTCAGGCAATTGTGTGGCATATACAGCAACAAAGTTAGATGAACTGAAGTTACCTGTGCTCTACACAGGGACTTAACAGTGATGGGCAAAAATGGTGTGGAAAGATGATAAAAGAATGAGGTGTCACCAGGTAGTGAACTGGGTGGGCAGAGACAGGCAGATCTCTGAGTTTGAGGCCCTGGTCTACTGAACGAGTTCCAGGACAGCCTCCAAAGCTACAAAGAAACCCTGTCTTGAAAAACAAAACAAGTAAGCAAGCTGAAGGGACCAGACCCTCACCCAGCCCCCTGCTTTAGCAGCCATGACAGGTTGCAGAAAACATACAGGAACATGTAGGCCTCTGACTCAGCACATTTTGCTAAGTTTCTATCCCTTTGACCTTGCCAGATCTGCCCTAGTCACTAGGAGGTCAGATACCCTCCACGTGGCAAGGAACCAATCAGAAGTTAGCTGTCAGGCTTTGGGGGTGCTTTATGGCAAACGTGGTATAACAGAGACATGCCGAGCATAGCAACTGCCCTGGGAGGGCCTATAGGCCATAGCAACCAGTTAACCAATCAACACAGGACAGGTCCCCCAAGCCCGGAAGCACACCAACCCTTAGACTGTTATGTACCCCTTGACACTTCCCAATAAATTCCCCGCCTTATAGCCCCCTCAGGTCAACCACTGTGCTGAATGGATGAGGGAACAGTTATCTTGCTAAATAATAAAAGACTCTTTGCTTTTGCATCACAATGGGTCTTCTGGTGATTTTGAAGTCCAGAATTTGGGCACAACAGAACAAAGAATGAGATGTCAGGACCTCCCTTTCTTAGAAAAGTTAGCTTGTTAACTCCTGCAGAGTCAGTGTGGTGTCATATGACTAAGGAACAAAAGAATGCCAGGATTAGACATGTAAGTAAATTCTATAAATATATAAAATATAACTGTTGTTACTGAATGATAACTGCAGTAGCTTTGACCTGAGGATTTTTCTTGGGACCATTGACACTCTAATCATTAATAGTTAATAATACATTGCTCAGGACCTGGAAATTTCCTTGGGCTGGGTTGGCGATTTTCTGTCTGTCTAGTGTCCTTGAATCCTCAAGAGTTGCCAGCCTGAGAATAGGCTGTCATATGCCTCTAGAGTCTTAAAAGTTGAGTTATGAGATTGATGAGTAAAAGGTAACTCTGTTTTGTCACAGTTTTGTCACAGGAAGGGAAACACAATTCCGAAAACAGAATTGATATGATCTATGTTTTAGAACATTATGAATCTATCCCTTCTTAACTAATTATGTATAAATAGAGGAGCATCCTGACTGCTAATCAGTTACACTCATTAACCTGCATGGCCTGGCTCAATTTTTCCCTCACCTACTCCTTGCCTTCTTTCTGCAACCTATTGATCACTGGAGCTGGCAATGTGGATCTGATTGTGTGATTGCCTCCCAACCAAAAACAAAATAAAAGAAAAAGAAATGGTATCTGTTTCTGTCGTTCGGGGTGTTAGAGTGTGTGCCTGGAACTCTACTCAAAGTTAACCAGTGTGAGTCCTTTATAATCTGATGCTTGTACCTATGCCCTACCTCCCCAACACTGGGCCAGATCTTACGTATTCCCCTCCCAGAAATGGATTACCAGCCCCAGACCAGCTACCAATTCTAGCTAGCTAGGGCCACAAGCAAGTCGGCAAGTCCGGATTTAGTGCTATGGCCATGAGGAGAGGCCAAAGCTTCTTTTTATAGCAGAAAACCATACAAGGTGGTGGTGGGGTTTAAATGAATTTTTACAATCTTGAGGTTAGACCTTGAGGAGAGTGAATTCTGCTATTTGAGACTTTTGATTACAAAGTGTTAGTTCAAGATATTTATGAAAGACCACGGCTATCTTGACACAGCTGTGGGTCTGTCTTAATTCCTAAACAGCTGCTCTTCCCATAACTACAAGGAATGTAGGGCAAAGGGTCATGTAGGAGTGACTGCTAAAGGTTAACTTGTTTAAAGCAGTTGTTAGCTCTGATGCTCTTAGTACATATATAAGCTATATTAATAGCTAGGCTCTTCATTGCTCCCACACCCAGTTCCAATAAATAAATAAATCTATTTTAGGTCATCTGATTATAAATTCAGTTTTATTTTCACAGGTCCTTTTATTTGTATTTAAGAAAATCACGGAGGATCTAGCCACTCCATCCAGACAGATTCTGCATATCCTTCTCCAGGGTCTAACCTGGTAAATAGATGGAACTAGAAAAAGATCATATTGAGTGAGGTAACCCAGGATCAGAAAGACATACATCTCATGTTTTTATCTTCTGAGGCTCCTAGCTCCAGATCTTCAGATATCAGAATACATGCTGGAGTAACTGCAAAACCCATTAAATTAAAAAGAGACCATTGCTGTTGTGTGTGTGTGTGTGGGGGGGGAGTAATAGAGGAAAATAGCAGAGTACAAACAATCGGATGGGGGGTGTTCTAGATTTGTGACGACAGCTAAAGTCATTAAGTTAATTAAGAAAATGCCTCCACAAGATCTGGCTGTAGGCAAGTCTGTAGGGCATTTTCTTAATTAGTGGTTGATGGGGGAGGGCCTTACCCATTATAGGTGGTGGTATCCCTGGGCTAGTAGTTTTGGGTTCTAAAAGAAAGAACAGGAGGTGCCATCATGGGTGTAGACATTCGATATAACAAGGACCGAAAGTTTCGGCGCCAGGAGCCAGGACATCTATCTGCGGCTGCTCGTCAAGCTGCACAGGTTTCTGGCCAGAAGAACCAACTCCACCTTCAATCAGGTTGTGCAGAAAAGGCTGTTTATGAGTCGCACTAACCGGCCACCTCTGTCCCTGCCCCGGATGATCCGAAAGTTGAAGTTTCCTGGACGAGAGAACAAGGTTGTGGGGACAGTCACAGATGATGTGCGCATTCTCGAAGTGCCCAAGCTGAAGGTGTGTGCACTGAGGGTGAGTAGCCGGGCCGAAGTCGCATCCTGAAGGCTGGGGGTAAGATCCTCACCTTTGACCAGCTAGCCCTGGAGTCTCCCAAGGGCCGTGGCACTGTGCTCTTGTCTGGACCTCGCAAGGGCCGGGAGGTGTACCAGCATTTTGGCAAGGCCCCAGGAACCCCACACAGCCATACCAAACCGTATGTCTGTTCCAAGTGCCGGAAGTTCGAACGTACCAGAGGCAGAAGGGCCAGCCGTGGCTACAAAAACTAACCCCTGGATCTGTTATTAAAGAAACTTTGGATGTTGGAAAAAAAAAAAAAAAAAAACAGGGCTGGGGAGAAGACTCAGAGGTTAACACTGGCTGCTCGACCAGAAGTCCTGAGTTCGATTCCCAGCAACCACTTGGTGGCTCATAACCATCTGTAATGAGTTCTGGTTCCTTCTTCTGGACTGTGGTGATACGTTCAGTCAGAATACTGCATACATAATAAATAAATAAATAAATCTTAAGAGCACTGAAAAAAAAAAAAGGAGGCTGAGTAAGCTATGATGAACAAGCCAGCAAGCGGCACCCCCTCCATGGCCTCTTCATCAGCTCCTGCCTCCAGGTTCCTGCCCTGCATGAGTTCCTGCCATCATTGCTTTTGATGATGAAATATTATATGGAGCTGTGAGGAAAATAAACCTTTTCTTTCCCAATTTGCTTTTGGTCGTGGTGTTTCATCACAGCAATAGTATCCCTAACCAAGCCATGGGAAAACTGTGGTAAATGAAGGCTTGGTAAAAACCATCAAACTAGACTACTTTATGGGTAACTTGAAAAGTTTATTGAGGGAACAAACGGCCAGGCAGTCTTCAAGAAGAGAGGACAGCAGCCATAGGGAAAAGCCTTGTCAGTTTTATGGGAAGGTAGTAGTGGTAGAAGGCCCATGAATCAGAGTAGCCTTGGGGTGAGCATAAAGACATTGAATCTTGAAGCTTTTTGGGATTAATCAGAAACTAGATGCCCTGTTGGGGTTGGATCAGGGTGGTATTGACTTTCCTGGTAAACAGAATCCCACCTTACAAGATCTCTGGGGAATGTGAACTTAGTTTTCTGTTTACCCAATAACAATCCATCTGTTTACCCAGTCAGAGCCCAGGCCATCAATTTAGGACAGCAGCACTGCCATTTTTGGGGCTCTCTGAGGACCTAACAATGGGGGCTCTAATTAGGGCAGGGGAACCAAATACAGAAGAAGATGGGAGGTTAAAATAACAGTAATGATGTCTGAAAAATTTATAAGGTACTATTAACTATCTATCTAAAAAAAAAATGCCAAACAAACCTATAAAACATGTATGTCTGTGTATAAACACATACATATAATTTAAATGAAATTTCCCAAGTGGGCTGACAATGGTCCCTCTAAGAACCAAAGACTAACAAATATCCCAGTACCAGGCATGAGAAAGTCTCTTTTGAGTTGTTTGTCAAGGCTGTTTAAAAGACTCAAAACATTACCGGCTATGCTTTTGTCCTTGGTCACCCCTACCCCCCCCACTGGTGAACAGTAAGAACTTGTTGCTGAAGATATCATGTACTTCAGACACAGGGCCCAGAGGTCCCTGAGCTGGAACTGATTTGGAAACCTCTTACCTGACTTAGCTTTCATGGTATCAGAAGGCATCAAGAAAGCAACCATCCTACCCAGCTCTGCTGCCTATGAACCACATCAATGACGAGCATGGCACAAAACTCTAAGGCTGTAATAGTGGTATGTATACCTTGGCAGAAATCAACAGTTCTCTAATTGGACTCAAGAAGACCTTCTCAACAAGAGGGAAATCTTGCCTGGTAGCAGAAACCTAGCCAACTACCCTGGATTCATAAAGCCATGGATCTAGGAAGAGAACACACAACTACTGCTTTAATAAACCAGCATAATCCCGAACTACATAATAAATATTTGTCCTTATTCTTACAGACCAATGTAGTTCTCACCACTCATCTAATACATTTCTTTTTGTAACAGGTAGAGATTATTACCAAAAATGCAGAATTGTGGCTGGGAATGATGGCACATGCCTATAATCCCAGCATTTGGGAGACAGAGTAGGTCAATCTCTTGGAGTACCAGGATAGCCAGAGCTACACACTAAAAAAACAAACAAACAAACAAACAAAGCAAAAATGCAGAATTGGAGTCTAGTCCCAAAGGATACAGCTCCAATACAACTCCTGCATTTAAGGCTCAGGGATTATTGGGGGTGGCGATTGGGTGGGGGGAAAATGTTCTAAGATCCAGAGGATCAGGGAGTTTGCTATGAAATTGTGTCTCCTAGGAATGTCATAAACTATACCCATAAAATACTGTTTAAACATGAGCTGAACAAGGACAACAATAATAGACACGCTAATGTGGATGGGGTAGGGGTGAGGTAGAGGAGGGTACCCCTGAGATATCAACCCTACACAAAGAACTACAGACACCTAAGGAATGCTAGAGAGAGAGAAAGAGTCTGGCTCCTCTAAAGAAGAGCCCACCATTCGGTTATCTGATACAAAATGGTCAGTCCAGAAAATAACATGTAAGTAGCATTATACAGACTGAGCAAGTTGTATTTATATATTTGGAAATATATAAGTATATACTATACATGCATATATGCATGTAAACATTTATTTTAGCTGGGAGTTGGTGGTACACGCCTTTAGTCCCAGCTCGGGAAGCAGAGGCAGGTGGATCTCTGAGTTCGAAGCCAGCCTGGTCTACAGAGCAAGTTCCAGGACAGGCTCCAAAGCAATAGAGAGAAACCCTGTCTCGAAAAACCACAAAAGAAAAATAAATAAATAAATAATTTAAAAGGCCATGGATTTGAAAGAGAGCTAGAATGGGTATGTAGGAGGATTAGGAGGAAAGGGAAGGGAGAAATTATGTAATCCTATTATAATCTCAAAAAATAAAATAAATAATTAAAAAGAGAAATGAAAACCACAGAATAGCACCAGGAAATGATAGTCATAGGGGCCAAAATTCTACCTTCCAAATACATGGATACTAGGATATGGGGTAGAAAGATCATACGTTTGGATGAGAAGATAATTACATCCTTATTTTCACATTTTTTTTTCTAAAATGTGCTAGCAACAGACCCATGGTAATAATGTGGTATTAATGATAACCTTGTCTTCATAAAAACATGTTCACGTTACAACAGAAATGTTGTATATAATTTTGAAATGCCATTTGTCACTTTCTTTTTTTTTCTATTTGTTTTTTTGAGACAGGATTTCTCAGTAGCTTTGGAGACTGCCCTGGAACTTGCTTTAGAGACCAGGCTGGTCTTGAACTCACAGAGATCTACCTGCCTCTGCCTCCTGCGGACTGGGATTAAAAGTATGCACCATTATCTCCTGGCTTGTTTATCACTTTCCAAATCATAATCAGTATTAGATTTTTCTATTACATCTTACTGTGCTTCTAGGAAACAGTCCAACCACTTGCCAAACTTCCTAAAGTCCCTGGGTTTAATCTTCACTAACCCTGGGGAGAGTTAGAGAAAAAAAAATGTACATCATTATTATAAGAGTACATGTCTCTTTGGTTTTAAAAATACTTTTTCTAACTTTCTTATTGAGCTAATTTCTTTTGTAATCTTATATAATTCATTTTATTCATGTAAAAACATTTATTCTAAGCAGGAACCTGTGAACTGTATCAAAATGCCAATCAAATTTATGGTACAAAGCTGTCTTGTTCAACACAGCAAAAACTAAAATTTGGAATCCTGAAAGAGAATAGCAGTGATTACCCAGGCACACACTCTTTGGGTTTCTTCTGTGGAGGAAAGAGAACACCTTTATTTTTGTTATGCCCAGATCTTGAAGACCTCCAAAGCCCAGCAGATGAGAGACTCTCCTGAACTGTAGAAAGCAAGGTTTCTTTATTGTATACAAGCCAAGGCAGGGCCCTCTATTAGCAAACCAGCAACTACCAGAGAGAGAGAGGTGCCTTAGAGCTTTTAACCAAGCTCTTTTAAAGGGGAAAAAAAAAAAACCCCACAAAATAACATCAGTGGGTGAGGTCTGTTCTGATTGGTTGGCATTTAACATGTTAGGAGAATTGTGTTTTTGGCAGAACACTTGTTTATGGACTTTTTCCATTGGTTGGCATGGGAAAGGAACATTCTGTGGTTTCGGGGATCGTACTGTGGCCAGTGTGATCTTTTTACTTTACCCAAAAGTGGTCTGTTATTTAATTTCCTGGAACTGGGTGGAAATGAGTAGCTTGGAGGTCAAGGGAGGGTTTTTTTTAGTCTTCTACTGGAAAAGTTGCTAAGGTTTGTCTGATTTGATTAACCCTTTCAATTTTATAGCCTGGTATATTTAAAGGGAAAGTAGAATTACTTGGAGTGTTGGGCTTTGTCAGCTTTAGAGGTCATCAAGGGCTCATTACATACTTCCCCACAAAGCTCAGAAAGGTATTGTCTTCCTGGCTCTTAGATTGCCCTGCAGTTTTCCACAGACCCAATGAAGGCAGGGTTACCAAAATCACAGGTTGCCCTTAAATTTAGGTTTGCTCTTGATGAAAACTTTACAGGCTGTCTGAATAGCATCCCCAACTAATTCCTTTCTCACATAGTTATCCTCTTAGTGTGGCCTAAATCAGGTTACTAGTATGTTATATTCCAACTAAATGAATGGAGAAAATGGAATTTCATGATAATCCCTGTCTTTAGGTATAATTTGTATACAACAGTTTGTTCTTATATAATTTGGCAATACAAAGCTAGCTGCAAGGGAACCTTGAAGAGTGTAATCTCTACTTTCAAAACGACTATGACTACAAAAAGCTGGGTATGGAACAGAGCCAATGGACCTCTGTGAGGCAAGTTTGGTCTACACAGCAAATTAAGGCCATCCAGGCCTACATAGTGACACCCTGCACCTGCCCCCCCCCCCAAAAAAAAAGAAGAGGAGGAGGAAGAGGTGGTGGAGAAAATAGTATAGGATACAATAAAGTAAAGTAAAAGAAACTTCATTTTTCTTTCTATCTCAGCCTCTTGAAGTACTGGGCTTGCAAATATGTGCTACTATACAAGGCTCTAACATAATTTCTTACTATAAGGAATGCTATCATGTACTTTTCTAAAGCATGGTTTGTAAACTTAGAAAATAGTCAAGTGTTTTGTTTTTGTTTTCTTTTTCTTTTTTTTTTTGTTTATCTTTGGCTGTCTTGGAACTCACTTTATAGACAAGGCTGGCCTCAGTTAGATCTCCCTGCCTCTGCTTCCTGAATGTTAGGATTAAATGGATGTGCTGACACCTGACCAGCTTTTTTTTTTTTTTTTTTTTTTTTTTTTTTTTTTAGACAGGGTCTATGAATTTCTAGCTGTCCCGGAACTCACTATGTGGACCAAGCTGGTCTCACACTCACAGAGATCTATATGCCTCTGCCTCCTGAGTGCTATGATTAAGGCATGTGCCAACATGCCTGACAGATAAAAAGTCCTAAGGTTAAATATTAAGATCTTGAAAGATAGAATCTAATAGTGGCCTTTGTTGTTGCAGTTGCTTTGAGACAGTCTCTTGAAGTTCAGTAAGAGCCTCAGTTGGGGCCCATAAAGATGGTTGTGCTTCATCTTGACTCAAGGTCAGAGAGTTAAAAACTGTCCTTAGTTTTCCAAGGTTATCGTCTCAAAGACCTAAACGTCTAAGGGATGGCTACTGAAGGATGTTTTGATCTTGGTAGCAGATTTCTTATCTTATCTCAGACTTGGTCTGAGGTGTGGTTGCTCTTTACCTTCAAGGCCAGATAATGGAACATTGAGTCTGAGATGTGGTTACCAAATGTTAGGAGGATTAAGGGAAGAAAGTCTGTTCCTTATACATGATAAAGAAGTCTTTTGCCGAAGAATAAATTTGGGGAGCCCAGTATTTACTGGATTGCCCTCTCAACTCTATCCTGTGTCTCTGTCTTTTTCTTAGTGTCTTACCTGCCGTTTCTCAATCCACACTCACCCTCTCAGATCCGAATCAGGTGAGTATGCTGTCTGACTGAAGCTCCACAAAGACAGATTATGTCAACCCTCAACTTCTATTGTAATTGGGAATGACCTTGAAATCTTTGATCCTCTGGCCTCCACCTCCTACATGTTGGTATGACAGTGCAAAGTTCTTCAGTTTTGTTTCATCTTTGGTTTAGCTGACATCCTGTTTTCTTTTCTATCTTGTTTTCTTTTTTAGAGACAGGGTGTCTCTGTTTAACAGCCCCAGCTGTCATCATTCTGTAGACCAGGCTGGCCTCAAACACACAGAGACCTGCCTGTCTCTGCCTCCCGAGTGCTAGGATTAAAGGCCTGTGTTACCACTGCTTGGCTGATGTCCTGTTTTCTACTGTGAAAAATCCTGTGGGGAAGTACTCGACACTGATCTAGTTGAGGTTGAAATGTTTTTGATTTCTGTTAAAACAGCAGTTCTCAACCGGTGAGTTCATGACCCCCAAAGACCATTAGAAAACAGATATTTAAATTATTATACATAACCATAGCAAAATTTTAATTATGAAGTAGCAACGAAAATAATTTTATGGTTGGGGGGGTCACTCTGAAAAACCTGCAGAGCGTGCTGTAGAAATAGCTGAGATTTGTACATCCAAATCCACAAGCAGCAGGAAGAGAGTAAAACTGGGCCTGGGTTGTGTTTGGATACCTCAAAACCTACCCCCAGTGACACTTACTTCAACAAGGCCATACCTCATAATCCCTCTCAAGTAGTGCTGAAAGACAAAAAAAGTAAAGTTAAAGAAACCACCCCCCACTTGAAATGAAGGACAGATTAACCTGGAAAGCTAACCTAGACCCATATCTGTTCCTTGGAATTTGCTAACTTCCCCTCTCAAGGCCCTGAGATAACAAGATACCAAGAATTCACACTGCCCCTCCTTTCTTGTGAGTCAGCAGGTGGTTAATAGGGTCCTTAAGAAACAAAGAGATAACTGTACCTCCGGTTTGCCCAGACAAGATTAATTAGCACACCCTGAGGCCCTAAGGTCTGCTGACCCTAATAGTGAGACCATCCGGCCTCAAAGGGTCACATACTCAATGGACAGAGGGTCCTACCCCCTTCCTAAGCTTGTGGGTTTTGCCTTTAAAAACACCTGTGGGGGGGGCTTCTCTCTAGCCTGTGTGCTGGAGGAGCCCGTTTGCGCAAATGTTTCCTGTTCATTAAAGCCTCTTGCGTGTTGCAGCAACTGGACTGGACATTGAGTTCTTGGGGGTACCGAGCGAAACTGGGAGACTCCTCAATGTCTCATTACGGGGGTCTTACATTGAGACAGCTTTTATAGGGTTTACAACAAAGCCCGCACATCGTAAACCAATCATCTCATAGCATCCAGAGCCTGCAAAGTGAGGACCAATCAATTTAAACCATCCAAGCCCACACTTTATAGACCAATCAGTTTTCTATAGCCCTGGAGGTCTGCATTTGCGTGGCTCCCATGTGGGGTGACAAATGGCAGTTAGGTTAGGTCACTGGGGCGGGGTTTCACAAGCAGTTTACAAAGTCAGATAAGCGGCAAGGAGTGTGAACTTCCGCCTATTTACTGGCTGAGGACAGGGTCTGGAATTTAAGGTATTTAGTATTTTTAAACTTCTAGCTTTCTGGGGTCATTGGAGAGTTAGGCTGTATTTTTCCATCCTTACAACTCCTGTGGAACCCAGGGCAGCTTGGCTACATTACTGCCTTGACAGGCTCAATAAGCATCAGGAGAGTAGCCTGAGTCATAGTTTACTGTAAGGCAACATCTGGTTCCAGGAAAAGCCACAAACTGACACCACCCTGTCCCCACCCAGGAATGGGCCAATCAGCATCCCAGGGAAAACATTCCAACATAAGGGGAAAGTACCTAGGATTGCAAACATTTCCAACCATTGTAGATAGGATCACCAGATGTCCCTTAGCACAGCAAGCACCTATACCCTTTTGTCAAGACACCATTAGACAAACGTCAGCCAATCAGGAGTCCTGAAGCCTGGAATTTCCCTCATACCAACCTCTGCTATAATAAAAACCCTACCCCAAGTGGACTCACGGCTCACTGCTCTCGTGGTTGTGTTGGACAGGCAGAGAAGCCAAGCTCCAGCCTGAATAAATTCTCTTTGCTTTTTATATGGATTTGGTTCTCTTGGTGGTTTTTTTTTTTTTTTTTTTTTTTTTTTTTTCCTTTCCTTTGAGACAGGGTTTCTTTGTAGCTTTGGAGGTTGTGCTGGAACTTGCTCAGTAGACCAAGCTGGCTTTGAATTCACAGAGATCTGCCTGTCTCTGCTTCCCCAGTGCTGGTGAAAGGATGGAAAATACAACCTAACTCTCCAATGACCCCAGGAAACTAGAAGTTTAAAAATACTATCTAAGAAGCCCTAAAAACCTCAAATTCCAGACCCTGTCCTCTGCCAGTAAATAGACAAGGTCATACTCCTTGCTGCTTATGACCCTTGAGTACGTAATCATGGCCTAGTGAGATAACAGAAAAGGAGCTGACTACCGCTTATCTGATGTCGGTAAACTGCTTGTGAAACCCCCGCCCCAGTGACCTATACATGGGCTTTGTTGTAAACCCTATTAAAGCTGTCTCAATTTTGCACCCGAGGTCCTCAGTCCTCAACCCCTGAGTGGCGTATGACTGTGGACCCCAGTGCACTTGGAATAAACAAGTCCTCTTGCATTTTGCATCAAGATCGCTTCTCGTGAGTGATTTGGCCTTTCCTGAGTCTTTCACTGGGATTAAAGGTGTGCACCATCAGGGCCCTGGCTTTCTGTGTTGATCTGGGGGTCCCCATGATCTGAGTATAACAACTACAACATGAGGAGCTGTATTTAAGGGCTGCAGGTTTAGCAAGGTTGAGACTCATTGTGTTAAACCGCTTGCTTGCTTTACTTCCCCCCTGCAACTGCCAACCAGGATGGTTTTGTTTTGTTTTGTTTTGCTTTTGGATTCTTTGCCTTTAAAATTTCCTTGTACCTGAGTATGAGGTCAGCCTGGTCTACAGAGCAAGTTCCAGAACAGCCAGGGCTACACAGAGAAACTCTGTCTAGAAAAAAAAAAAAAACAAACAAAATAAAACAGAATAAAAGCAACAAAGAAACTTCATATAAATATATTCAGTGCTGCTCTGTGAGAACTGTTTCTTTCCAAGCAGTAGCTGGGCAGCTTAATACAGACTCAATTAGGACTTTGGTGGTGCTGAGTGATCTTTGAGCTGCTACCCTAAAACACTGGCAATGCCGATCATTGGTGTGTGCCATCACCTTCACTGGTTTAGCCTTTAATTCTGAGTGGAGAGGATATGTAATTTATGACAGCAGACATATAGAGTAAGCTGGGTTTTTAGAATGAGTTATTTATTTTTATGTGCATTGATATTTCGCTTGTATATGTCTATGTGAGGGTGTGGGATCCCTTAAAACTAGAGTTACAGACAATTGTCAGCTGCCATGTCGATGCTGGGAATTGAACCCTGGTCCTCTAGGATGAGCAGCTGATGCTCCTACCATTAAGCCATCTCTCCAGCCTGAGCTGGGTTTAAAAAAAAATTATTTATTGTGATTCAATATTTATTTTGCCAACCTGTGCATATCTTGTCTGATGAACCCAGGATCCTAGGACCTGCAAGAATGGAGAGGACTACAGTCTACTATTGTAGACAACCTTTCCCCAGAACTTTCTCAGAACAGACCAATTAAACACAATTGCCTGGCACATACTATAGATTATATCTCGGAAAGTATGAAAGCAAGGCAGAAGGCAATATCCAGATTCAGGGTACATTTACCAGATTGAGTTCTATAGCTATGCTACGTACTGACAAGAGTAAAGATGTCTCACAAACTGAATGCAAATGTTTAACACAGGAGGGCATGAAATCACATCCAAGAAAAATCCAGGGAACAAAATGCACTTAAGGTAAAAGGCCCTCATCCTTTTTTTTTTTTTCCTCTCTCATTATTCCTCAAGGCATTATTGACCGTATGCCATTCTTTTGACCTTGTTCCAATATATCCCTCTCTTTTGGTTTTTAAATTGTAGGGTATTCTTAATTGTAGCCATTGGAATCCTAAGACAAGTATGAAAAGAGATAGAATAAGTACACTGCTAGACACAAGAGTGCCATGCATGACACTTTGCCACCAGGAGTAAGAACCCATTCCTGGAAAGGTATCAGAAATTTCTATTATTCCTTGTCCTGAAATTCCAGGCAACTGCTTAGAAAATGTCTGGAAATCTCATCCTGATACCCAGTGGTCTAGTTCTTTATAACAAATGAGACAAGACAATGGCCACATGTAGTACTGAGAATCCTGGAAATGCTGGGAAGTTTAAGTAATAGGTTCCTGTTGGGGCAAATTTAAAATAATTAAAGAAGGGAGTAGAATATCTCAAGTAGTAGTTCCCCCGCTTTCATTTTTTGAAAGTTGTTTTTTTAAGGTGGAATGTGTACATTCTACAAATGTTTGACCCTGTGGGTTATAAGGAATTCTAGTGGTGTGTTGAATTAGTCATTCATAACAGGATTTTTAAAAATTCCGACCAGTAAAAGTAGAAGTTATCAAATCTTTAGCAGGTTTTTTTCCCCCCTCAAAACATTAAAGGCTTTGCCACCACTGCCCAACATTCATTATCAGTTTTTAACTGTGTGGGAATACCTATAGCAAGAATGTTTCCAATTAGTGTTACACCCGGTCCACAAGACCTCCAGAGAGACCACCAAGGAGACAACTCCCCGAATGCAAGCACACAAAGTAGAAACTTTAATACAGAATTTAATACAGAAGTATTAAATTCAAACCTAGGCAGGGACCTCATCCTATAGACGGGCACAGCAGTTGCAGGAGGAGACCCCAGTCTCATAAACAAGGGGTTATAAAGGCAAATCACAGAATAGGGTCAGGGGTACAGGTTCAAAGCTGATTGGCTGCAGAGTCCAGGGGGATTGGAGACTTTCCTTGGGGTTTATCTCTTGTATCATTGGTGCCCATAAAAGCTATTTTATCTTTTCTGGTTGGTTGCCCCCTGGGGTCAGGGCCGCTTTTCTCCCCTTCCAGCCTGTTGGGGCCATCTGAAATTACCTCCCCTTCTAGCTTGTTAGGGAAGTTTGTTGTTATCTCCCCTTCCTGCCTGTAAGCATTTCTGGGGGAAAGGTATAAACCTTCTATCTGCACGGGTCTTGGGACCAGACTCTCACATAGTGCTGTTTCCGGTCCCTTTTCTAGGACGGCTCTGGTTTGGACTTTCATTAGGTAGAAATAAGAGCTTTGGAAGGGTAAGGCTTTCCATGAGGGATGATCAAAATCTGTCTAGTGGGGCTTTTTGGGTAGGGCTTAGGTCCTCCTCTGTGTCTTTAGGCTAAGGGAGTAACCCTTCTTGGGAAATGGACTCCTGAAGTTCGTTCGTGCACTTAGGGATACATCCTGGTTCCACTGCCAGAGGTCCCAAGCCATTCATGGCTTTGGCAGTGCAGCCTGAATCAACCCAAGTAAGGCTGCAGATGCTGGAGATGTGACATCCAACGCAGGGCAACTCCTAGCGGGATCAATGGTGCCTAAGTCAGGGAATGATGAGAGCATTTCCCCATGACTGGTAAGGTGACTGAAGACAGGTATCGCTTCATTTAAAAAAAAAAAAAAAAAAAAAAGGGAGGAACTGTTGGGAAATTTATGTACTTGTTCCTTACAGATCTCTTCCTCCCCACTCCGCTGTAGAACTTCCATGCTCTCAAGGTTGAACAAACAAGGTACACAGTGCCTGTACCTTGACCCGGGTGTGAGTGGCCCATGACTTTCTCCTATGCTTAGCCCATTCCCTGACTTGGATATATAAGTCCATCCATTACTCTCAGTAATAAAGAGCTTCTTCTTCACTCTTCATGGTGGTCTGTTGAGTGCTTCAATCCTGACACACTCTGCCAGCTCGGTACTCTAGTTACACAAGCACAGCAATTCATCTCCCTATTCAATCTTCCTGATCCCTAATGTTTTCCTTCCCTCCTCTTCTCCCTCCTCTTTTTCCTACACACATACCTCCTACCCCCATGCTTCCAATTTGTTCAAGGGCTCTTGTCTGTTTCCCCTTCACCAGGGAACTGAATATGTCTGTCTTATGGTCCTCCTTGTTTCCTAGCTTCTCCGGAGGTGTGGATTGTAGTCTGGTAAACCTTTGCTCTGTGTCTAATATCCATATATGAGTGAGTACATACCATGTTTGTCTTTCTGTGACTGGGTTACCTCACTCAGGATAGTTTCTTCTAGTTCTATCCATTTGCCTTTGAATTTCAAGATTCCATTGCCTTGCATTTCCTTGATGGCTAAGGATGTTAATCAATTTCTTAAGTGTCTTTCAGCCATTTTATTTTCCTCTATTGAGAATTCTGTTCTGTACCACAATTTTTAATTGAATTATTTGGTGTTTTGGTGACTAGCTTCTTGAGTTTGTATATTTTGGAATTCATATCTGTCAGATGTGAGGTTGGTGAAGATATTTTTTCATTCTGTGGGCTGCCATTTTGTCTTGTTGACTGTCTTTTTTTCCTCCTCCTCCTTCTCCTCCTCCTGCTTCTGCTTCTTCTTCTTTTGCTGTTTTGTTTTGTTTTTTGAGACAGGGCTTCTCTATATTGTTTTTGAGCCTGTCCTGGAACTAGCTCTGAGGACCAGTCCGGTCTCGAACTCACAGGTATTCTCCTGCCTCTGCCTCCCGAGTGCTGGGATTAAAGGCATGTGCTACCAACACCCGGCTTGACTGTGTCTTTTGCTTTAAAAGGATAGAAAATTCAGCCTAACTCTTCAATGACCCCAGGAAGCTAGAAGTTTAGAAATACTGTCTAAAAAGCCCTAAAAACCTCAAATTCCAGACCCTGTCCTCTGCCAGTAAATAGGTGAAAGGTCACATTCCTTGCGGCTTATGACAGACACGCCCTTGAGTACGTGATCCTGGCCTAGTAAGATAACAGGAAATGAGCTGACTGATTGCTTATCTGATGTCAGTAAACTGCTTGTGAATTCCCCCGCCCCAGTGACCTATCCTAACTGCCATTTGTCAACCCACCCAGGAGCCTGGGCAAATGCAGACCTCCGGGGCTATAGAAAACTGATTGGTCTATAAAGTGCAGGCTTGGATGATTTAAAATGATTAGTCTAAATTAATTGTCCTGCACCGCGTGGGCTCTTGATACTTGGGATGATTGGTTTGCGATGCATGGGCTTTGCCGTAAACCCTATAAAAGCTGTCTCAATTCTGCACTTGGGGTCCTCAGTCCTCTGCCCCTGCATGGCATATGACTGTGGACCCCAGTGAACTTGAAATAAAAAAGTCCTCATGCAGTTTGCATCAAGACTGCTTCTTGTGAGTGATTTGGGGTGTCGCCTTTTCTGATTTGGAACATGAAGGTCTTCGCTCTGAGGGTCTTTCAACCTTACATAAGGTCCGATTCATTTTTGTCAATCTTAGTGTCTATGCTAATGGCATTATATTCAGGAAGTAGTCTCCTATACCAATTCATTCAAGGGTACACCACTTTCTCTTCTAAGAGATTCAGTGTGGCTGGATTTATGTTGAGGTCTTTGATCCATTTGACTTAAGTCTTGTACATGGGGCTGGAGAGATGACTTAGCCGTTAAAGGCTAGGCTCACAACCAAAAATAAAGTTTTGTACATGGCGATAGATATGGATATATCTATAATTGTCTACATGTCTGCATCCAGTTATGCCAGCACCATTTATTGTAGATGCTTTTTTTGTTCCATTGTATAGTTTTAGCTTCTTTATCAAAAATCAGGTGTTTGTATGTGTGTGGGTTAATATCAGGGACTTCAATTTGATTCCATTGGTCTACCTGTCTGTTTTTGTGCCAATACCAAGCTGTTTTCATTACTATAGTTCTATAGTAGAGCTTGAAGTCAAGGATGGTGATGCCTCCAGAAGTTCCTTTATTGTATAGGGTTGTTTTGGCTATCCTAGTTTTTTTTTTTTTTTTGCTTTTCCATATAAAGTTGAGTAGTGTCCTTTCACGGTCTGTGAAGAATTGTGCTGGGATTTTGATGGGGATTGCATTGAATTTGTAGATTGCTTTTGGCAATATTGCCATTTTTACTATGTTGATCCTCCCCAGCCAAGAGCATGGGAGATCTTTCCATTTTCTGGTATCTTTTTTAATTTCTTTCTTTAATAACTCAAAGTTCTTGTCATACAGGTCTTTCACCTGTTTGTTATTTGGTTAGAGTTACCCCAAGATATTTTATGTTGTTTGTGACTAATGTAAAGGGTGATGTTTCTCTGATTTCTTTCTCACTCCTTTTATTGTCTATATATAGTAGTGCTACTATTTTTTTTTAAGTTAATCTTGTATCCTGCCAATTTGCTGAAGGTGTTTATAAGCTGTAAGCATTCCCTGGTATAATTCTTTGTATTACTTATATAAACTATCATATAATCTGCAAATAGTGAAAGTTTGACTTCTTTTCTGATCTCCTTTTGTTGTCTTATTGCTCTAGCAAGAACTTCAAGTACAATATTGAAGAGATATGAAGTGAACAACCTTGTCTTGTTTCTGATTTTAGAAGAATCACATTGAATTTCTCTCCATTTAGTTTGATGTTGGCTGTTGGTTTGTTGTATATTGTCTTTATTATGTTTAGGTATTTTCCTGTTATCCCTTATTTCTTCAAGACCATTATCATGAAGGGGTGTTTAATTTTGTCGAAGGTTTTTTTTCAGCATCTAGTGAGATGATCATGTGGATTTTCTTTTTCAGTTTGTTTTTATGGTGGATTACATTGATGGATTTTCATGTGTTGAATTATCCCTGCATCTCTGGGATGAAGCCTACTTGATCATAGTGGATGATTTCTCTGATGTGTTCTTGGATTCGATTTGCCAGTATTTTATTGAGTATTTTTGCACCAATGTTCATGAGGGAGATTGGTCTGTAGTTCTCTATCTTGGTTGTGTCTTTGTGTGGTTTGGGTACCAAGATTTGGCAATAATCCTGCTTCTATTGTGTGGAACAATTTGAAGAGTATTGGTAGTACTCTTTGAATTTCTGGTAGAATTCTGCACTGAAACCATCTGGCCCTGGGCTTTATTTTAGTTGGGAGACTTTTGATGACTGCTTCTATTTTGTTAGGGGTTATAGGTCTATTTAAATTGTATATCTGTTTTTGATTTAATTTTGGTAAGTGATACCTATCTAGAAAATTTTCCATTTCCTTTAAATTTTCCAGTTTTGTATAGAGTACAGATTTTCAAAGTATGACCTGATGGTTCTTTGGATTTTCTCAGTGTCTGTTGTTATGTCTTCCTTTTCATTTCTGATTTTGTTATTTTGCATATTCTCTCTGACTTTTGGTTAGGTTGGATAAAGGTTTGTCTATCTTATTGTTTCATTGATTCTTTGTTTCTTCTTTATTGATTTCAGCTCTCAATTTGATTATTTCCTGGCATCTACTCCTCCTGGATGAGTTTGTTTCTTTTTGTTCTAGAGCTTTCAGGTATTCTGCTAATTCTCTAGTGAGGCTATTCTCCAGTTTCTTCATGTAGGCTTTGCTATTAGCACTGCTTCTAGAGTGTCCCATAGGTTTGGGTATGTTGTACCTTCATTTTCATTGAATTTTAGGAAGTCTTTGCTTTCTTTATTTCGTCCTTTACTCAGGAGTAGTGCAGTTGAGCATTGTTCAATTTCCATTAGTTTGTACGGTTTCTGCAATTTGTGTTGTTGCTGAATTCTAATTTTAAGGCATAGTGGTACGATAAGATACAAGGGTTTATTCCATTTTTTTTCTTTTTGAATCTGTTAAGGTTTTCTTTATTGACAAGTATATGTAGTAGATTTTAGAGAAGGTTCTATGTGGTGCTGAGAAGAAGGTATATTCTTTTGTGTTTGGATGGAATGTTCTATAGGCGTCTGTTAAGCCCAATTGGGTCATAAGTTCTGTTAGTTGCTTTGTTTCTTTGTTAAGTTTCTGTTAGTAGTCCTGTCTCATGGTGAGAGTGGGTGTTGAAGTCTCTCACTATAAATGTGGGGTTCAATGTGTGACTTGAGTTTCAGTAATGTTTCATTTATGAATGTGGGTCCTTTGTATTAGGTACATAGATGTTCAGAATTGAGACTTCACCTTGATGGATTTTTCCTGTGATGAATATGAAATGACCTTCTTCATCTCTTTTGATTAATTTTAGGTTGAAATCTAATTTGTTAGATATTAGGACAACTACACCAGCTTGCTTCTTAGGGCTATTTGATTGGAAAATCTTTTCCCAACCCTTAACTTTGAGGTAACATCTGTCTTTGAACTTGAGGTGTGTTACTTGTATGCAGCAGAAGAATGGATTCTGTCTTCTCATCCATCCTGTTAGCCAGTGTCTTTTTAAGACCATTGATATTGAGGAATATTAATGATATTGATTGTTGGTTTGTTGTTTTGGATTTGTTTTTGGTGGTGGTAGTGTATGTAAATTTTTCCCCTTTATCTGGCTTTTGTAAAGTGGGATAGCCTATGTTTTTGTGAGTATAGTTAACTTCGTTGGGTAGGAGTTTTCCTTCCAGAAATTTTTGTAGGGCTGGATTTGTGGTTGTGTATTATGTAAATCTGTTTTTGCCATGGAATATCTTGTTTTTTCCATTTATAGTGATTTAGAGTTTTCCTGGGTATAGTTATCTGGGCTGGCATCTGTTGTCTCTTAGTGTTTCTAGAACATCTAACCGAGACCTTTTGGCTTTCAGAATTTCCATGGAGAAATCAGGTGTAATTCTGATAAGTGTGCCTTTATATGTTACTTGGCCTCTTTCCTTTGCTGCTCTTAATATTTGTTCTTTATTCTGTATTTCTTTATTCTTTATTCCGTTTGTTGTTTTGATTATTATGTGGCAAGGGGGCTTTTTTGTCATCCAGTCTCTTTGGTGTTCAGTAAACTTCCTGTATTTTCATGGGCATGTCTTCTTTAGGTTGGGAAAGTTTTCTTCTGTGATTTTGTTAAATATGTTTTCTGCACCTTTGAGCTGGGCTTCTTTGCCTTCTTCTAAACCTAGTATTCTTAGATTTGGTCTTCTCACAGTGTCTTACATTTCCTGGATATTTTATGTTAAGGATTCATTGTATTTAAGATTTTCTTTGGTTGATAAATCTATTTCTTTTAGTTTCAACACCTGAGAGTCTCTCTTCCATCTCTTATATTCTGTTGGTTTTCTTGCATCTGTAGTTCCTGATCATTTACTTAGCTTTTCTGTTTCCAGCATTCCTTCAGTTTGGTTTTTCTTTATTGTCTCTATTTCAGTTTTCATGTCTTGAACTGTTTGAATTATTTTTTTCATCTGTTTGTTTTTTCTTGGGTTTCCTTGATTTCTTTCAGAGATTTGCACATTTCTTGCATTTTTTTGGTTTGTTTCTTTTTCCATTTCTTTAAGGGATTTTCTCATATCCTCTTCAAGGGCCTCTATCATTTTCATGAAGTTGTTTTTAAGGTCATTCTCTTTTGCTTCATATGTGTTGGGATGATCATATAAATCTTTCTGTTGTTGGATGTGTTCTTATACTGTCATCTTCCCATTTCTTCTTCCAGTGGGTACAGGTAGCGTCTCTCCCTCTCCTGGTGGGTATGGGTTCAATGCTCTATCCTCTCTTCTCTCCCAGAGGGTGCAGGGTGCTTTGTTCCGCCTTCAGATCCCTCTGGGGGATTCAGTGGCAGGAAGGGTCTGTCAACAGCAAGTCAGAGGACCAGAAGAGGAAGAGGGAGGCTGGAGGAGCCCCCAGTACTTACCTCTCTACTGGAGGGCGGAGGGGCAAGACAGGCAGGGCTGCCGATGCTGGATGCTTTTTTCTATCTCTAGGTCTCTCTGTGGGATTTGGTGACAGGAAGGGTTTGGCAGCAGCAGAACCTTTATATACAAGGTTATCTCACTATCTCCTCACCCTCAGACCGCACAAAGAATCATCAGATGTCTCCTCAGTATTAGACAATGTCTCTGTTATATTTAAAGAATGGAGCCACAAACACTTCCTCAGTAAATGGAACAGTGGAGCAGTTCACTGAACTCAAGAGCCACTTCCTTATCTTGAAGACCAAATTCTGGCAGAACACTGAATAAATAGAGGAAGTATGCTTGGTATACCAAGTGTTTATGTCTCAACTCTCGCCTCATTTGACCCAAGAGGAGCCTGCACTTTAAGCCAGCTCTGTGTCTCCACATCTGGGAATCTTACAAATAGTGAAGACAAGGACACCAAAGTTAGATGAGCAGAAGCAACTTTTTTCCATCACTGTGGGGTACCATAACTTTTAACTCTTTAGGGACACAGACAGTTCCGGTCCCGTACTGTAAACCCAAGAAAAGGCCAGAAGCTTTCTTTTATAGCAAAACAAAAACAAAACACCCATATGTAGGCAAAGGAATTTTTACAATGTTAAGATTAGGTGTTCAGGAGAGTGTATTTCAGGATTTACAACTTCTGGGGAGTATAATCCAGATTGGGATTTACAGTCTGGGGAGTGCATCCCAGGATTGACACTGTATTAGATATAAAGCTGTTGGCCTATTACTAGCATTTCTTATTGGCTAGCTCTGTCTTAAATATTAACCCATTTCTATTAATCTAAGTCTTTCCTCATGGTCTCATCTTACCAGAGAGAGGGGCTGGGGGTTCTTCTTTCTCAGTCCTACATGTTGAATCTCCTCCTACCTCTCCCCGAATCCTCCTTGTCTCCTAGTCCCATCTATCTTGTTTTCCTATTGGCCAACAGTGCTTTATTCATTAACTAATACGAAAAACATAGTTACAGAATGGCATCTCCTATCAAGCTTGTGATTTTCAGAAGTAGTTGGGAAATATTCAATGGTTATGTTCTTTTAAAAATGCACCTACTGGTGATTTGAAAACTTTAAGCAATATTCTGAAAGGAGATAGTGATCCCAATTTAACTAGACAGGTAACTGAAGAGGGTAGACTAGTTCTACATCAGCAGATATGCTGTATTTTGACCGTGCATAACCATTGGAGGCTTATGTGCTTCCCACAGCATAATCCAACTTCTGTCTTACGGCAAGAGGTACCATTGTTAAAGTGGCACGCACATAACTGTTTCCCCAGCCAAATATATGGAAAAATTAATGCAACCTGTCAGAAACTGTTTTAAGACCTTATAGAAAAAAAGTGATATAGTTGAATTTATTGGGATTTGGTCAGATTTTAGATGCTCATAACTCAAGTGTTAGCTATAGCAGCTGCATTACAAAGAGATTTCAATTAAGGATGTTTTATTTCAACAAACTAATCTTGACCTATAGAAAAGGAGGGCTGAAAGATGTGTGTATGTATGTATGTATGTATGTATGTTCTGTATGTATGGTATGGCCACACAAACATGTGTATGAAGTGTGATTATGTGTGAATTCTAACAAAAGGTACTATTTGAATTGCTTGGGATATAGTCAAGAAATACATCAGGTCAGTGTCTTAATTGGAAGGGTTGGCAATCTGCACTTCCCACAGCTGGCCTCCAGAGTGGGTCGGCAGGAAATGGCCAAAGCCAGCATGGCCTGGGAGCCAAAGGAATCTGTATGGATGGTTCTATAGCCGTTAGCAGAAGAGTGGGTACACTTAGCTTCTTAAATGGTCAGATGATGAAGGACATACAGGTCTTTTTCAGCCTGTTGTGTTAAGTCATATCCCTGTTAATCTTTGGGGAAGAAATGTGCTTCAGGCCATGGGAGCAGTCCTTACTACTGAGGCTGTTAAAAGTATGCTAGCTGACCAAGGTTATGTACAAGGAAGAGGACTGAGTAAGTTCCTCCAAGGTGACCCTCAGTCTGTTACATCCAAAAATTCAGTTATCAAAAGAGTTGGAGATTGCTCTGGGCTGGGAAATTTTCCTTAGGGGCTATTGCTGCACAGCCTTTGCCGATTCCTATCACCTGGAAAACTGATAACCCAGTATGGGTGGAGCAATGGCCCTTATCTATTGAGAAATTACAGACTGCACATCAACTTGTATAGGAATTAGAAGCAGGACGTATTATTCCTTCCACTTCCCCATGGAATATGGCGATTTTTGTTATAAAGAAAAAGTCTGGAAAATGGAGACTCCTACAAGATCTCTGAGCTGTTAATGATTGTATGCAAATTATGGGAGCCATACAACCTGGCTTGCCTTCCTCGGTAGGTATTCCTCAAGGCTATAATTTATTAGTTATAGACCTAAAAGATTGCTTCTTTACCATTCCTCATGATAGTGCATCCTCAGGATAGTGAACAATTTGCATTTAGCATACCTTCTGTTAATTTAAAAGAGCCCTATAAGAGATATCAATGGGTGGTGTTGCCTCAAGGAATTGCCAATAGTCCCACTATTTGTCAAGTTTATGTATCTTCGCCCATTGTCCAATTTAGGTAGAAATTTCAATCCTTGTATATTATACATTATACGGATGATATTCTTTTAGCTGGCCCAGATCCTAAAGAAGCTTTTGGGGAATTGCAACATAATCTTTAACTAGCTGGCTTAAGAATAGCCCCAGAAAAGGTACAAGAATTTCCCTATCAATACCTGGGTCATCAATTTTATAGTCTGGTATCTATCATCAAAAGATTACTTTAAGGCTGGATAGACTGACCACCCTTAATGATTTTCAAAAATTATTGGGAGATATAAATTGGGTTCGATCTAGTTTGGCCCTAACCACTGGACAGCTTAGACCATTATTTGATATTTTACAAGGAGATTCTGATCCCACTTCTCCGTGCACCTTAACGCCTGCTGCGTGAGAATGCATATAACTTGTGCAAGAATGCCTCCAATCAGCACACTTCAACTATATTGACTATTCTCAAAGCTTGATGTTATTAGTTTTTGCTTCAGCATATTCCCCTACTGGGGTGTTTTGGCAAACTGGTCCTATATTATGGGTGCATGAACATGCATCCCCAGGGAAAATAGTTAAATCTTATTCCCAGGCAATGCTTTCCATTATTCAAAAGGCTTACAAAATGAGTCTTCAAGTTTTTGGCAAGATCATGGATATAACTGTCACTCCTTATACTCAACAACAGATACAATGGCTTCAACAGTTTGATGAGGATTGGACACACTTCATGTGTTCCACACCCTGCCACTTTGATAGTAATTTTCCTTCCAATAAATTAGCTCATTTTTTTGGAAAAATCACACTGTATGTTTCCCCAGAATTATTCCCAAAAATCCTTTGATGAAGGGGGCCCGGAATGTATTTATAGACGGCTCCTCAAATGGTTGTGCAGTTGTTGTTTCCTTTCCTATTACCTAACATTCTACATGAAAAGTGAAATCTGCACAATTTTTGGAACTAGCTGCAGTACAATTAACCCTTCATACAATATTCCACCTTAATGCAGGGTCGCTTAAATTCCATTTTAAATTACTAGAGACCAAGATATTGATATAGTTAAGAATTGTCCCCTATATACAGAGTTCTTACCTGTTCCACACCTTGGAGTTAACCCCCATGGTGTCACACCTAATGATATCTGGCAGATGGATGTTACTCATGTTCCTTCCTTTGGCTGACTACAATTTGTTCATGTATCTGTGAATACCCATTCTCATCTCATATTTGCCTCTGTCCATATCGGAGAAAGGCTTAAGGATGTTAAGAGCCATTGCTTACAAGCCTTTGCTTATATGGGGGGTGCCCAGGCAATTAAAAACTGATAATGGCCCTGCTTATACTAGTCAGGGTTTCAACTCTTTTTGAAAAAAAAAATTATCTCACATAAGCCGGGCATCCCTTATAATCCTCAAGGTCAGGCCATGGTGGAGCACACAATTAAAGACTATCTTCATAAAACAAAAAAGGGGGAATTTACAGGGTCTCCTCATGATCACCTTTCATTTGCCCTTTATATTTTAAATTTTTAAATTATTGATGGTGCTGCTTGATCTGTGGTGCCCTCAGTCATCTGACTGTGGCTCAGTTATTTGGAAGAATGTCACTACTGGACAATGGTGTGGCCCTGACCCAGTCCTAGTGTGGGCCTGAGGGTCGGTTTGGGTCTTTTCACAAGATGCAAATGACCCTGTTTAGGTGCCTGAGCATCTGGTTTGCCATATGGGGGAGGGACTTTGAATATAGCAGCCACCCAGAAGGTCCCATGGGCCTTCATCAAGTGTCCACCCATTCTGATGGCTGTGGGTCTGAGTAGCCCTGTGTGGCCCCTTTTCCTGACCACTATTTATAGTTTGGGGAAAGCAGCTATAAAATTACACTTTGGTCCAAAGGATAAGAATTTCACCTTCATTTCAGGCACTTGTGTTCTGGCTCCCTTCTTTTTGGTTGTAACTAATGCTATTAATATTGGAGGAAGTCTCAATTGTGCTCAGCAGGTTTGCTGACTGGTTAGCTGCTGGACATATGAAGTAACAGTTGTTGTGGGCCACATACCCCAGGCGGTACCTATGCCAGGTGGTACAGATGACCAATTTGTGCGGCATAGAGGAAAGTAGATTTTGGGATCACAGATGCCAGTGCCTCCTCCACCACTGCAAAAACAGTTTCAAGGAAAGTCTTCTCCCAGTCCGACAACACTACAAACACAGCGGCTCATCTATCAGGTGAATTGGCTGAAGCCTTAGCCACCCAGAATACACTTGATTATCTAGTACAAATTGGCATTTTAAAACCAAACTACAAACTAGCCTCCTATAGGAACAATAGGATTTATTGTGGGAGGCTCATACGGCTTCTTGTTCTCTCTCTCGTGTATCTGTGTTACACCCGCTAAAGCTAAGAATGCATCAGTTGTAGTTACTTTTCTCCAGGGATCCTGGAATGATCAGTTTTTAAATTATACACATGCTTTAGCCATGCAGATCATTAGTATCAATAAAACCTGAGTACCAGCTGCCAGTGCAGAAGACCTTCTGCAAGGACTTCAACTTGCCGGCAGATTAATTCGAGAATGGGCAAACTCTCTCTCACTGGGGCTCATAGCCCTTGCCCTTGTTGCTATCTGCCTGATCTGCCGACACCACCACAGCATTAGACAGGCCCAGGCCAACTTTCAAACAAGACAGAATCTACTATCTTTGGCTCAAGAGAAAATGTCTCTGCCCAAGTATGGCTGAATTTACAGACAAACTAATCACTAGAGATGGGTAAGACAGATAGGGGCAAATAGCCAACCTAAGACAGGAAGGTTATGGGCCTGGGTGACCTCTCCAGTGATGGGTAAGGAATTATGATGGTGTTCTCTGCTGCCTAAGACAGGTGTTAGTTTATATTAAAAGAAAGGGGGACCTGTACGGCCCTCCATGGGCTCCAGAGGCACCTTGAGTAAGCTTCTCCCCCCCCTCCCGTTGGTACTCTTCCTGTTTTGCAAACACACACCTGGTGGGGAGGAGCTAAGCCTGAAAACCCTGTTATTTTCCACTGTGCTGGAGGTCAGTATATAAGCTCACTCCATCCCCTCAATAAACGGCATTCGGCATTCTGACATTGCTGTTAAACAAATTTTCTTTCTCTTATTTCAGTCTCTAGGCCTTCGCCCCTATTTGTGGAACAGAGCTGGCGCTACACAAACTGTTGGCAAATTCCTGAAAATGTAAGATCCTAATTCCGGGGCCCTGATGGGCCGTTGGGAGAGCTCTGAGACACAATCACCAAACCAGGAGATGCAATAAGCAAGAGAGGCGCTTATTAAGCGAGTACACACTTGGGTGTCAGCAATCGCGGGGAAAGCTGCACACCCCTCAAAGGGTTCAGGCCCTTTTTTATAGAGAAAGACCGCAAATCAGCATACATGCATGAGACACAAGGTGATTGGTTACAAAGTATGATCTCATGTTTGAGAGATCACCCAGGTGTGACCTGTTCTTCTTCCAAGGAAAAAGGAAAAACTACAGAATGTACCCTGGAAAGTCCCTAGATTGTTGGCCAGGTGTGACCCAGACAGGTCCGTTCATCTGGAACTATTTGTTCCAGGGTTGGGGCCTATTTCCTTGATGTGGGCCACGACCTGGGAGAAACTTCAGTTATTTCATAAAGGTCTGATGATTCAGTTACTAGCCCTATTTAATAGGATCAGCCTAGCATATAACCACTAGCCCCATCACCATAGTAATCTTTCTTGTTCTCATAATTCCACCCATGTCAACATCCATTCTCTGTGATTTTCTATATTCTGCTTGCAAGAATTATTCTTCTGCCCCTTTCCTATATCCTTGCTCTACAAATTAAAGTCTTTCATTTCTTTCAAGAAGGCCTGGAAATGTTTGTAGTTAAGACCAAAACCTTTCCCCCAGCCTCTAGGAGGCTTAGTTCCTAGAGACTGTGGTGTATGTAACAGGCCTAGGGCCAAAACTAAACACAAAGAAACTTCAGACCCATTCACCTCCTGGATACTTAGTTCCTGGAAACTGTGTCTGGCCACAAAGAAACTCCAGGAGAGACCAAACCCTCCCCCTTTTAGTCTCCAGGATACTTAGTTCCTGAAAACTATTAGTATCTATGTACAGCAGGTCACCTGCAAGTAACAAGACAAAGCCATAGAAATCACAGAATGTTCCCTCCCTGCACTGACTTTGAAAATGTCCCCTAAATGTCAACCAATCAGGAATCCACCAGTACCTCTCTCCTCTTGCTAATGTAGCCCTGCAGTCTTGTCCTTTAAAAATCCTAGCAGTAGACAAGGAACTCACTCCTTTGGGAGGCTGCTGGATCAGTTTATTAGATGAAGTTCCTCCTGTGGTAGGATAGAACAATAAACCTTGTGTGTTTGTATGGGTGAGTCTGTCTCCTTGGTGGCCTTTGGGGATCTTCTAGACTTGGGCCCAAAATGTAGAAGCATTGTTAGTTTTTAAATATTTTACAGGTGCATAAAATAGCAGAAGTCAGTGTTAAGTTATCTGAAGTATTTAACAAAATCTTTAATTTTAAAATGAGGAATACAAATTTAAAGGGTTAATACGATTTTCAATTTTTTTTTAAAAAAGGTAATGTTTTATTCACTGTTTCACCACAAAAGTAGCACACTAGAAATGGTGGCAGAATACAGGTAGATGCCCTGGCTAGCTGCCTCTCACGGTCTTTCTAGGACTTTCTGTAGGGCCCTGCATGGACACCCCCACCTCCCCGAGGCACCTTGAGCAAGCCTGAAGCTGTTGGCTGGAACTCCTTGCCCCAAAGCTGTTATTGGTACTCTTCCTATTTGTATAACACACACACCTTGTGATAACACACACCTTGTGGGGAGGAGCTAAGCCTAAAAATCTTGTTATTTTCCACTGTGCTGTAAGTCAGTATTTAAGCCGGTCCCATCCCCTCAATAAATGGCATTCAGCATTCCGACATAGCCATTGAACGAATGGCCTGCTGTCTTGTCTCTTTATTTCAACCTCAAGGCCTTTGCCCAATTCATGGAGCAGATCATAGCATGGGTGCTACAACTGTCAACTATGGCACAGACAATTAAGCTCTAGGCACTAGGCAGTGGATAGGGCTCTCTACACAGGAGCCTGAGCAAGGATGGGTAGCTGGATTTGGCTAAGGTCCACTGAGCACCTTCCAGTTCTAAAACAACAAAAAACGAGGCTGTCTTCTTATCACCAGCCCCCTTCCTACTTAAGGTTCTATCTGGCAGTCAGGAAAGTAGCCACTAGAGAAGAAGGGCCACCTGAATGTAAATAACCGAACATCAATCCCCAATTATCACAAGGAACTGGCCTTGGCCTGGCCATGTTCCTGAGGCTACAGGGAATACTGATCATGAAGTCCTCAAGTGAGAGGTAAGACTTAAAAAAGCTGGGCTCTGATGGGCATCCACAGGACTTCCTTTCTGATAAGCTAGGACCCCGGGGAGAGCTACCCTGAGAGTGTTCCCTGAGAGGCTCAGGTATGTTCTGTGGGACCAGGGTCACCACCATGGGAGTAGGCGTAGGCTGCAGACTGCAGGGGACCAGCACCAGTCTCTGGGGATGCCAGAAGAGGGGCTGAGGCCATCAGCAGAATTTGTGTCGCGGTCTAACCTTCAGTAAGTGTCACACAGAGGCAGGTCATTGACTTTGCAGAGACTTGAACTGGATGAGTAATACTTCTCCTCCAGCTCATAGGCAGGTCTCCTATGAATATCAACAAAACATGGCATATCAAGTTGCATTAAGACTAAATACCTCCCCATGTATTAAGGCTAGGCTAGGCAAGGCAACCAAGTATGAGGAGTAGAGGTCCCAAAAGCCAGTTAAACTGTTAGGAATCTTACAAGAAAACCAAGTTATACAAATGTAACATATAGGCAGACAGCCTAGGTCAGTCCCATGCAAGCTCTCTGGTTATCAGTTCAGTCTCTGTGAGCATCTATGAGCCCAGGTTAGTTGATTCTACCAGTTTTCTTGTGGTATCCTTGACCCCTCTCGCTCCTCCATTCCTCTCTCCTGCAGGATTCCCTGAGCTCTGCCTAATGTTCGGCTGTGGGTCTGCATTTGTGTTTGGTCGATTCTATCCTACGTCTGTGGGTCATCCAGTGCTCCAGGCAGTGTCAGAGGTTGGCTTACTCTCCTGGCATGTGTTTTAGGCAAGACTGGTCATTGGTTGGCCACTCCTTCAATGGCTATGCCACCCATTCCCCAGCACATCTCATAGGCAGGGCAAATTATAGGTTGAAGGTTGTGGCTGGGTTGGTTTCTCACTCCCTCCGCTTGCAGTCTTGCCTGGTGTAGGAGATGTCCAGTTCAGGTTGTGTATCCGCTATTGATGGGAGTCCTAGCTGGTGTGGGAACCAAGAGACCTCGGTACACAACCCCCCCCCCCCCCCCCCCACACACACACAGATGGCTGAGAAACAGCCATTAGTCAAGCAAATGTTTGTGCAAGATAAGATGTTCTGTGTTCCACCCGGGTTCCTGGAACTGTTTTAGACAAAGTCCTTTCCGGGAACATGATGGCCAGGCCATGAACCCAGGCATGTGACATGAGGAACTGCCTGGCTGTCTCCCCCTCCCTTCTTGAGTCCAGGGTATGTAAGCCTGCAAGACGCTTTAATAAAGAACCTTCTGATCTTGACTGCTGTGTGTCCTCAATCTTGACACCCTCTGCGTGGCTCGAACCCAGGCTGCGCAGGTGCAGCAAGCTGGGGTCATCCTTGTAGAACCCTGAGATATTTCCTTGAGCCAGGTTTTTACCTGACCCTGAAATGTCCCCCCGTTTCCAGTAGTCTCTTCCAGTACTCTCCCCAACCCCATAGCTCATGTTCCTATGCCCCTTGCCTGCAGTCCACTCATGAAATCTCTTCTATTTCCCTGTCCCAGAGAGATCTATGTGGGAATTAAGACCTTGGCTAAGAATTCACTTCCCCCTGCTGCCCTCAGGGCAGGCAGCTGTAACCACAGAGAAAAACATGTTTACTGAAGCAATATGTTCCTTTGGTTCCCAGAATACTGGACGGCCCCTGAGAACGCCCTGACTGTTCCTTGAAAATGAGATGACTAACTGCCTTCCTCTGCTTCCTCTCTTCCATCTGGTGCAGGGGTATAAAAGCCAGCCCCCGGAGCAAAATAAAGAGCCTTCTTAACATCAAGCAAGAGTCCTGTGTTGTTAATCCTGACACCCTCCACAGATTCTCTGTCCCAGGCCGTGCATCTGGGCATCCATACCCCCCCCCGAATTCTCCTTGTTATCTCATCTCTCTGGGTTTGTGAATTGTAGCACAGTTTATCCTTTATTTTATAGCTAATATCACTCACTTATGAGTGAGTACATACCATGTATGTCTTTCTCAGTCTGGGCTACCTCACTCAGGATGTTTTTTTTTTTTTTCTAGTTCTATTCATTTGCCTTCAAATTTCCTGATGTCATTGTTTTTAACAGCTGAGTAATACTCTATTGTGTAAATGTACTACATTTTCTTTATCCATTCCTTGGTTGAGGGCCATCTAGGTTCTTTCCAGGTTCTGGCTATTACAAATAAAGCCACTATGAATGTAGTTGAGCAACTGTTCTTGTGGTATGCTCGAGCATCCTTTGGGTACATGTTTAAGGGTGGTGTAGCTAGGTCTTGTGGTAGATTAATTCCCAGATTTCTGAGAAATTATCACACTGATCTCCAAAGTTTGCATTCTTACCAGCAGCAGAAGAGTGCTTCTCTTTCTCCATGTTGTCTCCAGCATAAGCTGTCATTGGTGTTTTTGATCTCAGCCATTTTGACAAGTATAAGATGGAATCTCAATGTTGTTTTGGCTTACATTTTCGTGATGACTAAGGAAGGGTAATGTATATCTCCTTAAGTGTTTCTTGTATGTTTGAAATTCTGTTGAGAATTCTCTGTTTAGATCTGCACCCCATTTTTTTTAAATTGGATTATTTCATTTGTTGATGTCTAGATTTTTGTTTGTTTGTTTGTTTTTGTTTACATATCTTGAAAATCAATCCTCTGTTGGATGTAGGGTTAGTGAAGATCTTTTCCCATTTTGTAGGCTGTCATTTTGTCCTGTTGACGGTATCCTTTACCTTCAGAAATTTTCCAGTTTCATGAGGTCTCATTTATTAATGAGTGTTGATCTTAGTATCTTTGCTATTGAAAAGAGGCATGTATGAGAAAGACGCTGTGTGTTATGAATAGTTTTTCCTGGCCAGCCTGGACCCTCAGCCACACCAGGCCTAAATAACACACAGAGACGCTGTATTAGATATAAAGCTGTTGGCCTGTTACTAGCATTACTTATTGGCTAGCTCTGTCTTAAATATTAACCCATTTCTATTAATCTAAATATTTCCATGTGGTCTTATCTTACCAGCCCGGCATTCTACTCTGTCTGTCCTCCATGTTGAATCTCCTCCCTACTTCTTCCTCTCTCCACCTTGTCTTCTAGTCCTGCCTATCTTGTTTTCCTATTGTCAACAGTGCTTTATTCATTAACCAATAAAAGAAACATGTTTACAGAATGACATCATTTGTGTGACAGGGTTCAATCAAAGGTTTGTTTTTTTGTTTGTTTGTTTGTTTTATTTTTTTTAAATTAGGGAAATTGATCATAAAAAGGGGAAAGGGAAGGGCAGAGACCAGCCTCCAGAGTCAGGAGCAGCAGGAGAGAGGAGAGAGGGAAGAGGGGGGGAGAGAGAGGAAAGAGATCTGTTGGGATTTAGATACAGTATCCAAAAAGTATCCAGCTACAGTATGTAGATGATCTCCTCATAGCTTCTACCACTCAGGAGAAATGTAGGCAGGCAAAGGAATCCCAAACCCTGGGATACTGTTCCAACCAGGAAACTTTGTCTGTATAAAGATAATCCCTGCCCAGAGTTCAGAACCTATCTGGAAGGGACTCTACCCAGTTACTATCACCACACCAACCACTGTCAAAGTAGCTGGTCATCCCTTGAATGCATCACTCCCAACTGAAGGGAGGTCATGGAGAACAATCACCAGCTCCTGGGGACACAAGTACCTCCATATCCAGATAGAAAGGAAAACCCCCTTCTGCCTTTAATATTGGAAGATGTAGTCCCATGATCATTAAGGTAAAGGCCTGGATTTGGGTAGGCACCCACTATTGGGTCACAGGGAGAACATGGCCAATTTGGATCTGTGCCGCTGGAAAGAACCCAGGGGATTCATTTACGAGTCAGGAAAAGTATACACCCAAGAGGGTGACTCTCACTGGGCCCAATTCTGGTATGTTCCTCCTAATCCCAATCCTAATGGAGGACCAAAGGTCTACTTCCCATGCTTGCCTTGGCTACCAGAGAGCCTACATTCACACCCTGTTTTAATCAAAGTCCTTCCTTCCATGTTAGACATGTAATAACAGGTCTATTGTTTTAAAAACACCTATGACCCAGAATTAGGACAAAACTTCTGGCTATGTCTGGATCCAAGGCCATCTTTCTATATAGGAGTAGGGTCCAAACCAAACGCAATATCCAGTAGAGGACTCTACCAGTTGTGAACAGAAAAATCTAAAATTACTTTATTACTCTGCAAGAAGACACCTATACCATATCTTCACATTATAATCTTGTTTCCTCATCTTATAATAAGGTTTTCTCAAATTTTAACAAATGCTAGCCTAGAAGACAGCATATTCCTTAATGCCCACCCCCTGAGTCTACCTGGCCTTCTTATACTAATGGTTTGCCTCCTCCAACTCACTGGAAAGTCATCCCCCCCCCACTCTATGTATACTGGTCTATGTTATTCCCAAGATATGTTATCCTCTGTTACAAACATTATATGTCTATAATGAAGGTGAGGGGAGGCCTCATATTGGCCTTGACTCAATGTTAAACAAGGGTTAAATAAGTCCCAATTTTTGTCCTTATCTGAGAAGGGACAGGAATAGTTACCGCAAAACTGCCAGAGGCACCTCAGCATTGATCATTGGAACCAAAACTTTAGGGACTCATTTCCCAGACTGACTTAAACCTAAGACATTTGAAGAATTGTATTCCCAGGCTAGAAAGCTGGGTTGACTGTTTCACAGAGGTAGTTTTAAAAAAACCAAAGCGGGCTAGATTTTTTTATGAAACAAGGGGGTCATTGCATGGCCTTAGAGAAACTTGTTGTTTCTTTGCTAATCAGTCCGGAAACATCAGGGGAAACAAAGCAATGGTCAGAAATAATCTAAAGGAGAGGGAAGTCTTTCTCTTGTCCTACAAGCCAGATCCCAAATCAAGACATAAAGACTTATCATTGATTATGAAAGCTTGGCTGATAGGTTAGGCTTGTTTTTAGCTAGCTCTTATAACTTAGTCTATTTCTATTAATTTATGTGCTGTCCCAAGGTTTGTTTACCTCATCTATATACTATCCATCCTGCTTTTCTGTATCCTCCATGTCTCCTGGTGTTTCTGCCCTTCTTCCTCCCAGGGTCCTTTGTGCCTGGAAATCTTCCCTAGCTATTGGCTGTTCAGATTTTTATTAAACCAATTGGGGTGACACATCTTCACAGTGTACAAAAAGATTATCCCACTACAATATTGGTTCCAATAATTGTTATCAATCCACATTTTCCTGATTACCCGGCTGACCATCCTGGTCTTTGCCATTACTGGCCTCTTAGTCCTCTTCCTCTTGATCCTAACAGTTGACCTTTGTATCCTTAATAGTATGGCTAGCAGTTTTAGAAAAAAAAAAAATCAAGAAATCGGTTTAGTAAAACTCTTAGTCCTAAGAGGACAATATAATCCCCCTTGACTCATGCCCATTGTATTAGTTAGGGTTTCTATTGCTGTGAAGAGACACCATGACCGTGCCAACTCTTACCTGTAAAAACATTTAACTCATGTGGCAGCTCACAGTTCAGAGGCTCAGTCCATTATCATCATGGCAGGGAATGTTGTGGAATGCAGGCAGACATAGTGCTGGCTACCTCTTGATCAGAAGGCAACAGGAAAGAAGATGGCCCCCACTCTATCATTTCCACTTGATTCATCCTGATGCACCTGAACTACAAACATCACCCTAAAAACAGTTTAGGACTATAATGCTCGAGACAACTCCAAACTAGTTAGGTAAAATTGTGCACCTTCTTATTACACCCTGGCCAGAGTTTCAGATAGAACTTCAGCCAAGCATTTTCTGCCACACAGAGACTAGCTACAGATGTTACAGCTAGTTCCCTAGAGAAAGTTTGTTGCTAAATTTTTTTTTTCCTACAGAATCCCATGGAGTCGTCATTGTCCCATTTCAGGAGGGAGTAATCTTAAGATAATGATGCCCCCTTTCCCTACTTCTTCAGGAGTCCAGCATATATTGAAGACCAGCTGAGACATACAGCCTCATGGACTGAACAACTACTGAATTCTTGAAGTTTCTATTCACAGCCAGCCATTGCTGGATTAGCTGTACCTCAGCCTGTAAGTCATTCTAGTAAATATATATATATATATATTCTTTAAGTTATGGTATTCTAGAGAACTCTGACTAATACAGAAACTTTGGGTTCTTTCCAGCCAGGATGTGGTTTTCTTGATTAAATATGGACTTTGATAAAGGCGTAGCATTGCACTTGGGTCCTGAATCCCCAGCTGTTGTCATCAGATGTCTGGAATAAAGATTTCGATTGGCTCATGGATTGTGTTTGATTGGTCTTCTCTAATCAGAACTCTGTAACAGGTATATCTGGCTGAACATGAAGGGAATTAGGCATATTGTGAGAATTGAAGATCTTGGCTAAGAATTCACTTCCCCTTGTTGCCCTCAGGACAGGCAGCTGTAACCACAGAGAAAAACATGTTTACTGTTCCAGGAATACTGGGACGGCCCCTGAGAACGCCCTGACTGTTCCTTGAACCCTGAAATGACTAAAACCCTCCTCCACTTCCTCCTCTTCCATCTGGTGCAGGGGTATAAAAGCCAGCCCTCCGAGCAAAATAAGGAGCCTTCTTAACATCAAGTCAGAGTCCTGTGTTGTTAATCCCGACACCCTCCACAAGTTCTTGGTCACAAGTTCTTGGTCTCAGGCCATGCAGGCACGGCAGCATATAGAACAGATTAACCTCTCACTAAAACTACACTCAGAGCCTGAGTTCAGTAGTTGGGGAAAGGGGCAAGTACAAGGTTTGTTTTATAGTATTTCAGAGAAAAGACAAGTAATGTTTCTTTCTTTCTTTCTTTTTTTTTAAGATGTATTTATTTATTATGTATATAGTGTTCTGTCTGCATGTGTTCCTGCAGGCCAGAAGAGGGCACAAGATCTCATTATAGATGGTTATGAGTCACCATGGGGTTGCTGGGAATTAAACTCAGGACCTCTGGAAGAGCAGTCAGTGCTTTTAACCTCTGAGCCCATTTTTAATGTTTCTTAAACTGGTTAATAAACCTTGTTTTTTCATTCCCATTGAATGAAACCCACTACCCAAGTCTTATGACTCCCTCAACTCTGTGAAGTTTATCTGAATTTTTGTTTATAAGAAGAGATAAAAGTTTTAGATGTATTAGCATTACCGATATTTGTAATCTGTATTAAAATCCATATTGTAGAAAAAACAGCCAAAAAAATGTCATGTCTTTGCATCTTTGTTCATGCGTTTTAACCAAAAGCTCTTGCTGATTTTTCTCTGTCCAGAGAGGCTAGACATATATAAACTGGACAGAGATGTCTTTAGCATGATAAGAAAGCACCTTTATATCTATGCTTAGAAGAGAACTAGAAGAAATTTAAAATCTTGAGCTTGTGACTGATAATATTAGTATTTTATCAGCTTATCAGAATGCTCTTGATTGATATTAAAACTCTGAACCTTCAAAAAAAGAGTAAGAAAGAAATCGGAAACAGTTTTTATTACCTTAGATTATTCTTTTATATCTTTACAACTTGCATTTACATACCTTAAAATACTAACATTCACATCCTCAGATACTTTCTTAGTGTTATGCCCAGATTACAAAGACCCCCATAGCCCACTGGATGAAAGACTCCCTAACTGCAAAAGGCAAAGTTTCTTTATTGTATATAAGCCAAGGCAGGACCTCAACTGGCAAACTGACTCAGCAGCCACCAGGAGAGATGCCTTAGAGCACACTGCCAAGCTTTTTAAAAGGCAAAAAACCCACTAAGTTACATCAGTGGGTGGGTGGGTGGGGGAAGTATGGTTGGCTTCTGATTGGTTGACGTTTGAACAAGGCTAAGGGAATTACATTTTTGGCAGTACTATTTGTTTACTGATTATTTTCATTGGTTGGCTTGGAAAAGGGACATTCTGTGGTCTCTCAGGGACATCCTGTGTTTACTGTGACCTCACTTGTTTTTCCTGTAGGTGGTCTATTAATTTCAGTTTCCAGGAATCAAGTACCTAGAAGGTTCAGAGGAGGGTTATGTTTGTTCTTGGTGTGTCTAGTTTTAGCCTTTTGCTGAGGCCTGCTTGAATTTTGACCCTTTCATTAGAACCTCAGAACTTATTTAAGTGTCGCAGATTGGAGTTTGTAGGGCTTCAATGGGAACCAGCCTATTGGCCCCCGGGTCTGTTCCTGAGTTAGGGAGTGTGGACGAGGGAAAGACTATCTCTCTATGAAAGGAAGACAGAGACATAATATGATATCAGGAAAGCAGGTTCAGTCCATACTGAATGCACCATTTTATTCTTATACCAAACTTAATTAGTTAACCAAAGTTGGGGACAATGGCAGGGGACTTCTATTATTATGTATAAAGGGAAAATAGCAATTACTTCCCCTAATCCTAAAGGTTTTTCATAACTGCACATACTCTTTGCCTTCAGGGTGAGTATAAACCCATCTGGACCCAAATCTATTGTTATTTAGATAGGAGCCATTCACCATCCAGGCCCAGTAGCCAGTAAGCTCATGTCTTAAGGACAATAGGAGAACCATCACTAATACAATCATCCTAAAAGCCATGAGGGCATAGAGAAGCTGTGGGATTACAGGCAGCTCCGATGGGAAGGCAGAAAATGAGGAAGACAGTAAAGGGTCACAATAGCACAGTTATGACTAAGGAAGCCGCAGGATTGCTGTTCTAAGGATGGGGGGAATGGGGTCTATGAAGTGTGCCATCCATAGCTGTAAAGACTGTGGCTAGGGGTACATCCATCTCCAAGAGTACCAGACAGGTGCTTGATGCTCAGTAGTCACTTCCTCCGACTCAGGAACCGAATAAAGGGGAAACTTACCGAATACCCCTGGTGGATGAGGTCCTCAGATATGGTGAGTTGGAAGGGGTGTTTGTGTGGGCAGACTGGAGAAGAGAGAGAGAGTCCTAGCGTAGCTCAGATCTTGATAGGAGAGCCTATCAGTTTCATAACAGCAATGTATGGGTTTTCTGGCACAAAGGCATCTTGGCAATTAGGAGCCAAGGAATACCATCTAATCAAACTATGAAACCTCACACAAGAGATTTCTTGGGGCGAAGAACAGAATGGGCACTGCCTCTGGATAGGAGAGACCACAAAGGGCTAGATGGAGGGAAGACCTTTATATGGTTTTTTTGGAACATGCGCTGTGAGATTAGTGGAAAGGTGTAAGATAAAAACATTAAAGCTGAGTCATAGGGGTGAGGGTGGAGATTTCCAAGTCTCTGAGCTCCAGGCCAAACTTGGGCCAGGGTGTTCTTCCTTTGGCCTTTGTCTTGCACTTAGGATCAAGTCAGGGACAGGGTGTTTTTTCCTGGCTATTTTACCTTGCAGTTAAATCTCCAGCTAGTGGGCAGCAGCTGGTTCAAAAGAGGCATATGTATTTAATTCATGTGTCTAACTCACAATCTTGTAATGAAAAACCCAGGTCCTAGCAGTTCTGTGATTTGTAGCCTTAACACAATTCCTGAGCACCCTGGGTTATAAGCATTTTGATGGCTCAGCTAGGATAGACAGGGATTCAGGCACTCAGGAGCCAAGGAATACAGGTCACAGTAAGCATAGCAGTTTATAGCCCAGTTTCAGGGAAAGGTTTCTGCAGTTTATCAGCTCTGCTCCGGTAGGAGAGGGTTTTCCTGCAAAGTTGTTACAGTTCGCCCCCACCCCCCAAATCAAGAGTGGAGTATAACAACTTTGCTTTGCCAAGGGAAATTTTTCATGGTGAAAATTGTTACAGCCCTGCTCTGCTCCACTCAGGGTCATCTCTATGTCTCTGATCCGGCAAAAGAAGGTCTCACTCAAACCTCATTCAAGAGACTTATTAGAAAGGAAAAATCCAGGAGAGTGGCTGCTCTCTGCCACAGTGGCAGAGGACAGCCAGGCAACCCAAACAGCCATAAACGAAACACATAGGGTTTATCTAGGACTTCTTAGGGCGCGAAGTTTTCCCAGGGGATTTCCAAGGTGGGATTGGTCAGGTTTCAATCCTTGAGCTCAGACTGGCTAGATATCTTCCTCAGGGATTGGTTGGTTTTCTGCACAGATTTAGAGTCTGATTTGGCTCTGGTTTCAGGGCCAAAGTGTGTTTCTTTCACTGGTCCTTTTTAGCCTTTGGCTCTAATTTTAGGGCCAAGGTGTATTTGTTTCACTGGCTCTGATTCCAGGGCAAAGTGTGTTTCTTTGGCTCTGCTTAGGGTGTGTTTCTTTAGTTGGCCCTTTTCCCAGAGCCAGTGAAAGAAACACACCGTATATTTGGGACCTGAACCAGTGAAAACAACTTAACTCTGAAAACAGATCCAAAACAACATACCTTGCCCTTAGAATTAGAACCTGTTAAAGAAATTCACCCTGGCCCTAAAATTGGAGCCTAAAACCTAAAAAGAACCAGAGAAACAAACACACTTTAGCCCTAAAACAGATCCCTAAAACCAATCCCTGAGTACGGAAGTATTAACTTCTAGTCTAGAGGCATGACTTTTCCTGCCCAAGGGACATAGTCTAGAGATACAACTCTCCATAGATATTAAGACTACAGAAGTAGTAACCCCTAGATATGTACCATGACCTTTTCTGGACCTTAGCCCAGAGAGGCAGCCATCCCAAGCCTATAGACTTGTAATTTCTCTCGCGCCATGGCGGTGACAATCAATTACAAAACTTTAGGGTTGGAATTCCCTAAATTTTCTTCCATATAAAACCCCTCCCCACACTGCTCAGGGACCCAAGTTACTTTGGAATAAAGACCATTTGCTTTTGCATCAGATTTGATCTGGTGGTAGGATCCAGATTTTGGGTGTAACAGTAAAGTGATTTCCCCCAGGTTGTATGTTTAATGAGCAGCATAGGCAAGACCCAAATTTCAATTCCTTTCCTTCCTTTCTTTCCTTCCTTTCTTCCCTCCCTCCTCTCCCTCCCCTCCCTCACCTTCCCTCCCTTCCTTTCTTTCCTTCTTTCTTTCTTTTGACTGGGTTTCTCTGTGTGGCTTTGGAGGCTATCCTGGCACTGGCCTGGGCGCTGGGACTAAAGGCTGCGTCACCACCGCCTGGCTCCAACTTCCCTTCCCTTCTTTAAGTTGAACCTGAATCAGGCAGAAACAGCAGCAGGTGGCTCATCAGGAGCAGCTTTTAAGGAGAAAAATGGGGAAGTCCATGGTAGGATGAGTTGATAAGTTCTGATTGGTCATGTCTAGCCAAATAAAAGTTTTGACAGCTGGACCTTGGTGGTCAGTCCCAGGAATGAGTCAGGCATGAGGGAGTGGCCAAATGAGTAGGCATTTAACAAAAAGGGGGAGGGCCCAGGACTGGTGACATGTTTGCCTTGTGTTGGCTTGTTAGAGCCCTTCAGCATTATCAATCTATGAATCATCTATCTTCTATCATCTATCTATCTATCTATCTATCTATCTATCTATCTATCTATCTATCTATCATCTCAGCTGGTTACCAGAGAGCCGGTAACCGATGCAAACACACAGGGGTTCATTGATTACAAGCTCGAGCGTGGACTGTCAACCAACACTTCCACACAGTGGGTGATGGAGAACTGCTCCAAGCTCTTAGGGTAAGGCATTTTTAAAGGGAAAAACCGCAAGCAGGGTATACGCTTTGGCATTTCAGGAATGGGTAGGAGCGTGACCTTTAAATTAATTGGCTGGGGTCTAAGGGAATTCTAACATTGTTCCTAACAGTTGCTGGCAAGGACATATGGGACCAGCAGATGTAGTCACTGGCTGACCACCCGGTATGGTCGCTTTGACTGGGGCACAGTTAGTGGTTTTTCTTAGAACTGTTTATACCTCCTTGGCCAGAGCTGGGCCACATGTGAATATGGTGGTCTTTTTCTTAAAATGGAGTTTGTTCTGTTCCTACAGTTCTAGCCAGCCTGGGCTCATTCACTCAACAAAGATTGCCCCTCTTCTCAAATGCTGGATTTAAAGGCATGCTCCACTAAGCCCAGCAGAGGGTGCATTTTCTTTCCCGTACTTCATAGAAGATGATGCCATTCCATCTGAAGATCATTGCTTATGAGATCATCAGCAGCTTGTCTTCACAGAATCACAACTTGTCGGAAATGCAGTTTCAGTCCCGTCCCAAACGACTGAATCGGTTGTTTCCGCCCGCGCTCGCAGTTTTGTTTCAGAAGCCCTCCAGGTGATTCTGGTGCAAATTCCAGGTGCAAAGCAAGGCTTCTCTCGCCCCTCCGAGTGCAGAAGGCGTATCTGCCCGGCACTAGGACCACGGCCCTGGGCAGACGCTCGGGGGCGGAGCGCGGAGCCAGCTGGATCCGCCCAAACGGAGGCCGCCACCAAAGCTCGGAGCGGCGCGCGCGCGCGCTTGTAGGAGGCCTCCGTCCGTGCTAAACGCGAGTGAGCAGCCGGAGGGGCGGCAGGTCTGCGGCGGAGCTGGCTTTTGTTCTCCGCTCGGGGCTCAGGCTGGGTCTTGATCACCTCCGTCTCCGCCGAGGGGACGCTGGAAAGCAGCAGCCCGCTGGGGTCGCGGAACGGGGCGGGCGCGCGGTCTGCGGTTGTTGGCCTGACGTAGCGGGCGGTCGTGTTGCAGCTTCACGTTCCTTCCTGTCTCGGGAGGAGAAGCAGAGCTTTGTTTTGTTTTTCGGTTTCTTTCTGGCTTGCCGTCCGTGCACCAACACCGCCCCCGCCCTTGCGACCCAGAGGCATTGCATTGCGCTCCGCCCAGGCCTGGGTGAGCTTCTCGGCGGCCCGCAGCATCTCGGAAGCAGTTTGCATTTGTGGTACTTTTGAGTGTCTTCCTAGAAAAATGAAAAAGCAGGTGAAGTGTGTGAGCTTGGCGTGCATTCCAATAGGCCAGCAGCAGAACTTGCGTGGGCATTTAAATTGCTAAATGTGTTACGTTTACGGGGAATCTTAAGTTTGTTTGTTGTTGACATGGTAAGGTGTTAGTAACTGCTTCCCTAAAGCCCCAGCTGGGTTCTCTTTTACCAACCCAATAAAGAAAATTACTAACGAAGCACTTTTGCTTTGGAATTATATAGGACAATAGTGGACTTGGAGAAGCGCACTTAAATTCTGGTGGCAGGGATTATTTTGAGATTACCCTAGTTTAGTGGTTTTGTTTTTTAGCGTAACTAATACCAATTCAGTAAACTTAGTATGCTCTAAGTATCACTTTAAGGAAGATTTGCCCTTTATCCTTAAAAACGTTTTTTGCTTTTCCTAGGATCAAAGGTGTGAACATACTCCTTGTGGAAGAGACTAAAAGGTAAAATTGTATTTACAGATTTGCAGGTAAGTCTGCACTTTAAAAAGCCTGTCTTGGTCCTACTGGATAACTTCACATTTTACCGTGAAGTAATTTATTTTGGAATAAAATGTTGAATAAACACTGGTTAAACCTACAGAACTTGGCCTGGCATGGTATGCATGCCTTCAATTCAGCATTTGGGAGGCCAAGGCATGCAGATCTCTGAGTTCGAGGCCAGCCTCATCTGCAGATCTAGCCAGAGCTACAGAGAAACCCTGTCTGCAAAAATCTAACAAACAAACAAACAAAAAGATTAAACTTCCCCCCAAATGAAACCCATACAGAACCAGTGGGACACAGTGGATTTGATGACAAAGCTTAAGAAATAATATTGTTGGCATGGTACCTAACATCACTTACTTGTTACTTATTTTTTATGCATGCCTTAGTAAAATGGAGGAGAGATGATGGCGGGGCAGTGTTGGAGATGGAACTCTGGGCATGATTGCTACCTTGGGAGAGGTTATATTAGTGGGTGAATTAAAGTTACCTAGGCAAGGGCCAGCTCTTAATGTGGTTGGAATGTAGTACCAGGAACTAACTTTCTTTTTTCTTTCTTTTTTCCTTCCTTCCTTCCTTCCTTCCTTCCTTCCTTCCTTTCTTTCTCTCTTTCTTTCTTTCTCTCTTCCTTCCTTCCTTCCTTTCTTTCTTTCTCTCTTTCTTTCTTTCTCTTTCTTCCTTCCTTCCATCCTTCCTTCCTTCCTTCCTTCCTTCCTTTCTTTCTTTCTCTCTCTCTCTCTCTCTCTCTCTCTCTCTCTCTCTCTTCCTTCCTTCCTTCCTTTCTTTCTTTCCTTCTTTTTTTTTTTTTTTTTTATGAGCGTAAGTGTTTTGCCCACATGTAAGAGTACTTGTTGTGTGGAGGCTAGAACAGGGCATGGTTCCCCTGGAACTAATATTACAGGCAGTTGTGTATCTACCCATCTACCGTGTGGGTGTTGGGACATGAATCCACCAGGTCCTCTTCTAGGGCTGCAAGTTCTCTTACCTGTTGAGTCATGTCTTTCAGCCCTTACACTCAGTGATTTGGGGGAGGGGGTTCTATGCAGTGACCATACAGCTAGTTAGTTAGCCTTTTCCGCTGGTGGGCTGTGGTTTCTGTAGTTATATGTTAACAGTGTGTTATTTGTGTTGTGGTGTTGGTGCCACCACCACTTGGCTCCACCACTCACACTGTAAAATCTCCGAAGAATTTTACTTCCCTGCTTCAGGTTCCTCATCTGTAAAATGGGATAACAGTAGTGCCTACATCATGGAATTGTTTTATAGGCAGTTCAGTTTGCTAATTTAAATTCAGAATGCTGAATGGACTTTGTGTATATTAAACCCATGTCTTGTAGCCTAGGCTGGCCTTGAACTTGCTGTCTAGCTGGGGATGACCTTCATCTCTTGAATTCCTTGAGTACAGTAATCTTGTCCTAGTTTTTTTTTTTTTTTTTTTTTTTTTTTTTTTTTTTTTTTTTTTTTGGTTAGTCCTTTCTCTTTTATATTGTCAGCGCCATGATTTTTAGGAAATTAATGAAAGGATGAAAGTAGAGCTTAACTCTCTAATGACCACTAAAAGTTAGAAATTTTTAAAAAGTCTATCAGCATGCATTTGAAAATCACTCTGGATGCATGCAAAGCTCAGAAAAAAAAGAAAAACACATGAAACAGATTGATCACGATGACTGGTTTCTGGATATTATTATTATTATTAATCACCTAGTTTCTGAAGAATGTTGTTATCCGCAACACAGTCTGGGAACTGTTATGGGTTATCCTGTCCACAAAGAAAATTAATAACGAAAAGATGGGACTCATAGCAAAAAAGGAAAGACAAAGAGCCTCTGCCAATAGATACAGATAACTCCCTGACTGGAAAGTACATTCTCCCCAACCGCTCAAGGACAAGGCCACTGAGCCCACTGGTTCCTAAGAAAGAAAAATTCCATGACCTTGCTTTTAGTCCTAATGAAAATAACAGGCCTTGTTAGCTTTGATGTAAATCCTATAAAAGCTATCTCAATTCTGCCCTCGAGGTCCTCAGTCCTCTACCCCTGTGTGGTGTATGACTGTGGACCCCAGTGCACTTGGAATAAAAACCCCTCATGCTATTTGCATCAAGACCGCTTCTTGTGAGTGATTCGGGGGAGTTGCCTTTCCTGTGTGGGAGTGTGAAGGTCCACGCTCGTTCATTAGCTGTTTAGGGAATTATAATCTTGTTAAAGTTTAGTAATGGCGAATTTAAAGCGTTTTTGTTTTAGCAAGCTTCTCTTCCCATTTCTTAGGAAACTAATCCCTGCAAAGCCAGTAGGAAGCAGTTTGAGGTAAAAGCAAGAATTTGTACCAACCCTGGCTATAGAAATGCAAACTAAATGCAAACTAAAAAAACCTAAAGACCCTCTGATTTTTTTTTTTTTTTTTTCTTTTAGAGGCAGCTGCACAGTGCTTAAAATTCCTTGTATGCTAAATGAAGTTGTAAATGAAAGGTAGTTAGAGCTGGCCTAGTGAGATAAGTATCTCAAGTGAGATTAGAACTATCTAGCAGATATCTAAGTGACTACTCAAATAGAGTATTTGAGCTCTGCTAGTCTCTGCCTTGGGCTCTTACCCAGTCTTGCACCAAGAAATCACAAAGGAGGCTAAAGTCAGGTTTTTATTTTCATATGAAATGTATAAATTGAGGGAAACAGGTTCAGTTAGAAATCAAACATGTTGCTTCAAGGACTTGTTTATTTTTCTTAAGATGTATTTGTTAATTAAGAATACAGTATTCTGAGTGCACGAATTCCTGCAGGCCAGAAGAGGGCACCAGATCTGATTACAGATGGTTGTGAGGAATTGAACTCAGGACCTTCAGAATCACTGCTCTTAACCTCTGAGCCATCTCTCCAGCCCCTGTTTGCTTGATTGTTTGTTTATTTAAAGAGGAATAGCAAGGTGAAATAACTTGTTTTGAGCAATTTTGATTGGTCTTGCTAGTTATTTAGAATGAATTTAAATTAATGCAAGCTGTCTGTACACTTAGGTCAATGTGATTGGTTTTCAGCAATTAAGATAAGGCTTTAAAAATGTGATATGGGGGTGTGTGCACTTGTGTGCAGGTGCCCTTGGAGTCCAGAAGAGGCTGTCAGATCCCCTGGAGGTGGCATTATGATGAGCTGCCTGATATGGGTGTTAGGAACTTGAGTCTTCAGCAGGATTTGTTAGTAGTTTTCTCCCCTTCCTTCCTTTGAGATGGAATTCTCTGTCCTCTAACTCACAGACAACTGCCTGCCTCCTGAGTGATGGGATTAAAGGTATGTGCCACCGTTCCTTAAATTGTCTTCAGTGCTACTGTAAATAGAACAACTTTTTTACTTTTGGCTTAATTAGTAGAAATGCATTTTTTTCTTTAATTTCTTTTCTGGACATAATGTCTTGTTTAGCCCTCAAGTTCATGAACTTTTTGATTCTCTGTTTAGAGTGTTAAGAATATAGGCATATTCTACTCTACCTGGATGGTTTTATGATTGATGTTGTATTTGTGACCTAGTCAAACTAGTTTTTTTTTTTTTTTTTTTTTTTTTTGAGATAAAGTGTCATATCTTGGGCTGGCCTTAAACTTACTAGTCTAGGATGATCCTCCTTGCTTCTACCTTCCAAGTGGTAGAATTACAGACATGTGCCATCATGCTTGCCTTCAAACTTAGTTTTTAATTTAATTTTTAGAACAGATTTCTTTCGATTTTTCAAATAGGTAACTTTTCTTTTACCTGGAAACTGAAAGTTAACTTTCTGCTCTGGGTGTTTAATTACTCATAACTGCTCTGGTCAGGATACCTAGTAAGTGTTGAATAGAAGTGACAAAGCTGGTCATCCTCTCTCTCTGTGTCACTCTTAGAACATTAAATATAGCAATAGAATTAGGTATTTTTAGCATTTCTCACACTGACTATATATAGGTTTTTGATTGTGGTAACAACAGGGGTATAGGTACCAGTTTTGTTTTGTTTTTCCCTGTCTTCCATATAAAATTGATTTTAAACCTTTTTCTCCCCACTGGTACTGTTGTGTTGGGAGGTGCTGGAGTCTTGTTTTTTGAGACAGTATTACTCTGTTTAGTCCTGGCTGTTCTGGAACTTACTCTGTAGACCAGATTGGTATTGAATCCCAGAGTTCTATTTGCCTCTATCTCCTGAATGCTGGGATTAAAGGTGGATGCCACCACCAGAAGTCTGAAATGCTGGAATCTTGAGGAAGTGGGACACACTTGAGGTACTGAGTCATTGGGGTGTGTCTTTAGGAGCTGTGACTTGACCCCTTTCCACATTCCTTTCTGATTCCTATTTGTATTTTGAGTTTGAGCTGTTGTGATATGCTTCACTGTAAGCCCAAACAGTGGAGCCTGTCAATCACGAACTGTTCCTCTGGAAACCATGAACCAAGATAAACATTTCCTTTCCTGGCTTGGAACTTGCTGTGTAAAACAAGTTGACCTTCAACTCGCAGAGATCTACTTGCTTCAGCTTCCTCAGTGCTGAATTAATTGAAGTCTTTATGGTTCATTAGGATTTACTACTGAATCAGTTTTGGTCATACTGTCATTAGTTTATATTCCCTTGATTGTAAGGTTGGTAATCTTCCTATTTTGTTTTTGCTTACCATTGAAATATTTTCATGGTCAGGCCAATAAAGGCATCAGTCTTGATCTTTTCTGAGAACTATCTTATGGTTCTGTTGCTTTTTCTATTTCTGTATTCTTACTTAGAGAGTTTGATAGCAGAAGGTAACAAAAATAGGGCCATAGTTGGTGGTGCATGCCTTTAATCCCAGCACTCGGAAGGCAGAGGCAGGCAGACCTGTGAGTTTGAGGCCAGCCTGGTTTACAAAGTGAGTTCCAGGTCAGGCAGAGCTGCTACAGAGAAACCCTGTCTTGGAAAACCTAAATATCCTTGAGTGACTGGTATTTTTTTTTTTTTTTTTCTATTTTTCTACCCCAGGACAGGCCAATTAAATTAAGAGGCAAGGTGTTTTGGCAAAATGTGACTATTCAGAAAGATAGTCCAATGAGAAGATGGACAACTCTGTCACAGTGGTGTTTTAAATAAGAGTGGTTCCCATAGGCTCATTGATTTGATGCATAGACACCAAGGAGTGGCACTATTTGAGAAGGATTAGGAGGTGTAGCCTTGTTGGAGGAGATGTCACTTATAGGGAGGGGGCTTTGAGGTTTCAGAAGTGCAGGGCCAAGTCCCTTCAGTGTCTGCCTCTCTCCCCTCCTCTCCTTACTTCCTTCCATCCCTCCCTCCCTTGCCTCTCCCTCATTCCCTCCCCTTTCCCCCTTCTTCCTCCCCTCTTTCCCCCTTCCCTCTTCCTCCCTTCCCCCTCCCTCCCTCTAGTGGATCAGGGTGTAGCTCTCAGCTTCTGTGGTAGCACCATGCTTGCCGCCATATTCCCTGACATCATGATATGTACTGACCCTCTGAAACTGTAATTAAGCCTCCGTTAAATACTTTCTTTTCTAAGTTTCCATGGTCATGGTGTCTCTTCACAGCAAAATAGTGACTAAGATAGTCACAAAATTTGTCTTGCTGAGAAGTTTGTTAGGGCAATTTATATAAGGCGTTCCCACATTGGTTGTTTTCACATACAGATGTGGGTGCTGCCCATCTAATCCTAATTAGCTAGTCATGGGGGTGACTTAGGTGGCCTGAAAATTACTATGTAGCTGGGGTGATCTCAAACTTGTAAAGCTCTTGCCTCAGCCTTTCAAATGCTGGGATTGCAAATAGGCAGTAGTACCACTAGCCCTAGCTTAATTCTGCAAATCATCTTAAGACATTTTTTTACCTGTATTTATATTTTATATATAGAGGTGCGGTGCACACCTGAATACCTGAATTGAGTATTCACAGGTCAGAGTTGGTCCCCAGCCCCCATGTCTGCCCTTGAGGTGAACTCAATGTCATCCTCCCTGATTGGCAGCAAACTCATTTTCCTCCTGAGACGTTTTGCTGAACACAGCTCTGCAAATCTTAAAAAGTGAAAAATGGAAATCCTGGGGGGCTAATCTTGTCATTCATTAGCTGCTTCAAGTTCTTGCTGATTGCCAAACCCTTTGTAACATAGTAATGAATGGAAATATCAACTTTGCTTTGTTAGTCATGGTTTTCCATGGTTTCCTGGTGCCAACAAAGCAGAAGTACCCTATATGACTTCTGGACTACAGCTGTGACTTGGAACAGATGACTGAGTCTGTTACACCTTTTTACTATGCTGACAAGAAGGTGGACTCTGGTTGATGGGACCATCAAGATACTTTAAGTCCTTTCCATCATTAACGCCACCCTTCAGTTTGTTATGTAGGCTTCAAAAGCCTCTGCTGAAGTTCTTGTAACCAGCTACCTGAACAGGTTCTGAATAAACTGGTTAGACCCTAGAGTGGGAACTGTAGTGACTTACAAATAACAGGAAAAACAATTCCATCAGATGTGTCTTTGAAATCGTTTGGGCCTATTCAATAGGAATCCAGTTGTGCACAAGGCGAGGTACAATTAGCTTGTCCTTGTAAGGAGTGATAACTTAAAATTTTTGTATGTCCAACTCAGTTTGTATTCCAAAAAAAGTAAGTTGACTATGAACCCAACTCTGTCTCTTTCTATTTTTGAGAAATGGTAACTCAAGGTGGCCTTGGCCATTTCTGCCTGTCTTCAAGTGGCAGGAGTGTTGTCTCTGAAGGCTTATATTTCCCTACCACACAGTAACCTATGTATACTTATAGGTAGTTGCTAAGACTTTATAGATATTTAAGGCCACCAGCTTATTAGGCATGGTGATGCATGTCTTTGATCCTTGTACTCTAGGAAGGACTCCAGCACTTAGACAAGAGACAAGAGGGTTTCTTTGAGTTTGAGGTCAACCTTAACTACAGAATGAGACCCTTTTTCAAAGAAAAAGTTCTCAGGCTGGAGAATTAGCTCAGCAGTTAAGGGAGTTGTTGCTCTTCGGAAGACCTGAGTTTAGTTCCCAGCATCCATATTGGTCAGCTTTGCAAGCTCCTGCAACTTCAGTTGTTTGGGATTTCCACCCCATCCTCTGACCGGAGGGCACCTGCACATGCATTGCATAGATACAAACACAAATAATAAATATCTTTTTAAAAGGTCTTTACTTATCTAGTGGATCATATTACTTGGGATAAATATCAAAACAAGACCCTGAACAAAATTCTAAGAATTATATCTTACTTAATGTGTTCTCTGTAATATTTATTACCAATGGTAGGATACTAATACAGCCACAATGGGTTCAACATTGAGTAAAACTACATAGCCAGGTACATATGTGGTCTATTGTTAACTGAGAAGTTGTCTGGTCTGTGACATTAAGTTCTCTGATTGAGTGTCCCATGCTTCTGAATGGAATTTGTGTGGATTCATTAAAATTTCTTTGTGTGATAACAGTGGCCATAATGTGTAATGATTTGCTGTCATTGATCAACTCAACTTAGATCACTTCTTGCATACCTTCTGTGGATTGTGAGGGTACTGAACTCTGTTAGTACCACAAGAGTAAGACTTGAAGAGACATCCACAGATTGTTCTTCTTCCTAGCTCTTTTGACAGAATTTTACAACCCCCCCCTCCATCCCACTTCCAAATTGGCTTTGCAGTAGCCAGTGTTTTAACTGATTGGTTCTTTACCCTTTTCCTGGACTGTTGTGAAACCATGCCTTTTGTGTTCTGCCATTGAGCTCCATTCTCAGCTTTGGGTCTAAGACCCCTTGAGGTACTAAAACCAGAGGATGCTTGTATTTGTTTTTTGTGTATAAGTTCTGCATTAGCCTCTTGTGTACTTAACATCATTTCTAAGTAATTTAAAATGCCTAATACAAAGTAAGTGCTATGTAGATGGTTGTTGTACTGTAGTGTTTAGGGACTAGAAGCATGACAGAATCAGTACCAATACAATTTCTCTTGCTTTTAATTTTTAGTTAAATTTGCAGTTTGTATATGATTGTATTTTGTCTAATTAAGATCAAGTTAATGTGAGACCCATTCTAGCCACATTAACTGTGTGCAACTCACTGCCAGTGGGGAACTGCTTACCTTTGTTAATGTATTAAATAAGATGCTATAGTTAAAGTGTTCACAATTCTCTTGTTCCTTTATTCAGTTGTTTTCCATGACAAGATCGTGAAGCGCAGGCAAAGTTGTCCTCAGAGCTGTGACCCTCTAAATAGTACATATAAAAGTCTGAAAGATTGACTATTTATTATAGACTAGATTTATATTATAACATAAAATTCAGGAAAATTGACTATACAAAAACTACCAGAAGAAGCATTGATTAGACTGACTTTCTTCTGTGGTTGAGGCTATAAAGGCTAGAGATACTATAGACTGACTAAATCATAATACTTTTGGAATTACTGAAAAGTGACAATCTTGGATTGTTGGGGCATTTGTAAATTTGCTGATTTTTATTGGAAAAACCTATCCCCCCCCCCCCTGGTGTTTTTATTGACAATTAGCGTGTTAATGGAATAACTGGCTTTCATTTTAACCATATCAGTGTATTGTTTGTACATACTTCACATTTTGTAATGTGTTACCTTGTTAGTGATCAGAGGCTGGCAAGTCAGAAAATGTGGTATATTCAGGGAAAGCTTAATGTTCTAGGGTGGTTTTAGGGGGGGTATGTGCAAGGCTCACTGAATTCCACTGTAAGAATTCTGGATTTGTTCTAGGACTCAGATAAGGAATGAAAACAAAATTACTGACAATTAGAATACCTGTGAAATTAGACTGTCAATATTCCTGGTGACTCAGGACCCAAAGCTCATTGGCCTGCTGAATCCATTGGACAAAAAGAGACAAAGACCTGATGGATCTCTATCCACTGTTATCTTCCTGTCTCTAAACCCCTCTTCCATGAAGCCAGTCACAGAACCTGGAAATCCATTCTATCTTCTTTGTAAGGAGTTTGCAAGGAGTTTCTCTGACCTAATAGGACAATAGAATATCAGTCTTCATTCAGGGGTTCCTACCCCAAACCCAATAGGAAAGAATGCCATAGGAGGCCAAGTAAGTTAGCTGGACTGACTTGGCTGAGTTTTTCGTAAGTCCATTGGCATTACCTTTTTACCTTATTTTTTAAATTAAATTAATTTACTCTTATGCATTTGAGTGTTTTGTTCACATGTATGTCTGCACCATGTGTATACCTAGTAGCCTTAGGTGCTGGAAGAGTGCATCAGGACTGGAGGTACAGATGGTTGTGAGCCACCGTATGGGTGCTGGGAATTTGAACTTGGGTCTTCTGGAAGATCACATAATGCTCTTTAACTGCTGAACTATCTCTCCAGCTCTTTCTAGCACGTGTCTAAATAACTGTTCATTCTTTAAATCTAAGCATAAAAGGGATACTTTCTCTGAATCTTCATTTCTGGTTTCTTCTGTCACATAAAATGTTGACTAAATTTATTATCCTTTTAAAAATGGTTTTTCTTGGTGTTCCAGAGATTTCTGATAATATTCACTCAGTAAACATTGATGTCTTCTGGACAGTGGCTCATGTATAGTTTGGGCTTCCCAAGTTAGAACTTCTGTGCCTTTCGTTTGACTATTAATAGTACCTGCCCTAGTTTTCTTTCTATTGCTGTGATAATGTTATGGTGATCAAATCTACTGGAAGGACCAAATACTTAGATTCGATCCAAATTTAGATTAAATGAATTTATTCTTAGTGCTGGCAGATGGATGGCAGCCTTAGAACCAACACAGCAAGCTATTTGGAGGTGGGGTGAAGTGGGATTTTTAAAGGCAAGCATGGGAAAGGTATGATTCATAGCTACCAGTGGAATCCACAGCTGGGCAGGAAAACTATTTTATGTCTCTCAGTTGTTCTTACTTTTCCGCTATATAGTAATAAAAAAGACCATTTTATCCCTTTCCCATTGCAATTTCAAGTTTTACAGAAGTAAAGGCAGTGGTTAATACCTAACAGCTCATTATTTTATTCTTATCTCACCTGCAGGAGACTAGGATCTCCCATTTATTCCAGAGCAAAAGGTCAGCAGCCGTTACGGGATGATTCCTGGCTCCATATTAAATTTCTTTAATCACCACAGGGAACCTGTGTAAATTATCACTCGAGTCTGAGCACTCTAGTGACTTGGATGGAGCAGTTCATTTCTGTGCAGGCAAAAACAGTGCCATAGCGCTAACTATCAAGTCCCCACAATAAATAAAACAGCTCAACACAAGGAGCTTTAAGGAAGCGAGTTTATAAGGCTCACTTCCAGATTACAGTCTGTTACTGTAGAGAAGCTGAAGCAGGAATTTGAAGCAGCTGATCCTACCCAGTCAGGAGCAGAGAATGAGTACGGTGTGTGCCTGTGCTCAGTTGCTTTCTAGGCAGTATGGAACTCAGACTCAACATAATCAAGATAGTCCCCCAGGGACATCCCCATGGGTCAGTTTGATCTAGAGATCCCTTATTTCTCTCTTCTCAAGTAATGGATTCTAGCTTGTATCGAGTTGATTGTTGAAACAGCGTAGTAAGATCTTCATAAAAATTTCAAGTGAAAAATCCTTTCCTGTTCACTTCATTCTCTCTTCAGCCTCCTTTAACTCAGCTTGCTATTTATAACCCCCACCCCCCACCCCCTAAGCATCTTCTCAGATTTCTCATGGGAAATTACTACCAACAGACTAATGCCATGTAAGAGTCAACGCCTTGGAAAAATAAATGGTAGACTTTGTCTACTTAAAGGTTCTAAGTTTTGTTTTATTTGAGAGACTGTCTCACTTTGTTGCCCAGAGTGGTCTCATCCTTGAGTTTTGAGTGGTCCTCTTACCTCAGCCTTTCAATTCCCAAGTGCAAACTATCATACCTGGTTATAAGTGTTTTGTTTTTATTTTTGTTTTGTAGATAGGAGCTTAATGTTTCCAAGGCTGGCCTCCAACTTGATAATAAGGAGGGAAGGGGGCCGTTAAAGGTTAGGCTCACAACCAAAAACATAAGAGGAGGAAGGAAAGCCTCGAGCATCTGATCCTTCTGCAGAGATTACTGGCTTGTTATGTGGTCCTGGGGATGGAACAAGGGCATGACCATTTCAGATAGGTTAGCTGGCCATAGAATTCCTAGGCCCAGTGGTCTCCATTCTCCAACCTCAAATATGGGGTTATCAACATATATAGCTATGTTTTTAGTTGGTTATGGTTGAATTATAACCCTTGAGAAGTAGAGAGGCAAGAGGATCACTGCTAGTTTAAGGTTAGATAAGAGTATATAGTGAGACCCTGTCTCAAGTCTCTGGGTATTTGGGGACCTCTGTCCAGAACTGGGGTAGTAGGAAAGCAGTGATACATTTTTTACTATACTGGATGACATAGTGACGTGCTCAGCCAGTGTTCTCATCTTTATACCCTGGAGGTCCAGAATTAAACTTCTCTCAAAGTTTGTCTCCATGGCCTATTCCTTGCAAGATATTTTGGTGTGCCACCAACTCTAGTATGTCTTCTCCCATAACCCACCTGATTTTAATGCTGTATTTTTACATTTACACAACACTTGTGACAGCAGGGAATTGTCCCCCTGCCAACTTATTCTCTAATTTTGTGCCTTCTGGCTATCCTGCTCTCCCATTCTACTAGTTGAAGGGCTGAGTTCCACAAGACTGTCCCAGTTCCCATTCCAGAGTCCTACACTTCTGGTGACTAATGGCAAATTTAAGGGGGTATCTTGTAACAATCCCTTCTCATTAAAATCCAAAAAAAGGATGTGGTGGATATAGCCAGCTTTTTTAAGGGTTGGGTGGGGTTTCCATTTCTAGGCAGTGTACTACCCTCTGAGCACTTGTATCAAATCTCAGTACTGTTTCTTGCAGTGTTAAACTCTGGTTGTCCATGGTGTCTAAAGCTATAGGTGGTGTTGAAAATTGTGTGCCATTGGCATTGAGTGTTTCCTGAGATGGCACTGAGTTCTTCCTCTTAGTATATACTCAGATGTGAACAAAAAGAAAGTAAAAGAAGGTACTTCTGTCACTCAAGAAACTGCAAGTGACTTTGTAATTTATTTATTTATTTTCTACCAGGCACAAAGGTCAAATACTATTTTTTTCTTTTTTGTTCTTATGGCTAGGCTAGCACAGCCATAGACAACACAGGGTCCTGGAAAGGAGGGCAATGGTGTGGTAGACAGAGACATAGGACTATGAGTCTGGCTTCACTTTTCAAGAATGAGTAAGTTTTGTTTTTCCCACAGCTTTAGGTATCTACTAAAGATAGAATTGAATGCAAGTCTACCTTGTCCCATTCCCAGAGTTCCTCTTCCATACTTCTCTGTTAATGTGTACTGGAGACATTCTTCCTTAGACTTAGATATTATCTTATGCCTGTGGCTTTTCTGAATTCATGTAGCATGCTCAGTCGGGATTTGTGCTTGAGAAAGGAACTGTAGACCCTCTGGATCCTCATAGTTTTAACTTTGTATTTTGAGATAGGCTTCACTAAACTGCAGCCTAGGTAGGCTTTGAACTTACTCTATAGCCTAACTAGGTCTTGGACTTGATGTCTTCCTGCTTCCGCTGTTTAAGTGCTGGGATTATAGACATGCACAGCCAGGCCTAACTCAGATAAATTTATTAGAATGTCACAAGTGATATAGCCATAAAGTTAAATGCTATGCAGATAGACCATTTTTAGTGAAATGCAATAACCCGTCTATGTATGATAAGGAAAAACAGACAAACAGTAGATTGCGTTTGTCTCAAGATGTTTTAGATTTTGTTTCATTCTTCAGATAGGGTCTCTATTTTCTAGATATTGTCACAATACTGTTTAGCCTCTTGAGTAGTTGAGCACAGAGCAAAACCCTATAGTGTTTATGCTTAGAAATTTTATGAAAAAAAAACAAGATAATATTGTATATACCAATAGAATTATAAGTTGGGAGTGTACAGTAAGAATAAAGTATTAAAATTAGGAGTAACAGGCCATGGAGATTACACACACACAGAGTTAAGGGGTAGAGTGAATGCTTAGCATACTTCTCTTTAAGTCCATCACCTTCACCTCAAGTAAAAGCAGTAAAGTGCCGCTTTAACAGGTGACAGCTGCTTGGTGTGGGTGAATCTTTACACATTTCATTGATCTTGACAATTGGCTCAATTCTTGGTATAGCTTCCATTACTTCTATCTAGGTACAGCTTATTAGTTACCATAGACATAATTTGCTTCTATTGTTCTTCGAAAGTCTGTCTAAGCAAAGTGATAACCACAGATTTGAAGTCAATCTGGTCTAGTTCTAGGCTAGAAAGACTGTCTCAAAAAAAAAAAAAAAAAAAAAAAAAGTCTGGGGATGGGGGGGAAATTTTTTAATAAAAGATCTTTATTTGTATTTCTTGCAGATTTGTGACATTAAAAACCACAGATATATACAACACTACTACTAAACCAGATCAAATATGAATTGGAATGGAAAACCAGAGAATGCTGCCCAAACCACCACCATATCCTAAAGGCCAGTCATCTCTTTTACAGCAGTTTTTAATGCCTTCCACAAGTTCTCAAAGTTCTTTCAGCTGTCTCCCACATAACCAGGAAGCATGCCTGTATCCCACTAATTCAAATTCAGTTTCACAGCCACTTGTGAATGTCAGGAGTTATATAACTCCTCAGATCTCTGTTTCTAATATGCATAATAGGACAGTTGTGGCCTCACAGACTTCAGTAGAAAGAGTCACATATACAAATGTTAAAGGAGCCCAACAACCAAGCTACAGTTTGCAAACAGTGTCTTCAGGAGTTATGCAAAATGCCTGGATGAATTCAACAATGAGGAATTTTATGCCTTCTCATACAGAGGCAACTGTATCTCATAAACCTGATGGAGGTACTAATATGCCTTATATACATGTACCACAGAGTCAGCTTATCACATCAGATACCTATTCTGTGCAACTACAAAGCGACTCCTTCAAATTCTGTAAGAGTTCCTGTAACTTACCAAGGAAATCAGGGACTTAACCACTCAATACCAGATGAGCTTGTTGGCTGGACACAATGCTCATCCAATGAGCTACTTATCCAGATTACAGGCCACCTCCAAAGCAATATCCTTATTTACCACAAAGCTTTGTGCAAGACACTTCAGTTCAGAAACAAAACTTTGTATCATCTACATCATTACAAGTTAAAAATCATCAGCTTCCACCTTCTACACAGACCTTACCATCAAAGCATCCTGTACCTGTGTCGTCATATCAGTGTGCTGCAGAAACCAACAAAAGACTCCTGCCTCTCCTTACAGCTGTAGTATGGAAGCCAAAATGTGCAAATTCTCAGTCTGTTTCTAGACACTTGCCTGTGGAAGTTCCTCCAGAGTACAGAAATGCACTCATCTGAGAAAAAAGAAAGATGCTTACAAAGTGTTTGAACAGCAGTGGCAGAACACTAGTAGAAATTTCAATACAATTGGAAAATTCTGTGAGTTGAAAATAAATACAAAACAGTCTTACAATGACTCTGCTGGCTCTTCTGGGGATGGTGTTCAGACTCTTGTTCAAAATAATCAAGAAGAAAGAAAGTATTCCTGCAATCCAAGTACAAATCAAATAATAGACACAAATGTCACAAAGAAAAGCTGGTGAAGGATATTAAATCACTAGTAGAAATTAAAAGAAGTTTTCAGAACTTGCAAGAAAAATTAAAATCAATAAAGATATTTTGATGGCAAATGGTTGCAGTAAAACAGCTAATACTTATACTGAACCAACGCGGCATTCTGAATTTCAGCAAAAGAAATGTCTGCTAAAAGGGACAGTAGGTGTTCCATGGAATTGCTAGCAACATGTCTTTCTCTTTGGAAAAACCAACCTCAAAAACCACAGAAGAAAATGTTCCAAAGCCTTTAGAAGAAAAACAATATAGTGTATCGAGAACCAGTACAACAGCAATTGGATGTTCAAATCCCACGAATGAAGTTCACGTGAAGAATTTTGTTCGGGTGTTAGAAATCCTCAGAAAATGACCACGTCATCACAAACAGTCCTGTCAGTTCTCACACCGATTCACTAGTCTTCAGATGTAGCTGTTGGAAAAGGAACAGAGCTTCAGATTGCTGTGGTTTCACCTTTAATTCTTTCAGATATCAATACCATACCTGGGAAAGAGGTGGCACCTGAAGTTGTACCTGAAACTGTGTACCCAGTTGTTAAGGAAGGCAGTGTTTGTAGCTTACAAAACCAGCAGGAAGAAAATTCAACAGTAACTGCTGCTTTGCCCTATGATAGTCGGGAGCAGTAGCAAAGTAATCCTGAATCCACTGAGCTGTCCCTGCCTGTGCATGAGGTAAAGCAGCACAAACCAACACAGAGTGATCTAGCTGTAGTTGATAGTGGCCTAGGGAAACACTCTCCCCTGGGCGCTGACGCTTTGCCTAACCCCTAAGGACAGCAACACTGTGAGTGGGCCTATGTTACAGATTGAAAGTATCTGTTCTCTTGCAGAAGGAGATGCATCTTACAATTCCCAGATAGCAGAGATATTCAACTCTGTACAAAATGAGCACCTGAAACTTTCACCCTAATCAGCAGGCAATTAATAGTCAACAAGAAGAACAAGTAGATGACATTGCTGAAAATAAAGACTGTAGTTTCAGGAAGATAAATGTATGCCATGTACAGATGTTCCTCATGAAGTCACTGAGCACCCAGAGCCACTACAGCCTTCAGAGGCAGCATCTAGTGAGTATGTTAAAGCAAACAAGAAACCCTAGAGGAAGCAGTAAAAAGGAAAATACTGGTGAAAAAAGACAACTAAGAACATGTGTTCACCTGCTGTTGTTCAGCAAGATCCTCAACCTCAGGAAACTGGTATGGCCATCAGTAAGTCCAGAGACAGTCTTCCTGTAGTAAATGAGATTAATGATGAAAGTGAACCTGTCTCATGCCTACATGACCAGCTGTCAGAACTTCTAAAAGAGTTCCCTTATGGCATTGAGACTATTGCCAGGCCTGAAGTTTATGTGAGACAACAAAAGACACATGAAATAAGAAAATCAAACTGGTAGTAAAACTGGTAATGTATCTGGGGAAAACGCAGACCAAATAAAAATTACAGTATTAAACTCAGAACAAATCAAAGAATTATTTCCCTGAAGAGGATCGAAGCAAGTGACTTAGACAGATTGGCAGAACTCAAGAACACAAAAGACAGTGCAGAAATAAAGGCCTGTGTGGTTCACAGGTCCCCAGAGAAGAAAAGTCACAACCCTGGAATGTTGGATCTAGAGAAAGACAAAATCCATTGCTGTGCCTTGGGCTGGCCTCAATGGTTTATGAAGGTGTGCCACAGTGTCAGTGCAGCACCACGGCAGAAAAAACCTGTGTTCTTTGGAGGTCACCAATTGCAAACAAGGAGAGCAGGCCTGTAACAGTGGGATCACTATTTTTAAAAATTAATCCTATTTCTGGTAACCAAAAAGTCCTCTGACCCAAGCTGAGGAAGGCCATTTTTCTGATAAACATGTTGAAAGATAAAAACATCTGAAACAAAAGACAGCTCATCAAAAGGGTGGAACAGGAATTAACTGGTAATTTTTCAATGAGATGTCACCAGAAAGATAAAGATAAATCGAAAGCAGGAAACAGAATAGCTCACTGAAAATAGAGCAAAAAGCAAGTCTTTCTTCTAAGTGTGACAAACCAGATCCCTTAAAAAGTAATAAAAAACCAACCCTGGAAGCATTTCATGTGGTAACTTCCAACTCTGATAAAAATATGCCAGCATTTTCCTAAACAAGATTCTCAGAAGAGCCTTCCAGAAGAAACACACATTTCAAGACTCAGATCCGAGTAAAAGCACATGCAGGACTTCTGCCAAATAAAGATCCATGCAGGAGGAAAAAAAATTTGGTACAGTCAGTGTCACAAGAAAATATTTAAGTTCAAAGCAGGTAGCTCCAAACTGAAATATTTTGAAAAAGGAAAACTGACCATGTGCTTATCTCAGATGTGGAAATAAAAAAGAAGAAATATAGAAAAACAAAGAGCAGAACAAAAATGCTGGAGGCACACTAAGAGTGTACAGCACTCTGACAGAACCAAATGAAAGAGCCTGTGCTAAAGAAAAGGTGACAAATTCTGAGCCCTCAGACTCAAAGGGAAGCTCCTCTAAGAGTAATAGAGTTATAACTTTGTGCAGGAATATTTACAGCGGCAAAAAGACAGGCTTGTACATGGGGACGCTACCTCCAAAAACATAGGTGTAGAAAATGTGCCTTGTGACTCAGAACACATGAGTTCAGTAAGAATTCTGTATCACAGAGTGTCAGTGCAGAGACTAAAAAAGAAACAGAACATAATTCCACCAGCCATGGCCAAATCTCAAGACCCATCATTCTGAGGAGGCTAAGACATACAGTATGTCCAATAAATAATAGTAAAAAAGGAAGATTTGATGGGAAGCAGCCGGACATAGCCTGTATTGGTGTTAGAAACCAAATTGGAAAGATTGACCAGTATGAGTAATAAGTCCAGCCAGATATCTCCCCAAGTAAAGGAGTGAAGAGAGGGAAACAGTACAGATGAGTTGCATTCAAATGTACCAGATTGGAAGCATTTGTCTCACCAAATTGGACAGTGCATCCAAGAAGCTTAGGAAAAAAGAGAAGAATAGGGCATGTACAGTGACAAACGATAATTTAGACAAGCCCATGTTGGGTTGGTTATGTCCAGATGTGTTACTGAAGAATACATGCTCCATTGGCAAACAGGATGATCCAAGGCCTGGTCCTGAGGAAAGACAAGCATCTGTGCGAGGTTCAGTATAATTTTCTTTTTGGGGGACGGGGTGGGGTTGGAGAGACATTTCACAGTTCAGGCTGGTGTTAAATTGCTGTATCATCAAGGTTGGCCTTTTAACTCTGATCCTCTCTTGTCTCCCATGTGGTAGAAATATGCAGGTAGAAACCACAGGGCCCAATGAATGCTTTTGTGTGAGGCACAGTAGAGGTGTAGTCCTAGGAGTGGGTGAGTGGGATGGGCTAGAGTCGGGGGTGACAGTGAGTCCGTGTTCATTGACCAGCATTTGTTGTGTGTTTGTTGCTCCTTATTTTAAATTCTAGTAGATTAGCACTGGCAAATTTTTCAAACATTTCCTGAACACGAATATTTTATTAAGTCCTAAGAACCTGCCCTGTGAAAAGCAGTTCTAAAAGTATCACGTGTACTTTTGCTTCAAGGAGATTTGGATTTGTGGTATTCGTGGTCAAACCACTAGTACTATACCACTGAACTGCAGCCACAGCCAGTGTCTTGGTTTCAGTTTCCTTTTTGTAACGGTAATTTCAAAGCAGTGTGTATGTGAAACTTTGTTCTAAATACTGGGATGTAATATACCTTGTTAATGGGGGTCAGCTTGTTGCCATCTTTGAAATGAAAGATGAAGATGTTATCCCCAAAGCTAAAATGGTAATATCTAGTCTATTTATAAGTTAAAAGACCTGCTAAGAAGCTGTAGTTGTTTGAAACAAATTAATCTCAAGTTAGGCACAAGTCTAAATGGTATTGAGTGATGCATGTGGAATGCTGGAGGCAGAAGAATCCAAAGAGTTTTAGGCCAGCCTTAGCTATAAGGCGTCATCTCAAAAACTAAAAAAACAGAATAGAAATCATGAGTCACTTCCATGAAGTAAAGAATTACAGGAGAAAATGAATGAATAGTTGTGATCATAGGAGGTTTTGAAATTGTGGATATTACAGCTAACACATTGTGTTGAAAAGTATAGGATTTTAGTTAATGTTTTTAGTTTTGTCTGTGATTTTTTTTTGTTGTTGTTGTTGTTGATTTTCTCCCGATGATTGTACCTGTTGGTGTGATGAAGCAATAGTATATACAATGTGTGTGTGTGTGTATGGTGATAGGTACAGAACAAAAATAATTTTTATTTAAAATGGCTGACTTCAAAACATGATGTCACACACCTTTAATTTCAACACTGGAAGGCAGAGTCAGGTGGATCTCTGAATTTGAGACTAGCTTAGTTTACATAGTAAAGCAGCTGCTACCAACCTTTAAAATGCTATGTTTCATATATGGTATTTAGGTATAATATATCATAAAATAACCCTGTGATGTATTATAGGCAGGGTGGATTTTTTCATTATGCTAAAATAGAGGAGTAAAGATTATATTTCTGAAAACAAGTATTTAAACAGTTTCAGGAATAAAAACTACAAAGAAGATTGGTTAAAATGTATCCCTACAAGGACAAAGATGACGAATCAAGTGAAGAAATAGGTAAAACACCATCTGTTTCCTTTTGTTTTGTTTTTGATTTACCAGTTTATCTGTAACATTGATATTATAATTATAGTATTATCACAATGCATGATTTTATTTGTGGTATTCTTTTTTAGTCACTTGGTGTTTGTTTCTGAAGGTAAGAAAAGGTTCTGTTTTCTCTGTCAGGATGGAGTGGGAGACCAGGATCTAGTTCCCTTTAACAGAAAAATGATACTATTTGTATTATTGACCTCGTGAGGGTTAGAACATAAGGTATTGAATTTTCTGGTTCTGAGGCTGACCTCAATTTTGACATTATATCAAATGATATATAAATAAGAATATTGTGTGATTTCCATTAAACTCTTAACTAAGATCTGTGGCAGACTGGATTGGCCTCCAGTAATGTCTGCCAACTTCCATTTGGTGATTTGCAGGCTCATTTATTCAGTTCCCTAAGCAAGGTAGTCAGGACATTCCCATTTGTCATGTGGCTTACTACATTGCTAGATTAGGGACTTGAACCGGTCCCTCTCTCTTCCAAGCTCCATTAAAGAATAGTGGAGCAAATATTTTAAAGGACAAAGACTAGTACTCACCATGAACTTCTGATCCTCTCACATGCTGAAGGTTTATGTGCTGCTAAGGAGCAGAATCCAGGGCTCTGCACATGTGGAAGGCAAGAACTTATTATCTGGATCCTCATTATCTGTTTCATTTACAATGGAATAAATATATTTCAAGAGAGTAGAGCTGAGGAGTTATGTCTTAGTTTTGCTTAGATCTGCAAAGATAGCTAAGTGGTGGTGACACATTTTTAATCCCAGTACATGGAAAACAGAGGCAGGTGGAGCCCTGTGAGTTCAAAAACCCTTGTTCTACACATTGAGTTCTGGCAGCCAGAGTTGTTAACACAGAGAAACCTTGGACAAAAAAAAAAAAAAAAAAAGTTTTCTCTGTATAGCCCCAGTACTTGAGGGCATGAGGCAGGACGATTATAGAGAACTGGAGACCAGCCTGGAGTTACAAAACAAAGTACTGTCTCAAAGAGGTACAAAAATTGGGCTGGGGATAGATAGCTCAATAGGTTGAAGTGCCCCATTCATGAGGCTCTGTATTTGACACTCAGTACCAGCCCATTAGAGGAATAGTTAAAGCAGGATGAAAAAGTGTTAGGTATAGTGAAAGAGGGAAGAGGACCCTGAACTGAGAGAGCAACTCTAATGCCTGGAATCCAGGGAAACAAGGCCCATGAAACATTAACTAAAGGGGTAAATGAAAAGGAAGGCACAGGGTTTTCTGAGGCTGTGAGTCTATCATAGCCATAGTAGAATAATAAAGTTACCTATTTTCCATTCATTGTTTGGAGACGGCCAAGTTCCTTCCTCTCCAAATCCCTCCTCTCTCCTCCCTCCCTCCTCCTCTCTCCCTCCATTTGTCCCTCCCTCACTTCACCCCTCTATCCTTCCTTCTCTTAAAAGGTGGTATCTTAATATTGTCCATTCTGGCCTTTAATATTGCCCATTCTGGCCTTGAACCTTGTGTGTAGTTTGTTGATACCGACCTTGGTCACCCTATCTCCACCTTCTTAGTGGGATTGCATCATGTATCTGGATACCTTTCTGTATTTTCTCCATTCTGTTTTTTTGTTTTGTTTTGTGGGGGGAGGGTATTATGTGCATGTGGGTGCAGTGCCCTCAGAGTCCAGAAAAGGACATTTGGATCCCCTTCGTTTATATATGCAGTTGTAAACCCTAACCATGCAGGTGCGGGAATCAAACTTGTCTAACTCTTGCCCCCACCCCTCCCCAGACAAGTTTCATTATATGTTGCCTTGATTGGGCTGGAACTCTCTTTGCAGAAGCTGGCCTCTTCTCAGAGGGTCTATACCTATACCCAAGTGTTGGGCTAAAAGCAGCCACCACTAAATCATCCCCACTTCTTCCTTTGGTTTTTGAGGCAAGTTCTTGCTGTGAAACTCAGATAGCCTTGAGCTGAAGATCCTCCTGCCTCAGCCTTGAGAATCTGTGATTATAGGCATTTGCTGTCATTTCAGCTATCTAGCTCATTTTCTGCCCCCACAGATAACTGTACATTTTCCATCTTATTTTCCATTGTGTTTGTCATATGGAACATTAAGTATCAAGTTTTATTTTCTCAGATCGGACTGATTCCAAGACTTGCTAAGGAAAAGCTTCAGTGCAGATGAATTTGAAATGCTACAAAAATCAATTAAAGACTCAAATGTCATATTCCAGGACCTATAAAAATGTACCTAGAAAGAGAAGCAAAAGCCTTGGGAGCAGTCCAGTGAAGTAATCACAAATTATATGGTAGCTGTGCTTCTACACTTGGGGAAATCCTAACTTTCTTTTCAGGCTTTCCCTTGCTGGAAATAACTCAGGACTTTCACATTTGGAATTCTCAGCCAAGGTGTTTAGTTACAGCTTGTGTTTTTCATAGATACTGTGGTAACTGAAATGTTGGATTAGCTGCTGATGAGCAGGCAAAGAAATAGATTGCATTTGTCTGGAAACTACACAATGTGTGACCTTCTACATTGTTAAAACCATGTTTACTGTTTTAAGTCTTGCTGACATAGTGGTGCAAAGCTATGATCCTAGCCATTCGACAGATGGAGACAGAGGATCAGTAATGGCTAAGCCAGCATTAGGCCAGTTTAGGCCATGAGAACCTCTCTCCAAAACAAAACAACCAAAAAGAACAGGAAGTTGACCTACACAAATCTTATTCCGAAATGCTGTCATCTGATGTAACTAACTATTCATCAACTGGGGACTTGTTTGTCTGGGGCAACTGGGGACTTGTTTGTCTGAGGCTGTAAATATATTTTTATTCTAAGCACATTAGCAAAACTTATTTTTTCAGAAAATGTCCACTGTGGATGTCAAATTATATTCCTAAGTATTTTGTACTTTATTGTATAAGTTTTTTAAGAAGTCTTGTTTTATACTTTTGTTAAACTGAATGGAGTTTTTGGAAGATGTCTTGACATTACTTTTCATACTTGAAATAAACATTTATTTTTTTAAAAGAACTACAGTCAAAATCTTCCTTGGTTCCATTTCTCTTTGTTTTTTCTTACCCTCACTAATAGACACATTTAGATAAGTTGGGCATGGTGGCACAACCCTCAGGAAGCTAAGGCAGCCTTTGCTATAGAGGACACAGAATGTTTACCTAGGAAAGCATTGGTTATTTTTAGAAAGTTCTTCCCTCTTTCAGTGATGCAAATGGAATTCTAGACCTCGTGCACCGTTAAGTGCTCTGCCACTTAACTACACCCCTATTTCTTTTAAAGCCCTACTGTTGTATATATAAAGCATTGAAAATACATTGTTATGCAAAGAGTTCCTTGTACATTAAACTTCCATGTTGCCACTAAATCTTGTAGGCAACGCCCACTTACCAGCTTTCTATACAATATCAAGGAATACACATGATTATTTGAAAATGCTTTTGCACTTTTTTTCCATGAAAAGAAAAAAACACTGAATGGAAAAGATTGCTGCTGATTCAAAAATAGTTTGGACTAGATAACCAAGATACCGTCTTGATCCAAAGAAAAGGTACATTTATATGAAGTCAGATTTTTCTTCACAGTAAATTTGCCTTAGAACTTTCTATTGCTGTGAAGAGACACCACTATCATAGCAACTTAGAAAATGTTTAATTGAGGTGGGGCCTTACAGTTCAGAGATTTCATCCATTACCATGATGGGACATGTCACTGTGTAGACAGCCATGGTACTGGGAGAAGAGCTGAGAGTTCTACATCTTGACCCACAGGAAGTAAGTTTACACTGAGCTGTGAGCTTGAGCATACATGTGACCTCAAAGCCCACCTCCACAGCCACACCTCCAACAAAGCCACACCTACTCCAGCATCCCCTATGGGCCAACCATATGGCGGCCATTTCTGTTCAAACCATCATATTCCACTGCCTGGCCCCTGTGAGCTTGTAGCCATAACAATGCCAAACACATTTAGGCCACCTTCAAAAGTCCCTACAATCCACCACAGTCTCAACAATTTCCAAAAGTCTAAAGTTTGAAGTCTTCTCAGATTCATGCAATCTCTTAACTGCAATCCAAGTATTGACTTGGGGCTGCAATTGGATCCAGCCTAGCAGCCTCAAGTCAATACGGAGTGGGGGAATGTGCATAAGGGAAAGGCTAGCTATAGATGATGAAGAAAAGACAGAGACAAAATACAGATCAGGAGGCCAGATCAGTCAAAACTGAAATGCCACGAAATTATTTTCACCATTCTTATATACCTTAACCAAAAGAGAACACAGTATCATGTATAGGGAACGAACAGACTTTCTCACTTATTTTAAGCGTTCAGTAACCACACGGTAGCTCCAACTTCTTGTTCCCTAGCCTTGAGGTGAGGAGTAGCCACACACTCCAGATCCAACTTCTTCCCTAGCGTTGAGAGTCAGGAGTAGCCACACCATCAGATTTAGGTCTGTTGTTATTTAGACTAAGACAACCAAACATCCTACTGTAGCCACCACACCTCTGACCTTTAGGTCTTGTGACTTGATGACTGCTTTGAACTCTGTCCTTGTGCCAAGATGCAGTGTAGCCATCTTATGGGTACCCACATTTTATTTTAAAAAATCTTATTTTGAGCCACAGTTTCTATGTGGCTGTTTTGGAACTTTCTCTGTAGACCAGGCTGGTCAGAAATCTACTTGCTTCTGCTAAAGGTGCTGGGCCCTAACGGTGTGTGCCTACCCCCCCCCAGCCCATTTCTTGATCTGTTTATCTTCTTGAACACATGACTTAATTCCAGATATTAAATGGAATAAAGCCTGATGTTAAATATAATAAAAGGACAGCCAAGCTTAGGCAGTGAAGGAAACCATCAAGCCAGAATGCTGGTGAAGATGTAATTGAGTAAGGCAACATTGCTCCAGCCCTGGACCAGTAGCAAACTTGTCAGCTTTAGCCTTGAGGCTTTAGTCAAGGATACAAAAAAGGGTTGTGTGCGGTGATATATTGCTTGTAAAACTAAGCCTGTCTGAAGGTCAGAGAATGGAGTTTACCGCTGGCTATAGAGGTCTGGAGGTCTGTACAGACAGGAAGTTGAGATACCTGCGTGGAAACAGGGTGTAAGCAGGGGAGAAACAGGAACTTGCTCTTGCATGCTGAGTCGCTTAGGAGGTGAGGTATGTTGGTGGCTTGCTCCTTATTCTCTACAGTCAAACATTTCCCTCTATATCTGACTCTGGGTTTTTAATTATCTAAACCAATTAAGATCCTCCATTTACGTTGTCTACCCAATGTGGCCAGAACATTTTACCCCAGAACAGGCAAACTGCCCCACCCAAAGTGTGAGCCGGCCCACAGAAAAAACCGCCAGCACCTGTAGAACTCCGCTCAGTCAGCGGGCCAAGCTTGACTCCCTGGAACTCCCCCTCACCCAGTGCCATTGGGTTATACTATCCCTAGAACCTTTTGCTTTGAATTGGGTGGTTTTATACAACTTTAATTTAGACTAGGGACACACCCCAGGCCCAACCAGAACCAGCACATCCAATTTGATGCATACCTGCTGCTCATGGTTCCAGCCTGCTGCATTCTGATCACGAGTTTCTTCTCCCCCCCCACTTCTCTTTAACAAAAATCTGTTAGGTGAGGTTGTTGAGTTTTTATTTAGAACCCCAAGGTTGGACAATTTTGGAACAAGTCAGATCACAGTTTTGGTGTCCTCGGACTTGCTTTGGGTACACCTACGACAGGCTGGCCAAACATCATCATTGCAACTTAAAGTTATGACTGTAAGAGGCATGAACAACTTTTCTAAGAATTGAATTTGAGGTAAATTACTGGATATTTTTGCATTTTAAGCTATAAATAAATTAACAATTTTCTTACAATTTATTACCTTCCTGCTACAACAATGGCAGATATTACCATATTTTTGCTTCTGTATTGGAAGGAATTTTTTAAAAGAGGTATATGACCTATTTGGAACATATACACTCATGGCCTATTGCTTATTAGCTTGGTAATATATATATATTATATATATATCCTTAAATATATATATTATATGTATATATAATATATATCCTTAAATAAATAGTTTGATAATAGAGCTAAGAACTAGGAACTTATAGAAATTATAAGACACAGACTGGTAATGACAACTTAGCAAAAAGGATAATTTGACAAATAATTCACAAAATGGAACATGGTAATGGACTTTTGTTTGTTGGGTTTTTGTTTTGTTTTGTTTTGTTTTGAGACAGGTTTCTCTATGGCTTTGAGAGGCTGTCCTGGAACTAGCTTCTTGTAGACCAGATTGTTCTCGAACTCACAGATCCACCTGCCTCTGCCTCCCAAGTACTGGGATTGAAGGCATGCGCCACCAGTGCCCAGCTGGTAATGAACCTAATCATTCCACGCAGATAGAGAATTGCTTTTGGAAGGCAATCTGCATACCATACAAGTAATCTCTAAGGGTGAGACTATTAAATCTTTGAATATGTAAATATTAAAGAACAAGAAACTGACTGATTTAATGAAATCATTGGAATTTTTAACAGTTCAGATGGTGCATGAAACATTCTTAAAATTGATGTATCCAGGTTCAGATGGTGGTGTTTCATGCCAGCACTTGGGAGGCAGAGGCAAGTGGATCTCAGTGAGTTTAAGGCCACCCTGGTCTACAAAGTGAGTTCTAGGACAACCAGGACTGTTACATAGAGAAACCCTATCTTGAAAACAAAAAAGCAAAAAAAAAAAACCCCCAACTCCCCTCCCCTGCAGAAAAACCCC